>NC_141700.1:442916198-444116198 GCF_964263255.1 Lissotriton vulgaris
CCAGGGCGAGGGTGGTGGTGGGCTAATTGCCAGCCCGACGGCATAGCTCGGGGCCGCCCGGCGGCGGGCGGCTGACGTGCAGGTGGAGCGACCCTCCCTCGTTGCCAGGTACCCGGTTTGGCTTGGTCCTGTGCGGCCAGGCCGAGGGGTTAGAGGACTTGCGCGGTCCCTCCCGGTTACCCCGGGAGGAACCGGCACCTGTGGGGCTGCCTGCTCCCGTCGCACTGGGAGCCCTCTTCCTTCCTTGCCCACGGGTGGGCGGGTAGGCGGGGGCTCCCAGGCCGAGCGCCTGGCAGTGTTTTTTACTCCCAACGGTGCAGTCTGACTCCCAGAGGGGAAGCCTTGAACGGGGCACCGGGGCCGTCTCGCCGCGCGGGTGGCGGACGGACGGTGTCGCCTTCCTCCCGCCTCTCCTGCACCCGCAGGTGGGCGAACGTTTTCGAAAAGTTGCCTGTGACTCTTGGCGGTGGATCACTCGGCTTGCACGTCGATGAAGAACGCAGCTAGCTGCGAGAATTAGTGTGAATTGCAGGACACATTGATCATCGACACTTCGAACGCACCTTGCGGCCCCGGGTTCCTCCCGGGGCTACGCCTGTCTGAGGGTCGCTCGATCATCAATCGCCCCGGGGCTTCCCCGGGACGCGGCTGGGTCCGTCGCAGGGTCAGAGTCACATGGTGCTGGGCTTTTCTGCTGCCGGCGCCGGGGATCGAACCGTGATCTCCAGATTCCGGAGTCAGCCACCCTAGCCGCGGCGTCAGCTATTGCCCAGAGTCACATGGTGCTGGGCTTTTCTGCCGCCGGCGCCGGGGATCGAACCGTGATTCCCAGATGGGGATATCCCAAAAATCTGGCATGAATACGGCCCGCCAGGACAGGTTTGGAGACCCCTGCTTTAGATGAATGAAGACTCTTCACTTATTCAAAAATACTTCTCTAATTTGAAGTTTACCCTATTCATATCATTTTAAAATATACCTTGCTGACAAATGGATTAGTTGAATTCAACAATAGAGTGATCATTCACCTCTATCTTGTTCTTTGTCATTTTCTTTTCCCTATTTCAGTCAATGCATTCCTACAAAAATCTTCACAATACCAAGCATTTAATTTAATTTTTAAGATAACTTATTCTAAAGTTCATAGAACCAGATGTTTATTCTTAAATTGTATTCAACACTTGTTTGATGAAAATTATTCGGAAAGCATGGAGAAAACAGTTAGGTGCTGCTGGTATTTGAACTCAGGATTTCCTGTTTACCAGACAGGCGCTTTAACCACTAAGCCACAGACCCAACATTAATAGTAAAAAATGCATAAATCATTTATTGTTGATGATGAAAATGTGTTTCTGACATAAATTCTTCTTTATATGTATTGTAATCTTAAACACGAAAAGATACTCAATGACTACACAAGGATTAATATGTTTTAATAAACAGGTACTCTTATAAAACCCAATTTCATTTCTTGAATTCTTTACAATTTTTTTTCATGAAGGTATTAATATTGCTCAAATCTAGGTAGAAATTTCATCTACGTCTTTCTCATAGATATGTATTTTTTTCATTTTGCAATAACAGTATTCATTCTATAATCTTGGAAGTACTTGGGTTTTTATAAGGGTTAAGATGATCTGTTCAACAGTAAGATGAATCAGATTTTTATATTTTAATTGTATCGGAAAAAGACCTAATGAAAATGATTTGTTATATAACAATGAGAAAAGCAAGGCGCTGCTGAGAGTTGAACTCAGGATCTCCTTTTTACTAAACAGGCGCTTTAACCAGCTAAGCCACAGCACCCACTTGATTCTTAATTTTTAAACACTTTTCTTTATGCTGTTCAAGAAAATATTGCTTTTTCACTTTCATAGTCTTTTCTAAGTTCACACACTTCTCTACTCATAAACTTAAGATGAATGAAGACTCTTCACTTATTCAAAAACACCTCTCTAATTTGAAGTTGACCCTATTCATATCATTTTAAAATATACCTTGCTGAAGAATGGATTAGTTGAATTCAACAATAGAGTGATCATTCACCTCTATCTTGTTCTTTGTAATTTTCTTTTCCCTATTTCAATCAATGCATTCCTACAAAAATCTTCACAATACCAAGTATTTTATTTGATTTTTAGGATAACATTCTAAAGTTCATAGAACCAGATGTTTATACTTAAATTGTATTCAACACTTGTTTGATGAAAATTACTCGGAAAGCATGGAGAAAACAGTTAAATGCTGATAAGATTTGAACTCAGGATTTCCTGTTTACGAGACAGGAGCTTTAACCACTAAGCCACAGCACCAACGGTAATAGTAAAAAAGTGCATAAATAATTTATTGTTGATGATGAAAATGTGTTTTCTGCTATAAATTCTTCTTTATATGTATTGTAATCTGAAACACGAAAAGATACTCAATCACTACGCAAGGATTAATATGTTTTAATAAACAGGTACTCTTATAAAACCCAATTTCATTTCTTGAATTCTTTACAATTTTTTTCATGAAGGTAATAATATTGCTCCAATCTAGGTAGACATTTCATCTACGTCTTTCTCATAGATATGTATTTTTTTCATTTTGCAATAACAGTATTCATTCTATAATCTTAAAAATACTTGGGTTTTTATAAGGTTAAAGATGATCTGTTCAACAGTAAGATGAATCAGACTTTTATATTTTAATTGTATCGGAATAAGACCTAATGAAAATGATTTGTTATATAACAATGAGAAAAGCAAGGCACTGCTGTGAGTTGAACTCAGGATCTCCTGTTTACTAAACAGGCGCTTTAACCAGCTAAGCCACAGCACCCACTTGATTCTTAATTTTGAAACACTTTTCTTTATGCTGTTCAAGAGAATATTGCTTTTTCACTTTCATATTCTTTTCTAAGTTCACACACTTCTCTACTCATGAACTTAAGATGAATGAAGACTCTTCACTTATTCAAAAACACCTCTCTAATTTGAGGTTTACCCTATTCATATCATTTTAAAATATACCTTGCTGAAGAATGGATTAGTTGGATTCAACAATAGAGTGATCATTCACCTCTATCTTGTTCTTTGTCATTTTCTTTTTCCTATTTCAATCAATGCATTCCTACAAAAATCTTCACAATACCAAGTATTTTATTTTATTTTTAAGATAACATTCTAAAGTTCATAGAACCAGATGTTTATACTTAAATAGTATTCAACACTTGTTTTATGAAAATTACTCGGAAAGCATGGAGAAAACAGTTAAATGCTGCTGAGATTTGAACTCAGGATTTCCTGTTTACGAGACAGGAGCTTTAACCACTAAGCCACAGCACCAACAGTAATAGTAAAAAATGCATAAATAATTTATTGTTGATGATGAAAATGTGTTTTCTGCTATAAATTCTTCTTTATATGTATTGTAATCTTAAACACAAAAAGATACTCAATCACTACGCAAGGATTAATATGTTTTAATAAACAGGTACTCTTATAAAACCCAATTTCATTTCTTGAATTCTTTACAATTTTTTTTCATGAAGGTAATAATATTGCTCCAATCTAGGTAGAGATTTCATCTACGTCTTTCTCATAGATATGTATTTTTTTCATTTTGCAATAACAGTATTCATTCTATAATCTTGAAAATACTTGGGTTTTTATAAGGTTAAAGATGATCTGTTCAACATTAAGACCTAATGAAAATGATTTATTATATAACAATGAGAAAAGCAAGGCACTGCTGAGAGTTGAACTCAGGATCTCCTGTTTACTAGACAGGCGCTTTAACCAGCTAAGCCACAACACCCACATGATTCTTAAACTTGAAACACTTTTCTTTATGGTGTTCAAGAGAATATTGCTTTTTCACTTTCATATTCTTTTCTAAGTTCACACACTTCTCTACTCAAACACTTAAGATGAATGAAGACTCTTCACTTATTCAAAAACACCTCTCTAATTTGAAGTTTACCCTCTTCATATCATTTTAAAATATACCTTGCTGAAGAATGGATTAGTTGAATTCAACAATAGAGTGATCATTCACCTCTATCCTGTTCTTTGTCATTTTCTTTTCCCTATTTCAGTCAATGCATTCCTACAAAAATCTTCACAATACCAAGCATTTTATTTAATGTTTAAGATAACTTATTCTAAAGTTCATAGAACCAGATGTTTATACTTAAATTGTATTCAACACTTGTTTTTTTTTTTTTGTAATTTTTTATTTGGCAGACAAGTCACAAGCAAAAAGACATTATAGCAAAGAGAAAAAAAAATAACATAACATACTTTAGAGTGACATCAGGGATAGCATCAATATGTTAATTAGACCAGCATTCTTTAAATGTTACAGCTTAGCCAAACAAAAAGACTTTTATGAGAAAAAGAAAAGAAAAAAAACAAGTAAATTCATCTAAAAAAACACTTAATGTTTATACAAAATTAGCCCAGATCTTTTCCATTCTATCTACAGTGTTTCGGCTCCTATTCTTAGCAAGGGCCTTTTCCATAGTGTATATTTCATGTAATAACATTAGCCACTCCGTCTTATGAGGTGGATTCGGTGAGATCCAGGCTCTAGCTACTACCAGTCTAGCACAGGAAATTGCTATGTCTAACCAACTTCTATTATCTTGGCCCCTCTCATGTATAGAAAGTAATACCATAGATGAGGTAAGTGGGGAGCTGATCAGTTGTTTTTGATATAAAGTAGTTTCTATTTCTCGCCAGAACAGGTTCAGTACTGGACAAGAATAGATCATATGGATAAGATCTGCTGCCCTCAAATCGCACTTAGGGCATTTGGTACGCTCATTATTTTCTGACCATTTGGCAATTTTCTGAGGAGTATGATAAAGTTGACTGACCGTTCTGTATAGTTGGAGCTTTAAACTTGAAGAATGTATAGTTTTATTAAGAATTGTGAAAGCATTTGAGATATTCTGAGGTGTCACATTAATTCCCAATTCAAGCGTCCATTTTTGAGACAGTCGGGGACAATCATCCGAATTATGCTGGATTAAATGTTTATATCCTGTGCTAATTATTGATTTCTCTTTAGAACTATACAAAAATTCCCAAATATCCGAGCTAGTAATTTTTTTAAAATTCATTTTCCATATAAGATAGTCCCTTACTTGCAAATATTTAAGTATCATTTCACTTGGTAACGAATAAATTAATTGTAAAGTTGAAAACTGAAGAAAACCCTCGTGGCCATATAAGTCTCCCAATCTCTTAATCACATAGTTGGCCCACTCTCTCCCGATTTTATCATTAAAAATACCAGGTAGCCCTGGGTTGTCCCATAGTGGTAAGTCTGAGTGGAAAAAAGAAGTGTCACAAAACTTCATAACTAAATTAAAAATCCCTACCATGTCCCTTGCTGTCTTGAATTTGACTCGTTTGAAGAAGTTCGGGTCTTGTATTCTTGTTAAAAATTGAGATGATTTTATACCTAACATAAATTGATGGAAAAAAAAAGTTTTATTCTTATTTAATAAGCTCCTAAAACGCCCTATAAAAGATGCAAAATAATAAGACTTAAAGTCCGGGAAATCCAATCCTCCCTTCTCTAGAGGTAATTTTAGTATCGCCATCGACCTCCTAGGTTTTTTATAGCTCCAAATAAAGCTACTGCAAATTCCTTCCAGTTTCTTAAAAAAAATATTATTAACTCGAAGGGGAATGGAGCAAAAGAAATATAAAAATTTGGGCAAAATATTCATTTTTATCAAATTAATTCTTCCCAAAATGCTCAATGGAATTTTGTGCCATTTTTTAAGCATTGCAGTAACCTGTTTAAGTAAAGGTTTGTAGTTCAGTTTGATTATTTCATTTATTTTAGAAGATATGGTCACCCCTAGGTAAACAGCCGAATTACATAGCCCGGTGACTGATTGGTTAGTTTGATAGTTCATGATGGTTTGAGTTTTGTTAAAGTTTAATTTATAACCGGAAATGTCTCCAAATTTTTTCGCTTCGTCTGTGATTCCTGATAGGGCATCTATTACATTGGTGGTGAATATAGCTAAATCATCTGCATATGCAGTAATTTTAAGAATTTTATGTTCATGCTCTACCGGAGTTATCTTCTCTTGATTCTGCAGGGCATTTATAAAAGGCTCCATAGAGAGGGCAAACAGCAGGGGTGAAAGTGGACACCCCTCTCGGGTCCCCCTTGATATTGCAAAAGTTGATGAGAGTACCCCCGCATAGCTAATTTTAGCGTTGGGATCCCTGTATATAGCCTGTATACCTCTAAGGAAGAGATCTTTGAACCCATATTGCATTAACACTTTCCACAGATAATCCCACCCCACTCGGTCGAAGGCTTTTTCTGTAATCCAGTAAAATCATACCGAGAGGGGTGAGATTAGTTGAGGCTATATCGAATGCCGTAATCGCTAAATTAATGTGGGCGGTAGTATCCCTTCCCGCTATGAAACCATGCTGTTGATCATTGACTAACTGCGGCATAATAGATGCCAGTCGAATTGATATTAGTTTAGAGTAGGCCTTAGCATCGGTATTTATTAAAGAAATAGGCCGATATGACCCGCATTCCATTGGAGGTTTATGTTTTTTCAAAAAAAACATAATTTTCGCCGTTTTCCAAGATTCCGGGGCCTTGCCTGATGTGCCTATTGAGTTCACGACTGAGCAGAACAAAGGAAGTAGCTCTTCGGCACAAATTTTATACAATTCAATAGGAATCGTGTCCTCCCCTGCCGCTTTATTAGAAGAGAGTGAGAACACAGCTAAGCGTAATTCTTCTAATGTATAATTATGTTCCAATTTATCTAAAATCTCTTGATCTAAAAAGTGTCCTACGGGGAGATTATCATTTAAGTAAGATTGAATCTGCTCTGGCCTAGCCCTAATCTCTGGAGTGTATAGTTCTTCATAGTATGAAGCAAATTGCTCCATTATATCTCCAGGCTGTGTATATATAATACCATTGGGGCCTTTTATAGCTTTAATTAGTGTAGATGCTCGGTCTTCGGCTACCTTGTATGCCAAGAGCTTTCCTATTCGATCCCCAGATTCATACTGTGATATTTTGTATTTAAGTATCTTGCAACTGTTTTTTTTCCCTAAAAGAACTTTTCATGACTGTGCGTATGCTCATAAGTCTATTTTCCAAAAGTGATATATCTCTACTATTCCGATCCCCATCTCTAAGCTTGTCCGCCAATAGTTTTTCAATATGTGAAATATTATCTGTCATTAACTTTATTTCTCTTTTCCTTGTTGCAGTTTGTTTAAATATATATTGTTGAGCTATTCCTCTAATAAAGGCCTTACAGGCATCCCAAACTGAGAGTATACTAGCAGTATCTTTATTACATGTAATGAACTCCTTTATCTGTTTTTTAAGCAGGGTTACAAAGACCTCATCTGAGAGTAAGTATCTTGGAAAAGTAAAAGAGCGCCCTTCTTTCATGCCTGAAGCCAGATCAAATATAAATATTATAGGATTATGGTCCGATGAGATTTTTGGCATGACCTTCATATCTCCCCTGCTCAATAATTCGTCTGAGGCCCAAGCTAAATCAATCCTAGAGCAGAGTTTATGGGGGGCTGAATAGTATGTATATCCAGGTAGACCTGGGTATAGGCTGCGCCAAATGTCTTTTATATTATGTATTTTAGCTAGTTCCAATATTGCTGCTCTTGTTTGACGCATACGTAGCCCTACTCCCTTTTTAGTTGTATCCTGTTGATAGTTCAATACACAATTAAAATCTCCCATTAAAATAAGTTCTCCTGACCAAGATAATAATTCAATATTCAACCAATCAAATAACCGTGGCTCATCATTGTTGGGGCCATACACTGAACAAAAAACATATAGAGTACCCTCCAATCTTATTTGCATTATTGCCCACCGCCCTCCCTTATCTGCTGCTGTTTTAATAACTTCCCCTTGCCAATATCTTTTCTTTAAGATAGCCACCCCTCTTATTGGTGCATTTAAGGTCGTACAAATCACCATTTCGTACCCCAGTTGACTCAGCAATTTTTTATCTTTAAAACATATATGTGTTTCTGTAAGCATTACTATCTGTGCATCATACATTTTTAGTTCTTGGTAAATTAAATTTCTTTTAGTCTTATTGTTCAGACCAGATACATTCCAGGCAAGACACCTGCAGTACGTCATTTTATATACAATAAATCAAAAACCGTTTCCCCTTTCTTATCACTCCTTAAAGCTCTCTGTCTTGTTAAGAACATTATATCTTCGCCTTGACTTGTCATGCCAGTTTTGTTTTCTTCCCCCCTCCTCTTCCCCCCCGTACCATAGAAAAACACCCCCCCTTTATACCTGCTGCCTTTGGTAGGGCAGCCTCTCAACGGTGCAGCCACCCGCCACCTTCCACCACCCTCATTAAGTATGCCATTTTCACTAGATTATCTTTTATCCTTTATCTTCCATTTATCATTAAGATTGTCACATTAATCAGACCTTTTCCACTAACAATCCCCTGAGGTATAATATTATATAGCTTATACGTTAGTGAATTTATCTAACACACTTTCTGCCTCCTTGACCTGATTGAAATAGTACGTATGCCCGGCTTTTATAACTTTTAAACATGCAGGTTCTTGGAGGAAAACCTGGGCCCCTACGGCCTTGAAACAATCAATTAGTTGACGCAAATTCCATCGTCTCTCCATAGTAGTTTTACATAAATCTGATCGAACGAAGAAAGTCACATCTTCAGTAGTAATCGGAGAATTAGGTTTGGCTTTTAGAGATACAGCTTGTCTCAACAAAAAATTTCCAAAATAAATCAAAAAAGGGCGAGGAAACTTATTGTTTTTGTTTCTATTGACTAAAGGCAGTCTATGAGCTCTTTGAAGCTGAGAATCCCAGTCCCAGTCTGCGAGATCTGGGAAAGCGCGTTGGAATAGTCTGACTATGTAGGCCCTGGGGTCCGCCCCTTCAGCCCCCTCTGGGACCCCAAAGAGTCTAAGATTCTGCCTTCTTTGCCTATTTTCCAAATCTTCCATCTTGGATTGTAAGGCCCGGATTTCTTCCTCTTGTCGAGTGCTTTTCTGATTGTACTTGACCGAAGTCTCCTCTATTTGTGCCACCCGTTGATGAAGTTCCTCCACTTCTTGAGTTACTTTATTCATTTTGCCATTGACTTCAAGCAAGTATGACAGAATTTTAGAATTGTCCTCCTTTAGTTGCGTAAAATGTTGTTGTGCTTCTTGTCTCTGTTCGGTCAGCCATAGATGGGATCTCCAGGGGTAAGACCTCCTGGTGTGGTTCCTTCATAATTTGCATAGCCTGATCAGTTTCTTCCTCTGTTGTAGCAGTAATTTCGTTTACATTTAGGGCTGTCTCACTACTATCCCCTCTTAAAGTAGAGTCTTGTTGAAGATCTTGTACTCCTTTAGGATCGGCTACCATTGATTGGCTTATAGAGGTGGGCGAGGTAGCAATATCGATATCTTGGATATCTTGATTATCCTGATTAGTTTGCAAAGGAGTTGATGGCCCCATGGAGCTATTGCCTGATAAGCGTAGAGCCATTGTTTTTACTCCTCCCTTAGCTTGAATCCACTTACGTAGTGGACTGTCATCGATAATAGGTTTTCCACGATTATTAGCCTGATTTGTTGCAGAGGAAAGAGTAGACTGATTAGTATTTTTCTTGCTCCTTATTTTATTTTTAGCTTTCCCTCTTCCTTTTTTCCGTGTTACTGTTTTCCAATTGTCCTGTGAGAAATTCCCCATATTGCCCTCCTCCTCGTCAATCAATTCCTCATATTCATCGTTCGACTCTACTTGTATTCCATTGCTCACCTCTACATTATCTTTAGAGGTTCCCATAGCTGGGACTAAATTTTGAGTATTTGTTGCCTCAACTGCTATGGCTTCACAGTTCACCTGGGTCAGCCGGGTACAAACGGGGTCACTTCTTATGTCAAAGTCTGGGATTTGTGCCTGTGTCTGTACCTGTGACATTAGCTTAGCTGTTCCTTTTCCGATATCTTTTTCCTTATCCTTGTCAATATCATTTTGAACAGCTGTATTGTCTTGTACAGCAATCTCGATCTCAGTTGCACATGCCTCCCTTCCTGAAGCACTCTGGAGATCCCTCCTCAAATCTATAGCGATGTCCCCATTATTATTTATCAGCCCAATCTCTTTGCTGACCCCTACAAGCGCTGGGTTTACTTCTGGTTTAGCCCCTCTATCTTTAACAGCATTATCTTTATTACTAGCAGCGGGCATTAAGGATCGCAGTGGTTGTTGCTTACCGGCCAAGTTTGCTGCTTTCTCCTGACTCCCGGTATTAAGCAAGTTCTTTGCAGCGGTGGTTGCTACCTCTGTTCCGTGAGACTTAACTGGTGTTCTCGCTTTGGCTGCCGCCGCCGCCTTCTTCTCTGCTACTACATAGATAGCAGCTGTGGCTGCATTCTCCTCGGGGTTTACTGCCCCTTTCATGGTCCTAGTGCTCCTCGCTTGAGTCTTAGGAGCCATGTCTGTTCTCCCTGCCTCCGACTCAGGGGTGCCCTCCGCAATCAGAGCACTTCTCCAATCCAACTTGTCAGGACAGCTGGCTATGCTCCTAACATCAGCAACTCCGATGAGTCTCCCTGATCCTGGACCCGCGGAGCCAAGCCAGGTCAGCAAGGTCCAACGAGCCCAGCGTGCACAGCCAGTCTCCGCCCCCTGCTCGCGGACACCGCCGCTGCTGCTGCCTCCTACAAACAATAGCCGTATCCAGCCCTCCTTCGTTCTCTGATGCTTGATCAATCCGTGGGCGAATCTCAGGTAGATCGTAAAATCGTCTATTCCATCAGCCTTCCGTCCGTGTTTCTTTCCGCTGTAGAAAGTATCCGTTAATCCGCTATTCGTGAGGTGGTGGGAGCGGCGTTCTCAAGCTGCACCCGGCGGCACCTTCAATCCGCCATCTTGGTTTTTCCCTTTCCGCTGTAGAAAGTATCCGTTAATCCGCTATTCGTGAGGTGGTGGGAGTGGCGTTCTCAAGCTGCACCCGGCGGCACCTTCAATCCGCCATCTTGGTTTTTCCGTATTCAACACTTGTTTGATGAAAATGATTCGGAAAGCATGGAGAAAACAGTTAAATGCTGCTGAGCTTTGAACTCAAGATTTCTTGTTTACGAGACAGGCGCTTTAACCACTAAGCCACAGCACCAACGTTAATAGTAAGAAATGCATAAATAATTCATTGTTGATGATGAAAATGTGTTTCCTGCTATAAATTCTTCTTTATATGTATTGTAATCTTAAACACGAAAACATACTCAATCACTACGCAAGTATTAATATGTTTTAATAAACAGGTACTCTTATAAAACCCAATTTCATTTCTTGAATTCTTTAAAAAAAAAATCATGAAGGTATTAATATTGCTCAAATCTAGGTAGAAATTTCATCTACGTCTTTCTCATAGATATGTATTTTTTCATTTGGCAATAACAGTATTCATTCTATAATCTTGAAAATACTTGTGTTTTTATAAGGTTTAAGATGATCTGTTCAACAGTAAGATGAATCAGACTTTTATATTTTAATTGTATCGGAATAAGACCTAATGAAAATGATTTGTTATATAACAATGAGAAAAGCAAGGCGCTGCTGAGATTTGAACTCAGGATCTCCTTTTTACTAAACAGGTGCTATAACCAGCTACGCCACAGCACCCACTTGATTCTTTATTTTGAAACACTTTTCTTTATGGTGTTCAAGAGAATATTGCTTTTTCACTTTCATATTCTTTTCTAAGTTCACACACTTCTCTACTCAAACACTTAAGATGAATGAAGACTCTTCACTTATTCAAAAACACTTCTCTAATTTGAAGTTTACCCTATTCATATCATTTTAAAATATACCTTGCTAAAGAATGGATTAGTTGAATTCAACAATAGAGTGATCATTCACCTCTATCTTGTTCTTTGTCATTTTCTTTTCCCTATTTCAGTCAATGCATTCCTACAAAAATCTTCACAATACCAAGCATTTTATTTAATTTGTAAGATAACTTCTTCTAAAGTTCATAGAACCAGATGTTTATTCTTAAATTGTATTCAACACTTGTTTTATGTAAATTATTCGGAAAGCATGGAGAAAACAGTTAGGTAATGCTGAGATTCTAACTCATGATTTCCTGTTTATGAGACAGGCGCTTTAACCACTAAGCCACAACACCAACGTTAATAGTAAAAAATGCATAAATAATTCATTGTTGATGATGAAAATGTGTTTTCTGCTATAAATTCTTCTTTATATGTATTGTAATCTTAAACACGAAAAGATACTCAATCACTACGCAAGGATTAATATGTTTTAATAAACAGGTACTCTTATAAAACCCAATTTCATTTCTTGAATTCTTTACAATTTTTTTTCATGAAGGTATTAATATTGCTCAAATCTAGGTAGAAATTGCATCTACGTCTTTATCATAGATATATATTTTTTTCATTTTGCAATAACAGTATTCATTCTATAATCTTGAAAATACTTGGGTTTTTATAAGGTTTAAAATGATCTTTTCAACAGTAAGATGAATCAGACTTTTATATGTTAATTGAATCAGAATAAAACCTAATGAAAATGATTTGTTATATAACAATGAGAAAAGCAAGGCACTGCTGAGAGTTGAACTCAGGATCTCCTGTTTACTTGACAGGCGCTTTAACCAGCTAAGCCACAGCACCCACTTGATTCTTAATTTTGTAAGACTTTTCTTTATGGTGTTCAAGAGAATATTGCTTTTTCACTTTCATATTCTTTTCTAAGTTCACACACTTCTCTACTCAAACACTTAAGATGAATGAAGACTCTTCACTTATTCAAAAACACCTCTCTAATTTGAAGTTTACCCTATTCATATCATTGTAAAATATACCTTGCTGAAGAATGGATTAGTTGAATTCAACAATAGAGTGATCATTCACCTCTATCTTGTTCTTTGTCATTTTCCTTTTCCTATTTCAGTCAATGCATTCCTACAAAAATCTTCACAATACCAAGTATTTTATTTAATTTTTAAGATAACTTATTCTAAAGTTCATAGAACCAGATGTTTATACTTAAATTGTATTTAACACTTGTTTGATGAAAATTATTCGGAAAGCATGGAGAAAACAGTTAAATGCTGCTGAGATTTAAACTCAGGATTTCCTGTTTACGAGACAGGAGCTTTAACCACTAAGCCACAGCACCAACGGCAATGGTACAAAATGCATAAAGAATTTATTGTTGATGATGAAAATGTGTTTTCTGCTTTAAATTCTTCTTTATATGTATTGTAATCTTAAACACGAAAATATACTCAATCACTACGCAAGGATTCATATGTTTTAACAAACAGGTACTCTTATAAAACCCAATTTAATTTCTTGAATTCTTTACAATTTTTTTTCATGAAGGTAATAATATTGCTCCAATCTAGGTAGACATTTCATCTACGTCTTTCTCATAGATATGTATTCTTTTCATTTTGCAATAACAGTATTCATTCTATAATCTTGAAAATACTTGGGTTTTTATAAGGTTTAAGATGATCTGTTCAACAGTAAGATGAATCAGACTTTATATTTTAATTGTATAGGAATAAGGCCTAATGAAAATGATTTGTTATATAACAATGAGAAAAGCAAGGCACGGCTGAGAGTTGAACTCAGGATCTCCTGTTTACTAGACAAGCACTTTAACCAGCTAAGCCACAGCACCCACTTGATTCTTAAATTTGAAACACTTTTCTTTATGGTGTTCAAGAGAATATTGCTTTTTCACTTTCATATTCTTTTCTAAGTTCACACACTTCTCTACTCAAACACTTAAGATGAATGAAGACTCTTCACTTATTCAAAAACACCTCTCTAATTTGAAGTTTACCCTATTCATATCATTTTAAAATATACTTTGCTGAAGAATGGAATAGTTGAATTCAACAATAGAGTGATCATTCACCTCTATCTTGTTCTTTGTAATTTTCTTTTCCCTATTTCAGTCAATGCATTCCTACAAAAATCTTCACAATACCAAGCATTTTATTCAATTTTTAAGATAACTTATTCTAAAGTTCATAGAACCAGATGTTTATACTTAAATTGTATTCAACACTTGTTTGATGAAAATTATTCGGGAAGCATGGAGAAAACAGTTAAATGCTGCTGAGTTTTGAACTCAGGATTTCTTGTTTACGAGACAGGCGCTTTAACCACTAAGCCACAGCACCAACATTAATAGTAAGAAATGCATAAATAATTCATTGTTGATGATGAACATGTGTTTCCTGCTATAAATTCTTCTTTATATGTATTGTAATCTTAAACACGAAAACATACTCAATCACTACACAAGTATTAATATGTTTTAATAAACAGGTACTCTTATAAAACCCAATTTCATTTCTTGAATTCTTTAAAAAAAAAATCATGAAGGTATTAATATTGCTCAAATCTAGGTAGAAATTTCATCTACGTCTTTCTCATAGATATTTTTTTTCATTTGGCAATAACAGTATTAATTCTATAATCTTGAAAATACTAGTGTTTTTATAAGGTTTAAGATGATCTGTTCAACAGTAAGATGAATCAGACTTTTATATTTTAATTGTATCGGAATAAGACCTAATGAAAATGATTTGTTATATAACAATGAGAAAAGCAAGGCGCTGCTGAGATTTGAACTCAGGATCTCCTTTTTACTAAACAGGTGCTATAACCAGCTACGCCACAGCACCCACTTGATTCTTTATTTTGAAACACTTTTCTTTATGGTGTTCAAGAGAATATTGCTTTTTCACTTTCATATTCTTTTCTAAGTTCACACACTTCTCTACTCAAACACTTAAGATGAATGAAGACTCTTCACTTATTCAAAAACACTTCTCTAATTTGAAGTTTACCCTATTCATATCATTTTAAAATATACCTTGCTAAAGAATGGATTAGTTGAATTCAACAATAGAGTGATCATTCACCTCTATCTTGTTCTTTGTCATTTTCTTTTCCCTATTTCAGTCAATGCATTCCTACAAAAATCTTCACAATACCAAGCATTTTATTTAATTTGTAAGATAACTTCTTCTAAAGTTCATAGAACCAGATGTTTATTCTTAAATTGTATTCAACACTTGTTTTATGTAAATTATTCGGAAAGCATGGAGAAAACAGTTAGGTAATGCTGAGATTCTAACTCATGATTTCCTGTTTATGAGACAGGCGCTTTAACCACTAAGCCACAACACCAACGTTAATAGTAAAAAATGCATAAATAATTCATTGTTGATGATGAAAATGTGTTTTCTGCTATAAATTCTTCTTTATATGTATTGTAATCTTAAACACGAAAAGATACTCAATCACTACGCAAGGATTAATATGTTTTAATAAACAGGTACTCTTATAAAACCCAATTTCATTTCTTGAATTCTTTACAATTTTTTTTCATGAAGGTATTAATATTGCTCAAATCTAGGTAGAAATTGCATCTACGTCTTTATCATAGATATATATTTTTTTCATTTTGCAATAACAGTATTCATTCTATAATCTTGAAAATACTTGGGTTTTTATAAGGTTTAAAATGATCTTTTCAACAGTAAGATGAATCAGACTTTTATATGTTAATTGAATCAGAATAAAACCTAATGAAAATGATTTGTTATATAACAATGAGAAAAGCAAGGCACTGCTGAGAGTTGAACTCAGGATCTCCTGTTTACTTGACAGGCGCTTTAACCAGCTAAGCCACAGCACCCACTTGATTCTTAATTTTGTAAGACTTTTCTTTATGGTGTTCAAGAGAATATTGCTTTTTCACTTTCATATTCTTTTCTAAGTTCACACACTTCTCTACTCAAACACTTAAGATGAATGAAGACTCTTCACTTATTCAAAAACACCTCTCTAATTTGAAGTTTACCCTATTCATATCATTGTAAAATATACCTTGCTGAAGAATGGATTAGTTGAATTCAACAATAGAGTGATCATTCACCTCTATCTTGTTCTTTGTCATTTTCCTTTTCCTATTTCAGTCAATGCATTCCTACAAAAATCTTCACAATACCAAGTATTTTATTTAATTTTTAAGATAACTTATTCTAAAGTTCATAGAACCAGATGTTTATACTTAAATTGTATTTAACACTTGTTTGATGAAAATTATTCGGAAAGCATGGAGAAAACAGTTAAATGCTGCTGAGATTTAAACTCAGGATTTCCTGTTTACGAGACAGGAGCTTTAACCACTAAGCCACAGCACCAACGGCAATGGTACAAAATGCATAAAGAATTTATTGTTGATGATGAAAATGTGTTTTCTGCTTTAAATTCTTCTTTATATGTATTGTAATCTTAAACACGAAAATATACTCAATCACTACGCAAGGATTCATATGTTTTAACAAACAGGTACTCTTATAAAACCCAATTTAATTTCTTGAATTCTTTACAATTTTTTTTCATGAAGGTAATAATATTGCTCCAATCTAGGTAGACATTTCATCTACGTCTTTCTCATAGATATGTATTCTTTTCATTTTGCAATAACAGTATTCATTCTATAATCTTGAAAATACTTGGGTTTTTATAAGGTTTAAGATGATCTGTTCAACAGTAAGATGAATCAGACTTTATATTTTAATTGTATAGGAATAAGGCCTAATGAAAATGATTTGTTATATAACAATGAGAAAAGCAAGGCACGGCTGAGAGTTGAACTCAGGATCTCCTGTTTACTAGACAAGCACTTTAACCAGCTAAGCCACAGCACCCACTTGATTCTTAAATTTGAAACACTTTTCTTTATGGTGTTCAAGAGAATATTGCTTTTTCACTTTCATATTCTTTTCTAAGTTCACACACTTCTCTACTCAAACACTTAAGATGAATGAAGACTCTTCACTTATTCAAAAACACCTCTCTAATTTGAAGTTTACCCTATTCATATCATTTTAAAATATACTTTGCTGAAGAATGGAATAGTTGAATTCAACAATAGAGTGATCATTCACCTCTATCTTGTTCTTTGTAATTTTCTTTTCCCTATTTCAGTCAATGCATTCCTACAAAAATCTTCACAATACCAAGCATTTTATTCAATTTTTAAGATAACTTATTCTAAAGTTCATAGAACCAGATGTTTATACTTAAATTGTATTCAACACTTGTTTGATGAAAATTATTCGGGAAGCATGGAGAAAACAGTTAAATGCTGCTGAGTTTTGAACTCAGGATTTCTTGTTTACGAGACAGGCGCTTTAACCACTAAGCCACAGCACCAACATTAATAGTAAGAAATGCATAAATAATTCATTGTTGATGATGAACATGTGTTTCCTGCTATAAATTCTTCTTTATATGTATTGTAATCTTAAACACGAAAACATACTCAATCACTACACAAGTATTAATATGTTTTAATAAACAGGTACTCTTATAAAACCCAATTTCATTTCTTGAATTCTTTAAAAAAAAAATCATGAAGGTATTAATATTGCTCAAATCTAGGTAGAAATTTCATCTACGTCTTTCTCATAGATATTTTTTTTCATTTGGCAATAACAGTATTAATTCTATAATCTTGAAAATACTAGTGTTTTTATAAGGTTTAAGATGATCTGTTCAACAGTAAGATGAATCAGACTTTTATATTTTGATTGTATCGGAATAAGACCTAATGAAAATGATTTGTTACATAACAATGAGAAAAGCAAGGCGCTGCTGAGATTTGAACTCAGGATCTCCTTTTTACTAAACAGGTGCTATAACCAGCTAAGCCACAGCACCCACTTGATTCTTTATTTTGAAACACTTTTCTTTATGGTGTTCAAGAGAATATTGCTTTTTCACTTTCATATTCTTTTCTAAGTTCACACACTTCTCTACTCAAACACTTAAGATGACTGAAGACTCTTCACTTATTCAAAAACACCTCTCTAATTTGAAGTTTACCCTATTCATATCATTTTCAAATATACCTTGCTCAAGAATGGATTAGTTGAATTCAACAATAGAGTGATCATTCACCTCTATGTTGTTCTTTGTCATTTTCTTTTCCCTATTTCAGTCAATGCATTCCTACAAAAATCTTCACAATACCAAGCATTTTATTTAATTTTTAAGATAACTTATTCTAAAGTTCATAGAACCAGATGTTTATTCTTAAATTGTATTCAACACTTGTTTGATGTAAATTATTCGGAAAGCATGGAGAAAACAGTTAGGTGATGCTGAGATTCTAACTCATGATTTCCTGTTTATGAGACAGGCGCTTTAACCACTAAGCCACAGCACCAACGCTAATAGTAAAAAATGCATAAATAATTCATTGTTGATGATGAAAATGTGTTTTCTGCTATAAATTCTTCTTTATATGTATTGTAATCTTAAACATGAAAAGATACTCAATCACTACACAAGGATTAATATGTTTTAATAAACAGGTACTCTTATAAAACCCAATTTCATTTCTTGAATTCTTTACAATTTTTTTTCATGAAGGTATTAATATTGCTCAAATCTAGGTAGAAATTTCATCTACGTCTTTCTCATAGATATATATTTTTTTCATTTTGCAATAATAGTATTCATTCTATAATCTTGAAAATACTTGGGTTTTTATAAGGTTTAAAATGATCTTTTCAACAGTAAGATGAATCAGACTTTTATATGTTAATTGAATCGGAATAAAACCTAATGAAAATGATTTGTTATATAACAATGAGAAAAGCAAGGCACTGCTGAGAGTTGAACTCAGGATCTCCTGTTTACTAGACAGGCGCTTTAACCAGCTAAGCCACAGCACCCACTTGATTCTTAATTTTGAAAGACTTTTCTTTATGGTGTTCAAGAGAATATTGCTTTTTCACTTTCATATTCTTTTCCAAGTTCACACACTTCTCTACTCAAACACTTAAGATGAATGAAGACTCTTCACTTTTTCAAAAACACCTCTCTAATTTGAAGTTTACCCTATTCATATCATTTTAAAATATACCTTGCTGAAGAATGGATTAGTTGAATTCAACAATAGAGTGATCATTCACCTCTATCTTGTTCTTTGTCATTTTCTTTTTCCTATTTCAGTCAATGCATTCCTACAAAAATCTTCACAATACCAAGCATTTTATTTAATTTTTAAGATAACTTATTCTAAAGTTCATAGAACCAGATGTTTATTCTTAAATTGTATTCAACACTTGTTTGATGAAAATTATTCGGAAAGCATGGAGAAAACCGTTAGGTGCTGCTGGAATTTGAACTCAGGATTTCCTGTTTACGAGACAGGCACTTTAACCACTAAGCCACAGCACCAATGTTAATAGTAAAAAATGCATAAATAATTTATTGTTGATGATGAAAATGTGTTTCTGCTATAAATTCTTCTTTATATGTATTGTA
The DNA here is from genome assembly GCF_964263255.1 of Lissotriton vulgaris. NCBI lineage: Eukaryota > Metazoa > Chordata > Amphibia > Caudata > Salamandridae > Lissotriton > Lissotriton vulgaris. Next base: position 442,935,605 of record NC_141700.1, read on the forward strand.
ATCTTAAACACGAAAAGATACTCAATCACTACGCAAGGATTAATATGTTTTAATAAACAGGTACTCTTATAAAACCCAATTTCATTTCTTGAATTCTTTACAATTTTTTTTCATGAAGGTATTAATATTGCTCAAATCTAGGTAGAAATTTCATCTACGCCTTTCTCATAGATATGTATTTTTTTATTTTGCAATAACAGTATTCATTCTATAATCTTGAAAATACTTGGGTTTTTATTAGGTTTAAGATGATCTGTTCAACAGTAAGATGAATCAGACTTTTATATTTTAATTGTATCGGAATAAGACCTAATGAAAATGATTTGTTATATAACAATGAGAAAAGCAAGGCGCTGCTGAGAGTTGAACTCAGGATCTCCTTTTTACTAAACAGACGCTTTAACCAGCTAAGCCACAGCACCCACTTGATTCTTAATTTTGAAACACTTTTCTTTATGGTGTTCAAGAGAATATTGCTTTTTCACTTTCATATTCTTTTCTAAGTTCACACACTTCTCTACTCATGAACTTAAGATGAATGAAGACTCTTCACTTATTCAAAAACACCTCTCTAATTTGAAGTTTACCCTATTCATATCATTTTAAAATATACCTTGCTGAAGAATGGATTAGTTGAATTCAACAATAGAGTGATCATTCACCTCTATCTTGTTCTTTGTCATTTTCTTTTCCCTATTTCAATCAATGCATTCCTACAAAAATCTTCACAATACCAAGTATTTTATTTAATTTTTAAGATAAATTATTCTAAAGTTCATAGAACCAGTTGTTTATACTTAAATTGTATTCAACACTTGTTTGATGAAAATTATTCGGAAAGCATGAAGAAAACAGTTAAATGCTGCTGAGATTTGAACTCAGGATTTCCTGTTTACGAGACAGGAGCTTTAACCACTAAGCCACAGCACCAACTGTAACAGTAAAAAATGCATAAATAATTTATTGTTGATGATGAAAATGTGTTTTCTGCTATAAATTCATCTTTATATGTATTGTAATCTTAACCTCTTGGCTGCTAATGACAAGGGTAACTCGTCATGGACTTTCCATTGATTTCAATGGAAATTAAAGGAGAATTCAAATAATGCCTTAGCAGTAAAGGGGTTAAACACGAAAAGATACTCAATCACTACGCAAGGATTCATATGTTTTAATAAACAGGTACTCTTATAAAACCCAATTTCATTTCTTGAATTCTTTACAATTTTTTTTCATGAAGGTAATAATATTGCTCCAATCTAGGTAGACATTTCATCTACGTCTTTCTCATAGATATGTATTTTTTTCATTTTGCAATAACAGTATTCATTCTATAATCTTGAAAATACTTGGGTTTTTATAAGGTTAAAGATGATCTGTTCAACAGTAAGATGAATCAGACTTTTATATTTTAATTGTATCGGAATCAGACCTAATGAAAATGATTTGTTATATAACAATGAGAAAAGCAAGGCACTGCTGAGAGTTGAACTCAGGATCTCCTGTTTACTAGACAGACGCTTTAACCAGCTAAGCCACAGCACCCACTTGATTCTTAAAATCGAAACACTTTTCTTTATGGTGTTCAAGAGAATATTGCTTTTTCACTTTCATATTCTTTTCTAAGTTCACACACTTCTCTACTCAAACACTTAAGATGAATGAAGACTCTTCACTTATTCAAAAACACCTCTCTAATTTGAAGTTTACCCTATTCATATCATTTTAAAATATACCTTGCTGAAGAATGGATTAGTTGAATTCAACAATAGAGTGATCATTCACCTCTATCTTGTTCTTTGTCATTTTCTTTTCCCTATTTCAATCAATGCATTCCTAGAAAAATCTTCACAATACCAAGCATTTTATTTAATGTTTAAGATAACTTATTCTAAAGTTCATAGAACCAGATGTTTATACTTAAATTGTATTCAACACTTGTTTGATGAAAATGATTCGGAAAGCATGGAGAAAACAGTTAAATGCTGCTGAGATTTGAACTCAGGATTTCCTGTTTACGAGACAGGAGCTTTAACCACTAAGCGACAGCACCAACGGTAATAGTAAAAAATGCATAAAGAATTTATTGTTGATGATGAAAATGTGTTGTCTGCTATAAATTCTTCTTTATATGTATTGTAAACTTAAACACGAAAAGATACTCAATCACTACGCAAGGATTAATATGTTTTAATAAACAGGTACTCTTATAAAACCCAATTTCATTTCTTGAATTTTTTACAATTTTTTTTCATGAAGGTAATAATATTGCTCCAATCTAGGTAGACATTTCATCTTACTCTTTCTCATATGTATTTTTTTCATTTTGCAATAACAGTATTCATTTTATAATCTTGAAAATACTTGGGTTTTTATAAGGATAAAGATGATCTGTTCAACAGTAAGATGAATCAGACTTTTATATTTTAATTGTATCGGAATAAGACCCAATGAAAATGATTTGTTTTATAACAATGAGAAAAGCAAGGCACTGCTGAGAGTTGAACTCAGGATCTCCTGTTTACTAGACAGGCGCTTTAACCAGCTAAGCCACAGCACCCACTTGATTCTTAAATTTGAAATACTTTTCTTTATGGTGTTCAAGAGAATATTGCTTTTTCACTTTCATATTCTTTTCTAAGTTCACACACTTCTCTACTCAAACACTTAAGATGAATGAAGACTCTTCACTTTTTCAAAAACACCTCTCTAATTTGAAGTTTACCCTATTCATATCATTTTAAAATATACCTTGCTGAAGAATGGATTAGTTGAATTCAACAATAGAGTGATCATTCACCTCTATCTTGTTCTTTGTCATTTTCTTTTTCCTATTTCAGTCAATGCATTCCTACAAAAATCTTCACAATACCAAGCATTTTATTTAATTTTTAAGATAACTTATTCTAAAGTTCATAGAACCAGATGTTTATTCTTAAATTGTATTCAACACTTGTTTGATGAAAATTATTCGGAAAGCATGGAGAAAACCGTTAGGTGCTGCTGGAATTTGAACTCAGGATTTCCTGTTTACGAGACAGGCACTTTAACCACTAAGCCACAGCACCAATGTTAATAGTAAAAAATGCATAAATAATTTATTGTTGATGATGAAAATGTGTTTCTGCTATAAATTCTTCTTTATATGTATTGTAATCTTAAACACGAAAAGATACTCAATCACTACGCAAGGATTAATATGTTTTAATAAACAGGTACTCTTATAAAACCCAATTTCATTTCTTGAATTCTTTACAATTTTTTTTCATGAAGGTATTAATATTGCTCAAATCTAGGTAGAAATTTCATCTACGCCTTTCTCATAGATATGTATTTTTTTTATTTTGCAATAACAGTATTCATTCTATAATCTTGAAAATACTTGGGTTTTTATAAGGTTTAAGATGATCTGTTCAACAGTAAGATGAATCAGACTTTTATATTTTAATTGTATCGGAATAAGACCTAATGAAAATGATTTGTTATATAACAATGAGAACAGCAAGGCGCTGCTGAGAGTTGAACTCAGGATCTCCTTTTTACTAAACAGACGCTTTAACCAGCTAAGCCACAGCACCCACTTGATTCTTAATTTTGAAACACTTTTCTTTATGGTGTTCAAGAGAATATTGCTTTTTCACTTTCATATTCTTTTCTAAGTTCACACACTTCTCTACTCATGAACTTAAGATGAATGAAGACTCTTCACTTATTCAAAAACACCTCTCTAATTTGAAGTTTACCCTATTCATATCATTTTAAAATATACCTTGCTGAAGAATGGATTAGTTGAATTCAACAATAGAGTGATCATTCACCTCTATCTTGTTCTTTGTCATTTTCTTTTCCCTATTTCAATCAATGCATTCCTACAAAAATCTTCACAATACCAAGTATTTTATTTAATTTTTAAGATAAATTATTCTAAAGTTCATAGAACCAGTTGTTTATACTTAAATTGTATTCAACACTTGTTTGATGAAAATTATTCGGAAAGCATGAAGAAAACAGTTAAATGCTGCTGAGATTTGAACTCAGGATTTCTTGTTTACGAGATAGGAGCTTTAACCACTAAGCCACAGCACCAACTGTAACAGTAAAAAATGCATAAATAATTTATTGTTGATGATGAAAATGTGTTTTCTGCTATAAATTCATCTTTATATGTATTGTAATCTTAACCTCTTGGCTGCTAATGACAAGGGTAACTCGTCATGGACTTTCCATTGATTTCAATGGAAATTAAAGGAGAATTCAAATAATGCCTTAGCAGTAAAGGGGTTAAACACGAAAAGATACTCAATCACTACGCTAGGATTCATATGTTTTAATAAACAGGTACTCTTATAAAACCCAATTTCATTTCTTGAATTCTTTACAATTTTTTTTCATGAAGGTAATAATATTGCTCCAATCTAGGTAGACATTTCATCTACGTCTTTCTCATAGATATGTATTTTTTTCATTTTGCAATAACAGTATTCATTCTATAATCTTGAAAATACTTGGGTTTTTATAAGGTTAAAGATGATCTGTTCAACAGTAAGATGAATCAGACTTTTATATTTTAATTGTATCGGAATCAGACCTAATGAAAATGATTAGTTATATAACAATGAGAAAAGCAAGGCACTGCTGAGAGTTGAACTCAGGATCTCCTGTTTACTAGACAGGCGCTTTAACCAGCTAAGCCACAGCACCCACTTTATTCTTAAAATCGAAACACTTTTCTTTATGGTGTTCAAGAGAATATTGCTTTTTCACTTTCATATTCTTTTCTAAGTTCACACACTTCTCTACTCAAACACTTAAGATGAATGAAGACTCTTCACTTATTCAAAAACACCTCTCTAATTTGAAGTTTACCCTATTCATATCATTTTAAAATATACCTTGCTGAAGAATGGATTAGTTGAATTCAACAATAGAGTGATCATTCACCTCTATCTTGTTCTTTGTCATTTTCTTTTCCCTATTTCAGTCAATGCATTCCTACAAAATCTTCACAATACCAAGCATTTTATTTAATTTTTAAGATAACTTATTCTAAAGTTCATAGAACCAGATGTTTATACTTAAATTGTATTCAACACTTGTTTGATGAAAATTATTCGGAAAGCATGGAGAAAACAGTTAAATGCTGCTGAGAATTGAACACTGGATTTCCTGTTTACGAGACAGGAGCTTTGACCACTAAGCCACAGCACCAACAGTAATAGTAAAAAATGCATAAAGAATTTATTGTTGATGATGAAAATGTGTTTTCTGCTATAAATTCTTCTTTATATGTATTGTAATCTTAAACACGAAAAGATACTCAATCACTACGCAAGGATTAATATGTTTTAATAAACAGGTACTCTTATAAAACCCAATTTCATTTCTTGAATTTTTTACAATTTTTGTTCATGAAGGTAATAATATTGCTCCAATATAGGGAGACATTTCATCTACGTCTTGCTCATAGATATGTATTTTTTTCATTTTGCAATAACAGTATTCATTCTATAATCTTGAAAATACTTGGGTTTTTATAAGGATAAAGATGATCTGTTCAACAGTAAGATGAATCAGACTTTTATATTTTAATTGTATCGGAATAAGACCTAATGAAAATGATTTGTTATATAACAATGAGAAAAGCAAGGCACTGCTGAGAGTTGAACTCAGGATCTCCTGTTTACTAGACAGGCGCTTTAACCAGCTAAGCCACAGCACCCACTTGATTCTTAAGTTTGAAATACCTTTCTTTATGGTGTTCAAGAGAATATTGCTTTTTCACTTTCATATTCTTTTCTAAGTTCACACACTTCTCTACTCATAAACTTAAGATGAATGAAGACTCTTCACTTATTCAAAAACACCTCTCTAATTTGAAGTTTACCCTATTCATATCATTTTAAAATATACCTTGCTGAAGAATGGATTAGTTGAATTCAACAATAGAGTGATCATTCACCTCTATCTTGTTCTTTGTCATTTTCTTTTCCCTATTTCAATCAATGCATTCCTACAAAAATCTTCACAATACCAAGTATTTTATTTAATTTTTAAGATAACTTATTCTAAAGTTCATAGAACCAGATGTTTATACTTAAATTGTATTCAACACTTGTTTGATGAAAAATATTCGGAAAGCATGGAGAAAACAGTTAAATGCTGCTGAGATTTGAACTCAGGATTTCCTGTTTACGAGACAGGAGCTTCAACCACTAAGCCACAGCACTAACAGTAATAGTAAAAAATGCATAAATAATTTATTGTTGATGATGAAAATGTGTTTTCTGCTATAAATTCTTCTTTATATGTATTGTAATCTTAAACACGAAAAGATACTCAATCACTACGCGAGGATTAATATGTTTTAATAAACAGGTACTCTTATAAAACCCAATTTCATTTCTTGAATTCTTTACAACTTTTTTTTCATGAAGGTAATAATATTGCTCCGATCTAGGTAGACATTTCATCTACGTCTTTTTCATAGATAAGTATTTTTTTTCATTTTGCAATAACAGTATTCATTCTATAATCTTGAAAATACTTGGGTTTTTATAAGGTTAAAGATGATCTGTTCAACAGTAAGATGAATCAGACTTTTATATTTTAATTGTATCGGAATAAGACCTAATGAAAATGATTTGTTATATAACAATGAGAAAAGCAAGGCACTGCTGAGAGTTGAACTCAGGATCTCCTGTTTACTAGACAGGAGCTTTAACCAGCTAAGCCACAGCACCCACTTGATTCTGAAGTTTGAAACACTTTTCTTTATGGTGTTCAAGAGAATATTTCTTTTTCACTTTAATATTCTTTTCTAAGTTCACACACTTCTCTACTCAAACATTTAAGATGAATGAAGACTCTTCACTTATTCATAAACACCTCTCTAATTTGAAGTTTACCCTATTCATATCATTTTAAAATATACCTTGCTGAAGAATGGATTAGTTGAATTCAACAATAGAGTGATCACTCACCTCTATCTTGTTCTTTATCATTTTCTTTTCCCTATTTCAGCCAATGCCTTCCTACAAAAATCTTCACAATACCAAGCATTTTATTTAATTTTTAAGATAACTTATTCTAAAGTTCATAGAACCAGATGTTTATTCTTAAATTGTATTCAACATTTGTTTGATGAAAATTATTCGGAAAGCATGGAGGAAACAGTTAGGTGCTGCTGGGATTTGAACTCAGGATTTCCTGTTTACGAGACAGGCGCTTTAACCAGTAAGCCACAGCACCAACGTTAATAGTAAAAAATGCATAAATAATTTATTGTTGATGATGAAAATGTGTTTCTGCTAAAAATTCTTCTTTATATGTATTGTAATCTTAAACACTAAAAGATACTCAATCACTACACAAGGATTAATATGTTTTAATAAACAGATACTCTTATAAAACCCAATTTCATTTCTTGAATTCTTTACAATTTTTTTTCATGAAGGTAATAATATTGCTCAAATCTAGGTAGAAATTTCATCTACGTCTTTCTCATAGATATGTATTTTTTTTATTTTGCAATAACAGTATTCATTCTATAATCTTGAAAATACTTGGGTTTTTATAAGGTTTAAGATGATCTGTTCAACAGTAAGATGAATCAGACTTTTATATTTTAATTGTATCGGAATAAGACCTAATGAAAATGATTTGTTATATAACAATGAGAAAAGCAAGGCTCTGCTGAGAGTTGAACTCAGGATCTCCTTTTTACTAAACAGGCGCTTTAACCAGCTAAGCCACAGCACCCACTTGATTCTTAAATTTGAAACACTTTTCTTTATGGTGTTCAAGAGAATATTGCATTTTTACTTTCATATTCTTTTCTAAGTTCACACACTTCTCTACTCATTAACTTAAGATGAATGAAGACTCTTCACTTATTCAAAAACACCTCTCTAATTTGAAGTTTACCCTATTCATATCATTTTAAAATATACCTTGCTGAAGAATGGATTAGTTGAATTCAACAATAGAGTGATCATTCACCTCTATCTTGTTCTTTGTCATTTTCTTTTCCCTATTTCAATCAATGCATTCCTACAAAAATCTTCACAATACCAAGTATTTAATTTAATTTTTAAGATAACTTATTCTAAAGTTCATAGAACCAGTTGTTTATACTTAAATTGTATTCAACACTTGTTTGATGAAAATTATTCGGAAAGCATGAAAAAAACAGTTAAATGCTGCTGAGATTTGAACTCAGGATTTCCTGTTTACGAGATAGGAGCTTTAACCACTAAGCCACAGCACCAACGGTAACAGTAAAAAATGCATAAATAATTTATTGTTGATGATGAAAATGTGTTTTCTGCTATAAATTCTTCTTTATATGTATTGTAATCTTAAACACGAAAAGATACTCAATCACTACGCAAGGATTCATATGTTTTAATAAACAGGTACTCTTATAAAACCCAATTTCATTTCTTGAATTCTTTACAATTGTTTTTCATGAAGGTAATAATATTGCTCCAATCTAGGTAGACATTTCATCTACGTCTTTCTCATAGATATGTATTTCTTTCATTTTGCAATAACAGTATTCATTCTATAATCTTGAAAATACTTGGGTTTTTATAAGGTTAAAGATGATCTGTTCAACAGTAAGATGAATCAGACTTTTATATTTTAATTGTATCGGAATAAGACCTAATGAAAATGATTTGTTATATAACAATGAGAAAAGCAAGGCACTGCTGAGAGTTGAACTCAGGATCTCCTGTTTACTAGAGAGGCACTTTAACCAGCTAACCCACAGCACCCACTTGATTCTTAAAATTGAAACACTTTTCTTTATGGTGTTCAAGAGAATATTGCTTTTTCACTTTCATATTCTTTTCTAAGTTCACACACTTCTCTACTCAAACACTTAAGATGAATGAAGACTCTTCACTTATTCAAAAACACCTCTCTAATTTGAAGTTTACCCTATTCATATCATTTTAAAATATAATTTGCTGAAGAATGGATTAGTTGAATTCAACAATAGTGATCATTCACCTCTATCTTGTTCTTTGTCATTTTCTTTACCCTATTTCAGTCAATGCATTCCTAGAAAAATCTTCACAATACCAAGCATTTTATTGAATTTTTAAGATAACTTATTCTAAAGTTCATAGAACCAGATGTTTATACTTAAATTGTATTGAACACTTGTTTGATGAGAATGATTCGGAAAGCATGGAGAAAACAGTTAAATGCTGCTGTGATTTGAACTCAGGATTTCCTGTTTACGAGACAGGAGCTTTAACCACTAAGCCACAGCACCAACGGTAATAGTATAAAATGCATAAAAAATTTATTGTTGATGATGAAAATGTGTTTTCTGCTATAAATTCTTCTTTATATGTATTGTAAACTTAAACACGAAAAGATACTCAATCACTACGAAAGGATTAATATGTTTTAATAAACAGGTACTCTTATAAAACCCAATTTCATTTCTTGAATTTTTTACAATTTTTTTTCATGAAGGTAACAATATTGCTCCAATCTAGGTAGACATTTCATCTACGTCTTTCTCATAGATATGTATTTTTTTCATTTTGCAATAACAGTATTCATTCTATAATCTTGAAAATACTTGGGTTTTTATAAGGATAAAGATGATCTGTTCAACAGTAAGATGAATCAGACTTTTATATTTTAATTGTATCGGAATAAGACCCAATGAAAATGATTTGTTTTATAACAATGAGAAAAGCAAGGCACTGCTGAGATTTGAACTCAGGACCTCCTCTTTACTAGACAGGCACTTTAACCAGCTAAGCCACAGGACCCACTTGATTCTTAAATTTGAAATACTTTTCTTTATGGTGTTCAAGAGAATATTGCTTTTTCACTTTCATTTTCTTTTCTAAGTTCACACACTTCTCTACTCAAACACTTAAGATGAATGAAGACTCTTCACTTATTCAAAAACACCTCTCTAATTTGAAGTTTACCCTATTCATATCATTTTAAAATATACCTTGCTGAAGAATGGATTAGTTGAATTCCACAATAGAGTGATCATTCACCTCTATCTTGTTCTTTGTCATTTTCTTTTCCCTATTTCAGTCAATGCATTCCTACAAAAATCTTCACAATACCAAGCATTTTATTTAATTTTTAAGATAACTTATTCTAAAGTTCATAGAACCAGATGTTTATTCTTAAATTGTGTTCAACATTTGTTTGATGAAAATTATTCGGAAAGCATGGAGAAAACAGTTAGGTGCTGCTGAGATTTGAACTCAGGATTTCCTGTTTACAAGACAGGCGCTTTAACCACTAAGCCACAGCACCAACGTTAATAGTAAGAAATGCATAAATAATTTATTGTTGATGATGAAAATGTGTTTCCTGCTATAAATTCTTCTTTATATGTATTGTAATCTTAAACACGAAAAGATACTCAATCACTACGCAAGTATCAATATGTTTTAATAAACAGGTACTCTTATAAAACCCAATTTCATTTCTTGAATTCTTTACAACTTTTTTTTCATGAAGGTAATAATATTGCTCCAATCTAGGTAGACATTTAATTTATGTCTTTCTCATAGATAAGTATTTTTTTCATTTTGCAATAACAGTATTCATTCTATAATCTTGAAAATACTTGGGTTTTTATAAGGTTAAAGATGATCTGCTCAACAGTAAGATGAATCAGACTTTTATATTTTAATTGTATCGGAATAAGACCTAATGAAAATGAATTGTTATATAACAATGAGAAAAGCAAGGCACTGCTGAGAGTTGAACTCAGGATCTCCTGTTTACTAGACAGGCACTTTAACCCGCTAAGCCACAGCACCCACTTGATTCTTAAGTTTGAAACACTTTTCTTTATGGTGTTCAAGAGAATATTGCTTTTTCACTTTCATATTCTTTTCTAAGTTCACACACTTCTCTACTCAAACATTTAAGATTAATGAAGACTCTTCACTTATTCAAAAACACCTCTCTAATTTGAAGTTTACCCTATTCATATCATTTTAAAATATACCTTGCTGAAGAATGGATTAGTTGAATTCAACAATAGAGTGATCACGCACCTCTATCTTGTTCTTTGTCATTTTCTTTTCCCTATTTCAATCAATGCCTTCCTACAAAAATCTTCACAATACCAAGCATTTTATTTAATTTTTAAGATAACTTATTCTAAGGTTCATAGAACCAGATGTTTATTCTTAAATTGTATTCAACACTTGTTTGATGAAAATTATTCGGAAAGCAAGGAGAAAACAGTTAGGTGCTGCTGAGATTTGAACTCAGGATTTCCTGTTTACGAGACAGGCGCTTTAACCACTAAGCCACAGCACCAACGTTTATTTACTTATTTATTTATTGTGAAGCTTATAGAGCGCGCGGCTACCTCCGGCGGGGGTGTCCCGGCGCTAGGACTACTTATTTTCCCAGAGAGGGTTGCCTAGTTCATATCCATCTGTCTGAGAGCAAAGCTGCAAAAATCTTGCTGGTTAGTGCCTAGAAAACAGCCATGTTTTCAGTTTGCGGCGAAAGACTTGTTCAGATTCAGAGAACCTAAGGTCCGCTGGCAGGCTATTCCAAAGCTTGGCGGCCGTCACGGTGAAAGTTCTGCCGCCAGTACGCGTGAGCCTGAATCTGGGGACGATCAAAAGGTGAAGACTGTTGGATCTCAGATGCCTTACTGAAGAGGATATCCTAAGCCTTTTGCTCAAATAGCCAGGGCCAGTGCCATTAATTGCCCTGAAGGCCAGGATCAAAACCTTGAAGTCAATACGACGGGCAATGGGAAGCCAATGCAGCTCTTCACGGTAAGCTCTGACCGAGTTACGGGGAGGGATGTTACCTATAAGCCTTGCTGCCGCGTTTTGGATAATTTGAAGACGGTCAATAAGGTATTGGGGGGCACCGGCATAAAGGCTGTTGGCATAATCAAGGTGTGCCGTGATAAGTGCCTGGACCACAGTTTTTCGAGATGACTGAGGGAGATAGGGAAAGATCTTCCTGATCATACGCAGTTTAGTAAAACAGGCAGCCGCAACTTTATTGACCTGGATTTTCCCGGATAAGGTGTTGTCAAATATGAAGCCAAGGTTGCGGGCAGATTGCACTGGTATGGGTGGTGGGTTAAGGACGGTGGGCCACCATAAAGTTGCTGGGGGAGTAGATTTCTGACTGAAAAAGAGAACCTCTGTTTTATCAGTGTTGAGGGCAAGATGGTTCGCCGCCATCCAGGTACAGATGTTGCCGAGGCAGTTTCGAAAGTTGGAGAAGAGGGAGTCAGAATGGTCTCTAAATGAAAAAACAAGCTGTGTATCATCAGCATAAGAGACCACCCTGACTCCACAAGCCTCAGCTACCTCGGCAAGGGGGGCCAAATAAACATTAAATAATAAAGGGCTCAAGGCTGAACCCTGAGGCACACCACACAGGAGGGGTTTGTCTTCAGATTGGTATGGGTGAAGCAAAACCCTTTGAGTCCGTCCGGACAGAAAGGATTTGATCCATGCAAGGACGTTAATAGTAAGAAATGCATAAATAATTCATTGTTGATGATGAAAATGTGTTTCCTGCTATAAATTCTTCTTTATATGTATTGTAATCTTAAACATGAAAACATACTCAATCACTACGCAAGTATTATTATGTTTTAATAAACAGGTACTCTTATAAAACCCAATTTCATTTCTTGAATTCTTTACAATTTTTTTTCATGAAGGTAATAATATTGCTCCAATCTAGGTAGACATTTCATCTACATCTTTCTCATAGATGTGTATTTTTTTAATTTGGCAATAACAGTATTCATTCTATAATCTTGAAAATACTTGGGTTTTTATAAGGTTAAAGATGATCTGTTCAACAGTAAGATGAATCAGACTTTTATATTTTAATTGTATCGGAATAAGACCTAATGAAAATGATTTGTTACATAACAATGAGAAAAGCAAGGCGCTGCTGAGATTTGAACTCAGAATCTCCTGTTTACTAGACAGGTGCTTTAGCCAGCTAAGCCACAGGACCCACTTGATTCTCAAATGTGAAACACTTTTCTTTATGGTGTTCAAGAGAATATTGCTTTTTCACTTTCATATTATTTTCTAAGTTCACACACTTCTCTACTCAAACACTTAAGATGAATGAAGGCTCTTCACTTATTCAAAAACACCTCTCTAATTTGAAGTTTACCCTATTCATATCATTTTAAAATATACCTTGCTGAAGAATGGATTAGTTGAATTCAACAATAGAGTGATCATTAACCTCTATCTTGTTCTTTGTCATTTTCTTTTCCCTATTTCAGTCAATGCATTCCTACAAAAATCTTCACAATACCAAGCATTTTATTTAACTTTTAAGATAACTTATTCTAAAGTTCATAGAACCAGATGTTTATACTTAAATTGTATTCAACACTCGTTTGATGAAAATTATTCGGACAGCATGGAGAAAACACTTAAATGCTGCTGAGAATTGAACTCAGGATTTCCTGTTTACGAGACAGGAGCTTTAACCACTAAGCCACAGCACCAACAGTAATAGTAAAAAATGCATAAAGAATTTATTGTTGATGATGAAAATGTGTTTTCTGCTATAAATTCTTCTTTATATGCATTGTAATCTTAAACACGAAAAGATACTCAATCACTACGCAAGGATTAATATGTTTTAATAAACAGGTACTCTTATAAAACCCAATTTCATTTCTTGAATTTTTTACAATTTTTTTTCATGAAGGTAATAATATTGCTCCAATATAGGTAGACATTTCATCTACGTCTTTCTAATAGATATGTATTTTTTTCATTTTGCAATAACAGTATTCATTCTATAATCTTGAAAATACTTGGGTTTTTATGAGGTTAAAGGTGATCTGCTCAACAGTAAGATGAATCAGACTTTTATATTATAATTGTATCGGAATAAGACCTAATGAAAATGAACTGTTATATAACAATGAGAAAAGCAAGGCACTGCTGAGAGTTGAACTCAGGATCTCCTGTTTACTAGACAGGCGCTTTAACCAGCTAAGCCACAGCACCCACTTGCTTCTTAAGTTTGAAACACTTTTCTTTATGGTGTTCAAGAGAATATTGCTTTTTCACTTTCATATTCTTTTCTAAGTTCACACACTTCTCTACTCAAACACTTAAGATGAATGAAGACTCTTCACTTATTCAAAAACACCTCTCTAATTTGAAGTTTACCCTATTCATATCATTTTAAAATATACCTTGCTGAAGAATGGATTAGTTGAATTCAACAATAGAGTGATCATTCACCTCTATCTTGTTCTTTGTCATTTTCTTTTCCCTATTTCAATCAATGCCTTCCTACAAAAATCTTCACAATACCAAGCATTTTATTTAATTTTTAAGATAACTTATTCTAAGGTTCATAGAACCAGATGTTTATTCTTAAATTGTATTCAACATTTGTTTGATGAAAATTATTCGGAAAGCATAGAGAAAACATTTGGTGTTGCTGAGATTTGATCTCAGGATTTCCTGTTCACGAGACAGGCGCTTTAACCACTAAGCCACAGCACCAATGTTAATAGTGAGAAATGCACAAATAATTTATTGTTGATGATGAAAATGTGTTTCCTGCTATAAATTCTTCTTTATATGTATTGTAATCTTAAACACGAAAAGATACTCAATCACTACGCAAGTATTAATATGTTTTAATAAACAGGTACTCCTATAAAACCCAATTTCATTTCTTGAATTCTTTAAAAAAAAAAATTATGAAGGTATTAATATTGCTCAAATCTAGGTAGAAATTTCATCTACGTCTTTCTCATAGATATGTATTTTTTTCATTTTGCAATAACAGTATTCATTCTATAATCTTGAAAATACTTCTGTTTTTATAAGGTTTAAGATGATCTGTTCAACAGTAAGATGAATCAGACTTTTATATTTTAATTGTATCGGAATAAGACCTAATGAAAATGATTTGTTATATAACAATGAGAAAAGCAAGGCGCTGCTGAGATTTGAACTCAGGATCTCCTTTTTACTAAACAGGTGCTTTAACCAGCTAAGCCACAGCACCCACTTGATTCTTTATTTTGAAACACTTTTCTTTATGGTGTTCAAGAGAATATTGCTTTTTCACTTTCATATTCTTTTCTAAGTTCACACACTTCTCTACTCAAACACTTAAGATGAATGAAGACTCTTCACTCATTCAAAAACACCTCTCTAATTTGAAGTTTACCCTATTCATATCATTTTAAAATATACCTTGCTGAAAAATGGATTAGTTGAATTCAACAATAGAGTGATCATTCACCTCTATCATTTTCTTTGTCATTTTCTTTTCCCTATTTCAGTCAATGCATTCCTACAAAAATCTTCACAATACCAAGCATTTTATTTAATTCTTAAGATAACTTATTCTAAAGTTCATAGAACCAGATGTTTAATCTTAAATTGTATTCAACACTTGTTTGATGAAAAGTATTCGGAAAGCAAGGAGAAAACAGTTAGGTGCTGCTGAGATTTCAACTCAGGATTTCCTGTTTATGAGACAGGCGCTTTAACCACTAAGCCACAGCACCAACGTTAATAGTAAGAAATGCATAAATAATTCATTGTTGATGATGAAAATGTGTTTCCTGCTATAAATTCTTCTTTATATGTATTGTAATCTTAAACACGAAAACATACTCAATGACTACGCAAGTATTATTATGTTTTAATAAACAGGTACTCTTATAAAACCCAATTTCATTTCTTGAATTCTTTACAATTTTTTTTCATGAAGGTAATTATATTGCTCCAATCTAGGTAGACATTTCATCTACATCTTTCTCATAGATATGTATTTTTTTAATTTGGCAATAACAGTATTCATTCTATAATCTTGAAAATACTTGGGTTTTTATAAGGTTAAAGATGATCTGTTCAACAGTAAGATGAATCAGACTTTTATATTTTAATTGTATCGGAATAAGACCTAATGAAAATGATTTGTTATATAACAATGAGAAAAGCAAGGCACTGCTGAGAGTTGAACTCAGGATCTCCTGTTTACTAGACAGGCACTATAACCAGCTAAGCCACAGCACCCACTTGATTCTTAAATTTGAAATACTTTTCTTTATGGTGTTCAAGAGAATATTGCTTTTTCACTTTCATATTCTTTTCTAAGTTCACACACTTCTCTACTCAAACACTTAAGATGAATGAAGACTCTTCACTTATTCAAAAACACCTCTCTAATTTGAAGTTTACCCTATTTATATCATTTTAAAATATACCTTGCTGAAGAATGGATTAGTTGAATTCCACAATAGAGTGATCATTCACCTCTATCTTGTTCTTTGTCATTTTCTTTTCCCTATTTCAGTCAATGCATTCCTACAAAAATCTTCACAATACCAAGCATTTTATTTAATTTTTAAGATAACTTATTCTAAAGTTCATAGAACCAGATGTTTATACTTAAATTGTATTCAACACTTGTTTGATGAAAATTATTCGGAAAGCATGGAGAAAACAGTTAAATGCTGCTGAGAATTGAACTCAGGATTTCCTGTTTACGAGACAGGGGCTTTAACCACTAAGCCACAGCACCAACAGTAATAGTAAAAAATGCATAAAGAATTTATTGTTGATGATGAAAATGTGTTTTCTGCTATAAATTCTTCTTTATATGTATTGTAATCTTAAACACGAAAAGATACTCAATCACTATGCAAGGATTAATATGTTTTAATAAACAGGTACTCTTATAAAACCCAATTTCATTTCTTGAATTTTTTACAATTTTTTTTCATGAAGGTAATAATATTGCTCCAATATAGGTAGACATTTCATCTACGTCTTTCTCATAGATATGTATTTTTTTCATTTTGCAATAACAGTATTCATTCTATAATCTTGAAAATACTTGGGTTTTATAAGGATAAAGATGATCTGTTCAACAGTAAGATGAATCAGACTTTTATATTTCTAATTGTATCGGAATAAGACCTAATGAAAATGATTTGTTATATAACAATGAGAAAAGCAAGGCACTGCAGAGAGTTGAACTCAGGATCTCCTGTTTACTAGACAGGCGATTTAACCAGCTAAGCCACAGCACCCACTTGATGCTTAAGTTTGAAATACTTTTCTTTATGGTGTTCAAGAGAATATTGCTTTTTCACTTTCATATTCTTTTCTAAGTTCACACACTTCTCTACTCATAAACTTAAGATGAATGAAGACTCTTCACTTATTCAAAAACACCTCTCTAATTTGAAGTTTACCCTATTCATATTATTTTAAAATATACCTTGCTGAAGAATGGATTAGTTGAATTCAACAATAGAGTGATCATTCACCTCTATCTTGTTCTTTGTCATTTTCTTTTCCCTATTTCAATCAATGCATTCCTACAAAAATCTTCCAAAACCAAGTATTTAATTTAATTTTTAAGATAACTTATTCTAAAGTTCATAGAACCAGATGTTTATACTTAAATTGTATTCAACACTTGTTTGATGAAAAATATTCGGAAAGCATGGAGAAAACAGTTAAATGCTGCTGAGATTTGAACTCAGGATTTCCTGTTTACGAGAAAGGAGCTTCAACCACTTAGCCACAGCACCAACGTTAATAGTAAGAAATGCATAAATAATTCATTGTTGATGATGAAAATGTGTTTCCTGCTATAAATTCTTCTTTATATGTATTGTAATCTTAAACACGAAAACATACTCAATCACTACGCAAGTATTATTATGTTTTAATAAACAGGTACTCTTATAAAACCCAATTTCATTTCTTGAATTCTTTACAACTTTTTTTCATGAAGGTAATATTATTGCTCCAATCTAGGTAGACATTTCATCTACATCTTTCTCATAGATATGTATTTTTTTAATTTGGCAATAACAGTATTCATTCTATAATCTTGAAAATACTTGGGTTTTTATAAGGTTAAAGATGATCTGTTCAACAGTAAGATGAATCAGACTTTTATATTTGAATTGTATCAGAATAAGACCTAATGAAAATGATTTGTTATATAACAATGAGAAAAGCAAGGCGCTGCTGAGATTTGAACTCAGGATCTCCTGTTTACTAGACAGGCGCTTTAACCAGCTAAGCCACAGGACCCACTTGATTCTAAAATTTGAAACACTTTTCTTTATGGTGTTCAAGAGAATATTGCTTTTTCACTTTCATATTCTTTTCTAAGTTCACACACTTCTCTACTCAAACACTTAAGATGAATGAAGACTCTTCACTTATTCAAAAACACCTCTCTAATTTGAAGTTTACCCTATTCATATCATTTTAAAATATACCTTGCTGAAGAATGGATTAGTTGAATTCCACAATAGAGTGATCATTCACCTCTATCTTGTTCTTTGTCATTTTCTTTTCCCTATTTCAGTCAATGCATTCCTACAAAAATCTTCACAATACCAAGCATTTTATTTAGTTTTTAAGATAACTTATTCTAAAGTTCATAGAACCAGATGTTTATACTTAAATTGTATTCAACACTTGTTTGATGAAAATTATTCGGAAAGCATGGAGAAAACAGTTAAATGCTGCTGAGAATTGAACTCAGGATTTCCTGTTTACGAGTCAGGAGCTTTAACCACTAAGCCACAGCACCAACAGTAATAGTAAAAAATGCATAAAGAATTTATTGTTGATGATGAAAATGTGTTTTCTGCTATAAATTCTTCTTTATATGTATTGTAATCTTAAACACGAAAAGATACTCAATCACTACGCAAGGATTAATATGTTTTAATAAACAGGTACTCTTATAAAACCCAATTTCATTTCTTGAATTTTTTACAATTTTTTTTCATGAAGGTAATAATATTGCTCCAATATAGGTAGACATTTCATCTACGTCTTTCTCATAGATATGTATTTTTTTCATTTTGCAATAACAGTATTCATTCTATAATCTTGAAAATACTTGGGTTTTATAAGGATAAAGATGATCTGTTCAACAGTAAGATGAATCAGACTTTTATATTTCTAATTGTATCGGAATAAGACCTAATGAAAATGATTTGTTATATAACAATGAGAAAAGCAAGGCACTGCAGAGAGTTGAACTCAGGATCTCCTGTTTACTAGACAGGCGATTTAACCAGCTAAGCCACAGCACCCACTTGATGCTTAAGTTTGAAATACTTTTCTTTATGGTGTTCAAGAGAATATTGCTTTTTCACTTTCATATTCTTTTCTAAGTTCACACACTTCTCTACTCATAAACTTAAGATGAATGAAGACTCTTCACTTATTCAAAAACACCTCTCTAATTTGAAGTTTACCCTATTCATATTATTTTAAAATATACCTTGCTGAAGAATGGATTAGTTGAATTCAACAATAGAGTGATCATTCACCTCTATCTTGTTCTTTGTCATTTTCTTTTCCCTATTTCAATCAATGCATTCCTACAAAAATCTTCACAATACCAAGTATTTAATTTAATTTTTAAGATAACTTATTCTAAAGTTCATAGAACCAGATGTTTATACTTAAATTGTATTCAACACTTGTTTGATGAAAAATATTCGGAAAGCATGGAGAAAACAGTTAAATGCTGCTGAGATTTGAACTCAGGATTTCCTGTTTACGAGAAAGGAGCTTCAACCACTTAGCCACAGCACCAACGTTAATAGTAAGAAATGCATAAATAATTCATTGTTGATGATGAAAATGTGTTTCCTGCTATAAATTCTTCTTTATATGTATTGTAATCTTAAACACGAAAACATACTCAATCACTACGCAAGTATTATTATGTTTTAATAAACAGGTACTCTTATAAAACCCAATTTCATTTCTTGAATTCTTTACAACTTTTTTTCATGAAGGTAATAATATTGCTCCAATCTAGGTAGACATTTCATCTACATCTTTCTCATAGATATGTATTTTTTTAATTTGGCAATAACAGTATTCATTCTATAATCTTGAAAATACTTGGGTTTTTATAAGGTTAAAGATGATCTGTTCAACAGTAAGATGAATCAGACTTTTATATTTTAATTGTATCGGAATAAGACCTAATGAAAATGATTTGTTATATAACAATGAGAAAAGCAAGGCGCTGCTGAGATTTGAACTCAGGATCTCCTGTTTACTAGACAGGCGCTTTAACCAGCTAAGCCACAGGACCCACTTGATTCTAAAATTTGAAACACTTTTCTTTATGGTGTTCAAGAGAATATTGCTTTTTCACTTTCATATTCTTTTCTAAGTTCACACACTTCTCTACTCAAACACTTAAGATGAATGAAGACTCTTCACTTATTCAAAAACACCTCTCTAATTTGAAGTTTACCCTATTCATATCATTTTAAAATATACCTTGCTGAAGAATGGATTAGTTGAATTCCACAATAGAGTGATCATTCACCTCTATCTTGTTCTTTGTCATTTTCTTTTCCCTATTTCAGTCAATGCATTCCTACAAAAATTTTCACAATACCAAGCATTTTATTTAGTTTTTAAGATAACTTATTCTAAAGTTCATAGAACCAGATGTTTATACTTAAATTGTATTCAACACTTGTTTGATGAAAATTATTCGGAAAGCATGGAGAAAACAGTTAAATGCTGCTGAGAATTGAACTCAGGATTTCCTGTTTACGAGACAGGAGCTTTAACCACTAAGCCACAGCACCAACAGTAATAGTAAAAAATGCATAAAGAATTTATTGTTGATGATGAAAATGTGTTTTCTGCTATAAATTCTTCTTTATATGTATTGTAATCTTAAACACGAAAAGATACTCAATCACTACGCAAGGATTAATATGTTTTAATAAACAGGTACTCTTATAAAACCCAATTTCATTTCTTGAATTTTTTACAATTTTTTTTCATGAAGGTAATAATATTGCTCCAATATAGGTAGACATTTCATCTACGTCTTTCTCATAGATATGTATTTTTTTCATTTTGCAATAACAGTATTCATTCTATAATCTTGAAAATACTTGGGTTTTATAAGGATAAAGATGATCTGTTCAACAGTAAGATGAATCAGACTTTTATATTTCTAATTGTATCGGAATAAGACCTAATGAAAATGATTTGTTATATAACAATGAGAAAAGCAAGGCACTGCAGAGAGTTGAACTCAGGATCTCCTGTTTACTAGACAGGCGATTTAACCAGCTAAGCCACAGCACCCACTTGATGCTTAAGTTTGAAATACTTTTCTTTATGGTGTTCAAGAGAATATTGCTTTTTCACTTTCATATTCTTTTCTAAGTTCACACACTTCTCTACTCATAAACTTAAGATGAATGAAGACTCTTCACTTATTCAAAAACACCTCTCTAATTTGAAGTTTACCCTATTCATATTATTTTAAAATATACATTGCTGAAGAATGGATTAGTTGAATTCAACAATAGAGTGATCATTAACCTCTATCTTGTTCTTTGTCATTTTCTTTTCCCTATTTCAATCAATGCATTCCTACAAAAATCTTCACAATACCAAGTATTTAATTTAATTTTTAAGATAACTTATTCTAAAGTTCATAGAACCAGATGTTTATACTTAAATTGTATTCAACACTTGTTTGATGAAAAATATTCGGAAAGCATGGAGAAAACAGTTAAATGCTGCTGAGATTTGAACTCAGGATTTCCTGTTTACGAGAAAGGAGCTTCAACCACTAAGCCACAGCACCAACGGTAATAGTAAAAAATGCATAAATAATTTATTGTTGATGATGAAAATGTGTTTTCTGCTATAAATTCTTCTTTATATGTATTTTAATCTTAAACACGAAAAGATACTCAATCACTACGCAAGGATTAATATGTTTTAATAAACAGGTACTCTTATAAAACCCAATTTCATTTCTTGAATTCTTTACAACTTTTTTTCATGAAGGTAATAATATTGCTCCAATCTCGTTAGACATTTCATCTACATCTTTCTCATAGATATGTATTTTTTTAATTTGGCAATAACAGTATTCATTCTATAATCTTGAAAATACTTGGGTTTTTATAAGGTTAAAGATGATCTGTTCAACAGTAAGATGAATCAGACTTTTATATTTTAATTGTATCGGAATAAGACCTAATGAAAATGATTTGTTATATAACAATGAGAAAAGCAAGGCGCTGCTGAGATTTGAACTCAGGATCTCCTGTTTACTAGACAGGCGCTTTAACCAGCTAAGCCACAGGACCCACTTGATTCTAAAATTTGAAACACTTTTCTTTATGGTGTTCAAGAGAATATTGCTTTTTCACTTTCATATTCTTTTCTAAGTTCACACACTTCTCTACTCAAACACTTAAGATGAATGAAGACTCTTCACTTATTCAAAAACACCTCTCTAATTTGAAGTTTACCCTATTCATATCATTTTAAAATATACCTTGCTGAAGAATGGATTAGTTGAATTCCACAATAGAGTGATCATTCACCTCTATCTTGTTCTTTGTCATTTTCTTTTCCCTATTTCAGTCAATGCATTCCTACAAAAATCTTCACAATACCAAGCATTTTATTTAGTTTTTAAGATAACTTATTCTAAAGTTCATAGAACCAGATGTTTATACTTAAATTGTATTCAACACTTGTTTGATGAAAATTATTCGGAAAGCATGGAGAAAACAGTTAAATGCTGCTGAGAATTGAACTCAGGATTTCCTGTTTACGAGTCAGGAGCTTTAACCACTAAGCCACAGCACCAACAGTAATAGTAAAAAATGCATAAAGAATTTATTGTTGATGATGAAAATGTGTTTTCTGCTATAAATTCTTCTTTATATGTATTGTAATCTTAAACACGAAAAGATACTCAATCACTACGCAAGTATTATTATGTTTTAATAAACAGGTACTCTTATAAAACCCAATTTCATTTCTTGAATTCTTTACAACTTTTTTTCATGAAGGTAATAATATTGCTCCAATCTAGGTAGACATTTCATCTACATCTTTCTCATAGATATGTATTTTTTTAATTTGGCAATAACAGTATTCATTCTATAATCTTGAAAATACTTGGGTTTTTATAAGGTTAAAGATGATCTGTTCAACAGTAAGATGAATCAGACTTTTATATTTTAATTGTATCGGAATAAGACCTAATGAAAATGATTTGTTATATAACAATGAGAAAAGCAAGGCGCTGCTGAGATTTGAACTCAGGATCTCCTGTTTACTAGACAGGCGCTTTAACCAGCTAAGCCACAGGACCCACTTGATTCTAAAATTTGAAACACTTTTCTTTATGGTGTTCAAGAGAATATTGCTTTTTCACTTTCATATTCTTTTCTAAGTTCACACACTTCTCTACTCAAACACTTAAGATGAATGAAGACTCTTCACTTATTCAAAAACACCTCTCTAATTTGAAGTTTACCCTATTCATATCATTTTAAAATATACCTTGCTGAAGAATGGATTAGTTGAATTCCACAATAGAGTGATCATTCACCTCTATCTTGTTCTTTGTCATTTTCTTTTCCCTATTTCAGTCAATGCATTCCTACAAAAATTTTCACAATACCAAGCATTTTATTTAGTTTTTAAGATAACTTATTCTAAAGTTCATAGAACCAGATGTTTATACTTAAATTGTATTCAACACTTGTTTGATGAAAATTATTCGGAAAGCATGGAGAAAACAGTTAAATGCTGCTGAGAATTGAACTCAGGATTTCCTGTTTACGAGACAGGAGCTTTAACCACTAAGCCACAGCACCAACAGTAATAGTAAAAAATGCATAAAGAATTTATTGTTGATGATGAAAATGTGTTTTCTGCTATAAATTCTTCTTTATATGTATTGTAATCTTAAACACGAAAAGATACTCAATCACTACGCAAGGATTAATATGTTTTAATAAACAGATACTCTTATAAAACCCAATTTCATTTCTTGAATTTTTTACAATTTTTTTTCATGAAGGTAATAATATTGCTCCAATATAGGTAGACATTTCATCTACGTCTTTCTCATAGATATGTATTTTTTTCATTTTGCAATAACAGTATTCATTCTATAATCTTGAAAATACTTGGGTTTTATAAGGATAAAGATGATCTGTTCAACAGTAAGATGAATCAGACTTTTATATTTCTAATTGTATCGGAATAAGACCTAATGAAAATGATTTGTTATATAACAATGAGAAAAGCAAGGCACTGCAGAGAGTTGAACTCAGGATCTCCTGTTTACTAGACAGGCGATTTAACCAGCTAAGCCACAGCACCCACTTGATGCTTAAGTTTGAAATACTTTTCTTTATGGTGTTCAAGAGAATATTGCTTTTTCACTTTCATATTCTTTTCTAAGTTCACACACTTCTCTACTCATAAACTTAAGATGAATGAAGACTCTTCACTTATTCAAAAACACCTCTCTAATTTGAAGTTTACCCTATTCATATTATTTTAAAATATACATTGCTGAAGAATGGATTAGTTGAATTCAACAATAGAGTGATCATTAACCTCTATCTTGTTCTTTGTCATTTTCTTTTCCCTATTTCAATCAATGCATTGCTACAAAAATCTTCACAATACCAAGTATTTAATTTAATTTTTAAGATAACTTATTCTAAAGTTCATAGAACCAGATGTTTATACTTAAATTGTATTCAACACTTGTTTGATGAAAAATATTCGGAAAGCATGGAGAAAACAGTTAAATGCTGCTGAGATTTGAACTCAGGATTTCCTGTTTACGAGAAAGGAGCTTCAACCACTAAGCCACAGCACCAACGGTAATAGTAAAAAATGCATAAATAATTTATTGTTGATGATGAAAATGTGTTTTCTGCTATAAATTCTTCTTTATATGTATTTTAATCTTAAACACGAAAAGATACTCAATCACTACGCAAGGATTAATATGTTTTAATAAACAGGTACTCTTATAAAACCCAATTTCATTTCTTGAATTCTTTACAACTTTTTTTCATGAAGGTAATAATATTGCTCCAATCTCGTTAGACATTTCATCTACATCTTTCTCATAGATATGTATTTTTTTAATTTGGCAATAACAGTATTCATTCTATAATCTTGAAAATACTTGGGTTTTTATAAGGTTAAAGATGATCTGTTCAACAGTAAGATGAATCAGACTTTTATATTTTAATTGTATCGGAATAAGACCTAATGAAAATGATTTGTTATATAACAATGAGAAAAGCAAGGCGCTGCTGAGATTTGAACTCAGGATCTCCTGTTTACTAGACAGGCGCTTTAACCAGCTAAGCCACAGGACCCACTTGATTCTAAAATTTGAAACACTTTTCTTTATGGTGTTCAAGAGAATATTGCTTTTTCACTTTCATATTCTTTTCTAAGTTCACACACTTCTCTACTCAAACACTTAAGATGAATGAAGACTCTTCACTTATTCAAAAACACCTCTCTAATTTGAAGTTTACCCTATTCATATCATTTTAAAATATACCTTGCTGAAGAATGGATTAGTTGAATTCCACAATAGAGTGATCATTCACCTCTATCTTGTTCTTTGTCATTTTCTTTTCCCTATTTCAGTCAATGCATTCCTACAAAAATCTTCACAATACCAAGCATTTTATTTAGTTTTTAAGATAACTTATTCTAAAGTTCATAGAACCAGATGTTTATACTTAAATTGTATTCAACACTTGTTTGATGAAAATTATTCGGAAAGCATGGAGAAAACAGTTAAATGCTGCTGAGAATTGAACTCAGGATTTCCTGTTTACGAGTCAGGAGCTTTAACCACTAAGCCACAGCACCAACAGTAATAATAAAAAATGCATAAAGAATTTATTGTTGATGATGAAAATGTGTTTTCTGCTATAAATTCTTCTTTATATGTATTGTAATCTTAAACACGAAAAGATACTCAATCACTACGCAAGGATTAATATGTTTTAATAAACAGGTACTCTTATAAAACCCAATTTCATTTCTTGAATTTTTTACAATTTTTTTTCATGAAGGTAATAATATTGCTCCAATATAGGTAGACATTTCATCTACGTCTTTCTCATAGATATATATTTTTTTCATTTTGCAATAACAGTATTCATTCTATAATCTTGAAAATACTTGGGTTTTATAAGGATAAAGATGATCTGTTCAACAGTAAGATGAATCAGACTTTTATATTTCTAATTGTATCGGAATAAGACCTAATGAAAATGATTTGTTATATAACAATGAGAAAAGCAAGGCACTGCAGAGAGTTGAACTCAGGATCTCCTGTTTACTAGACAGGCGATTTAACCAGCTAAGCCACAGCACCCACTTGATGCTTAAGTTTGAAATACTTTTCTTTATGGTGTTCAAGAGAATATTGCTTTTTCACTTTCATATTCTTTTCTAAGTTCACACACTTCTCTACTCATAAACTTAAGATGAATGAAGACTCTTCACTTATTCAAAAACACCTCTCTAATTTGAAGTTTACCCTATTCATATTATTTTAAAATATACCTTGCTGAAGAATGGATTAGTTGAATTCAACAATAGAGTGATCATTAACCTCTATCTTGTTCTTTGTCATTTTCTTTTCCCTATTTCAATCAATGGATTCCTACAAAAATCTTCACAATACCAAGTATTTAATTTAATTTTTAAGATAACTTATTCTAAAGTTCATAGAACCAGATGTTTATACTTAAATTGTATTCAACACTTGTTTGATGAAAAATATTCGGAAAGCATGGAGAAAACAGTTAAATGCTGCTGAGATTTGAACTCAGGATTTCCTGTTTACGAGAAAGGAGCTTCAACCACTAAGCCACAGCACCAACGGTAATAGTAAAAAATGCATAAAAAATTTATTGTTGATGATGAAAATGTGTTTTCTGCTATAAATTCTTCTTTATATGTATTGTAATCTTAAACACGAAAAGATACTCAATCACTACGCAAGGATTAATATGTTTTAATAAACAGGTACTCTTATAAAACCCAATTTCATTTCTTGAATTCTTTACAACTTTTTTTTCATGAAGGTAATAATATTGCTCCGATCTAGGTAGACATTTCATCTACGTCTTTCTCATAGATAAGTATTTTTTTTCATTTTGCAATAACAGTATTCATTCTATAATCTTGAAAATACTTGGGTTTTTATAAGGTTAAAGATGATCTGTTCAACAGTAAGATGAATCAGACTTTTATATTTTAATTGTATCGGAATAAGACCTAATGAAAATGATTTGTTATATAACAATGAGAAAAGCAAGGCACTGCTGAGAGTTGAAGTCAGGATCTCCTGTTTACTAGACAGGCGCTTTTACCATCTAAGCCACAGCACCCACTTGATTCTTAAGTTTGAAACACTTTTCTTTATGGTGTTCAAGAGGATATTGCTTTTTCACTTTCATATTCTTTTCTAAGTTCACACACTTCTCTACTCAAACATTTAAGATGAATGAAGACTCTTCACCTATTCAAAAACACCTCTCTAATTTGAAGTTTACCCTATTCATATCATTTTAAAATATACCTTGCTGAAGAATGGATTAGTTGAATTCAACAATAGAGTGATCACTCACCTCTATCTTGTTCTTTGTCATTTTCTTTTCCCTATTTCAGTCAATGCCTTCCTACAAAAATCTTCACAATACCAAGCATTTTATTTATTTTTAAGATAACTTATTCTAAAGTTCATAGAACCAGATGTTTATTCTTAAATTGTATTCAACATTTGTTTGATGAAAATTATTCGGAAAGCATGGAGAAAACAGTTAAATGCTGCTGAGATTTGAACTCAGGATTTCCTGTTAACAAGACAGGCACTTTAACCACTAAGCCACAGCACCAACGTTAATAGTAAGAAATGCATAAATAATTTATTGTTGATGATGAAAATGTGTTTCCTGCTATAAATTCTTCTTTATATGTATTGTAATCTTAAACACGAAGATACTCAATCACTACGCAAGTATTAATATGTTTTAATAAACAGGTACTCCTATTGAAGGACTGGGTTAATTTAAGACCCAGCGGTGCCAGGGATAACACCTGAAACCTTTGTGGGTAACCTGTTCCGGCGTACAAATGACAGAGACACGGGACACTTCCTTCGGTGTCAAAGATTTGAGGTTTATTTACTGCAGGGAACACAGAAGTCACAGGAAGTACAACACGTGCAGGTTCCAGGAGACTGCTTCAACTTGTATCCGTGGATCGCTCCTTTTATACATTTTCTCTCATAGGTTAACATGGTACACAAAGGATTACAACTTGGTTCCCATCGTAAAGACCATAAGGGGTCGCTTTCATGTATTCAGGGCCCGGAACATAAGTACAGTAACATTTGGTAGTTCCCAACTGTAAAAGCACATCTTCTCACCATTAGTACATTCCAATCAGCAGTAAACAGATCGAGGATAAGGCGAAAAACAGGTGCAGAGGAAGACAGGAACGAAGAGGGTGTAAAAGGGGAGGTACCAGGAAACACGAGTTGCAGGAATCAAAAGGACGTGCCTAATGAGATGCACAACTGAGACAATAGTCCGGCACGGCAAGATGAGCCTCGAGCGGGGCCAGCTGCCTTGCAGTGTCATCCCCCTCATCATAAAGACACTTTCAAAGGAAATGTGTCTTCCGCAGGAGTTTGGGAATCCCAGGGTCGCGAAGCGGACAGCGTCCGTTCGCTGGCTACTTGAGGGCAAGAAACAAAATGGATGCCGTATCTAAGATGGAACCCGTGGGTTCAGATGAAGAAACCCACAAAACAAACGAACGGTTTAGGCTAGCACAGCGAAAACGCGTACACCCACTAAACTCGTCATTTGCGGTTCATAGATACCAGACTCGGCCATATTCGTGCGAGTCGAAAACACCACTTACGATCATCACGGAACCTCAGACGCTCCTTTTGCCCTCATGTAGGCAAGCACTAGTCGGAATCATAATCGATCTCGATATTCATCAGACCATCCAGATGCTGCTGCAACATAATTCTATCCATCAATGCTTCCTTCGTAACAGGCGGCCGTCTTATACACGTTGTGGCACAGAGGCCACATAAGGCAGGACCACACTGCACACAAAGACAGCACGTGAACAGGAATGCTACAACAACCCCGATAATCATCAGAATCGTCCAACCCCAAGTCGACATTAGGCCCCAAAACCATCCTAGTAGCGTCCAATCCCCTACGTCCACGTGCATGGACTCAGAGATCTTATGCAACTTCGAGATGGCTTGATAGACAGTCGGAGCGTTGTCTGGAATGAAAATACAACAGCTCGAATGGATCACCTTACATACTCCACCTCGATCTGCTAAGACAACGTCTAAAACCATACGGTTTTATAACGTCATAAGCCTATCCGCCTGGAGCTCTGCTGTAATGTTACCAAGGGCACTGGCAGTGATATTAGCAGTCGATTCCACCACTCGAGTCAACTGTCTCAGGTTCCTACTATTGACCATAGGTCCCCAAAACGGAAAGAAACCCTTGAAAAAGTCTCCTGCCTCTTGACCGGCAGTGTCCTCTTCGCTAATCACGCCCCTCACAACTCTGGTCTTATGATAATCTGCGGCAACCGTAAAAGTTGGAGGCAACAAGTTTGCAATATAACAGGTGCCCGCAAAGTCAAGGGGCAACCATGTATATGCACGGTCATAACAGACAAAGTATGTACCCTTGGCAGTCAGGAGAACAGGGGAAGAGAGCATTGGTAAAACATACGTCTCGGAGCAAGCACTCTCTCCAAGGTGAGCTCTCGGGCTTCGGCCACGACCTTTTAGACAGAAATTACCAAGGTGGGGTACGATCCATATTGGAGACGAGCTTTTAAGCTGTCTTTCACCTACGAGCGCATTATACTCAACCTCACTCAGATCCCTATAGGCTCGCACCTCTTCATCTGGGATAAGCGACGGCTCATAGATATCCCTATCTAAGTCAGCAATCGCTATTGCCAAAGGCTTATGGTACGGACCGGGACCAAAGTGGGGAGAACGTGGCTCTCGATTGGGGTAAGAATCTAGTGCGCTTCGAAACATTGTTTGGAATGCTCGAGCTGAACCCTGGGAACTGTAAGGTAGGACCAAGTACGGAATTCCTTTATCGGTGGTATGTGGCATTAACCCACACACCCAACAATTGGTAGTGTTTACAACCAACTGATGCTGATGAAGGAGCTGAACGAAGGAATTGTTCATGAACTCCGCACGTCTAGCCTGCTCGTGTTGTGGTAAGATGTGGAAGGAATGAGGAGAAACAGTGGAGATAGGTTTAGGTTCAGAAGAAGGGGTAGGTGAGGCAGTAGGCAAGAACGACTGTATCATGTAATACACCCCACCCACCAATAATGAGGAAACAGTTAAGAATAGAAGGAACACCTGAAACATGAAGCATTTTGTACAAGCAATTTGCTGCAGCTTGAATCTTTGGGCCTGAGCTTTTTCCAAATCCAACAGCTTTGAGAAAGCCATCCTCTAAAACCGTCTGCAGCGTTTTTGACGCACTTCGTTCTGTGTAGCAGTAGTCAATCCCCAGGAGTTCCCAGGAACCGACGGTCTTTGACCTAGTGTCAAGACCTACTAACCGGAAGGAAGTACCCGTGCGGCCCTACGGCCCACCCGGATGCAAGGTATTTTTAATTTACAATATGTACAAAATCTCCTAGCTGTGAAAGCAAACCGTATATATGGAAAAAGGCTCAAATTTACAAAATTACAATTTATACGAGTGTGTTCAGACTGAATGGTAGCAATGGGGTAACGTGGATGTCAAAGGAGAAAGCAGAGCTTTTATTAGTCTTTGATATTGGATCGCAGAAAATATCGGCTTTTCCCAGGACGTGTCTGTTCGTCAAACAGTTGGTCCGATGATGAAACAGAGTTCTGTTGATCAGTCAATTGTTCAGATCCTGAGTTTTGTGATGACAAATGTTCAACAATGTCGTTCTGCTGCACTGAGGTCTCTCCGACAGGCTGAGCGTCGCTAAAAGGAACGAAAGTCTGCACAGCTTCTGTTTCGGACGAGGCAATGCCCTTCCTCACCCACGAGTCTGCTGGTAAAGGTATAGGTACCTTTTTAGTATGGGTGGCATGCACCCAATTTTTGCGTCCTTCCTAACGAACAGCAGTCCTCGTGGCAAGGAGCACTTGGTAGGGTCCAGTAAAACGAGGCTCAAGGTTGCGTTTTCTGGCGAAGTTTCGCGTCACCACCCAGTCTCCGGGCTGGAGCTGGTGGCCTGGACCCTCCGTCTGCGTCGGCAGTGCTTCAAAGACCTGTTGGTGAATTAACCTCAGTTTAGCAGTCAGATCATGAAGATAATGGATCAACATTGGATATTCAAGATCAGAGAACACACTCGGTCTAGGGACCCCCCAAACATTGGCAGGGCGGCCGAACACAATCTCGTAGGGGCTAAGCCCTACTCGGGAGTGTACAGTCGCCCTTGTTGACAATAGAGCTAAGGGTAAAGCGTCAGGCCACGAGAGACCAGTCGTAGCCTGAATCTTCGCTAACTTTAATTTAAGGGTGCCATTATAACCTTCAACCAAACCTGCTGACTGGGGATGATTGGCGCTGTGGAATTTCTGTGTATTTCCAAGGCCCTTATCAGACCATACAATCCTTGGCATTCCATACCGAGGAAAGTATTCCTTCAGTAGGATTTTTGCAGTGGACAAAGCAGTGTTATCTTTGAGAGGGTAGGCTTCAATCCATCGGGAGAATGCACAAACCACAACTTAAACGTACTTCAGGTTATTGCATCGCTCCATATGGATGAAGTCTAGCTGAATCACCTCAAAGGGACATGAAGGGGGAGCAAAATGGCCAGGAGGTTTAGGGGTTCCCTTACCAGGATTGTACATCATACATATCATACAATTCTTAACCAATCTCTCAGCACACTTAGACATACCATCATTCTTCCATACAGGGGACAACAACTTTCAGATACCTTTCACACTAATATGTGCCAAGCCGTGTGCCATCGTCACAACAGCTAGCACATATGCATCCGGCAACATCCATCTCTTATTCTCCGACAAATCAATCCAACAGCCATTCGCATCCAACTTTCCCGTACTCTCTTTCCACTTCTTCTTTTCAGATTCAGTGGCCTCGTTCTGAATCGCTTTCACACTCTCGATAGTGTCCTCACACATACCAGTCTCTGTAGGCCACCTAACCGAACTCGTCACATACATTCTAGTACTAAGATTCCGGGCAGTCTCCTTAGCAATCTCATCCGCAAACGCATTACCACGACCAACATCATCCGTCACCTTACGGTGCGCACTACATTTAATAATCGCCACCTGCTTGGGCAATGTAAGCGCGTCCAAAAGATCATTCACGAGCTGTCCGTGCTGAATCTTCGTACCATGCGATGTCATGAACCCTCTCTCTCTCCACAAACGTCCAAAGCTATGGGCCACGCCAAATGCGTATTGGCTGTTGGCTGTCCGTAAACACATTCACCCGTTTCCCTTTCGACAACACACATGCTCTAGTCAAAGCAATCAGCTCTGCCGCCTGAGCAGAATTCTGATTCAATCTCGCACTTTCCACAACAGTACTCAATGTCACCACAGCATACACAGTCGTTACATCGCCATTCGGCAACTTAAAACACGACCCATCCACATACAAGGTCCCATCGGGATCTTCCAATGGAGTATTTTTCAGGTCTGCACGACCTTTTGTTTCCTCCTCGGTTCGTAAGTAGCAGTCATGAGGTGCTACTTCGTCTGATTCCATACTGATTGGCAACAAAGTCGCCGGGTTCAGGACGTTGCAACGTTTTATTTGAATGTGACTTGCCAAAAGCGTCAACTCATAACCAGACAATCTTGCACTTGTCAGGTGTTGAGTTTTCGTACGATTCAAGAGAGTGTCAACTGCATGCGGAACCATCACCGTAAGGATATTATCCATGACCAATCCTGCAGATTGTCGGATGGACACCGCAGCTGCCGCTGGTGCTCTCAGACAACTCGGCAATGCTCTAGCTACCGGGTCCAAGGTCGAGGAAAAATATGCACATGGACGTTACTTACCGCCGAATTGTTGCGTCAAAACACTCAACGCACAACCTTCCCTCTCGTGAACGTATAGTGTAAACGGCTTACTGTAGTCAGGGGTACCTAACACAGGAGCCGAACACAACGCATCACGCAATTCAGAAAAACTTTTCTGACATTCTTCCGTCCATGGTAAAGGAGTTGGAACATCCTTACACGTAAGAGCCACCAATGGTTTTGCTAGCAATGAAAAATTTGGAATCCATTGCCTGCAGTATGACATGATACCTAAAAAGGCACGTACATCTCTCTGAGTTGTTGGCACAGTCATTCGAGCAATCGCTGCAATTCTCTCTGGGGTCAACCTTCTTCCCTCCTTTGACAATAAGTGACCTAGATAGGTTACTTCTTGACAACAATATTGCAGTTTAGAAGGTGACACCTTATGATGTAAGTCACAGAGATGTTGCAACAATGACACCATAGCAATTTTGCAAATGTCCTGAGTATCTGCAGCCACCAATAAGTCATCGACATATTGGATCAAGGCCGCACCGGCCGGCAACACAAACGCATCTAGTTGGCCCTTCAAAGCTTGGCTATATATCGACGGGCTCTCACAGTGGCCCTGAGGAGCGCGTTTGAACCTAAAGCTGCGGCCACCGAGAGAGAAACTGAAAAGGTCCCTACTCTCCTCAGCAATCGGGATGCTAAAGAAAGCATTCTTCAGATCGATCACCGAGAACCAAGATGCAGAGGCTGGAGTCAGAGTCAGTAGAGCCGTGATGTCAGGCACCACAGGGAACTGAGGAATCACAATTGTATTCACCTCCCGTAAATCGATAACAAAACGATAAACAGGTGGTTTTGATGGATCAGTGCGCTTCAAGATGGGCAGTACAGGGCTATTGCACACGTTTCCCCGAGTCTCCTCGATAACATCTTTCTCGATCAAATCGTAAATGATCGCTAACAGCGCTCGCTCACCATCAAGGGAGATACGATACTGGGGAATACGTGGCAATCGCACATTCGATTTCAAGTGAACAACATAAGGGGAGATGTCAAGCAGGCCCACGTCATTGGGGCCCATTGCCCACAAAGATGCAGGAAGAGAACTCAATTACGGTGGAAGCTTATCGATGGATAAGTACATAGGAGAGACAACTCTCTCACCCAACGTAAGCTTCACTCCCGCAGGAGAACAATACAGAGTCGCATACAGACGTTTTAGCAAATCCAGGCCCAAAAGATTTTCACCACAACCAGTAGTCAAAATCAAAGGAGCTTTCAGCTCACGTGGCCCAATTGTAAGGGGCAACGGATGAGAAACCGGATTGCTAACAGGGGCGCCAGAGAATCCAACGGAAACATTTGTTAAGCCAGACAAAGGTGCGCCAGGGAGTTTCGAATGCATGATGGAACTTTTCGCTGCACCAGTGTCCAACAGAAAAGGCTCAACTACGCCCGAGGTGGCAACTGCGACGTAAGGCCCTCTCTGATCAACCGGAACTGATACTACTCCCTCTCCTTGTCTATGGCTGTCCTAGTAATTACCGTCATCAGCATCCTGATCGACGTAATAATCATCCACATTGTACTGCGCAGATCTTCCTTGCGACGATCCGCGCTGATCAAAACAATTATTAGAGTCAGAAGAATTGTTAGAATGATAATTTTGAGCACCACGACCTCTACCACGTGATGCCTGTTGAGGACCACCACGACCTTCTCTAGATGAATTACCATTGTTTCGATCAAGCAAAACTGGACAATCGAATTTCAAATGACCCTCTCCCCTACAATAGGCACACTGATTGTACCCTAACGAAGATCTCTGCGAAGAGGAGTCATTTCGCGATTGCGACCTATTCGACTGAGACTGCGATCTATTCCATTGTTGCGAATCATTCTGATTCGAACGTGGAGGATACGCTTGCTGCAACAACACTTTAGTTTTGAGTTCTTTTGTCTTTTTATCTGCTCGATCATTTTCTTCTTTCTCTCTATTCTCATAATATTGGGCCGTGGCCAATATTTGAGCAGAAGTGGAAACAGCCCACGCACTTTCTGAATTTCGTAATTTGTTGCTTAGGTCCGGCAACAAATTTGAGACAAAC
Organism: Lissotriton vulgaris; assembly: GCF_964263255.1. NCBI lineage: Eukaryota > Metazoa > Chordata > Amphibia > Caudata > Salamandridae > Lissotriton > Lissotriton vulgaris. Next base: position 442,970,683 of record NC_141700.1, read on the forward strand.
TTGTCCACAAACAATCGCTGACCTCCCTCGGTCCCCATATCTTGACCACTATGATCAATGAATGCCTCCTCAAATCTTGTAAAGAAATCAGAGACACTCTCATCCTTCTTTTGTTTGCAAGCGGACAGTTTGTTCCAATTTACCTTCATAGCTGGCATAAGCGTCTTCATAAGAGTAATAATTCTCTGGGGCAAAGCCGTAATTAGCTGTTCAGGCTTGGCCCCACCAACTTGTCGGGTATCCGCCGCTGTAAGAGCAGCCCAATCACCTCCTAATTCTGCTACATGATTTTCCTGACGAATTTTCGCCCAAACCGGTTGCGGAACTACGTTACCGAACAACATATCAATGTCAGCCAGATTCATTATCGTAGCATCCACTAGCTGCGACAATTCTTTATAGTACCCTGCAGGATTTTTGCGAGGGTCAGGCAAAGATTGCTTTACCTGCAAAACCTCCGATCGTTTCCATGGGAGGTGTATCCACACTCTCTGGAAATGCGGCAGGATCGGCGGTGCAGCACCAGGGTTACCTGGCATCCACACTGGTGGAACTTCACGCATAGGATACTGACCAGGCGCTGCAAGCGGTCCCTCAATGTCTTCTAAAAACAATGCCCTAGGCATTATAGAAGGACGAAAAGACAACAACTGCTCGACAGCACGCTGAACATTGCTAACCACCATTATTCCGCTCGCAAACTGGAGCTGGAGATTAGTGAGAGCAGTCATTACATCATCAGATGCATCAGCCGATATTTGGTCACGTAGAACCTTGCACATTTCTTCAAACACGAACCTCTGTGTCGGTTCGTTAAATTGACAAAACGTATCAAGCACCACACGTGGAGGATTTCTAAGGGGGTATTTCATCCAACCCATCGCCATGTTATACAGCGAGTCACGTTCCCTACCACCGGGAAGCTGACTTCGTCTTTGAGGACCGTCCGAACCAGCGGACTCAAGAATAGGTCCAAGAGAATTAAAGAAGTTAGCAGCAACAGAAGGGGTACGACGTCGAACAGATGGAGAAGAAGAGTAACTCAACGGGATAATAGGAGAAGTGTCAGAAACAGAAGAAACAGCAGGAGTAACCAGAACAGTAGGAGCAGCGGGAACAGGAGTATGGAGAAGTACATGCGGAGGAGCAGTAGGGACGGAAGCAGGTAGAGGAGCAGGAACGGGTTGAAGAACGGGGACAGGTTGTGGAACAGGAGCAGGAGCAGGTGGAGGAACAGGAGCAGGGGGAACCACAGGAACTACAGTACCCTGTGCGTACGGAGGTGGTGACTTCAAGAGATAGGACAACAAGGGGTCCTCTACTACTTCCTCCTTCTTATCCGTACCCGTCGGTAAAACGGGGTAACACTTATCTATAGTCATACGCTGCAATCTATCGAAAACTTCCTTTTCCTTTTCCTCCTTATCTCGCTGGAACTGCTCTGCGTTTCTTACCGTTGTAACAATACCTTCTCTTTTATTACGCTTAAGCTGCTTGATTTCTCTCTGCTTGGCTTCTTTACACCACAACCGAAAGGAATCAAACATGGCCGGCCTTGCTTTTCTTTGGAACAATTTAGCTTCTAGATTATCTAAAATCGGGGTCTCAAAACTACCATGAGGTGGCCAACTAAGGACACCGTCTTTTTTAGTATAACAAACCCAACACTCATTGAACGTGATTGGACCCAAACCATGGCGGCTATACAACTCATAAGTTGGAGTTCCAACCGGAGGTATCGGACACGAGTCCTCCAGTCGGGAATCCGTACCACAACCCTTAAAGCAACTGAACAAAGTACTACAGCCAGGCATCGTGCACACTAACCGAGTTTCACAAACGTCAAGGGTTACGGGATTACACTATATCCCAGCAATGAGCAAAAACCCTCGGTTTTTGGCGACTGCAGACGTCAAATATCACAACAAAGAACAAAATACTAAGAACCACAAATACAATGGAACCATGCAACAACTAAGCACCCACAACAAAGGACTCTGGGAGCGACCCACAAATACTTAACTCAAAGATCGATGGCGTCACCAGGAAGGCCCGTCTATCGTCTTGCTGTACCAAGGTCTACGCCAGGCGCCAAAACAGGTCTACAGTCAGGGCAGCAGTCCGTCGCAGCCGTCAGGAGTCGGGAATCTTCGCGGGAAAAGTCGTCGGGCCACTTGTTTCGACAACAGGATCGATGAAGCGGGGTGCACCTTCCCTCGGAGATTTCACACGAAGTTCCACACGATCGTCGGGCTTTGGACCGGTACCACTGATGCAGCCCCACGTTGGGCGCCAACTGAAGGACTGGGTTAATTTAAGACCCAGCGGTGCCAGGGATAACACCTGAAACCTTCGTGGGTAACCTGTTCCGGCGTACAAATGACAGAGACACGGGACACTTCCTTCGGCGTCAAAGATTCGAGGTTTATTTACTGCAGGGAACACAGAAGTCACAGGAAGTACAACACGTGTAGGTTCGAGGAGACTGCTTCAACTTGTATCTGTGGATCGCTCCTTTTATACAGTTTTCTCTCATAGGTTAACATGGTACACAAAGGATTACAACTTGGTTCCCATCGTAAAGACCATAAGGGGTCCCTTTCATGTATTCAGGGCCCGGAACATAAGTACAGTAACATTTGGTAGTTCCCAACTGTAAAAGCACATCTTCTCACCATTAGTACATTCCAATCAGCAGTAAACAGATCGAGGATAAGGCGAAAAACAGGTGCAGAGGAAGACAGGAACGAAGAGGGTGTAAAAGGGGAGGTACCATGAAACACGAGTTGCAGGAATCAAAAGGACGTGCCTAATGAGATGCACAATTGAGACAATAGTCCGGCACGGCAAGATGAGCCTCGAGCGGGGCCAGCTGCCTTGCAGTGTCATCCCCCTCATCATAAAGACACTTTCAAAGGAAATGTGTCTTCCGCAGGAGTTTGGGAATCCCAGGGTTGCGAAGCGGACAGCGTCCGTTCGCTGGCTACTTGAGGGCAAGAAACAAAATGGATGCCGTATCTAAGATGGAACCCGTGGGTTCAGATGAAGAAACCCACGAAACAAACAAACGGTTTAGGCTAGCACAGCGAAAACGCGTACACCCACTAAACTCGTCATTTGCGGTTGATAGATACCAGACTCGGCCATATTTGTGCGAGTCGAAAACACCACTTACGATCGTCACGGAACCTCACTATAAAACCCAATTTCATTTCTTGAATTCTTTAAAAAAAAAATTATGAAGGTATTAATATTGCTCAAATCTAGGTAGAAATTTCATCTACGTCTTTCTCATAGATATGTATTTTTTTCATTTTGCAATAACAGTATTCATTCTATAATCTTGAAAATACTTCTGTTTTTATAAGATTTAAGATGATCTGTTCAACAGTAAGATGAATCAGACTTTTATATTTTAATTGTATCGGAATAAGACCTAATGAAAATGATTTGTTATATAACAATGAGAAAAGCAAGGCGCTGCTGAGATTTGAACTCAGGATCTCCTTTTTACTAAACAGGTGCTTTAACCAGCTAAGCCACAGCACCCACTTGATTCTTTATTTTGAAACACTTTTCTTTATGGTGTTCAAGAGAATATTGCTTTTTCACTTTCATATTCTTTTCTAAGTTCACACACTTCTCTACTCAAACACTTAAGATGAATGAAGACTCTTCACTCATTCAAAAACACCTCTCTAATTTGAAGTTTACCCTTTTCATATCACTTTAAAATATACCTTGCTGAAGAATGGATTAGTTGAATTCAACAATAGAGTGATCATTCACCTCTATCTTGTTCTTTGTCATTTTCTTTTCCCTATTTCAGTCAATGCATTCCTACAAAAATCTTCACAATTCCAAGAATTTTATTTAATTTTTAAGATAACTTATTCTAAAGTTCATAGAACCAGATGCTTATTCTTAAATTGTATTCAACACTTGTTTGATGAAAATTATTCGGAAAGCAAGGAGAAAACAGTCGGGTGCTGCTGATATTTGAACACATGATTTCCTGTTTAAGAGACAGGCGCTTTAACCACTAAGCCACAGCACCAACGTTAATAGTACAAAATGCATAAATATTTCATTGTTGATGATGAAAATGTGTTTTCTGCTATAAATTCTTCTTTATATGTATTGTAATCTTAAACACGAAAAGATACTCAATCACTACGCAAGGATTGATATGTTTTAATAAACAGGTACTCTTATAAAACCCAATTTCATTTCTTGAATTCTTTACAATTTTTTTTCATGAAGGTAATAATATTGCTCCAATCTAGGTAGACATTTCATCTACGTCTTTCTCATAGATAAGTAATTTTTTCATATTGCAATAACAGTATTCATTCTATGATCTTGAAAATACTTGGGTTTTTATAAGGTTAAAGATGATCTGTTCAACAGTAAGATGAATCAGACTTTTACATTTTAATTGTATCGGAATAAGACCTAATGAAAATGATTTGTTATATAACAATGAGAAAAGCAAGGCACTGCTGAGAGTTGAACTCAGGATCTCCTGTTTACTAGACAGGCGCTTTAACCAGCTAAGCCACATCACCCACTTGATTCTTTATTTTGAAACACTTTTCTTTATGGTGTTCAAGAGAATATTGCTTTTTCACTTTCATATTCTTTTCTAAGTTCACACACTTCTCTACTCAAACACTTAAGATGAATGAAGACTCTTCACTCATTCAAAAACACCTCTCTAATTTGAAGTTTACCCTATTCATATCATTTTAAAATATACCTTGCTGAAGAATGGATTAGTTGAATTCAACAATAGAGTGATCATTCACCTCTATCTTGTTCTTTGTCATTTTCTTTTCCCTATTTCAGTCAATGCATTCCTACAAAAATCTTCACAATACCAAGCATTTTATTTAATTTTTAAGATAACTTATTCTAAAGTTCATAGAACCAGATGTTTATTCTTAAATTGTATTCAACACTTGTTTGATGAAAATTATTCGGAAAGCAAGGAGAAAACAGTTGGGTGCTGCTGATATTTGAACTCATGATTTCCTGTTTATGAGACAGGCGCTTCAACCACTAAGCCACAGCACCAACGTTTATAGTACAAAATGCATAAATAATTCATTGTTGATGATGAAAATGTGTTTTCTGCTATAAATTCTTCTTTATATGTATTGTAATCTTAAACACGAAAAGATACTCAATCACTACGCAAGGATTGATATGTTTTAATAAACAGGTACTCTTATAAAACCCAATTTCATTTCTTGAATTCTTTACAATTTTTTTTCATGAAGGTAATAATATTGCTCCAATCTAGGTAGACATTTCGTCTACGTCTTTCTCATAGATAAGTAATTTTTTCATTTTGCAATAACAGTATTCATTCTATGATCTTGAAAATACTTGGGTTTTTATAAGGTTAAAGATGATCTGTTCAACAGTAAGATGAATCAGACTTTTATATTTTAATTGTATCGGAATAAGACCTAATGAAAATGATTTGTTATATAACAATGAGAAAAGCAAGGCACTGCTGAGAGTTGAACTCAGGATCTCCTGTTTACTAGACAGGCGCTTTAACCAGCTAAGCCACAGCACCCACTTGATTCTTAAATTTGAAACACTTTTCTTTATGATGTTCAAGAGAATATTGCTTTTTCACTTTCATATTCTTTTCTAAGTTCACACACTTCTCTACTCAAACACTTAAGATGAATGAAGACTCTTCACTTATTCAAAAACACCTCTCTAATTTGAAGTTTACCCTATTCATATCATTTTAAAATATACCTTGCTGAAGAATGGATTAGTTGAATTCAACAATAGAGTGATCATTCATCTCTATCTTGTTCTTTGTCATTTTCTTTTCCCTATTTCAGTCAATGCATTCCTACAAAAATTTTCACAATACCAAGCATTTTATTTAATTTTTAAGATAACTTATTCTAAAGTTCATAGAACCAGATGTTTATTCTTAAATTGTATTCAACATTTGTTTGATGAAAATTATTTGGAAAGCATGGAGAAAACAGTTAGGTGCTGCTGAGATTTGAACTCAGGATTTCCTGTTTACGAGACAGGCGCTTTAACCACTAAGCCACAGCACCAACGTTAATAATAAGAAATGCATAAATAATTTATTGTTGATGATGAAAATGTGTTTCCTGCTATAAATTCTTCTTTATATGTATTGTAATCTTAAACACGAGAAGATACTCAATCACTACGCAAGTATTAATATGTTTTAATAAACAGGTACTCCTATAAAACCCAATTTCATTTCTTGAATTCTTTAAAAAAAAATTATAAAGGTAATAATATTGCTCAAATCTAGGTAGAAATTTCATCTACGTCTTTCTCATAGATATGTATTTTTTTCATTTTGCAATAACAGTATTCATTCTATAATCTTGAAAATACTTCTGTTTTTATAAGGTTTAAGATGATCTGTTCAACAGTAAGATGAATCAGACTTTTATATTTTAATTGTATTGGAATAAGACCTAATGAAAATGATTTGTTATATAACAATGAGAAAAGCAAGGCGCTGCTGAGATTTGAACTCAGGATCTCCTTTTTACTAAACAGGTGCTTTAACCAGCTAAGCCACAGCACCCACTTGATTCTTTATTTTGAAACACTTTTCTTTATGGTGTTCAAGAGAATATTGCTTTTTCACTTTCATATTCTTTTCTAAGTTCACACACTTCTCCACTCAAACACTTAAGATGAATGAAGACTCTTCAGTCATTCAAAAACACCTCTCTAATTTGAAGTTTACCCTATTCATATCATTTTAAAATATACCTTGCTGAAGAATGGATTAGTTGAATTCAACAATAGAGTGATCACTCACCTCTATCATTTTCTTTGTCATTTTCTTTTCCCTATTTCAGTCAATGCATTCCTACAAAAATCTTCACAATACCAAGCATTTTATTTAATTTTTAAGATAACTTATTCTAAAGTTCATAGAACCAGATGTTTATTCTTAAATTGTATTCAACACTTGTTTGATGAAAATTATTCGGAAAGCAAGGAGAAAACAGTTGGGTGCTGCTGATATTTGAACTCATGATTTCCTGTTTACGAGACAGGGGCTTTAACCACTAAGCCACAGCACCAACGTTAGTAGTAAGAAATGCATAAATAATTCATTGTTGATGATGAAAATGTGTTTCCTGCTATAAATTCTTCTTTATATGTATTGTAATCTTAAACACGAAAAGATACTCAATCACTACGCAAGTATTAATATGTTTTAATAAACAGGTACTCTTATAAAACCCAATTTCATTTCTTGAATTATTTAAAACAAAATCATGAAGGTATCAATATTGCTCAAATCTAGGTAGAAATTTCATCTACGTCTTTCTCATAGATATGTATTTTTTTCATTTTGCAATAACAATATTCATTCTATAATCTTGAAAATACTTCTGTTTTTATAAGGTTTAATATGATCTGTTCAACAGTAAGATGAATCAGACTTTTATATTTTAATTGTATCGGAATAAGACCTAATGAAAATGATTTGTTATATAACAATGAGAAAAACAAGGCGCTGCTGAGCTTTGAACTCAGGATCTCCTTTTTACTAAACAGGTGCTTTAACCAGCTAAGCCACAGCAACCACTTGATTCTTTATTTTGAAACACTTTTCTTTATGGTGTTCAAGAGAACTTTGCTTTTTCACTTTCATATTCTTTTCTAAGTTCACACACTTCTCTACTCAAACACTTAAGATGAATGAAAACTCTTCACTTATTCAAAAACACCTCTCTAATTTGAAGTTTACCCTATTCATATCATTTTAAAATATACCTTGCTGAAGAATGGATTAGTTGAATTCAACAATAGAGTGATCATTCACCTCTATCTTGTCCTTGTCATTTTCTTTTCCCTGTTTCAGTCAATGCATTCCTACAAAAATTTTCATAATACCAAGCATTTTATTTAATTTTTAAGATAACTTATTCTAAAGTTCATAGAACCAGATGTTTATTCTTAAATTGTATTCAACACTTGTTTGATGAAAATTATTCGGAAAGCAAGGAGAAAACAGTTGGGTGCTGCTGATATTTGAACTCATGATTTCCTGTTTACGAGACAGGCGCTTTAACCACTAAGCCACAGCACCAACCTTAATAGTAAAAAATGCATAAATAATTCATTGTTGATGATGAAAATGTGTTTTCTGCTATAAATTCTTCTTTATATGTATTGTAATCTTAAACACGAAAAGATACTCGATCACTACGCAAGGATTGATATGTTTTAATAAACAGGTACTCTTATAAAACCCAATTTTATTTCTTGAATTCTTTACAATTTTTTTTCATGAAGGTAATGATATTGCTCCAATCTAGGTAGACATTTCATCTAGGTCTTTCTCATAGATATGTATTTTTTTCATTTTGCAATAACAGTATTCATTCTATAATCTTGAAAATACTTGGGTTTTTATAAGGTTAAAGATGCTCTGTTCAACAGTAAGATGAATCAGACTTTCATATTTTAATTGTATCGGAATAAGACCTAATGAAAATGATTTGTTATATAACAATGAGAAAAGCAAGGCACTGCTGAGAGTTGAACTCTGGATCTCCTGTTTACTAGACAGGCGCTTTAACCAGCTAAGCCACAGCACCCACTTGATTCTTAAATTTGAAACACTTTTCTTTATGGTGTTCAAGAGAATATTGCTTTTTCACTTTCATATTCTTTTCTAAGTTCACACACTTCTCTACTCAAACACTTAAGATGAATGAAGACTCTTCACTTATTCAAAAACACCTCTCTAATTTGAAGTTTACCCTATTCATATCATTTTAAAATATACCTTGCTGAAGAATGGATTAGTTGAATTCAACAATAAAGTGATCATTCACCTCTATCTTGTTCTTTGTCATTTTCCTTTCCCTATTTCAGTCAATGCATTCCTACAAAAATCTTCACGATACCAAGCATTTTATTTAATTTTTAAGATAACTTATTCTAAAGTTCATAGAACCAGATGTTTATTCCTAAATTGTATTCAACATTTGTTTGATGAAAATTATTCGGAAAGCATGAAGAAAACAGGTAGGTGCTGCTGAGATTTGAACTCTGAATTTCCTGTGTACGAGACAGGCGCTTTAAGCACTAAGCCACAGCACCAACGTTAATAGTAAGAAATGCATGAATAATTCATTGTTGATGATGAAAATGTGTTTCCTGCTATAAATTCTTCTTTATATGTATTGTAATCTTAAACACGAAAACATACTCAATCACTACGCAAGTATTATTATGTTTTATTAAACAGGTACTCTTATAAAACCCAATTTCATTTCTTGAATTCTTTAAAAAAAAATCATGAAGGTATTAATATTGCTCAAATCTAGGTAGAAATTTCATCTACGTCTTTCTCATAGATAAGTAATTTTTTCATTTTGCAATAACAGTATTCATTCTATGATCTTGAAAATACTTGGGTTTTTATAAGGTTAAAGATGATCTGTTCAACAGTAAGATGAATCAGACTTTTATATTTTAATTGTATCGGAATAAGACCTAATGAAAATGATTTGTTATATAACACTGAGAAAAGCAAGGCACTGCTGAGAGTTGAACTCAGGATCTCCTGTTTACTAGACAGGCGCTTTAACCAGCTAAGCCACAGCACCCACTTGATTCTTTATTTTGAAACACTTTTCTTTATGGTGTTCAAGAGAATATTGCATTTTCACTTTCATATTCTTTTCTAAGTTCACACACTTCTCTACTCAAACACTTAAGATGAATGAAGACTCTTCACTTATTCAAAAACACCTCTCTAATTTGAAGTTTACCCTATTCATATCATTTTAAAATATACCTTGCTGAAGAATGGATTAGTTGAATTCAACAATAGAGTGATCATTCACCTCTATCTTGTTCTTTGTCATTTTCTTTTCCCTATTTCAGTCAATGCATTCCTACAAAAATCTTCACAATACCAAGCATTTTATTTAATTTTTAAGATAACTTATTCTAAAGTTCATAGAACCAGATGTTTATTCTTAAATTGCATTCAACATTTGTTTGATGAAAATTATTCGGAAAGCATGGAGAAAACAGTCAGGTGTTGCTGAGATTTGAACTCAGGCTTTCCTGTTTACGAGACAGGCGCTTTAACCACTAAGCCACAGCACCAACGTTAATAATAAGAAATGCATAAATAATTTATTGTTGATGATGAAAATGTGTTTCCTGCTATAAATTCTTCTTTATATGTATTGTAATCTTAAACACGAGAAGATACTCAATCACTACGCAAGTATTAATATGTTTTAATAAACAGGTACTCTTATAAAACCCAATTCCATTTCTTGAATTCTTTACAATTTTTTTTCATGCAGGTATTAATATTGCTCAAATCAAGGTAGACATTTCATTTACGTCTTTCTCATAGATAAGTATTTTTTTCATTTTGCATTAACAGTATTCATTCTATAATCTTGAAAATACTTGGGTTTTTATAAGGTTAAAGATGATCTGCTCAACAGTAAGATGAATCAGACTTTTATATTTTAATTGTATCGGAATAAGACCTAATGAAAATGAATTGTTATATAAGAATGAGAAAAGCAAGGCACTGCTGAGAGTTGAACTCAGGATCTCCTGTTTACTAGACAGGCGCTTTAACCAGCTAAGCCACAGCACCCACTTGATTCTTAAATTTGAAACACTTTTCTTTATGATGTTCAAGAGAATATTGCTTTTTCACTTTCATATTCTTTTCTAAGTTCACACACTTCTCTACTCAAACACTTAAGATGAATGAAGACTCTTCACTTATTCAAAAACACCTCTCTAATTTGAAGTTTACCCTATTCATATCATTTTAAAATATACCTTGCTGAAGAATGGATTAGTTGAATTCAACAATAGAGTGATCATTCACCTCTATCTTGTTCTTTGTCATTTTCTTTTCCCTATTTCAGTCAATGCATTCCTACAAAAATCTTCACAATACCAAGCATTTTATTTAATTTTTAAGATAACTTATTCTAAAGTTCATAGAACCAGATGTTTATTCTTAAATTGTATTCAACATTTGTTTGATGAAAATTATTTGGAAAGCATGGAGAAAACAGTTAGGTGCTGCTGAGATTTGAACTCAGGATTTCCTGTTTACGAGACAGGCGCTTTAACCACTAAGCCACAGCACCAACGTTAATAATAAGAAATGCATAAATAATTTATTGTTGATGATGAAAATGTGTTTCCTGCTATAAATTCTTCTTTATATGTATTGTAATCTTAAACACGAGAAGATACTCAATCACTACGCAAGTATTAATATGTTTTAATAAACAGGTACTCCTATAAAACCCAATTTCATTTCTTGAATTCTTTAAAAAAAATTATGAAGGTATTAATATTGCTCAAATCTAGGTAGAAATTTCATCTACGTCTTTCTCATTGATATGTATTTTTTTCATTTTGCAATAACAGTATTCATTCTATGATCTTGAAAATACTTGGGTTTTTATAAGGTTTAAGATGATCTGTTCAACAGTAAGATGAATCAGACTTTTATATTTTAATTGTATCGGAATAAGACCTAATGAAAATGATTTGTTATATAACAATGAGAAAAGCAAGGCACTGCTGAGAGTTGAACTCAGGATCTCCTGTTTACTAGACAGGCGCTTTAACCAGCTAAGCCACAGCACCCACTTGATTCTTTATTTTGAAACACTTTTCTTTATGGTGTTCAAGAGAATATTGCTTTTTCACTTTCATATTCTTTTCTAAGTTCACACACTTCTCTACTCAAACACTTAAGATGAATGAAGACTCTTCACTCATTCAAAAACACCTCTCTAATTTGAAGTTTACCCTATTCATATCATTTTAAAATATACCTTGCTGAAGAATGGATTAGTTGAATTCAACAATAGAGTGATCATTCACCTGTATCTTGTTCTTTGTCATTTTCTTTTCCCTATTTCAGTCAATGCATTCCTACAAAAATCTTCACAATACCAAGCATTTTTTTTAATTTTTAAGATAACTTATTCTAAAGTTCATAGAACCAGATGTTTATTCTTAAATTGTATTCAACACTTGTTTGATGAAAATTATTCGGAAAGCAAGGAGAAAACAGTTGGGTGCTGCTGATATTTGAACTCATGATTTCCTGTTTACGAGACAGGTGCTTTAACCTCTAAGCCACAGCACCAACGTTAATAGTACAAAATGCATAAATAATTCATTGTTGATGATGAAAATGTGTTTTCTGCTATAAATTCTTCTTTATATGTATTGTAATCTTAAACACGAAAAGATACTCAATCACTACGCAAGGATTGATATGTTTTAATAAACAGGTACTCTTATAAAACCCAATTTCATTTCTTGAATTCTTTACAATTTTTTTTCATGAAGGTAATAATATTGCTCCAATCTAGGTAGACATTTCATCTACGTCTTTCTCATAGATAAGTAATTTTTTCATTTTGCAATAACAGTATTCATTCTATGATCTTGAAAATACTTGGGTTTTTATAAGGTTAAAGATGATCTGTTCAACAGTAAGATGAATCAGACTTTTATATTTTAATTGTATCGGAATAAGACCTAATGAAAATGATTTGTTATATAACAATGAGAAAAGCAAGGCACTGCTGAGAGTTGAACTCAGGATCTCCTGTTTACTAGACATGCGCTTTAACCAGCTAAGCCACAGCACCCACTTGATTCTTAAATTTTAAACACTTTTCTTTATGATGTTCAAGAGAATATTGCTTTTTCACTTTCATATTCTTTTCTAAGTTCACACACTTCTCTACTCAAACACTTAAGATGAATGAAGACTCTTCACTTATTCAAAAACACCTCTCTAATTTGAAGTTTACCCTATTCATATCATTTTAAAATATACCTTGCTGAAGAATGGATTAGTTGAATTCAACAATAGAGTGATCATTCACCTCTATCTTGTTCTTTGTCATTTTCTTTTCCCTATTTCAGTCAATGCATTCCTACAAAAATCTTCACAATACCAAGCATTTTATTTAATTTTTAAGATAACTTATTCTAAAGTTCATAGAACCAGATGTTTATTCTTAAATTGTATTTAACATTTGTTTGATGAAAATTCTTCGGAAAGCATGGAGAAAACAGTCAGGTGCTGCTGAGATTTAAACTCAGGATGTCCTGTTTACGAGACAGGCTCTTTAACCACTAAGCCACAGCACCAAAGTTAATAATAAGAAATGCATAAATAATTTATTGTTGATGATGAAAATGTGTTTCCTGCTATAAATTCTTCTTTATATGTATTGTAATCTTAAACACGAGAAGATACTCAATCACTACGCAAGTATTAATATGTTTTAATAAACAGGTACTCTTATAAAACCCGATTTCATTTCTTGAATTCTTTACATTTTTTTTTCATGAAGGTATTAATATTGCTCAAATCAAGGTAGACATTTCATTTACGTCTTTCTCATAGATAAGTATTTTTTTCATTTTGCAATAACAGTATTCATTCTATAATCTTGAAAATACTTGGGTTTTTATAAGGTTAAAGATGATCTGCTCAACAGTTAGATGAATCAGACTTTTATATTTTAATTGTATCGGAATAAGACCTAATGAAAATGAATTGTTATATAACAATGAGAAAAGCAAGGCACTGCTGAGAGTTGAACTCAGGATCTCCTGTTTACTAGACAGGCGCTTTAACCAGCTAAGCCACAACACCCACATGATTCTTAAGTTTGAAACACTTTTCTTTATGGTGTTCAAGAGAATATTGCTTTTTCACTTTCATATTCTTTTCTAAGTTCACACACTTCTCTACTCAAACACTTAAGATGAATGAAGACTCTTCACTCATTCAAAAACACCTCTCTAATTTGAAGTTTACCCTATTCATATCATTTTAAAATATACCTTGCTGAAGAATGGATTAGTTGAATTCAACAATAGAGTGATCATTCACACCTCTATCTTGTTCTTTGTCATTTTCTTTTCCCTATTTCAGTCAATGCATTCCTACAAAAATCTTCACAATACCAAGCATTTTATTTAATTTTTAAGATAACTTATTCTAAAGTTCATAGAACCAGATGTTTATTCTTAAATTGTATTCAACACTTGTTTGATGAAAATTTTTCGGAAAGCAAGGAGAAAACAGTTGGTGCTGCTGATATTTGAACTCATGATTTCCTGTTTACGAGACAGGCGCTTTAACCACTAAGCCACAGCACCAACGTTAATAGTACAAAATGCATAAATAATTCATTGTTGATGATGAAAATGTTTTTTCTGCTATAAATTCTTCTTTATATGTATTGTAATCTTAAACACGAAAAGATACTCAATCACTACGCAAGGATTGATATGTTTTAATAAACAGGTACTCTTATAAAACCCAATTTCATTTCTTGAATTCTTTACAATTTTTTTTCATGAAGATACTGATATTGCTCCAATCTAGGTAGACATTTCATCTACGTCTTTCTCATAGATATGTATTTTTTTCATTTTGCAATAACAGTATTCATTCTATAATCTTGAAAATACTTGGGTTTTTATAAGGTTAAAGATGCTCTGTTCAACAGTAAGATGAATCAGACTTTTATATTTTAATTGTATCGGAATAAGACCTAATGAAAATGATTCATTTTGCAATAACAGTATTCATTCTATAATCTTGAAAATACTTGGGTTTTTATAAGGTTAAAGATGCTCTGTTCAACAGTAAGATGAATCAGACTTTTATATTTTAATTGTATCGGAATAAGACCTAATGAAAATGATTTGTTATATAACAATGAGAAAAGCAAGGCACTGCTGAGAGTTGAACTCAGGATCTCCTGTTTACTAGACAGGCGCCTTAACAAGCTAAGCCACAGCACCCACTTGATTCTTAAATTTGAAACACTTTTCTTTATGGTGTTCAATAGAATATTGCTTTTTCACTTTCATATTCTTTTCTAAGTTCACACACTTCTCTACTCAAACACTTAAGATGAATGAAGACTCTTCACTTATTCAAAAACACCTCTCTAATTTGAAGTTTACCCTATTCATATCATTTTAAAATATACCTTGCTGAAGAATGGATTAGTTGAATTCAACAATAAAGTGATCATTCACCTCTATCTTGTTCTTT
Organism: Lissotriton vulgaris; assembly: GCF_964263255.1. Taxonomy (NCBI): domain Eukaryota; kingdom Metazoa; phylum Chordata; class Amphibia; order Caudata; family Salamandridae; genus Lissotriton; species Lissotriton vulgaris. Next base: position 442,985,828 of record NC_141700.1, read on the forward strand.
GTCATTTTCCTTTCCCTATTTCAGTCAATGCATTCCTACAAAAATCTTCACAATACCAAGCATTTTATTTAATTTTTAAGATAACTTATTCTTAAATTGTATTCAACATTTGTTTGATGAAAATTATTCGGAAAGCATGGAGAAAACAGTCAGGTGCTGCTGAGATTTAAACTCAGGATGTCCTGTTTACGAGACAGGCTCTTTAACCACTAAGCCACAGCACCAAAGTTAATAATAAGAAATGCATAAATATTTTATTGTTGATGATGAAAATGTGTTTCCTGCTATAAATTCTTCTTTATATGTATTGTAATCTTAAACACGAGAAGATACTCAATCACTACGCAAGTATTAATATGTTTTAATAAACAGGTACTCTTATAAAACCCGATTTCATTTCTTGAATTCTTTACATTTTTTTTCATGAAGGTATTAATATTGCTCAAATCAAGGTAGACATTTCATTTATGTCTTTCTCATAGATAAGTATTTTTTTCATTTTGCAATAACAGTATTCATTCTATAATCTTGAAAATACTTGGGTTTTTATAAGGTTAAAGATGATCTGCTCAACAGTAAGATGAATCAGACTTTTATATTTTAATTGTATCGGAATAAGACCTAATGAAAATGAATTGTTATATAACAATGAGAAAAGCAAGGCACTGCTGAGAGTTGAACTCAGGATCTCCTGTTTACTAGACAGGCGCTTTAACCAGCTAAGCCACAACACCCACATGAATCTTAAGTTTGAAACACTTTTCTTTATGGTGTTCAAGAGAATATTGCTTTTTCACTTTCATATTCTTTTCTAAGTTCACACACTTCTCTACTCAAACACTTAAGATGAATGAAGACTCTTCACTCATTCAAAAACACCTCTCTAATTTGAAGTTTACCCTATTCATATCATTTTAAAATATACCTTGCTGAAGAATGGATTAGTTGAATTCAACAATAGAGTGATCATTCACACCTCTATCATGTTCTTTGTCATTTTCTTTTCCCTATTTCAGTCAATGCATTCCTACAAAAATCTTCACAATACCAAGCATTTTATTACATTTTTAAGATAACTTATTCTAAAGTTCATAGAACCAGATGTTTATTCTTAAATTGTATTCAACACTTGTTTGATGAAAATTTTTCGGAAAGCAAGGAGAAAACAGTTGGGTGCTGCTGATATTTGAACTCATGATTTCCTGTTTACGAGACAGGCGCTTTAACCACTAAGCCACAGCACCAACGTTAATAGTACAAAATGCATAAATAATTCATTGTTGATGATGAAAATGTGTTTTCTGCTATAAATTCTTCTTTATATGTATTGTAATCTTAAACACGAAAAGATACTCAATCACTACGCAAGGATTGATATGTTTTAATAAACAGGTACTCTTATAAAACCCAATTTCATTTCTTGAATTCTTTACAAATTTTTTTCATGAAGGTAATGATATTGCTCCAATCTAGGTAGACATTTCATCTACGTCTTTCTCATAGATATGTATTTTTTCATTTTGCAATAACAGTATTCATTCTATAATCTTGAAAATACTTGGGTTTTTATAAGGTTAAAGATGCTCTGTTCAACAGTAAGATGAATCAGACTTTTATATTTTAATTGTATTGGAATAAGACCTAATGAAAATGATTTGTTATATAACAATGAGAAAAGCAAGGCACTGCTGAGAGTTGAACTCAGGATCTCCTGTTTACTAGACAGGCGCTTTAACCAGCTAAGCCACAGCACCCTACTTGATTCTTAAATTTGAAACACTTTTCTTTATGGTGTTCAAGAGAATATTGCTTTTTCACTTTCATATTCTTTTCTAAGTTCACACACTTCTCTACTCAAACACTTAAGATGAATGAAGACTCTTCACTTATTCAAAAACACCTCTCTAATTTGAAGTTTACCCTATTCATATCATTTTAAAATATACCTTGCTGAAGAATGGATTAGTTGAATTCAACAATAGAGTGATCATTCACCTCTATCTTGTTCTTTGTCATTTTCTTTTCCCTATTTCAGTCAATGCATTCCTACAAAAATCTTCACAATACCAAGCATTTTATTTAATTTTTAAGATAACTTATTCTAAAGTTCATAGAACCAGATGTTTATTCTTAAATTGTATTCAACATTTGTTTGATGAAAATTATTTGGAAAGCATGGAGAAAACACTTAGGTGCTGCTGAGATTTGAACTCAGGATTTCCTGTTTACGAGACAAGCGCTTTAACCACTAAGCCACAGCACCAACGTTAATAATAAGAAATGCATAAATAATTTATTGTTGATGATGAAAATGTGTTTCCTGCTATAAATTCTTCTTTATATGTATTGTAATCTTAAACACGAGAAGATACTCAATCACTACGCAAGTATTAATATGTTTTAATAAACAGGTACTCCTATAAAACCCAATTTCATTTCTTGAATTCTTTAAAAAAAAAAATATGAAGGTATTAATATTGCTCAAATCTAGGTAGAAATTGCATCTACGTCTTTCTCATAGATATGTATTTTTTTCATTTTGCAATAACAGTATTCATTCTATAATCTTGAAAATACTTCTGTTTTTTTAAGGTTTAAGATGATCTGTTCAACAGTAAGATGAATCAGACTTATATATTTTAATTGTATCGGAATAAGACCTAATGAAAATGATTTGTTATATAACAATGAGAAAAGCAAGGCGCTGCTGAGATTTGAACTCAGGATCTCCTTTTTACTAAACAGGTGCTTTAACCAGCTAAGCCACAGCACCCACTTGATTCTTTATTTTGAAACACTTTTCTTTATGGTGTTCAAGAGAATATTGCTTTTTCACTTTCATATTCTTTTCTAAGTTCACACACTTCTCCACTCAAACACTTAAGATGAATGAAGACTCTTCAGTCATTCAAAAACACCTCTCTAATTTGAAGTTTACCCTATTCATATCATTTTAAAATATACCTTGCTGAAGAATGGATTAGTTGAATTCAACAATAGAGTGATCACTCACCTCTATCATTTTCTTTGTCATTTTCTTTTCCCTATTTCAGTCAATGCATTCCTACAAAAATCTTCACAATACCAAGCATTTTTTTTAATTTTTAAGATAACTTATTCTAAAGTTCATAGAACCAGATGTTTATTCTTAAATTGTATTCAACACTTGTTTGATGAAAATTATTCGGAAAGCAAAGAGAAAACAGTTGGGTGCTGCTGATATTTGAACTCATGATTTCCTGTTTACGAGACAGGGGCTTTAACCACTAAGCCACAGCACCAACGTTAATAGTAAGAAATGCATAAATAATTCATTGTTGATGATGAAAATGTGTTTCCTGCTATAAATTCTTCTTTATATGTATTGTAATCTTAAACACGAAAAGATACTCAATCACTACGCAAGGATTGATATGTTTTAATAAACAGGTACTCTTATAAAACCCAATTTTATTTCTTAAATTCTTTACAATTTTTTTTCATGAAGGTAATGATATTGCTCCAATCTAGGTAGACATTTCATCTACGTCTTTCTCATAGATATGTATTTTTTTCATTTTGCAATAACAGTATTCATTCTATAATCTTGAAAATACTTGGGTTTTTATAAGGATAAAGATGCTCTGTTCAACAGTAAGATGAATCAGACTTTTATATTTTAATTGTATCGGAATAATACCTAATGAAAATGATTTGTTATATAACAATGAGAAACGCAAGGCACTGCTGAGAGTTGAACTCAGGATCTCCTGTTTACTAGACAGGCGCTTTAACCAGCTAAGCCACAGCACCCACTTGATTCTTTATTTTGAAACACTTTTCTTTATGGTGTTCAAGAGAATATTGCTTTTTCACTTTCATATTCTTTTCTAAGTTCACACACTTCTCTACTCAAACACTTAAGATGAATGAAGACTCTTCACTTATTCAAAAACACCTCTCTAATTTGAAGTTTACCCTATTCATATCATTTTAAAATATACCTTGCTGAAGAATGGATTAGTTGAATTCAACAATAGAGTGATCATTCACCTCTATCTTGTTCTTTGTCATTTTCTTTTCCCTATTTCAGTCAATGCATTCCTACAAAAATCTTAACAATACCAAGCATTTTATTTAATTTTTAAGATAACTTATTCTAAAGTTCATAGAACCAGATGTTTATTCTTAAATTGTATTCAACATTTGTTCGATGAAAATTATTCGGAAAGCATGGAGAAAACAGGTAGGTGCTGCTGAGATTTGAACTCTGAATTTCCTGTGTACGAGACAGGCGCTTTAAGCACTAAGCCACAGCACCAACGTTAATAGTAAGAAATGCATGAATAATTCATTGTTGATGATGAAAATGTGTTTCCTGCTATAAATTCTTCTTTATATGTATTGTAATCTTAAACACGAAAACATACTCAATCACTACGCAAGTATTATTATGTTTTATTAAACAGGTACTCTTATAAAACCCAATTTCATTTCTTGAATTCTTTAAAAAAAAATCATGAAGGTATTAATATTGCTCAAATCTAGGTAGAAATTTCATCTACGTCTTTCTCATAGATAAGTAATTTTTTCATTTTGCAATAACAGTATTCATTCTATGATCTTGAAAATACTTGGGTTTTTATAAGGTTAAAGATGATCTGTTCAACAGTAAGATGAATCAGACTTTTATATTTTAATTGTATCGGAATAAGACCTAATGAAAATGATTTGTTATATAACACTGAGAAAAGCAAGGCACTGCTGAGAGTTGAACTCAGGATCTCCTGTTTACTAGACAGGCGCTTTAACCAGCTAAGCCACAGCACCCACTTGATTCTTTATTTTGAAACACTTTTCTTTATGGTGTTCAAGAGAATATTGCATTTTCACTTTCATATTCTTTTCTAAGTTCACACACTTCTCTACTCAAACACTTAAGATGAATGAAGACTCTTCACTTATTCAAAAACACCTCTCTAATTTGAAGTTTACCCTATTCATATCATTTTAAAATATACCTTGCTGAAGAATGGATTAGTTGAATTCAACAATAGAGTGATCATTCACCTCTATCTTGTTCTTTGTCATTTTCTTTTCCCTATTTCAGTCAATGCATTCCTACAAAAATCTTCACAATACCAAGCATTTTATTTAATTTTTAAGATAACTTATTCTAAAGTTCATAGAACCAGATGTTTATTCTTAAATTGCATTCAACATTTGTTTGATGAAAATTATTCGGAAAGCATGGAGAAAACAGTCAGGTGTTGCTGAGATTTGAACTCAGGATTTCCTGTTTACGAGACAGGCGCTTTAACCACTAAGCCACAGCACCAACGTTAATAATAAGAAATGCATAAATAATTTATTGTTGATGATGAAAATGTGTTTCCTGCTATAAATTCTTCTTTATATGTATTGTAATCTTAAACACGAGAAGATACTCAATCACTACGCAAGTATTAATATGTTTTAATAAACAGGTACTCTTATAAAACCCAATTCCATTTCTTGAATTCTTTACAATTTTTTTTCATGCAGGTATTAATATTGCTCAAATCAAGGTAGACATTTCATTTACGTCTTTCTCATAGATAAGTATTTTTTTCATTTTGCATTAACAGTATTCATTCTATAATCTTGAAAATACTTGGGTTTTTATAAGGTTAAAGATGATCTGCTCAACAGTAAGATGAATCAGACTTTTATATTTTAATTGTATCGGAATAAGACCTAATGAAAATGAATTGTTATATAAGAATGAGAAAAGCAAGGCACTGCTGAGAGTTGAACTCAGGATCTCCTGTTTACTAGACAGGCGCTTTAACCAGCTAAGCCACAGCACCCACTTGATTCTTAAATTTGAAACACTTTTCTTTATGATGTTCAAGAGAATATTGCTTTTTCACTTTCATATTCTTTTCTAAGTTCACACACTTCTCTACTCAAACACTTAAGATGAATGAAGACTCTTCACTTATTCAAAAACACCTCTCTAATTTGAAGTTTACCCTATTCATATCATTTTAAAATATACCTTGCTGAAGAATGGATTAGTTGAATTCAACAATAGAGTGATCATTCACCTCTATCTTGTTCTTTGTCATTTTCTTTTCCCTATTTCAGTCAATGCATTCCTACAAAAATCTTCACAATACCAAGCATTTTATTTAATTTTTAAGATAACTTATTCTAAAGTTCATAGAACCAGATGTTTATTCTTAAATTGTATTCAACATTTGTTTGATGAAAATTATTTGGAAAGCATGGAGAAAACAGTTAGGTGCTGCTGAGATTTGAACTCAGGATTTCCTGTTTACGAGACAGGCGCTTTAACCACTAAGCCACAGCACCAACGTTAATAATAAGAAATGCATAAATAATTTATTGTTGATGATGAAAATGTGTTTCCTGCTATAAATTCTTCTTTATATGTATTGTAATCTTAAACACGAGAAGATACTCAATCACTACGCAAGTATTAATATGTTTTAATAAACAGGTACTCCTATAAAACCCAATTTCATTTCTTGAATTCTTTAAAAAAAATTATGAAGGTATTAATATTGCTCAAATCTAGGTAGAAATTTCATCTACGTCTTTCTCATTGATATGTATTTTTTTCATTTTGCAATAACAGTATTCATTCTATGATCTTGAAAATACTTGGGTTTTTATAAGGTTTAAGATGATCTGTTCAACAGTAAGATGAATCAGACTTTTATATTTTAATTGTATCGGAATAAGACCTAATGAAAATGATTTGTTATATAACAATGAGAAAAGCAAGGCACTGCTGAGAGTTGAACTCAGGATCTCCTGTTTACTAGACAGGCGCTTTAACCAGCTAAGCCACAGCACCCACTTGATTCTTTATTTTGAAACACTTTTCTTTATGGTGTTCAAGAGAATATTGCTTTTTCACTTTCATATTCTTTTCTAAGTTCACACACTTCTCTACTCAAACACTTAAGATGAATGAAGACTCTTCACTCATTCAAAAACACCTCTCTAATTTGAAGTTTACCCTATTCATATCATTTTAAAATATACCTTGCTGAAGAATGGATTAGTTGAATTCAACAATAGAGTGATCATTCACCTGTATCTTGTTCTTTGTCATTTTCTTTTCCCTATTTCAGTCAATGCATTCCTACAAAAATCTTCACAATACCAAGCATTTTTTTTAATTTTTAAGATAACTTATTCTAAAGTTCATAGAACCAGATGTTTATTCTTAAATTGTATTCAACACTTGTTTGATGAAAATTATTCGGAAAGCAAGGAGAAAACAGTTGGGTGCTGCTGATATTTGAACTCATGATTTCCTGTTTACGAGACAGGTGCTTTAACCTCTAAGCCACAGCACCAACGTTAATAGTACAAAATGCATAAATAATTCATTGTTGATGATGAAAATGTGTTTTCTGCTATAAATTCTTCTTTATATGTATTGTAATCTTAAACACGAAAAGATACTCAATCACTACGCAAGGATTGATATGTTTTAATAAACAGGTACTCTTATAAAACCCAATTTCATTTCTTGAATTCTTTACAATTTTTTTTCATGAAGGTAATAATATTGCTCCAATCTAGGTAGACATTTCATCTACGTCTTTCTCATAGATAAGTAATTTTTTCATTTTGCAATAACAGTATTCATTCTATGATCTTGAAAATACTTGGGTTTTTATAAGGTTAAAGATGATCTGTTCAACAGTAAGATGAATCAGACTTTTATATTTTAATTGTATCGGAATAAGACCTAATGAAAATGATTTGTTATATAACAATGAGAAAAGCAAGGCACTGCTGAGAGTTGAACTCAGGATCTCCTGTTTACTAGACATGCGCTTTAACCAGCTAAGCCACAGCACCCACTTGATTCTTAAATTTTAAACACTTTTCTTTATGATGTTCAAGAGAATATTGCTTTTTCACTTTCATATTCTTTTCTAAGTTCACACACTTCTCTACTCAAACACTTAAGATGAATGAAGACTCTTCACTTATTCAAAAACACCTCTCTAATTTGAAGTTTACCCTATTCATATCATTTTAAAATATACCTTGCTGAAGAATGGATTAGTTGAATTCAACAATAGAGTGATCATTCACCTCTATCTTGTTCTTTGTCATTTTCTTTTCCCTATTTCAGTCAATGCATTCCTACAAAAATCTTCACAATACCAAGCATTTTATTTAATTTTTAAGATAACTTATTCTAAAGTTCATAGAACCAGATGTTTATTCTTAAATTGTATTTAACATTTGTTTGATGAAAATTCTTCGGAAAGCATGGAGAAAACAGTCAGGTGCTGCTGAGATTTAAACTCAGGATGTCCTGTTTACGAGACAGGCTCTTTAACCACTAAGCCACAGCACCAAAGTTAATAATAAGAAATGCATAAATAATTTATTGTTGATGATGAAAATGTGTTTCCTGCTATAAATTCTTCTTTATATGTATTGTAATCTTAAACACGAGAAGATACTCAATCACTACGCAAGTATTAATATGTTTTAATAAACAGGTACTCTTATAAAACCCGATTTCATTTCTTGAATTCTTTACATTTTTTTTTCATGAAGGTATTAATATTGCTCAAATCAAGGTAGACATTTCATTTACGTCTTTCTCATAGATAAGTATTTTTTTCATTTTGCAATAACAGTATTCATTCTATAATCTTGAAAATACTTGGGTTTTTATAAGGTTAAAGATGATCTGCTCAACAGTTAGATGAATCAGACTTTTATATTTTAATTGTATCGGAATAAGACCTAATGAAAATGAATTGTTATATAACAATGAGAAAAGCAAGGCACTGCTGAGAGTTGAACTCAGGATCTCCTGTTTACTAGACAGGCGCTTTAACCAGCTAAGCCACAACACCCACATGATTCTTAAGTTTGAAACACTTTTCTTTATGGTGTTCAAGAGAATATTGCTTTTTCACTTTCATATTCTTTTCTAAGTTCACACACTTCTCTACTCAAACACTTAAGATGAATGAAGACTCTTCACTCATTCAAAAACACCTCTCTAATTTGAAGTTTACCCTATTCATATCATTTTAAAATATACCTTGCTGAAGAATGGATTAGTTGAATTCAACAATAGAGTGATCATTCACACCTCTATCTTGTTCTTTGTCATTTTCTTTTCCCTATTTCAGTCAATGCATTCCTACAAAAATCTTCACAATACCAAGCATTTTATTTAATTTTTAAGATAACTTATTCTAAAGTTCATAGAACTAGATGTTTATTCTTAAATTGTATTCAACACTTGTTTGATGAAAATTTTTCGGAAAGCAAGGAGAAAACAGTTGGGTGCTGCTGATATTTGAACTCATGATTTCCTGTTTACGAGACAGGCGCTTTAACCACTAAGCCACAGCACCAACGTTAATAGTACAAAATGCATAAATAATTCATTGTTGATGATGAAAATGTTTTTTCTGCTATAAATTCTTCTTTATATGTATTGTAATCTTAAACACGAAAAGATACTCAATCACTACGCAAGGATTGATATGTTTTAATAAACAGGTACTCTTATAAAACCCAATTTCATTTCTTGAATTCTTTACAATTTTTTTTCATGAAGATACTGATATTGCTCCAATCTAGGTAGACATTTCATCTACGTCTTTCTCATAGATATGTATTTTTTTCATTTTGCAATAACAGTATTCATTCTATAATCTTGAAAATACTTGGGTTTTTATAAGGTTAAAGATGCTCTGTTCAACAGTAAGATGAATCAGACTTTTATATTTTAATTGTATCGGAATAAGACCTAATGAAAATGATTCATTTTGCAATAACAGTATTCATTCTATAATCTTGAAAATACTTGGGTTTTTATAAGGTTAAAGATGCTCTGTTCAACAGTAAGATGAATCAGACTTTTATATTTTAATTGTATCGGAATAAGACCTAATGAAAATGATTTGTTATATAACAATGAGAAAAGCAAGGCACTGCTGAGAGTTGAACTCAGGATCTCCTGTTTACTAGACAGGCGCCTTAACAAGCTAAGCCACAGCACCCACTTGATTCTTAAATTTGAAACACTTTTCTTTATGGTGTTCAATAGAATATTGCTTTTTCACTTTCATATTCTTTTCTAAGTTCACACACTTCTCTACTCAAACACTTAAGATGAATGAAGACTCTTCACTTATTCAAAAACACCTCTCTAATTTGAAGTTTACCCTATTCATATCATTTTAAAATATACCTTGCTGAAGAATGGATTAGTTGAATTCAACAATAAAGTGATCATTCACCTCTATCTTGTTCTTTGTCATTTTCCTTTCCCTATTTCAGTCAATGCATTCCTACAAAAATCTTCACAATACCAAGCATTTTATTTAATTTTTAAGATAACTTATTCTTAAATTGTATTCAACATTTGTTTGATGAAAATTATTCGGAAAGCATGGAGAAAACAGTCAGGTGCTGCTGAGATTTAAACTCAGGATGTCCTGTTTACGAGACAGGCTCTTTAACCACTAAGCCACAGCACCAAAGTTAATAATAAGAAATGCATAAATATTTTATTGTTGATGATGAAAATGTGTTTCCTGCTATAAATTCTTCTTTATATGTATTGTAATCTTAAACACGAGAAGATACTCAATCACTACGCAAGTATTAATATGTTTTAATAAACAGGTACTCTTATAAAACCCGATTTCATTTCTTGAATTCTTTACATTTTTTTTTCATGAAGGTATTAATATTGCTCAAATCAAGGTAGACATTTCATTTATGTCTTTCTCATAGATAAGTATTTTTTTCATTTTGCAATAACAGTATTCATTCTATAATCTTGAAAATACTTGGGTTTTTATAAGGTTAAAGATGATCTGCTCAACAGTAAGATGAATCAGACTTTTATATTTTAATTGTATCGGAATAAGACCTAATGAAAATGAATTGTTATATAACAATGAGAAAAGCAAGGCACTGCTGAGAGTTGAACTCAGGATCTCCTGTTTACTAGACAGGCGCTTTAACCAGCTAAGCCACAACACCCACATGAATCTTAAGTTTGAAACACTTTTCTTTATGGTGTTCAAGAGAATATTGCTTTTTCACTTTCATATTCTTTTCTAAGTTCACACACTTCTCTACTCAAACACTTAAGATGAATGAAGACTCTTCACTCATTCAAAAACACCTCTCTAATTTGAAGTTTACCCTATTCATATCATTTTAAAATATACCTTGCTGAAGAATGGATTAGTTGAATTCAACAATAGAGTGATCATTCACACCTCTATCATGTTCTTTGTCATTTTCTTTTCCCTATTTCAGTCAATGCATTCCTACAAAAATCTTCACAATACCAAGCATTTTATTACATTTTTAAGATAACTTATTCTAAAGTTCATAGAACCAGATGTTTATTCTTAAATTGTATTCAACACTTGTTTGATGAAAATTTTTCGGAAAGCAAGGAGAAAACAGTTGGGTGCTGCTGATATTTGAACTCATGATTTCCTGTTTACGAGACAGGCGCTTTAACCACTAAGCCACAGCACCAACGTTAATAGTACAAAATGCATAAATAATTCATTGTTGATGATGAAAATGTGTTTTCTGCTATAAATTCTTCTTTATATGTATTGTAATCTTAAACACGAAAAGATACTCAATCACTACGCAAGGATTGATATGTTTTAATAAACAGGTACTCTTATAAAACCCAATTTCATTTCTTGAATTCTTTACAAATTTTTTTCATGAAGGTAATGATATTGCTCCAATCTAGGTAGACATTTCATCTACGTCTTTCTCATAGATATGTATTTTTTCATTTTGCAATAACAGTATTCATTCTATAATCTTGAAAATACTTGGGTTTTTATAAGGTTAAAGATGCTCTGTTCAACAGTAAGATGAATCAGACTTTTATATTTTAATTGTATTGGAATAAGACCTAATGAAAATGATTTGTTATATAACAATGAGAAAAGCAAGGCACTGCTGAGAGTTGAACTCAGGATCTCCTGTTTACTAGACAGGCGCTTTAACCAGCTAAGCCACAGCACCCTACTTGATTCTTAAATTTGAAACACTTTTCTTTATGGTGTTCAAGAGAATATTGCTTTTTCACTTTCATATTCTTTTCTAAGTTCACACACTTCTCTACTCAAACACTTAAGATGAATGAAGACTCTTCACTTATTCAAAAACACCTCTCTAATTTGAAGTTTACCCTATTCATATCATTTTAAAATATACCTTGCTGAAGAATGGATTAGTTGAATTCAACAATAGAGTGATCATTCACCTCTATCTTGTTCTTTGTCATTTTCTTTTCCCTATTTCAGTCAATGCATTCCTACAAAAATCTTCACAATACCAAGCATTTTATTTAATTTTTAAGATAACTTATTCTAAAGTTCATAGAACCAGATGTTTATTCTTAAATTGTATTCAACATTTGTTTGATGAAAATTATTTGGAAAGCATGGAGAAAACACTTAGGTGCTGCTGAGATTTGAACTCAGGATTTCCTGTTTACGAGACAAGCGCTTTAACCACTAAGCCACAGCACCAACGTTAATAATAAGAAATGCATAAATAATTTATTGTTGATGATGAAAATGTGTTTCCTGCTATAAATTCTTCTTTATATGTATTGTAATCTTAAACACGAGAAGATACTCAATCACTACGCAAGTATTAATATGTTTTAATAAACAGGTACTCCTATAAAACCCAATTTCATTTCTTGAATTCTTTAAAAAAAAAAATATGAAGGTATTAATATTGCTCAAATCTAGGTAGAAATTGCATCTACGTCTTTCTCATAGATATGTATTTTTTTCATTTTGCAATAACAGTATTCATTCTATAATCTTGAAAATACTTCTGTTTTTTTAAGGTTTAAGATGATCTGTTCAACAGTAAGATGAATCAGACTTATATATTTTAATTGTATCGGAATAAGACCTAATGAAAATGATTTGTTATATAACAATGAGAAAAGCAAGGCGCTGCTGAGATTTGAACTCAGGATCTCCTTTTTACTAAACAGGTGCTTTAACCAGCTAAGCCACAGCACCCACTTGATTCTTTATTTTGAAACACTTTTCTTTATGGTGTTCAAGAGAATATTGCTTTTTCACTTTCATATTCTTTTCTAAGTTCACACACTTCTCCACTCAAACACTTAAGATGAATGAAGACTCTTCAGTCATTCAAAAACACCTCTCTAATTTGAAGTTTACCCTATTCATATCATTTTAAAATATACCTTGCTGAAGAATGGATTAGTTGAATTCAACAATAGAGTGATCACTCACCTCTATCATTTTCTTTGTCATTTTCTTTTCCCTATTTCAGTCAATGCATTCCTACAAAAATCTTCACAATACCAAGCATTTTTTTTAATTTTTAAGATAACTTATTCTAAAGTTCATAGAACCAGATGTTTATTCTTAAATTGTATTCAACACTTGTTTGATGAAAATTATTCGGAAAGCAAAGAGAAAACAGTTGGGTGCTGCTGATATTTGAACACATGATTTCCTGTTTACGAGACAGGGGCTTTAACCACTAAGCCACAGCACCAACGTTAATAGTAAGAAATGCATAAATAATTCATTGTTGATGATGAAAATGTGTTTCCTGCTATAAATTCTTCTTTATATGTATTGTAATCTTAAACACGAAAAGATACTCAATCACTACGCAAGGATTGATATGTTTTAATAAACAGGTACTCTTATAAAACCCAATTTTATTTCTTAAATTCTTTACAATTTTTTTTCATGAAGGTAATGATATTGCTCCAATCTAGGTAGACATTTCATCTACGTCTTTCTCATAGATATGTATTTTTTTCATTTTGCAATAACAGTATTCATTCTATAATCTTGAAAATACTTGGGTTTTTATAAGGATAAAGATGCTCTGTTCAACAGTAAGATGAATCAGACTTTTATATTTTAATTGTATCGGAATAATACCTAATGAAAATGATTTGTTATATAACAATGAGAAACGCAAGGCACTGCTGAGAGTTGAACTCAGGATCTCCTGTTTACTAGACAGGCGCTTTAACCAGCTAAGCCACAGCACCCACTTGATTCTTTATTTTGAAACACTTTTCTTTATGGTGTTCAAGAGAATATTGCTTTTTCACTTTCATATTCTTTTCTAAGTTCACACACTTCTCTACTCAAACACTTAAGATGAATGAAGACTCTTCACTTATTCAAAAACACCTCTCTAATTTGAAGTTTACCCTATTCATATCATTTTAAAATATACCTTGCTGAAGAATGGATTAGTTGAATTCAACAATAGAGTGATCATTCACCTCTATCTTGTTCTTTGTCATTTTCTTTTCCCTATTTCAGTCAATGCATTCCTACAAAAATCTTAACAATACCAAGCATTTTATTTAATTTTTAAGATAACTTATTCTAAAGTTCATAGAACCAGATGTTTATTCTTAAATTGTATTCAACATTTGTTCGATGAAAATTATTCGGAAAGCATGGAGAAAACAGGTAGGTGCTGCTGAGATTTGAACTCTGAATTTCCTGTGTACGAGACAGGCGCTTTAACCACTAAGCCACAGCACCAACGTTAATAGTTAGAAATGCATAAATAATTCATTGTTGATGATGAAAATGTGTTTCCTGCTATAAATTCTTCTTTATATGTATTGTAATCTTAAACACAAAAACATACTCAATCACTACGCAAGTATTATTATGTTTTATTAAACAGGTACTCTTATAAAACCCAATTTCATTTCTTGAATTCTTTAAAAAAAAATCATGAAGGTATTAATATTGCTCAAATCTAGGTAGAAATTTCATCTACGTCTTTCTCATAGATAAGTAATTTTTTTATTTTGCAATAACAGTATTCATTCTATGATCTTGAAAATACTTGGGTTTTTATAAGGTTAAAGATGATCTGTTCAACAGTAAGATGAATCAGACTTTTATATTTTAATTGTATCGGAATAAGACCTAATGAAAATGATTTGTTATATAACAATGAGAAAAGCAAGGCACTGCTGAGAGTTGAACTCAGGATCTCCTGTTTACTAGACAGGCGCTTTAACCAGCTAAGCCACAGCACCCACTTGATTCTTTATTTTGAAACACTTTTCTTTATGGTGTTCAAGAGAATATTGCTTTTTCACTTTCATATTCTTTTCTAAGTTCACACACTTCTCTACTCAAACACTTAAGATGAATGAAGACTCTTCACTCATTCAAAAACACCTCTCTAATTTGAAGTTTACCCTATTCATATCATTTTAAAATATACCTTGCTGAAGAATGGATTAGTTGAATTCAACAATAGAGTGATCATTCACCTGTATCTTGTTCTTTGTCATTTTCTTTTCCCTATTTCAGTCAATGCATTCCTACAAAAATCTTCACAATACCAAGCATTTTATTTAATTTTTAAGATAACTTATTCTAAAGTTCATAGAACCAGATGTTTATTCTTAAATTGTATTCAACACTTGTTTGATGAAAATTATTCGGAAAGCAAGGAGAAAACAGTTGGGTGCTGCTGATATTTGAACTCATGATTTCCTGTTTATGAGACAAGCGCTTTAACCACTAAGCCACAGCACCAACGTTAATAGTACAAAATGCATAAATAATTCATTGTTGATGATGAAAATGTGTTTTCTGCTATAAATTCTTCTTTTTATGTATTGTAATCTTAAACACGAAAAGATACTCAATCACTACGCAATGATTGATATGTTTTAATAAACAGGTACTCTTATAAAACCCAATTTCATTTCTTGAATTCTTTACAATTTTTTTTCATGAAGGTAATAATATTGCTCCAATCTAGGTAGACATTTCATCTACGTCTTTCTCATAGATAAGTAATTTTTTCATTTTGCAATAACAGTATTCATTCTATGATCTTGAAAATACTTGGGTTTTTATAAGGTTAAAGATGATCTGTTCAACAGTAAGATGAATCAGACTTTTATATTTTAATTGTATCGGAATAAGACCTAATGAAAATGATTTGTTATATAACAATGAGAAAAGCAAGGCGCTGCTGAGATTTGAACTCAGGATCTCCTTTTTACTAAACAGGTGCTTTAACCAGCTAAGCCACAGCACCCACTTGATTCTTTATTTTGAAACACTTTTCTTTATGGTGTTCAAGAGAATATTGCTTTTTCACTTTCATATTCTTTTCTAAGTTCACACACTTCTCCACTCAAACACTTAAGATGAATGAAGACTCTTCAGTCATTCAAAAACACCTCTCTAATTTGAAGTTTACCCTATTCATATCATTTTAAAATATACCTTGCTGAAGAATGGATTAGTTGAATTCAACAATAGAGTGATCACTCACCTCTATCATTTTCTTTGTCATTTTCTTTTCCCTATTTCAGTCAATGCATTCCTACAAAAATCTTCACAATACCAAGCATTTTATTTAATTTCTAAGATAACTTATTCTAAAGTTCATAGAACCAGATGTTTATTCTTAAATTGTATTCAACACTTTTTTGATGAAAATTATTCGGAAAGCAAGGAGAAAACAGTTGGGTGCTGCTGATATTTGAACTCATGATTTCCTGTTTACGAGACAGGGGCTTTAACCACTAAGTCACAGCACCAACGTTAATAGTAAGAAATGCATAAATAATTCATTGTTGATGATGAAAATGTGTTTCCTGCTATAAATTCTTCTTTATATGTATTGTAATCTTAAACACGAAAAGATACTCAATCACTACGCAAGTATTAATATGTTTTAATAAACAGGTACTCTTATAAAACCCAATTTCATTTCTTGAATTCTTTAAAAAAAAATCATGAAGGTATCAATATTGCTCAAATCTAGGTAGAAATTTCATCTACGTCTTTCTCATAGATATGTTTTTTTCTCATTTTGCAATAACAGTATTCATTCTATAATCTTGAAAATACTTGGGTTTTATAAGGTTAAAGATGATCTGTTCAACAGTAAGATGAATCAGACTTTTATATTTTAATTGTATCGGAATAAGACCTAATGAAAATGATTTGTTATATAACAATGAGAAAAGCAAGGCACTGCTGAGAGTTGAACTCAGGATCTCCTGTTTACTAGACAGGCGCTTTAACCAGCTAAGCAACAGCACCCACTTGATTCTTAAATTTGAAACACTTTTCTTTATGGTGTTCAAGAGAATATTGCTTTTTCACTTTCATATTCTTTTCTAAGTTCACACACTTCTCTACTCAAACACTTAAGATGAATGAAGACTCTTCACTTATTCAAAAACACCTCTCTAATTTGAAGTTTACCCTATTCATATCATTTTAAAATATACCTTGCTGAAGAATGGATTAGTTGAATTCAACAATAAAGTGATCATTCACCTCTATCTTGTTCTTTGTCATTTTCCTTTCCCTATTGCAGTCAATGCATTCCTACACAAATCTTCACAATACCAAGCATTTTATTTAATTTTTAAGATAACTTATTCTAAAGTTCATAGAACCAGATGTTTATTCTTAAATTGTATTCAACATTTGTTTGATGAAAATTATTCGGAAAGCATGGAGAAAACAGGTAGGTGCTGCTGAAATTTGAACTCTGAATTTCCTGTGTACGAGACAGGCGCTTTAACCAATAAGCCACAGCACCAACGTTAATAGTAAGAAATGCATAAATAATTCATTGTTGATGATGAAAATGTGTTTCCTGCTATAAATTCTTCTTTATATGTATTGTAATCTTAAACACGAAAACATACTCAATCACTACGCAAGTATTATTATGTTTTATTAAACAGGTACTCTTATAAAACCAAATTTCATTTCTTGAATTCTTTAAAAAAAATCATGAAGGTATTAATATTGCTCAAATCTAGGTAGAAATTTCATCTACGTCTTTCTCATAGATAAGTAATTTTTTCATTTTGCAATAATAGTATTCATTCTATGATCTTGAAAATACTTGGGTTTTTATAAGGTTAAAGATGATCTGTTCAACAGTAAGATGAATCAGACTTTTATATTTTAATTGTATCGGAATAAGACCTAATGAAAATGATTTGTTATATAACAATGAGAAAAGCAAGGCACTGCTGAGAGTTGAACTCAGGATCTCCTGTTTACTAGACAGGCGCTTTAAGCAGCTAACCCACAGCACCCACTTGATTCTTTATTTTGAAACACTTTTCTTTATGGTGTTCAAGAGAATATTGCTTTTTCACTTTCATATTCTTTTCTAAGTTCACACACTTCTCTACTCAAACACTTAAGATGAATGAAGACTCTTCACTCATTCAAAAACACCTCTCTAATTTGAAGTTTACCCTATTCATATCATTTTAAAATATACCTTGCTGAAGAATGGATTAGTTGAATTCAACAATAGAGTGATCATTCACCTGTATCTTGTTCTTTGTCATTTTCTTTTCCCTATTTCAGTCAATGCATTCCTACAAAAATCTTCACAATACCAAGCATTTTATTTAATTTTTAAGATAACTTATTCTAAAGTTCATAGAACCAGATGTTTATTCCTAAATTGTATTCAACACTTGTTTGATGAAAATTATTCGGAAAGCAAGGAGAAAACAGTTGGGTGCTGCTGATATTTGAACTCATGATTTCCTGTTTACGAGACAGGCGCTTTAACCACTAAGCCACAGCACCAACATTAATAGTACAAAATGCATAAATAATTCATTGTTGATGATGAAAATGTGTTTTCTGCTATAAATTCTTCTTTATATGTATTGTAATCTTAAACACGAAAAGATACTCAATCACTACGCAAGGATTGATATGTTTTAATAAACAGGTACTCTTATAAAACCCAATTTCATTTCTTGAATTCTTTACAATTTTTTTCATGAAGGTAATAATATTGCTCCAATCTAGGTAGACATTTCATCTACGTCTTTCTCATAGATAAGTAATTTTTTCATTTTGCAATAACAGTATTCATTCTATGATCTTGAAAATACTTGGGTTTTTATAAGGTTAAAGATGATCTGTTCAACAGTAAGATGAATCAGACTTTTATATTTTAATTGTATCGGAATAAGACCTAATGAAAATGATTTGTTATATAACAATGAGAAAAGCAAGGCTCTGCTGAGAGTTGAACTCAGGATCTCCTGTTTACTAGACAGGCGCTTTAACCAGCTAAGCCACAGCACCCACTTGATTCTTAAATTTGAAACACTTTTCTTTATGATGTTCAAGAGAATATTGCTTTTTCACTTTCATATTCTTTTCTAAGTTCACACA
The DNA here is from genome assembly GCF_964263255.1 of Lissotriton vulgaris. Classification (NCBI taxonomy): domain Eukaryota; kingdom Metazoa; phylum Chordata; class Amphibia; order Caudata; family Salamandridae; genus Lissotriton; species Lissotriton vulgaris. The sequence continues at coordinate 443,005,096 of NC_141700.1, forward strand.
CTTCTCTACTCAAACACTTAAGATGAATGAAGACTCTTCACTTATTCAAAAACACCTCTCTAATTTGAAGTTTACCCTATTCATATCATTTTAAAATATACCTTGCTGAAGAATGGATTAGTTGAATTCAACAATAGAGTGATCATTCACCTCTATCTTGTTCTTTGTCATTTTCTTTTCCCTATTTCAGTCAATGCATTCCTACAAAAATCTTCACAATACCAAGCATTTTATTTAATTTTTAAGATAACTTATTCTAAAGTTCATAGAACCAGATGTTTATTCTTAAATTGTATTCAACATTTGTTTGATGAAAATTATTCGGAAAGCATGGAGAAAACAGTCAGGTGCTGCTGATATTTGAACTCATGATTGCCTGTTTACGAGACAGGCGCTTTAACCACTAAGCCTCAGCACCAACGTTAATAGTACAAAATGCATAAATAATTCATTGTTGATGATGAAAATGTGTTTTCTGCTATAAATTCTTCTTTATATGTATTGTAATCTTAAACACGAAAAGATACTCAATCACTACGCAAGGATTGATATGTTTTAATAAACAGGTACTCTTATAAAACCCAATTTCATTTCTTGAATTCTTTACAAATTTTTTTCATGAAGGTAATAATATTGCTCCAATGTAGGTAGACATTTCATCTACGTCTTTCTCATAGATAAGTAATTTTTTCATTTTGCAATAACAGTATTCATTCTATGATCTTGAAAATACTTGGGTTTTTATAAGGTTAAAGATGATCTGTTCAACAGTAAGATGAATCAGACTTTTATATTTTAATTGTATCGGAATAAGACCTAATGAAAATGATTTGTTATATAACAATGAGAAAAGCAAGGCACTGCTGAGAGTTGAACTCAGGATCTCCTTTTTACTAAACAGGTGCTTTAACCAGCTAAGCCACAGCAACCACTTGATTCTTTATTTTGAAACACTTTCCTTTATGGTGTTCAAGAGAACTTTGCTTTTTCACTTTCATATTCTTTTCTAAGTTCACACACTTCTCTACTCAAACACTTAAGATGAATGAAAACTCTTCACTTATTCAAAAACACCTCTCTAATTTGAAGTTTACCCTATTCATATCATTTTAAAATATACCTTGCTGAAGAATGGATTAGTTGAATTCAACAATAGAGTGATCATTCACCTCTATCTTGTCCTTGTCATTTTCTTTTCCCGATTTCAGTCAATGCATTCCTACAAAAATTTTCATAATACCAAGCATTTTATTTAATTTTTAAGATAACTTATTCTAAAGTTCATAGAACCAGATGTTTATTCTTAAATTGTATTCAACACTTGTTTGATGAAAATTATTCGGAAAGCAAGGAGAAAACAGTTGGGTGCTGCTGATATTTGAACTCATGATTTCCTGTTTACGAGACAGGGGCTTTAACCACTAAGCCACAGCACCAACCTTAATAGTAAAAAATGCATAAATAATTCATTGTTGATGATGAAAATGTGTTTCCTGCTATAAATTCTTCTTTATATGTATTGTAATCTTAAACACGAGAAGATACTCAATCACTACGCAAGTATTAATATGTTTTAATAAACAGGTACTCTTATAAAACCCGATTTCATTTCTTGAATTCTTTACATTTTTTTTTCATGAAGGTATTAATATTGCTCAAATCAAGGTAGACATTTCATTTATGTCTTTCTCATAGATAAGTATTTTTTTCATTTTGCAATAACAGTATTCATTCTATAATCTTGAAAATACTTGGGTTTTTATAAGGTTAAAGATGATCTGCTCAACAGTAAGATGAATCAGACTTTTATATTTTAATTGTATCGGAATAAGACCTAATGAAAATGAATTGTTATATAACAATGAGAAAAGCAAGGCACTGCTGAGAGTTGAACTCAGGACTCCCTGTTTACTAGACAGGCGCTTTAACCAGCTAAGCCACAACACCCACATGATTCTTAAGTTTGAAACACTTTTCTTTATGGTGTTCAAGAGAATATTGCTTTTTCACTTTCATATTCTTTTCTAAGTTCACACACTTCTCTACTCAAACACTTAAGATGAATGAAGACTCTTCACTCATTCGAAAACACCTCTCTAATTTGAAGTTTACCCTATTAATATCATTTTAAAATATACCTTGCTGAAGAATGGATTAGTTGAATTCAACAATAGAGTGATCATTCACACCTCTATCTTGTTCTTTGTCATTTTCTTTTCCCTATTTCAGTCAATGCATTCCTACAAAAATCTTCACAATACCAAGCATTTTATTTAATTTTTAAGATAACTTATTCTAAAGTTCATAGAACCAGATGTTTATTCTTAAATTGTATTCAACACTTGTTTGATGAAAATTTTTCGGAAAGCAAGGAGAAAACAGTTGGGTGCTGCTGATATTTGAACTCATGATTTCCTGTTTACGAGACAGGCGCTTTAACCACTAAGCCTCAGCACCAACGTTAATAGTACAAAATGCATAAATAATTCATTGTTGATGATGAAAATGTGTTTTCTGCTATAAATTCTTCTTTATATGTATTGTAATCTTAAACACAAAAAGATACTCAATCACTACGCAAGGATTGATATGTTTTAATAAACAGGTACTCTTATAAAACCCAATTTCCTTTCTTGAATTCTTTACAAATTTTTTTCATGAAGGTAATAATATTGCTCCAATGTAGGTAGACATTTCATCTACGTCTTTCTCATAGATAAGTAATTTTTTCATTTTGCAATAACAGTATTCATTCTATGATCTTGAAAATACTTGGGTTTTTATAAGGTTAAAGATGATCTGTTCAACAGTAAGATGAATCAGACTTTTATATTTTAATTGTATCAGAATAAGACCTAATGAAAATGATTTGTTATATAACAATGAGAAAAGCAAGGCACTGCTGAGAGTTGAACTCAGGATCTCCTTTTTACTAAACAGGTGCTTTAACCAGCTAAGCCACAGCAACCACTTGATTCTTTATTTTGAAACACTTTCCTTTATGGTGTTCAAGAGAACTTTGCTTTTTCACTTTCATATTCTTTTCTAAGTTCACACACTTCTCTACTCAAACACTTAAGATGAATGAAAACTCTTCACTTATTCAAAAACACCTCTCTAATTTGAAGTTTACCCTATTCATATCATTTTAAAATATACCTTGCTGAAGAATGGATTAGTTGAATTCAACAATAGAGTGATCATTCACCTCTATCTTGTCCTTGTCATTTTCTTTTCCCGATTTCAGTCAATGCATTCCTACAAAAATTTTCATAATACCAAGCATTTTATTTAATTTTTAAGATAACTTATTCTAAAGTTCATAGAACCAGATGTTTATTCTTAAATTGTATTCAACACTTGTTTGATGAAAATTATTCGGAAAGCAAGGAGAAAACAGTTGGGTGCTGCTGATATTTGAACTCATGATTTCCTGTTTACGAGACAGGGGCTTTAACCACTAAGCCACAGCACCAACCTTAATAGTAAAAAATGCATAAATAATTCATTGTTGATGATGAAAATGTGTTTTCTGCTATAAATTCTTCTTTATATGTATTGTAATCTTAAACACGAAAAGATACTCAATCACTACGCAAGGATTGATATGTTTTAATAAACAGGTACTCTTATAAAACCCAATTTTATTTCTTGAATTCTTTACAATTTTTTTTCATGAAGGTAATGATATTGCTCAAATCTAGGTAGACATTTCATCTACGTCTTTCTCATAGATATGTATTTTTTTCATTTTGCAATAACAGTATTCATTCTATAATCTTGAAAATACTTGGGTTTTTATAAGGTTAAAGATGCTCTGTTCAACAGTAAGATGAATCAGACTTTTATATTTTAATTGTATCGGAATAAGACCTAATGAAAATGATTTGTTATATAACAATGAGAAAAGCAAGGCACTGCTGAGAGTTGAACTCAGGATCTCCTGTTTACTAGACAGGCGCTTTAACCAGCTAAGCCACAGCACCCACTTGATTCTTAAATTTGAAACACTTTTCTTTATGGTGTTCAAGAGAATATTGCTTTTTCACTTTCATATTCTTTTCTAAGTTCACACACTTCTCTACTCAAACACTTAAGATGAATGAAGACTCTTCACTTCTTCAAAAACACCTCTCTAATTTGAAGTTTACCCTATTCATATCATTTTAAAATATACCTTGCTGAAGAATGGATTAGTTGAATTCAACAATAAAGTGATCATTCACCTCTATCTTGTTCTTTGTCATTTTCCTTTCCCTATTTCAGTCAATGCATTCCTACCAAAATCTTCACAATACCAAGCATTTTATTTAATTTTTAAGATAATTTATTCTAAAGTTCATAGAACCAGATGTTTATTCTTAAATTGTATTCAACATTTGTTTGATAAAAATTATTCGGAAAGCATGGAGAAAACAGGTAGGTGCTGCTGAGATTTGAACTCTGAATTTCCTGTGTACGAGACAGGCGCTTTAACCACTAAGCCACAGCACCAACTTTAATAGTTAGAAATGCATAAATAATTCATTGTTGATGATGAAAATGTGTTTCCTGCTATAAATTCTTCTTTATATGTATTGTAATCTTAAACACGAAAACATACTCAATCACTACGCAAGTATTATTATGTTTTATTAAACAGGTACTCTTATAAAACCCAATTTCATTTCTTGAATTCTTTAAAAAAAAATCATGAAGGTATTAATATTGCTCAAATCTAGGTAGAAATTTCATCTACGTCTTTCTCATAGATAAGTAATTTTTTCATTTTGCAATAACAGTATTCATTCTATGATCTTGAAAATACTTGGGTTTTTATAAGGTTAAAGATGATCTGTTCAACACTAAGATGAATCAGACTTTTATATTTTAATTGTATCGGAATAAGACCTAATGAAAATGATTTGTTATATAACAATGAGAAAAGCAAGGCACTGCTGAGAGTTGAACTCAGGATCTCCTTTTTACTAAACAGGTGCTTTAACCAGCTAAGCCACAGCACCCACTTGATTCTTTATTTTGAAACACTTTTCTTTATGGTGTTCAAGAGAATATTGCTTTTTTACTTTCATATTCTTTTCTAAGTTCACACACTTCTCTACTCAAACACTTAAGATGAATGAAGACTCTTCAGTCATTCAAAAACACCTCTCTAATTTGAAGTTTACCCTATTCATATCATTTTAAAATATACCTTGCTGAAGAATGGATTAGTTGAATTCAACAATAGAGTGATCATTCACCTCTACCTTGTTCTTTGTCATTTTCTTTTCTCTATTTCAGTCAATGCATTCCTACAAAAATCTTCACAATACCAAGAATTTTATTTAATTTTTAAGATAACTTATTCTAAAGTTCATAGAACCAGATGCTTATTCTTAAATTGTATTCAACACTTGTTTGATGAAAAATATTCGGAAAGCAAGGAGAAAATAGTCGGGTGCTGCTGATATTTGAACTCATGATTTTCTGTTTACGAGACAGGCGCTTTAACCACTAAGCCACAGCACCAACGTTAATAGTACAAAATGCATAAATAATTCATTGTTGATGATGAAAATGTGTTTTCTGCTATAAATTCTTCTTTATATGTATTGTAATCTTAAACACGAAAAGATACTCAATCACTACACAAGGATTGATATGTTTTAATAAACAGGTACTCTTATAAAACCCAATTTCATTTCTTGAATTCTTTACAATTTTTTTTCATGAAGGTAATAATATTGCTCCCATCTAGGTAGACATTTCATCTACGTCTTTCTCATAGATAAGTCATTTTTTCATTTTGCAATAACAGTATTCATTCTATGATCTTGAAAATACTTGGGTTTTTATAAGGTTAAAGATGATCTGTTCAACAGTAAGATGAATCAGACTTTTATATTTTAATTGTATCGGAATAAGACCTAATGAAAATGATTTGTTATATAACAATGAGAAAAGCAAGGCACTGCTGAGAGTTGAACTCAGGATCTCCTGTTTACTAGACAGGCGCTTTAACCAGCTAAGCCACATCACCCACTTGATTCTTTATTTTGAAACACTTTTCTTTATGGTGTTCAAGAGAATATTGCTTTTTCACTTTCATATTCTTTTCTAAGTTCACACACTTCTCTACTCAAACACTTAAGATGAATGAAGACTCTCTTCACTCATTCAAAAACACCTCTCTAATTTGAAGTTTACCCTATTCATATCATTTTAAAATATACCTTGCTGAAGAATGGATTAGTTGAATTCAACAATAGAGTGATCATTCACCTCTATCTTGTTCTTTGTCATTTTCTTTTCCCTATTTCAGTCAATGCATTCCTACAAAAATCTTCACAATACCAAGCATTTTATTTAATTTTTAAGATAACTTATTCTAAAGTTCATAGAACCAGATGTTTATTCTTAAATTGTATTCAACATTTGTTTGATGAAAATTATTCGGAAAGCAAGGAGAAAACAGTTGGGTGCTGCTGATATTTGAACTCATGATTTCCTGTTTATGAGACAGGCGCTTTAACCACTAAGCCACAGCACCAACGTTAATAGTACAAAATGCATAAATAATTCATTGTTGATGATGAAAATGTGTTTTCTGCTATAAATTCTTCTTTATATATATTGTAATCTTAAACACGAAAAGATACTCAATCACTCCGCAAGGATTGATATGTTTTAATAAACAGGTACTCTTATAAAACCCAATTTCATTTCTTGAATTCCTTACAATTTTTTTTCATGAAGGTAATAATATTGCTCCAATCTAGGTAGACATTTCATCTACGTCTTTCTCATAGATAAGTAATTTTTTCATTTTGCAATAACAGTATTCATTCTATGATCTTGAAAATACTTGGGTTTTTATAAGGTTAAAGATGATCTGTTCAACAGTAAGATGAATCAGACTTTTATATTTTAATTGTATCGGAATAAGACCTAATGAAAATGATTTGTTATATAACAATGAGAAAAGCAAGGCACTGCTGAGAGTTGAACTCAGGATCTCCTGTTTACTAGACAGGCGCTTTAACCAGCTAAGCCACAGCACCCACTTGATTCTTAAATTTGAAACACTTTTCTTTATGATGTTCAAGAGAATATTGCTTTTTCACTTTCATATTCTTTTCTAAGTTCACACACTTCTCTACTCAAACACTTAAGATGAATGAAGACTCTTCACATATTCAAAAACACCTCTCTAATTTGAAGTTTACCCTATTCATATCATTTTAAAATATACCTTGCTGAAGAATGGATTAGTTGAATTCAACAATAGAGTGATCATTCACCTCTACCTTGTTCTTTGTCATTTTCTTTTCTCTATTTCAGTCAATGCATTCCTACAAAAATCTTCACAATACCAAGAATTTTATTTAATTTTTAAGATAACTTATTCTAAAGTTCATAGAACCAGATGCTTATTCTTAAATTGTATTCAACACTTGTTTGATGAAAACTATTCGGAAAGCAAGGAGAAAATAGTCGGGTGCTGCTGATATTTGAACTCACGATTTCCTGTTTACGAGACAGGCGCTTTAACCACTAAGCCACAGCACCAACGTTAATAGTACAAAATGCATAAATAATTCATTGTTGATGATGAAAATGTGTTTTCTGCTATAAATTCTTCTTTATATGTATTGTAATCTTAAACACGAAAAGATACTCAATCACTACACAAGGATTGATATGTTTTAATAAACAGGTACTCTTATAAAACCCAATTTCATTTCTTGAATTCTTTACAATTTTTTTTCATGAAGGTAATAATATTGCTCCCATCTAGGTAGACATTTCATCTACGTCTTTCTCATAGATAAGTCATTTTTTCATTTTGCAATAACAGTATTCATTCTATGATCTTGAAAATACTTGGGTTTTTATAAGGTTAAAGATGATCTATTCAACAGTAAGATGAATCAGACTTTTATATTTTAATTGTATCGGAATAAGGCCTAATGAAAATGATTTGTTATATAACAATGAGAAAAGCAAGGCACTGCTGAGAGTTGAACTCAGGATCTCCTGTTTACTAGACAGGCGCTTTAACCAGCTAAGCCACATCACCCACTTGATTCTTTATTTTGAAACACTTTTCTTTATGGTGTTCAAGAGAATATTGCTTTTTCACTTTCATATTCTTTTCTAAGTTCACACACTTCTCTACTCAAACACTTAAGATGAATGAAGACTCTCTTCACTCATTCAAAAACACCTCTCTAATTTGAAGTTTACACTATTCATATCATTTTAAAATATACCTTGCTGAAGAATGGATTAGTTGAATTCAACAATAGAGTGATCATTCACCTCTATCTTGTTCTTTGTCATTTTCTTTTCCCTATTTCAGTCAATGCATTCCTACAAAAATCTTCACAATACCAAGCATTTTATTTAATTTTTAAGATAACTTATTCTAAAGTTCATAGAACCAGATGTTTATTCTTAAATTGTATTCAACACTTGTTTGATGAAAATTATTCGGAAAGAAAGGAGAAAACAGTTGGGTGCTGCTGATATTTGAACTCATGATTTCCTGTTTATGAGACAGGCGCTTTAACCACTAAGCCACAGCACCAACGTTAATAGTACAAAATGCATAAATAATTCATTGTTGATGATGAAAATGTGTTTTCTGCTATAAATTCTTCTTTATATGTATTGTAATCTTAAACACGAAAAGATACTCAATCACTCCGCAAGGATTGATATGTTTTAATAAACAGGTACTCTTATAAAACCCAATTTCATTTCTTGAATTCTTTACAATTTTTTTTCATGAAGGTAATAATATTGCTCCAATCTAGGTAGACATTTCATCTACGTCTTTCTCATAGATAAGTAATTTTTTCATTTTGCAATAACAGTATTCATTCTATGATCTTGAAAATACTTGGGTTTTTATAAGGTTAAAGATGATCTGTTCAACAGTAAGATGAATCAGACTTTTATATTTAAATTGTATCGGAATAAGACCTAATGAAAATGATTTGTTATATAACAATGAGAAAAGCAAGGCACTGCTGAGAGTTGAACTCAGGATCTCCTGTTTACTAGACAGGCGCTTTAACCAGCTAAGCCACAGCACCCACTTGATTCTTAAATTTGAAACACTTTTCTTTATGATGTTCAAGAGAATATTGCTTTTTCACTTTCATATTCTTTTCTAAGTTCACACACTTCTCTACTCAAACACTTAAGATGAATGAAGACTCTTCACTTATTCAAAAACACCTCTCTAATTTGAAGTTTACCCTATTCATATCATTTTAAAATATACCTTGCTGAAGAATGGATTAGTTGAATTCAACAATAGAGTGATCATTCACCTCTATCTTGTCCTTGTCATTTTCTTTTCCCGATTTCAGTCAATGCATTCCTACAAACATTTTCATAATACCAAGCATTTTATTTAATTTTTAAGATAACTTATTCTAAAGTTCATAGAACCAGATGTTTATTCTTAAATTGTATTCAACACTTGTTTGATGAAAATTATTCGGAAAGCAAGGAGAAAACAGTTGGGTGCTGCTGATATTTGAACTCATGATTTCCTATTTACGAGACAGGGGCTTTAACCACTAAGCCACAGCACCAACCTTAATAGTAAAAAATGCATAAATAATTCATTGTTGATGATGAAAATGTGTTTCCTGCTATAAATTCTTCTTTATATGTATTGTAATCTTAAACACGAGAAGATACTCAATCACTACGCAAGTATTAATATGTTTTAATAAACAGGTACTCTTATAAAACCCGATTTCATTTCTTGAATTCTTTACATTTTTTTTTCATGAAGGTATTAATATTGCTCAAATCAAGGTAGACATTTCATTTATGTCTTTCTCATAGATAAGTATTTTTTTCATTTTGCAATAACAGTATTCATTCTATAATCTTGAAAATACTTGGGTTTTTATAAGGTTAAAGATGATCTGCTCAACAGTAAGATGAATCAGACTTTTATATTTTAATTGTATCGGAATAAGACCTAATGAAAATGAATTGTTATATAACAATGAGAAAAGCAAGGCACTGCTGAGAGTTGAACTCAGGATCTCCTGTTTACTAGACAGGCGCTTTAACCAGCTAAGCCACAACACCCACATGATTCTTAAGTTTGAAACACTTTTCTTTATGGTGTTCAAGAGAATATTGCTTTTTCACTTTCATATTCTTTTCTAAGTTCACACACTTCTCTACTCAAACACTTAAGATGAATGAAGACTCTTCACTCATTCGAAAACACCTCTCTAATTTGAAGTTTACCCTATTAATATCATTTTAAAATATACCTTGCTGAAGAATGGATTAGTTGAATTCAACAATAGAGTGATCATTCACCTCTATCTTGTCCTTGTCATTTTCTTTTCCCGATTTCAGTCAATGCATTCCTACAAAAATTTTCATAATACCAAGCATTTTATTTAATTTTTAAGATAACTTATTCTAAAGTTCATAGAACCAGATGTTTATTCTTAAATTGTATTCAACACTTGTTTGATGAAAATTATTCGGAAAGCAAGGAGAAAACAGTTGGGTGCTGCTGATATTTGAACTCATGATTTCCTGTTTACGAGACAGGGGCTTTAACCACTAAGCCACAGCACCAACCTTAATAGTAAAAAATTCATAAATAATTCATTGTTGATGATGAAAATGTGTTTTCTGCTATAAATTCTTCTTTATATGTATTGTAATCTTAAACACGAAAAGATACTCAATCACTACGCAAGGATTGATATGTTTTAATAAACAGGTACTCTTATAAAACCCAATTTTATTTCTTGAATTCTTTACAATTTTTTTTCATGAAGGTAATGATATTGCTCCAATCTAGGTAGACATTTCATCTACGTCTTTCTCATAGATATGTATTTTTTTCATTTTTCAATAACAGTATTCATTCTATAATCTTGAAAATACTTGGGTTTTTATAAGGTTAAAGATGCTCTGTTCAACAGTAAGATGAATCAGACTTTTATATTTTAATTGTATCGGAATAAGACCTAATGAAAATGATTTGTTATAAAACAATGAGAAAAGCAAGGCACTGCTGAGAGTTGAACTCAGGATCTCCTGTTTACTAGACAGGCGCTTTAACCAGCTAAGCCACAGCACCCTACTTGATTCTTAAATTTGAAACACTTTTCTTTATGGTGTTCAAGAGAATATTGCTTTTTCACTTTCATATTCTTTTCTAAGTTCACACACTTCTCTACTCAAACACTTAAGATGAATGAAGACTCTTCACTTATTCAAAAACACCTCTCTAATTTGAAGTTTACCCTATTCATATCATTTTAAAATATACCTTGCTGAAGAATGGATTAGTTGAATTCAACAATAAAGTGATCATTCACCTCTATCTTGTTCTTTGTCATTTTCCTTTCCCTATTTCAGTCAATGCATTCCTACAAAAATCTTCACAATACCAAGCATTTTATTTAATTTTTAAGATAACTTATTCTAAAGTTCATAGAACCAGATGTTTATTCTTAAATTGTATTCAACACTTGTTTGATGAAAATTATTCGGAAAGCAAGGAGAAAACAGTTGGGTGCTGCTGATATTTGAACTCATGATTTCCTGTTTACGAGACAGGCGCTTTAACCACTAAGCCACAGCACCAACCTTAATAGTAAAAAATGCATAAATAATTCATTGTTGATGATGAAAATGTGTTTTCTGCTATAAATTCTTCTTTATATGTATTGTAATCTTAAACACGAAAAGATACTCAATCACTACGCAAGGATTGATATGTTTTAATAAACAGGTACTCTTATAAAACCCAATTTTATTTCTTGAATTCTTTACAATTTTTTTTCATGAAGGTAATGATATTGCTCAAATCTAGGTAGACATTTCATCTACGTCTTTCTCATAGATATGTATTTTTTTCATTTTGCAATAACAGTATTCATTCTATAATCTTGAAAATACTTGGGTTTTTATAAGGTTAAAGATGCTCTGTTCAACAGTAAGATGAATCAGACTTTTATATTTTAATTGTATCGGAATAAGACCTAATGAAAATGATTTGTTATATAACAATGAGAAAAGCAAGGCACTGCTGAGAGTTGAACTCAGGATCTCCTGTTTACTAGACAGGCGCTTTAACCAGCTAAGCCACAGCACCCACTTGATTCTTAAATTTGAAACACTTTTCTTTATGGTGTTCAAGAGAATATTGCTTTTTCACTTTCATATTCTTTTCTAAGTTCACACACTTCTCTACTCAAACACTTAAGATGAATGAAGACTCTTCACTTCTTCAAAAACACCTCTCTAATTTGAAGTTTACCCTATTCATATCATTTTAAAATATACCTTGCTGAAGAATGGATTAGTTGAATTCAACAATAAAGTGATCATTCACCTCTATCTTGCTCTTTGTCATTTTCCTTTCCCTATTTCAGTCAATGCATTCCTACCAAAATCTTCACAATACCAAGCATTTTATTTAATTTTTAAGATAACTTATTCTAAAGTTCATAGAACCAGATGTTTATTCTTAAATTGTATTCAACATTTGTTTGATAAAAATTATTCGGAAAGCATGGAGAAAACAGGTAGGTGCTGCTGAGATTTGAACTCTGAATTTCCTGTGTACGAGACAGGCGCTTTAACCACTAAGCCACAGCACCAACTTTAATAGTTAGAAATGCATAAATAATTCATTGTTGATGATGAAAATGTGTTTCCTGCTATAAATTCTTCTTTATATGTATTGTAATCTTAAACACGAAAACATACTCAATCACTACGCAAGTATTATTATGTTTTATTAAACAGGTACTCTTATAAAACCCAATTTCATTTCTTGAATTCTTTAAAAAAAATCATGAAGGTATTAATATTGCTCAAATCTAGGTAGAAATTTCATCTACGTCTTTCTCATAGATAAGTAATTTTTTCATTTTGCAATAACAGTATTCATTCTATGATCTTGAAAATACTTGGGTTTTTATAAGGTTAAAGATGATCTGTTCAACAGTAAGATGAATCAGACTTTTATATTTTAATTGTATCGGAATAAGACCTAATGAAAATGATTTGTTATATAACAATGAGAAAAGCAAGGCACTGCTGAGAGTTGAACTCAGGATCTCCTTTTTACTAAACAGGTGCTTTAACCAGCTAAGCCACAGCACCCACTTGATTCTTTATTTTGAAACACTTTTCTTTATGGTGTTCAAGAGAATATTGCTTTTTTACTTTCATATTCTTTTCTAAGTTCACACACTTCTCTACTCAAACACTTAAGATGAATGAAGACTCTTCAGTCATTCAAAAACACCTCTCTAATTTGAAGTTTACCCTATTCATATCATTTTAAAATATACCTTGCTGAAGAATGGATTAGTTGAATTCAACAATAGAGTGATCCTTCACCTCTACCTTGTTCTTTGTCATTTTCTTTTCTCTATTTCAGTCAATGCATTCCTACAAAAATCTTCACAATACCAAGAATTTTATTTAATTTTTAAGATAACTTATTCTAAAGTTCATAGAACCAGATGCTTATTCTTAAATTGTATTCAACACTTGTTTGATGAAAACTATTCGGAAAGCAAGGAGAAAATAGTCGGGTGCTGCTGATATTTGAACTCATGATTTTCTGTTTACGAGACAGGCGCTTTAACCACTAAGCCACAGCACCAACGTTAATAGTACAAAATGCATAAATAATTCATTGTTGATGATGAAAATGTGTTTTCTGCTATAAATTCTTCTTTATATGTATTGTAATCTTAAACACGAAAAGATACTCAATCACTACACAAGGATTGATATGTTTTAATAAACAGGTACTCTTATAGAACCCAATTTCATTTCTTGAATTCTTTACAATTTTTTTTCATGAAGGTAATAATATTGCTCCCATCTAGGTAGACATTTCATCTACGTCTTTCTCATAGATAAGTCATTTTTTCATTTTGCAATAACAGTATTCATTCTATGATCTTGAAAATACTTGGGTTTTTATAAGGTTAAAGATGATCTGTTCAACAGTAAGATGAATCAGACTTTTATATTTTAATTGTATCGGAATAAGACCTAATGAAAATGATTTGTTATATAACAATGAGAAAAGCAAGGCACTGCTGAGAGTTGAACTCAGGATCTCCTGTTTACTAGACAGGCGCTTTAACCAGCTAAGCCACATCACCCACTTGATTCTTTATTTTGAAACACTTTTCTTTATGGTGTTCAAGAGAATATTGCTTTTTCACTTTCATATTCTTTTCTAAGTTCACACACTTCTCTACTCAAACACTTAAGATGAATGAAGACTCTCTTCACTCATTCAAAAACACCTCTCTAATTTGAAGTTTACCCTATTCATATCATTTTAAAATATACCTTGCTGAAGAATGGATTAGTTGAATTCAACAATAGAGTGATCATTCACCTCTATCTTGTTCTTTGTCATTTTCTTTTCCCTATTTCAGTCAATGCATTCCTACAAAAATCTTCACAATACCAAGCATTTTATTTAATTTTTAAGATAACTTATTCTAAAGTTCATAGAACCAGATGTTTATTCTTAAATTGTATTCAACATTTGTTTGATGAAAATTATTCGGAAAGCAAGGAGAAAACAGTTGGGTGCTGCTGATATTTGAACTCATGATTTCCTGTTTATGAGACAGGCGCTTTAACCACTAAGCCACAGCACCAACGTTAATAGTACAAAATGCATAAATAATTCATTGTTGATGATGAAAATGTGTTTTCTGCTATAAATTCTTCTTTATATATATTGTAATCTTAAACACGAAAAGATACTCAATCACTCCGCAAGGATTGATATGTTTTAATAAACAGGTACTCTTATAAAACCCAATTTCATTTCTTGAATTCCTTACAATTTTTTTTCATGAAGGTAATAATATTGCTCCAATCTAGGTAGACATTTCATCTACGTCTTTCTCATAGATAAGTAATTTTTTCATTTTGCAATAACAGTATTCATTCTATGATCTTGAAAATACTTGGGTTTTTATAAGGTTAAAGATGATCTGTTCAACAGTAAGATGAATCAGACTTTTATATTTTAATTGTATCGGAATAAGACCTAATGAAAATGATTTGTTATATAACAATGAGAAAAGCAAGGCACTGCTGAGAGTTGAACTCAGGATCTCCTGTTTACTAGAAAGGCGCTTTAACCAGCTAAGCCACAGCACCCACTTGATTCTTAAATTTGAAACACTTTTCTTTATGATGTTCAAGAGAATATTGCTTTTTCACTTTCATATTCTTTTCTAAGTTCACACACTTCTCTACTCAAACACTTAAGATGAATGAAGACTCTTCACATATTCAAAAACACCTCTCTAATTTGAAGTTTACCCTATTCATATCATTTTAAAATATACCTTGCTGAAGAATGGATTAGTTGAATTCAACAATAGAGTGATCATTCACCTCTACCTTGTTCTTTGTCATTTTCTTTTCTCTATTTCAGTCAATGCATTCCTACAAAAATCTTCACAATACCAAGAATTTTATTTAATTTTTAAGATAACTTATTCTAAAGTTCATAGAACCAGATGCTTATTCTTAAATTGTATTCAACACTTGTTTGATGAAAACTATTCGGAAAGCAAGGAGAAAATAGTCGGGTGCTGCTGATATTTGAACTCACGATTTCCTGTTTACGAGACAGGCGCTTTAACCACTAAGCCACAGCACCAACGTTAATAGTACAAAATGCATAAATAATTCATTGTTGATGATGAAAATGTGTTTTCTGCTATAAATTCTTCTTTATATGTATTGTAATCTTAAACACGAAAAGATACTCAATCACTACACAAGGATTGATATGTTTTAATAAACAGGTACTCTTATAAAACCCAATTTCATTTCTTGAATTCTTTACAATTTTTTTTCATGAAGGTAATAATATTGCTCCCATCTAGGTAGACATTTCATCTACGTCTTTCTCATAGATAAGTCATTTTTTCATTTTGCAATAACAGTATTCATTCTATGATCTTGAAAATACTTGGGTTTTTATAAGGTTAAAGATGATCTATTCAACAGTAAGATGAATCAGACTTTTATATTTTAATTGTATCGGAATAAGACCTAATGAAAATGATTTGTTATATAACAATGAGAAAAGCAAGGCACTGCTGAGAGTTGAACTCAGGATCTCCTGTTTACTAGACAGGCGCTTTAACCAGCTAAGCCACATCACCCACTTGATTCTTTATTTTGAAACACTTTTCTTTATGGTGTTCAAGAGAATATTGCTTTTTCACTTTCATATTCTTTTCTAAGTTCACACACTTCTCTACTCAAACACTTAAGATGAATGAAGACTCTCTTCACTCATTCAAAAACACCTCTCTAATTTGAAGTTTACACTATTCATATCATTTTAAAATATACCTTGCTGAAGAATGGATTAGTTGAATTCAACAATAGAGTGATCATTCACCTCTATCTTGTTCTTTGTCATTTTCTTTTCCCTATTTCAGTCAATGCATTCCTACAAAAATCTTCACAATACCAAGCATTTTATTTAATTTTTAAGATAACTTATTCTAAAGTTCATAGAACCAGATGTTTATTCTTAAATTGTATTCAACACTTGTTTGATGAAAATTATTCGGAAAGAAAGGAGAAAACAGTTGGGTGCTGCTGATATTTGAACTCATGATTTCCTGTTTATGAGACAGGCGCTTTAACCACTAAGCCACAGCACCAACGTTAATAGTACAAAATGCATAAATAATTCATTGTTGATGATGAAAATGTGTTTTCTGCTATAAATTCTTCTTTATATGTATTGTAATCTTAAACACGAAAAGATACTCAATCACTCCGCAAGGATTGATATGTTTTAATAAACAGGTACTCTTATAAAACCCAATTTCATTTCTTGAATTCTTTACAATTTTTTTTCATGAAGGTAATAATATTGCTCCAATCTAGGTAGACATTTCATCTACGTCTTTCTCATAGATAAGTAATTTTTTCATTTTGCAATAACAGTATTCATTCTATGATCTTGAAAATACTTGGGTTTTTATAAGGTTAAAGATGATCTGTTCAACAGTAAGATGAATCAGACTTTTATATTTAAATTGTATCGGAATAAGACCTAATGAAAATGATTTGTTATATAACAATGAGAAAAGCAAGGCACTGCTGAGAGTTGAACTCAGGATCTCCTGTTTACTAGACAGGCGCTTTAACCAGCTAAGCCACAGCACCCACTTGATTCTTAAATTTGAAACACTTTTCTTTATGATGTTCAAGAGAATATTGCTTTTTCACTTTCATATTCTTTTCTAAGTTCACACACTTCTCTACTCAAACACTTAAGATGAATGAAGACTCTTCACTTATTCAAAAACACCTCTCTAATTTGAAGTTTACCCTATTCATATCATTTTAAAATATACCTTGCTGAAGAATGGATTAGTTGAATTCAACAATAGAGTGATCATTCACCTCTATCTTGTCCTTGTCATTTTCTTTTCCCGATTTCAGTCAATGCATTCCTACAAACATTTTCATAATACCAAGCATTTTATTTAATTTTTAAGATAACTTATTCTAAAGTTCATAGAACCAGATGTTTATTCTTAAATTGTATTCAACATTTGTTTGATGAAAATTATTCGGAAAGCATGGAGAAAACAGTCAGGTGCTGCTGAGATTTAAACTCAGGATGTCCTGTTTACGAGACAGGCTCTTTAACCACTAAGCCACAGCACCAAAGTTAATAATAAGAAATGCATAAATAATTTATTGTTGATGATGAAAATGTGTTTCCTGCTATAAATTCTTCTTTATATGTATTGTAATCTTAAACACGAGAAGATACTCAATCACTACGCAAGTATTAATATGTTTTAATAAACAGGTACTCTTATAAAACCCGATTTCATTTCTTGAATTCTTTACATTTTTTTTCATGAAGGTATTAATATTGCTCAAATCAAGGTAGACATTTCATTTATGTCTTTCTCATAGATAAGTATTTTTTTCATTTTGCAATAACAGTATTCATTCTATAATCTTGAAAATACTTGGGTTTTTATAAGGTTAAAGATGATCTGCTCAACAGTAAGATGAATCAGACTTTTATATTTTAATTGTATCGGAATAAGACCTAATGAAAATGAATGGTTATATAACAATGAGAAAAGCAAGGCACTGCTGAGAGTTGAACTCAGGATCTCCTGTTTACTAGACAGGCGCTTTAACCAGCTAAGCCACAACTCCCACATGATTCTTAAGTTTGAAACACTTTTCTTTATGGTGTTCAAGAGAATATTGCTTTTTCACTTTCATATTCTTTTCTAAGTTCACACACTTCTCTACTCAAATACTTAAGATGAATGAAGACTCTTCACTCATTCAAAAACACCTCTCTAATTTGAAGTTTAGCCTATTCATATCATTTTAAAATATACCTTGCTGAAGAATAGATTAGTTGAATTCAACAATAGAGTGATCATTCACACCTCTATCTTGTTCTTTGTCATTTTCTTTTCCCTATTTCAGTCAATGCATTCCTACAAAAATCTTCACAATAGCAAGCATTTTATTTAATTTTTAAGATAACTTATTCTAAAGTTCATAGAACCAGATGTTTATTCTTAAATTGTATTCAACTCTTGTTTGATGAAAAGTTTTCGGAAAGCAAGGAGAAAACAGTTGGGTGCTGCTGATATTTGAACTCATGATTTCCTGTTTACGAGACAGGCGCTTTAACCACTAAGCCACAGCACCAACGTTAATAGTACAAAATGCATAAATAATTCATTGTTGATGATGAAAATGTGTTTTCTGCTATAAATTCTTCTTTATATGTATTGTAATCTTAAACACGAAAAGATACTCAATCACTACGCAAGGATTGATATGTTTTAATAAACAGGTACTCTTATAAAACCCAATTTCATTTCTTGAATTCTTTACAAATTTTTTTCATGAAGGTAATAATATTGCTCCAATCTAGGTAGACATTTCATCTACGTCTTTCTCATAGATAAGTAATGTTTTCATTTTGCAATAACAGTATTCATTCTATGATCTTGAAAATACTTGGGTTTTTATAAGGTTAAAGATGATCTGTTCAACAGTAAGATGAATCAGACTTTTATATTTTAATTGTATCGGAATAAGACCTAATGAAAATGATTTGTTATATAACAATGAGAAAAGCAAGGCACTGCTGAGAGTTGAACTCAGGATCTCCTTTTTACTAAACAGGTGCTTTAACCAGCTAAGCCACAGCAACCACTTGATTCTTTATTTCGAAACACTTTCCTTTATGGTGTTCAAGAGAACTTTGCTTTTTCACTTTCATATTCTTTTCTAAGTTCACACACTTCTCTACTCAAACACTTAAGATGAATGAAAACTCTTCACTTATTCAAAAACACCTCTCTAATTTGAAGTTTACCCTATTCATATCATTTTAAAATATACCTTGCTGAAGAATGGATTAGTTGAATTCAACAATAGAGTGATCATTCACCTCTATCTTTTCCTTGTCATTTTCTTTTCCCTATTTCAGTCAAAGCATTCCTACAAAAATTTTCATAATACCAAGCATTTTATTTAATTTTTAAGATAACTTATTCTAAAGTTCATAGAACCAGATGTTTATTCTTAAATTGTATTCAACACTTGTTTGATGAAAATTATTCGGAAAGCAAGGAGAAAACAGTTGGGTGCTGCTGATATTTGAACTCATGATTTCCTGTTTACTAAACAGGCGCTTTAACCACTAAGCCACAGCACCAACCTTAATAGTAAAAAATGCATAAATAATTCATTGTTGATGATGAAAATGTGTTTTCTGCTATAAATTCTTCTTTATATGTATTGTAATCTTAAACACGAAAAGATACTCAATCACTACGCAAGGATTGATATGTTTTAATAAACAGGTACTCTTATAAAACCGAATTTTATTTCTTGAATTCTTTACAATTTTTTTTCATGAAGGTAATGATATTGCTCCAATCTAGGTAGACATTTCATCTACGTCTTTCTCATAGATATGTATTTTTTTCATTTTGCAATAACAGTATTCATTCTATAATCTTGAAAATACTTGGGTTTTTATAAGGTTAAAGATGATCTGTTCAACAGTAAGATGAATCAGACTTTTATATTTTAATTGTATCGGAATAAGACCTAATGAAAATGATTTGTTATATAACAATGAGAAAAGCAAGGCACTGCTGAGAGTTGAACTCAGGATCTCCTGTTTACTAGACAGGCGCTTTAACCAGCTAAGCCACAGCACCCACTTGATTCTTAAATTTGAAACACTTTTCTTTATGGTGTTCAAGAGAATATTGCTTTTTCACTTTCATATTCTTTTCTAAGTTCACACACTTCTCTACTCAAACACTTAAGATGAATGAAGACTCTTCACTTATTCAAAAACACCTCTCTAATTTGAAGTTTACCCTATTCATATCATTTTAAAATATACCTTGCTGAAGAATGGATTAGTTGAATTCAACAATAAAGTGATCATTCACCTCTATCTTGTTCTTTGTCATTTTCCTTTCCCTATTTCAGTCAATGCATTCCTCCAAAAATCTTCACAATACCAAGCATTTTATTTAATTTTTAAGATAACTTATTCTAAAGTTCATAGAAGCAGATGTTTATTCTTAAATTGTATTCAACATTTGTTTGATGAAAATTATTCGGAAAGCATGGAGAAAACAGGTAGGTGCTGCTGAGATTTGAACTCTGAATTTCCTGTGTAAGAGACAGGCGCTTTAACCACTAAGCCACAGCACCAACGTTAATAGTAAGAAATGCATAAATAATTCATTGTTGATGATGAAAATGTGTTTCCTGCTATAAATTCTTCTTTATATGTATTGTAATCTTAAACACGAAAACATACTCAATCACTACGCAAGTATTATTATGTTTTATTAAACAGGTACTCTTATAAAACCCAATTTCATTTCTTGAATTCTTTAAAAAAAAATCATGACGGTATTAATATTGCTCAAATCTAGGTAGAAATTTCATCTACGTCTTTCTCATAGATAAGTAATTTTTTCATTTTGCAATAACAGTATTCATTCTATGATCTTGAAAATACTTGGGTTTTTATAAGGTTAAAGATGATCTGTTCAACAGTAAGATGAATCAGACTTTTATATTTTAATTGTATCGGAATAAGACCTAATGAAAATGATTTGTTATATAACAATGAGAAAAGCAAGGCACTGCTGAGAGTTGAACTCAGGATCTCCTGTTTACTAGACAGGCGCTTTAACCAGCTAAGCCACAGCACCCACTTGATTCTTAAATTTGAAACACTTTTCTTTATGGTGTTCAAGAGAATATTGCTTTTTCAGTTTCATATTCTTTTCTAAGTTCACACACTTCTCTACTCAAACACTTAAGATGAATGAAGACTCTTCACTTATTCAAAAACACCTCTCTAATTTGAAGTTTACCCTATTCATATCATTTTAAAATATACCTTGCTGAAGAATGGATTAGTTGAATTCAACAATAAAGTGATCATTCACCTCTATCTTGTTCTTTGTCATTTTCCTTTCCCTATTTCAGTCAATGCATTCCTACAAAAATCTTCACAATACCAAGCATTTTATTTAATTTTTAAGATAACTTATTCTAAAGTTCATAGAACCAGATGTTTATTCTTAAATTGTATTCAACACTTGTTTGATGAAAATTATTCGGAAAGCAAGGAGAAAACAGTTGGGTGCTGCTGATATTTGAACTCATGATTTCCTGTTTACGAGACAGGCGCTTTAACCACTAAGCCACAGCACCAACCTTAATAGTAAAAAATGCATAAATAATTCATTGTTGATGATGAAAATGTGTTTTCTGCTATAAATTCTTCTTTATATGTATTGTAATCTTAAACACGAAAAGATACTCAATCACTTCGCAAGGATTGATATGTTTTAATAAACAGGTACTCCTATAAAACCCAATTTCATTTCTTGAATTCTTTACAATTTTTTTTCATGAAGGTAATAATATTGCTCCAATCTAGGTAGACATTTCATCTACGTCTTTCTCATAGATAAGTAATTTTTTCATTTTGCAATAACAGTATTCATTCTATGATCTTGAAAATACTTGGGTTTTTATAAGGTTAAAGATGATCTGTTCAACAGTAAGATGAATCAGACTTTTATATTTTAATTGTATCGGAATAAGACCTAATGAAAATGATTTGTTATATAACAATGAGAAAAGCAAGGCACTGCTGAGAGTTGAACTCAGGATCTCCTGTTTACTAGACAGGCGCTTTAACCAGCTAAGCCACAGCACCCACTTGATTCTTATATTTGAAACACTTTTCTTTATGATGTTCAAGAGAATATTGCTTTTTCACTTTCATATTCTTTTCTAAGTTCACACACTTCTCTACTCAAACACTTAAGATGAATGAAGACTCTTCACTTATTCAAAAACACCTCTCTAATTTGAAGTTTACCCTATTCATATCATTTTAAAATATACCTTGCTGAAGAATGGATTAGTTGAATTCAACAATAAAGTGATCATTCACCTCTATCTTGTTCTTTGTCATTTTCCTTTCCGTATTTCAGTCAATGCATTCCTACAAAAATCTTCACAATACCAAGCATTTTATTTAATTTTTAAGATAACTTATTCTAAAGTTCATAGAACCAGATGTTTATTCTTAAATTGTATTCAACATTTGTTTGATGAAAATTATTCGGAAAGCATGGAGAAAACAGTCAGGTGCTGCTGAGATTTAAACTCAGGATGTCCTGTTTACGAGACAGGCTCTTTAACCACTAAGCCACAGCACCAAAGTTAATAATAAGAAATGCATAAATAATTTATTGTTGATGATGAAAATGTGTTTCCTGCTATAAATTCTTCTTTATATGTATTGTAATCTTAAACACGAGAAGATACTCAATCACTACGCAAGTATTAATATGTTTTAATAAACAGGTACTCTTATAAAACCCGATTTCATTTCTTGAATTCTTTACATTTTTTTTTCATGAAGGTATTAATATTGCTCAAATCAAGGTAGACATTTCATTTATGTCTTTCTCATAGATAAGTATTTTTTTCATTTTGCAATAACAGTATTCATTCTATAATCTTGAAAATACTTGGGTTTTTATAAGGTTAAAGATGATCTGCTCAACAGTAAGATGAATCAGACTTTTATATTTTAATTGTATCGGAATAAGACCTAATGAAAATGAATTGTTATATAACAATGAGAAAAGCAAGGCACTGCTGAGAGTTGAACTCAGGATCTCCTGTTTACTAGACAGGCGCTTTAACCAGCTAAGCCACAACTCCCACATGATTCTTAAGTTTGAAACACTTTTCTTTATGGTGTTCAAGAGAATATTGCTTTTTCACTTTCATATTCTTTTCTAAGTTCACACACTTCTCTACTCAAACACTTAAGATGAATGAAGACTCTTCACTCATTCAAAAACACCTCTCTAATTTGAAGTTTAGCCTATTCATATCATTTTAAAATATACCTTGCTGAAGAATAGATTAGTTGAATTCAACAATAGAGTGATCATTCACACCTCTATCTTGTTCTTTGTCATTTTCTTTTCCCTATTTCAGTCAATGCATTCCTACAAAAATCTTCACAATAGCAAGCATTTTATTTAATTTTTAAGATAACTTATTCTAAAGTTCATAGAACCAGATGTTTATTCTTAAATTGTATTCAACTCTTGTTTGATGAAAATTTTTCGGAAAGCAAGGAGAAAACAGTTGGGTGCTGCTGGTATTTGAACTCATGATTTCCTGTTTACGAGACAGGCGCTTTAACCACTAAGCCACAGCACCAACGTTAATAGTACAAAATGCATAAATAATTCATTGTTGATGATGAAAATGTGTTTTCTGCTATAAATTCTTCTTTATATGTATTGTAATCTTAAACACGAAAAGATACTCAATCACTACGCAAGGATTGATATGTTTTATATGGCTGAGATACCCGCCACCCCCTCTCAACACAATCCCCAAAAGGAGGGAAACCGGAAACAGTTCTTAAAGTTTTTGGATGTGGGAGGGAGTGACCCTCCCGGCCGTATTTATTAAAACAAAAAATTAAAACATTAAACGTTTCATGTTATGTACAATTTCATTATCACATTGCGATGTTTGGCTAACCTTAACATATTCTCTAATACAGAGGTTCTCCTAGCCGAACTAGCATCCTACAAAAACATTCTCTAGAAACACTGAAATTGTACATCCTAACGTTTAAGGGCCAACGGCAAGGTCATAACCGGTGTCAAGATCCCTAACCAGACTTACCCCTCCCACTTGGGAGGGGCGACAGCACAGAGGCTTACCTCAAGTGCAACTACTAACAATTTCCCTTGACTTGACGGGGGCACTTAAGACTCGACGCCATTTAAAGGTCGTTCGAAGACTTGTGTGTGGTATCTAGAAGGTATCGTGGACCTCCCCCCACCCCACACAACTTACCGCATCTGCCGTCGCAGATGACACTGGCCCCGGGAAATTCCCCAGGAGGGGGCTGTAACCCCTCCTACACAGGAAGGGGCCTTGACCGCCTTTCCTTTACTTCCGGCGACCCGCCCTTAGACGGGACCGCCTCCCCGTTGAGGGGCCAATGGCCACCTCTCCCGAGCGCTCCCATCCGTGTTGGGTGACGCCCACTCATAGGGATCTACCAATTAGTGCTCACCGATCATGACCTTACCGCCTACCAAAATAAATACGACAATTCTTACTCAAACCTATGAAAACATTGGTCGCTACGACCGAAAGAACATGCTTACAATGCAACACTACATCAAATCATTTTAATCGTAATAACTTACACGATATTCACCATACTTTATTATGATCAACAACAAACTGATACTTTCACAGCCTGTAAACGAAACGGAAAACATACTTATAAAATTCACTTTGTTGCACCACAACTTGCTGTCCTCAGGGGCTGGTGGGTGGGTCAAAATTGGCTCTTCGTTCTGTCCCGAGCTCACGGGTAGCGAGGAGGTGCAGCTTCGGAGCACAAGAACAAGAGGACGTCTTCTGGTCTTGCGTCTCTTTTTATCCGTCTTCAGGGCGGGCGAGAACCCGCCCCTGCCTGCCCCTAGGGCGGGGCTGGCTACGTCGGTGTCTAGGCCAGCCCACTCTAGGGCGGGAAAAAGCGCGCCCCGGCTACGCCGCTTCGGGCATACCAGCCGAGACGCGCCTCCCGCCCAAAAATGGCTTCCCGGGGGGATCGAGGCACTCCGCCATACGTTCGGGGGGACCGAGTGGTCGCCCCTTTCCATATGGCTGAGATACCCGCCACCCCCTCTCAACACAATCCCCAAAAGGAGGGAAACCGGAAACAGTTCTTAAAGTTTTTGGATGTGGGAGGGAGTGACCCTCCCGGCCGTATTTATTAAAACAAAAAATTAAAACATTAAACGTTTCATGTTATGTACAATTTCATTATCACATTGCGATGTTTGGCTAACCTTAACATATTCTCTAATACAGAGGTTCTCCTAGCCGAACTAGCATCCTACAAAAACATTCTCTAGAAACACTGAAATTGTACATCCTAACGTTTAAGGGCCAACGGCAAGGTCATAACCGGTGTCAAGATCCCTAACCAGACTTACCCCTCCCACTTGGGAGGGGCGACAGCACAGAGGCTTACCTCAAGTGCAACTACTAACAATTTCCCTTGACTTGACGGGGGCACTTAAGACTCGACGCCATTTAAAGGTCGTTCGAAGACTTGTGTGTGGTATCTAGAAGGTATCGTGGACCTCCCCCCACCCCACACAACTTACCGCATCTGCCGTCGCAGATGACACTGGCCCCGGGAAATTCCCCAGGAGGGGGCTGTAACCCCTCCTACACAGGAAGGGGCCTTGACCGCCTTTCCTTTACTTCCGGCGACCCGCCCTTAGACGGGACCGCCTCCCCGTTGAGGGGCCAATGGCCACCTCTCCCGAGCGCTCCCATCCGTGTTGGGTGACGCCCACTCATAGGGATCTACCAATTAGTGCTCACCGATCATGACCTTACCGCCACAGGTCCGGATAGTTGACCGGCTATCCGGACCCCCCACAAAACTCCTACCTAAAGGTCATGTTTTAACGATTTTAACCAAGCTAAGAAGTCTCCTATGAGTAACTTGTTCCCCACCCTTGACAAATGCACACCATCCCCCAAAAACATACTGTCATCATTAATACAACTATGCGAGATCGAATGCAATGTCTTGGAACGGAACAACCTACTCACTTTGTTATTCAGCTTTCTAACCGAATGATTCAAAGCAGGGATCGAGATAGCCCCCCGCCACACTTTTCGTGGGATCATATGAGACCACGCAATTATGCACCCCGGAACTCTCCTCGCTAACCAACTTACCGTGGAAAGCATAGCCTCCAGGAGAAGTCGTCTACCGGTGGTGACCAAATCATTGCCCCCCAAATGCACTATGACTATGGACGGCGGTGACCTCATCCGCTCTAACTAACCCTCAAAGAATGCTTGAAACTGGTCAATACAGAGACCGCCCCTTCCGTAGAAGGACACTCTGTACCCGTATTCCCCAGGTACGTGAACCATGTCACCTGCTTTGAATACGTCTGCGGCCCGTCTCACGTATGAGTGGCCCACGACCCACACCTCCTTTCTCACAGCCGGTGATGTGCGACTGCTGGCCTGGTGATGGGTCGACTGCACAGTCCGCCCTGCCGCGTAGGCTTGCGCAACTGAAAACAAACAAAAGACAAGAAGCGTGAGTACATGATTACAGCTTCATAACATGTGCAATCGCACGTACCTCTTATAACAATTGGAGGACCAACGCCCCACTCGTTTCACTTGTTCCACATTAAGACCCCTGGCTGTAGCTTCAGTGGCAGCCCCTATTCGAAAGGAATGGGTCCCAAATTCGCCCGGGTCTAAGCCCGCTGCGGCAATGGCCATTGCAAGCACCCGCTGAAACTGAAACCTCGTCAGCGGGGTGGCGTCTGCATGCCTCAACAATGTCCCCCCCCATGATGCCACCCTTCGTGCTAGGTAATCTTCTAAGCACTGTACCGGACACATGGATGACCCGGGGGTCCTGCGAATGATCGTGCAGTCCCCCCTCCCATCTTGGTCGGCCTTGGACCTGAGAAAGGAGACAATCATCGCATCGCCCCTGATCTGAACATGTTCCCTGCACAAGCCCCCCGCCACATCCTGCTTGTTCCTTGCAACCAGCTCACTTATCCTCATAGCCCCGTGAAATGCCAGCGTAAATGCAGTCCGGAACAAACAGGTCTCGAAAGGAGACGAGCATGTGTTAGGGAGTGTGGCCAGTAACAGGGACAACCTATCTAGACCTATCGGTCGTCTCACGTCTACTCTGCGACCCTCTAGGCGTTGCCACCCACGCAGCGCCTTTTGTACCGAAAAAGACGCTGTCGGGTCCTGGATGCCATGGGCCCTGGCAACAAAGGAAATGGCGGCACGATGCCTTTGGGCCGTAGCCACCGACTTCCCAGCCCTACGTAAGGACAACAGAAAATGTACTACCCACTCTTCCTGACCCCAAAGTCCCCCTCTCTCTGCCCCCAAAAAGGCTAAATAGGCCTGAAACGCCCCTTCATATGCCTTCCTTGTCCTGGGTGCTAGACTCTCTCCCACGAGGTGACGAAGTTCGGGGCACCGAGAGACCAGAGAGCTTCGGGGAAGGGTGCCGGCTCTGGGTCTGCTGAAGGAAGGAAACCCGAGAAAGCCTGCATGTGAAAACGAGACAGTGCATCAGCAGCCTGATTCATCACCCCCGGGACATGTTTTGCTCTGAATATCACGTTCAGTTGCATACACAGTAAGACAATTTCTTTGAGCAGCCTCAAAATCAATTTACAACGGGCTGCCTGACTATTGATGCATTCTACAACGGTCATATTGTCGGACCAGAACACGACAGAATGATCTCTGAACCCATCTGGCCAGGTTCTCAGTGCCACCAGAATGGGAAATAGTTCAAGGAAAGCAATATTACTCGTCAGCCCCTTCTCGTGCCACCATGGGGGCCACCTTTGTGCTGACCATTTCGTGCCGAAGATGGCGCCAAAGCCTATGCTACCCGCTGAATCGGTCCATAGCCCAAGCTCCTCGGAGGACACGGCTGGCTTGTTCCAGACGACTCGGCCATTGAAGTCCGCCAAAAATGCTAACCAAATCCGCATGTCCTGGCGGACCTCAGCTGATAACCTCGTGTGATGATGACCCTCCTTTAGGCCAACCATCGCTTGGGCAATTGAGCGGGAAAAGGGGCGGGCCATTGGGATCACCCTCAAGGCAAAGTTCAACTTCCCCACCAATTGTTGCAACTGATGCAGTGTAACCTTAGATGCAATTAAACATACTTGGAGGGCTGCCCTGAATTTCAACACTTTGCTAGCTGGTAAACGGAAACACCCCTCCCTTGAGTCCAACTCGATCCCCAAAAACTCGAGGCAAGTCGTGGGACCCATAGTTTTACCCGGTGCCAATGGCACGCCAAAATGACCCATCAACACACAGAACTCAGCTAAGGCCTGGGCACATTCGGGATTTCCGGCGGGGCCAAGGAACAAAAAGTCGTCAAGGTAGTGCATTACATTCCGGAAACCCGTTTTTTTAGTGAACACCCATTGCAGGAAAGTACTGAATTTCTCAAAATAAGCACATGATATAGAGCATCCCATTGGCATACACCTATCCATGTAAAATGACCCCTGAAACCCGAATCCCAGAAGACGCTGGTCGTCTGGGTGTACCGGGAGCAACCGGAACGCTGACTCGATATCTGATTTCGCCATCAACGTCCCGGGCCCCAGGCGATTCAAGATGGCTACCGCCCCATCAAACGATGCGTATCGCACCGAACAAACTACTGGATCAATTGCATCGTTCACCGAAAGACCATGTGGAGCAGACAGATTATGGATCAAACGAAACTCACCTGGGTCCTTCTTGGGGACCACCCCTAACGGAGAACAGACAAAATCCGGTACCGGGGGTACACTAAACGGGCCGGCGACCCGTCCCCGGTTAACCTCTTTCTGAATCTTCTCTTGCACTACAGATGTATGTTGTAAAATGGAAAGTTGGTTTTTGCACGTCCCTACACCCTGAAAGTCCCCCACCGGGATGCGGAAACCATGTGTAAAACCGTTCCGCAGCACCCCAGCAGAAGTACGATCCGGGTATTCGCTGAGCCAGGGAATCATTGCCAAGGTATCAATCGGGGTTGGTAAAGGCGCCCCTCGGACTATCTTAGACCTGTTTGGCGCCTCCCTTACCCCCATTCTCACCCGTTCTGGCTCTGCACGATGACTCAGGATGGGACGACCCACAAGTACTACATTCATGTTTGAATTTACACGATCCCGGAGGCCTGGTACATTTCCCTTTGTTGAAATTAAAGCAGAAACCCTTTTTTCCTGTATTGCCTGCGGGTCTCGAATAATCGTCGGTGCTCGTATTTGGTCGAAAGGGCGTCCCCACATTTTGGCGGGAGTAATCAACAACATTGCTCCCAACCAATGGCATTTTTAACATTCCTGATTCTTTCATCTTATCCCATGTCACAGAATCGTAACAATCCCAAGTCAAACTCTTGTTATGTTCCTTTTCTTTCCTGAACAGATTGTCATAACAAAACCAATGGTTACCTTGATACGCTGTCGAGTAACCCATGATTCGTGATTGATAAATGGGAAACTCGGGAAGCAACTCGGGCCTACGTTCCCCCAAAATCGATGTAAAAATACCCCACGCATTGCCCCAGTTGCCAATATTCTCATTTACCTTAAAGGCGGCCATTTTTGCGCGCCAAACACTCGGGTGCATTAGGTCCTTCTGACTCTTAACATGCTCCACCTCATAATGATCAACAAGTAAGGAGAAAATATTCACATACTCCCCCGCCCAGATCTTTTCCTTTATAGCTAAAGGCACATGTTGTCCCAATCTCTCTCTACGAGAGGGTGCTGACTCGTCCCTTGCAATCGGCAATGGCCGCTTACCTGAACCAGACGCTGCTTCTGCCGCTTGCGGCTTGTCTATTCCCGCCAACGGCGCAGTCGCTTTAGCTGCATCTCTCTTCTCACGCAGCCCTTTTATCAACGCCTGTGCCTCGGCAGCCGTGGTGCCATCACTACTATCCCCCAACCATGCTGCTAGCTGTGCTGCCAGCTCGGGGGGCATGTCTTCATTGGATGTCGGTGTGACGACAACGGGGATTGGATTCCCCTCCATCGGTACTGGGGTCGGCGCCTCGAGCGGGGCAGAGGGAACCGGGACGTCTCCACCGGCTGGAACCCTTTTCGGCCTCTTAGGTCTCCCTCCAGCCGGCGCAGGGGCCGAACCCTCCTCCCCGTCTCGCTCCGCCAACCGTTTCTTTATGTCGGACATCTCTTTGAAAAGGGCCCGCACCATCTGGTCGGTCGTCATTCTCTTTACGCCTTTCTTGGGCATCTCTCCGACGAAGTATCTAGAAGACAAAGAAAAAGATCAACACGCTCAAAATTGGCTCTTCGTTCTGTCCCGAGCTCACGGGTAGCGAGGAGGTGCAGCTTCGGAGCACAAGAACAAGAGGACGTCTTCTGGTCTTGCGTCTCTTTTTATCCGTCTTCAGGGCGGGCGAGAACCCGCCCCTGCCTGCCCCTAGGGCGGGGCTGGCTACGTCGGTGTCTAGGCCAGCCCACTCTAGGGCGGGAAAAAGCGCGCCCCGGCTACGCCGCTTCGGGCATACCAGCCGAGACGCGCCTCCCGCCCAAAAATGGCTTCCCGGGGGGATCGAGGCACTCCGCCATACGTTCGGGGGGACCGAGTGGTCGCCCCTTTCCAATAAACAGGTACTCTTATAAAACCCAATTTCATTTCTTGAATTCTTTACAAATTTTTTTCATGAAGGTAATAATATTGCTCCAATCTAGGTAGACATTTCATCTACGTCTTTCTCATAGATAAGTAATGTTTTCATTTTGCAATAACAGTATTCATTCTATGATCTTGAAAATACTTGGGTTTTTATAAGGTTAAAGATGATCTGTTCAACAGTAAGATGAATCCGACTTTTATATTTTAATTGTATCGGAATAAGACCTAATGAAAATGATTTGTTATATAACAATGAGAAAAGCAAGGCACTGCTGAGAGTTGAACTCAGGATCTCCTTTTTACTAAACAGGTGCTTTAACCAGCTAAGCCACAGCAACCACTTGATTCTTTATTTCGAAACACTTTCCTTTATGGTGTTCAAGAGAACTTTGCTTTTTCACTTTCATATTCTTTTCTAAGTTCACACACTTCTCTACTCAAACACTTAAGATGAATGAAAACTCTTCACTTATTCAAAAACACCTCTCTAATTTGAAGTTTACCCTATTCATATCATTTTAAAATATACCTTGCTGAAGAATGGATTAGTTGAATTCAACAATAGAGTGATCATTCACCTCTATCTTGTACTTGTCATTTTCTTTTCCCTATTTCAGTCAAAGCATTCCTACAAATATTTTCATAATACCAAGCATTTTATTTAATTTTTAAGATAACTTATTCTAAAGTTCATAGAACCAGATGTTTATTCTTAAATTGTATTCAACACTTGTTTGATGAAAATTATTCGGAAAGCAAGGAGAAAACAGTTGGGTGCTGCTGATATTTGAACTCATGATTTCCTGTTTACGAGACAGGCGCTTTAACTACTAAGCCACAGCACCAACCTTCTTAGTAAAAAATGCATAAATAATTCATTGTTGATGATGAAAATGTGTTTTCTGCTATAAATTCTTCTTTATATGTATTGTAATCATAAACACGAAAAGATACTCAATCACTACGCAAGGATTGATATGTTTTAATAAACAGGTACTCTTATAAAACCCAATTTTATTTCTTGAATTCTTTACAATTTGTTTTCATGAAGGTAATGATATTGCTCCAATCTAGGTAGACATTTCATCTACGTCTTTCTCATAGATATGTATTTTTTTCATTTTGCAATAACAGTATTCATTCTATAATCTTGAAAATACTTGGGTTTTTATAAGGTTAAAGATGCTCTGTTCAACAGTAAGATGAATCAGACTTTTATATTTTAATTGTATCGGAATAAGACCTAATGAAAATGATTTGTTATATAACAATGAGAAAAGCAAGGCACTGCTGAGAGTTGAACTCAGGATCTCCTGTTTACTAGACAGGCGCTTTAACCAGCTAAGCCGCAGCACCCTACTTGATTCTTAAATTTGAAACACTTTTCTTTATGGTGTTCAAGAGAATATTGCTTTTTCACTTTCATATTCTTTTCTAAGTTCACACACTTCTCTACTCAAACACTTAAGATGAATGAAGACTCTTCACTTATTCAAAAACACCTCTCTAATTTGAAGTTTACCCTATTCATATCATTTTAAAATATACCTTGCTGAAGAATGGATTAGTTGAATTCAACAATAAAGTGATCATTCACCTCTATCTTGTTCTTTGTCATTTTCCTTTCCCTATTTCAGTCAATGCATTCCTACAAAAATCTTCACAATACCAAGCATTTTATTTAATTTTTAAGATAACTTATTCTAAAGTTCATAGAACCAGATGTTTATTCTTAAATTGTATTCAACATTTGTTTGATGAAAATTATTCGGAAAGCAAGGAGAAAACAGTTGGGTGCTGCTGATATTTGAACTCATGATTTCCTGTTTACGAGACAGGGGCTTTAACCACTAAGCCACAGCACCAACCTTAATAGTAAAAAATGCATAAATAATTCATTGTTGATGATGAAAATGTGTTTCCTGCTATAAATTCTTCTTTATATGTATTGTAATCTTAAACACGAGAAGATACTCAATCACTACGCAAGGATTGATATGTTTTAATAAACAGGTACTCTTATAAAACCCAATTTTATTTCTTGAATTCTTTAAAAAAAAATCATGAAGGTATTAATATTGCTCAAATCTAGGTAGAAATTTCATCTACGTCTTTCTCATAGATAAGTAATTTTTTCATTTTGCAATAACAGTATTCATTCTATGATCTTGAAAATACTTGGGTTTTTATAAGGTTAAAAATGATCCGTTCAACAGTAAGATGAATCAGACTTTTATATTTTAATTGTATCGGAATAAGACCTAATGAAAATGATTTGTTATATAACAATGAGAAAAGCAAGGCACTGCTGAGAGTTGAACTCAGGATCTCCTGTTTACTAGACAGGCGCTTTAACCAGCTAAGCCACAGCACCCACTTGATTCTTTATTTTGAAACACTTTTCTTTATGGTGTTCAAGAGAATATTGCTTTTTCACTTTCATATTCTTTTCTAAGTTCACACACTTCTCTACTCAAACACTTAAGATGAATGAAGACTCTTCACTCATTCAAAAACACCTCTCTAATTTGAAGTTTACCCTATTCATATCATTTTAAAATATACCTTGCTGAAGAATGGATTAGTTGAATTCAACAATAGAGTGATCATTCACCTCTATCTTGTCCTTGTCATTTTCTTTTCCCTATTTCAGTCAATGCATTCCTACAAAAATTTTCATAATACCAAGCATTTTATTTAATTTTTAAGATAACTTATTCTAAAGTTCATAGAACCAGATGTTTATTCTTAAATTGTATTCAACACTTGTTTGATGAAAATTATTCGGAAAGCAAGGAGAAAACAGTTGGGTGCTGCTGATATTTGAACTCATGATTTCCTGTTTACGAGACAGGCGCTTTAACTACTAAGCCACAGCACCAACCTTAATAGTAAAAATGCATAAATAATTCATTGTTGATGATGAAAATGTGTTTTCTGCTATAAATTCTTCTTTATATGTATTGTAATCTTAAACACGAAAAGATACTCAATCACTACGCAAGGATTGATATGTTTTAATAAACAGGTACTCTTATAAAACCCAATTTTATTTCTTGAATTCTTTACAATTTGTTTTCATGAAGGTAATGATATTGCTCCAATCTAGGTAGACATTTCATCTACGTCTTTCTCATAGATATGTATTTTTTTCATTTTGCAATAACAGTATTCATTCTATAATCTTGAAAATACTTGGATTTTTATAAGGTTAAAGATGCTCTGTTCAACAGTAAGATGAATCAGACTTTTATATTTTAATTGTATCGGAATAAGACCTAATGAAAATGATTTGTTATATAACAATGAGAAAAGCAAGGCACTGCTGAGAGTTGAACTCAGGATCTCCTGTTTACTAGACAGGCGCTTTAACCAGCTAAGCCACAGCACCCTACTTGATTCTTAAATTTGAAACACTTTTCTTTATGGTGTTCAAGAGAATATTGCTTTTTCACTTTCATATTCTTTTCTAAGTTCACACACTTCTCTACTCAAACACTTAAGATGAATGAAGACTCTTCACTTATTCAAAAACACCTCTCTAATTTGAAGTTTACCCTATTCATATCATTTTAAAATATACCTTGCTGAAGAATGGATTAGTTGAATTCAACAATAAAGTGATCATTCACCTCTATCTTGTTCTTTGTCATTTTCCTTTCCCTATTTCAGTCAATGCATTCCTACAAAAATCTTCACAATACCAAGCATTTTATTTAATTTTTAAGATAACTTATTCTAAAGTTCATAGAACCAGATGTTTATTCTTAAATTGTATTCAACATTTGTTTGATGAAAATTATTCGGAAAGCATGGAGAAAACAGGTAGGTGCTGCTGAGATTTGAACTCTGAATTTCCTGTGTACGAGACAGGTGCTTTAACCACTAAGCCACAGCACCAACGTTAATAGTTAGAAATGCATAAATAATTCATTGTTGATGATGAAAATGTGTTTCCTGCTATAAATTCTTCTTTATATGTATTGTAATCTTAAACACGAAAACATACTCAATCACTACGCAAGTATTATTATGTTTTATTAAACAGGTACTCTTATAAAACCCAATTTCATTTCTTGAATTCTTTAAAAAAAAATCATGAAGGTATTAATATTGCTCAAATCTAGGTAGAAATTTTATCTACGTCTTTCTCATAGATAAGTAATTTTTTCATTTTGCAATAACAGTATTCATTCTATGATCTTGAAAATACTTGGGTTTTTATAAGGTTAAAGATGATCCGTTCAACAGTAAGATGAATCAGACTTTTATATTTTAATTGTATCGGAATAAGACCTAATGAAAATGATTTGTTATATAACAATGAGAAAAGCAAGGCACTGCTGAGAGTTGAACTCAGGATCTCCTGTTTACTAGACAGGCGCTTTAACCAGCTAAGCCACAGCACCCACTTGATTCTTTATTTTGAAACACTTTTCTTTATGGTGTTCAAGAGAATATTGCTTTTTCACTTTCATATTCTTTTCTAAGTTCACACACTTCTCTACTCAAACACTTAAGATGAATGAAGACTCTTCACTCATTCAAAAACACCTCTCTAATTTGAAGTTTACCCTATTCATATCATTTTAAAATATACCTTGCTGAAGAATGGATTAGTTGAATTCAACAATAGAGTGATCATTCACCTCTATCTTGTCCTTGTCATTTTCTTTTCCCTATTTCAGTCAATGCATTCCTACAAAAATTTTCATAATACCAAGCATTTTATTTAATTTTTAAGATAACTTATTCTAAAGTTCATAGAACCAGATGTTTATTCTTAAATTGTATTCAACACTTGTTTGATGAAAATTATTCGGAAAGCAAGGAGAAAACAGTTGGGTGCTGCTGATATTTGAACTCATGATTTCCTGTTTACGAGACAGGCGCTTTAACTACTAAGCCACAGCACCAACCTTAATAGTAAAAATGCATAAATAATTCATTGTTGATGATGAAAATGTGTTTTCTGCTATAAATTCTTCTTTATATGTATTGTAATCTTAAACACGAAAAGATACTCAATCACTACGCAAGGATTGATATGTTTTAATAAACAGGTACTCTTATAAAACCCAATTTTATTTCTTGAATTCTTTACAATTTGTTTTCATGAAGGTAATGATATTGCTCCAATCTAGGTAGACATTTCATCTACGTCTTTCTCATAGATATGTATTTTTTTCATTTTGCAATAACAGTATTCATTCTATAATCTTGAAAATACTTGGATTTTTATAAGGTTAAAGATGCTCTGTTCAACAGTAAGATGAATCAGACTTTTATATTTTAATTGTATCGGAATAAGACCTAATGAAAATGATTTGTTATATAACAATGAGAAAAGCAAGGCACTGCTGAGAGTTGAACTCAGGATCTCCTGTTTACTAGACAGGCGCTTTAACCAGCTAAGCCACAGCACCCTACTTGATTCTTAAATTTGAAACACTTTTCTTTATGGTGTTCAAGAGAATATTGCTTTTTCACTTTCATATTCTTTTCTAAGTTCACACACTTCTCTACTCAAACACTTAAGATGAATGAAGACTCTTCACTTATTCAAAAACACCTCTCTAATTTGAAGTTTACCCTATTCATATCATTTTAAAATATACCTTGCTGAAGAATGGATTAGTTGAATTCAACAATAAAGTGATCATTCACCTCTATCTTGTTCTTTGTCATTTTCCTTTCCCTATTTCAGTCAATGCATTCCTACAAAAATCTTCACAATACCAAGCATTTTATTTAATTTTTAAGATAACTTATTCTAAAGTTCATAGAACCAGATGTTTATTCTTAAATTGTATTCAACATTTGTTTGATGAAAATTATTCGGAAAGCATGGAGAAAACAGGTAGGTGCTGCTGAGATTTGAACTCTGAATTTCCTGTGTACGAGACAGGTGCTTTAACCACTAAGCCACAGCACCAACGTTAATAGTTAGAAATGCATAAATAATTCATTGTTGATGATGAAAATGTGTTTCCTGCTATAAATTCTTCTTTATATGTATTGTAATCTTAAACACGAAAACATACTCAATCACTACGCAAGTATTATTATGTTTTATTAAACAGGTACTCTTATAAAACCCAATTTCATTTCTTGAATTCTTTAAAAAAAAATCATGAAGGTATTAATATTGCTCAAATCTAGGTAGAAATTTTATCTACGTCTTTCTCATAGATAAGTAATTTTTTCATTTTGCAATAACAGTATTCATTCTATGATCTTGAAAATACTTGGGTTTTTATAAGGTTAAAGATGATCCGTTCAACAGTAAGATGAATCAGACTTTTATATTTTAATTGTATCGGAATAAGACCTAATGAAAATGATTTGTTATATAACAATGAGAAAAGCAAGGCACTGCTGAGAGTTGAACTCAGGATCTCCTGTTTACTAGACAGGCGCTTTAACCAGCTAAGCCACAGCACCCACTTGATTCTTTATTTTGAAACACTTTTCTTTATGGTGTTCAAGAGAATATTGCTTTTTCACTTTCATATTCTTTTCTAAGTTCACACACTTCTCTACTCAAACACTTAAGATGAATGAAGACTCTTCACTCATTCAAAAACACCTCTCTAATTTGAAGTTTACCCTATTCATATCATTTTAAAATATACCTTGCTGAAGAATGGATTAGTTGAATTCAACAATAGAGTGATCATTCACCTCTATCTTGTTCTTTGTCATTTTCTTTTCCCTATTTCAGTCAATGCATTCCTACAAAAATCTTCACAATACCAAGCATTTTATTTAATTTTTAAGATAACTTATTCTAAAGTTCATAGAACCAGATGTTTATTCTTAAATTGTATTCAACACTTGTTTGATGAAAATTATTCGGAAAGCAAGGAGAAAACAGTTGGGTGCTGCTGATATTTGAACTCATGATTTCCTGTTTATGAGACAAGCGCTTTAACCACTAAGCCACAGCACCAACGTTAATAGTACAAAATGCATAAATAATTCATTGTTGATGATGAAAATGTGTTTTCTGCTATAAATTCTTCTTTATATGTATTGTAATCTTAAACACGAAAAGATACTCAATCACTACGCAATGATTGATATGTTTTAATAAACAGGTACTCTTATAAAACCCAATTTCATTTCTTGAATTCTTTACAATTTTTTTTCATGAAGGTAATAATATTGCTCCAATCTAGGTAGACATTTCATCTACGTCTTTCTCATAGATAAGTAATTTTTTCATTTTGCAATAACAGTATTCATTCTATGATCTTGAAAATACTTGGGTTTTTATAAGGTTAAAGATGATCTGTTCAACAGTAAGATGAATCTGACTTTTATATTTTAATTGTATCGGAATAAGACCTAATGAAAATGATTTGTTATATAACAATGAGAAAAGCAAGGCACTGCTGAGAGTTGAACTCAGGATCTCCTGTTTACTAGACAGGCGCTTTAACCAGCTAAGCCACAGCACCCACTTGATTCTTAAATTTGAAACACTTTTCTTTATGATGTTCAAGAGAATATTGCTTTTTCACTTTCATATTCTTTTCTAAGTTCACACACTTCTCTACTCAAACACTTAAGATGAATGAAGACTCTTCACTCATTCAAAAACACCTCTCTAATTTGAAGTTTACCCTATTCATATCATTTTAAAATATACCTTGCTGAAGAATGGATTAGTTGAATTCAACAATAGAGTGATCATTCACCTGTATCTTGTTCTTTGTCATTTTCTTTTCCCTATTTCAGTCAATGCATTCCTACAAAAATCTTCACAATACCAAGCATTTTATTTAATTTTTAAGATAACTTATTCTAAAGTTCATAGAACCAGATGTTTATTCTTAAATTGTATTCAACACTTGTTTGATGAAAATTATTCGGAAAGCAAGGAGAAAACAGTTGGGTGCTGCTGATATTTGAACTCATGATTTCCTGTTTACGAGACAGGCGCTTTAACTACTAAGCCACAGCACCAACCTTAATAGTAAAAATGCATAAATAATTCATTGTTGATGATGAAAATGTGTTTTCTGCTATAAATTCTTCTTTATATGTATTGTAATCTTAAACACGAAAAGATACTCAATCACTACGCAAGGATTGATATGTTTTAATAAACAGGTACTCTTATAAAACCCAATTTTATTTCTTGAATTCTTTACAATTTGTTTTCATGAAGGTAATGATATTGCTCCAATCTAGGTAGACATTTCATCTACGTCTTTCTCATAGATATGTATTTTTTTCATTTTGCAATAACAGTATTCATTCTATAATCTTGAAAATACTTGGATTTTTATAAGGTTAAAGATGCTCTGTTCAACAGTAAGATGAATCAGACTTTTATATTTTAATTGTATCGGAATAAGACCTAATGAAAATGATTTGTTATATAACAATGAGAAAAGCAAGGCACTGCTGAGAGTTGAACTCAGGATCTCCTGTTTACTAGACAGGCGCTTTAACCAGCTAAGCCACAGCACCCTACTTGATTCTTAAATTTGAAACACTTTTCTTTATGGTGTTCAAGAGAATATTGCTTTTTCACTTTCATATTCTTTTCTAAGTTCACACACTTCTCTACTCAAACACTTAAGATGAATGAAGACTCTTCACTTATTCAAAAACACCTCTCTAATTTGAAGTTTACCCTATTCATATCATTTTAAAATATACCTTGCTGAAGAATGGATTAGTTGAATTCAACAATAAAGTGATCATTCACCTCTATCTTGTTCTTTGTCATTTTCCTTTCCCTATTTCAGTCAATGCATTCCTACAAAAATCTTCACAATACCAAGCATTTTATTTAATTTTTAAGATAACTTATTCTAAAGTTCATAGAACCAGATGTTTATTCTTAAATTGTATTCAACATTTGTTTGATGAAAATTATTCGGAAAGCATGGAGAAAACAGGTAGGTGCTGCTGAGATTTGAACTCTGAATTTCCTGTGTACGAGACAGGTGCTTTAACCACTAAGCCACAGCACCAACGTTAATAGCTAGAAATGCATAAATAATTCATTGTTGATGATGAAAATGTGTTTCCTGCTATAAATTCTTCTTTATATGTATTGTAATCTTAAACACGAAAACATACTCAATCACTACGCAAGTATTATTATGTTTTATTAAACAGGTACTCTTATAAAACCCAATTTCATTTCTTGAATTCTTTACAATTTTTTTTCATGAAGGTAATAATATTGCTCCAATCTAGGTAGACATTTCATCTACGTCTTTCTCATAGATAAGTAATTTTTTCATTTTGCAATAACAGTATTCATTCTATGATCTTGAAAATACTTGGGTTTTTATAAGGTTAAAGATGATCTGTTCAACAGTAAGATGAATCAGACTTTTATATTTTAATTGTATCGGAATAAGACCTAATGAAAATGATTTGTTATATAACAATGAGAAAAGCAAGGCACTGCTGAGAGTTGAACTCAGGATCTCCTGTTTACTAGACATGCGCTTTAACCAGCTAAGCCACAGCACCCACTTGATTCTTAAATTTGAAACACTTTTCTTTATGATGTTCAAGAGAATATTGCTTTTTCACTTTCATATTCTTTTCTAAGTTCACACACTTCTCTACTCAAACACTTAAGATGAATGAAGACTCTTCACTTATTCAAAAACACCTCTCTAATTTGAAGTTTACCCTATTCATATCATTTTAAAATATACCTTGCTGAAGAATGGATTAGTTGAATTCAACAATAGAGTGATCATTCACCTCTATCTTGTTCTTTGTCATTTTCTTTTCCCTATTTCAGTCAATGCATTCCTACAAAAATCTTCACAATACCAAGCATTTTATTTAATTTTTAAGATAACTTATTCTAAAGTTCATAGAACCAGATGTTTATTCTTAAATTGTATTCAACATTTGTTTGATGAAAATTATTTGGAAAGCATGGAGAAAACAGTTAGGTGCTGCTGAGATTTGAACTCAGGATTTCCTGTTTACGAGACAAGCGCTTTAACCACTAAGCCACAGCACCAACCTTAATAATAAGAAATGCATAAATAATTTATTGTTGATGATGAAAATGTGTTTCCTGCTATAAATTCTTCTTTATATGTATTGTAATCTTAAACACGAGAAGATACTCAATCACTACGCAAGTATTAATATGTTTTAATAAACAGGTACTCCTATAAAACCCAATTTCATTTCTTGAATTCTTTAAAAAAAAATTATGAAGGTATTAATATTGCTCAAATCTAGGTAGAAATTTCATCTACGTCTTTCTCATAGATATGTATTTTTTTCATTTTGCAATAACAGTATTCATTCTATAATCTTGAAAATACTTCTGTTTTTATAAGGTTTAAGATGATCTGTTCAACAGTAAGATGAATCAGACTTTTATATTTTAATTGTATCGGAATAAGACCTAATGAAAATGATTTGTTATATAACAATGAGAAAAGCAAGGCGCTGCTGAGATTTGAACTCAGGATCTCCTTTTTACTAAACAGGTGCTTTAACCAGCTAAGCCACAGCACCCACTTGATTCTTTATTTTGAAACACTTTTCTTTATGGTGTTCAAGAGAATATTGCTTTTTCACTTTCATATTCTTTTCTAAGTTATCACACTTCTACACTCAAACACTTAAGATGAATGAAGACTCTTCACTCATTCAAAAACACCTCTCTAATTTGAAGTTTACCCTATTCATATCATTTTAAAATATACCTTGCTGAAGAATGGATTAGTTGAATTCAACAATAGAGTGATCACTCACCTCTATCATTTTCTTTGTCATTTTCTTTTCCCTATTTCAGTCAATGCATTCCTACAAAAATCTTCACAATACCAAGCATTTTATTTAATTTTTAAGATAACTTATTCTAAAGTTCATAGAACCAGATGTTTATTCTTAAATTGTATTCAACATTTGTTTGATGAAAATTATTCGGAAAGCATGGAGAAAACAGGTAGGTGCTGCTGAGATTTAAACTCTGAATTTCCTGTGTACGAGACAGGCGCTCTAACCAATAAGCCACAGCACCAACGTTAATAGTAAGAAATGCATAAATAATTCATTGTTGATGATGTAAATGTGTTTCCTGCTATAAATTCTTCTTTATATGTATTGTAATCTTAAACACGAAAAGATACTCAATCACTACGCAAG
Source organism: Lissotriton vulgaris (assembly GCF_964263255.1). Lineage (NCBI taxonomy): Eukaryota > Metazoa > Chordata > Amphibia > Caudata > Salamandridae > Lissotriton > Lissotriton vulgaris. The sequence goes on from NC_141700.1 coordinate 443,047,168, forward strand.
TATTAATATGTTTTAATAAACAGGTACTCTTATAAAACCCAATTTCATTTCTTGAATTCTTTAAAAAAAAATCATGAAGGTATCAATATTGCTCAAATCTAGGTAGAAATTTCATCTACGTCTTTCTCATAGATATGTTTTTTTCTCATTTTGCAATAACAGTATTCATTCTATAATCTTGAAAATACTTGGGTTTTTATAAGGTTAAAGATGATCTGTTCAACAGTAAGATGAATCAGACTTTTATATTTTAATTGTATCGGAATAAGACCTAATGAAAATGATTTGTTATATAACAATGAGAAAAGCAAGGCACTGCTGAGAGTTGAACTCAGGATCTCCTGTTTACTAGACAGGCGCTTTAACCAGCTAAGCCACAGCACCCACTTGATTCTTTATTTTGAAACACTTTTCTTTATGGTGTTCAAGAGAATATTGCTTTTTCACTTTCATATTCTTTTCTAAGTTCACACACTTCTCTACTCAAACACTTAAGATGAATGAAGACTCTTCACTCATTCAAAAACACCTCTCTAATTTGAAGTTTACCCTATTCATATCATTTTAAAATATACCTTGCTGAAGAATGGATTAGTTGAATTCAACAATAGAGTGATCATTCACCTCTATCTTGTTCTTTGTCATTTTCTTTTCCCTATTTCAGTCAATGCATTCCTACAAAAATCTTCACAATACCAAGCATTTTATTTAATTTTTAAGATAACTTATTCTAAAGTTCATAGAACCAGATGTTTATTCTTAAATTGTATTCAACACTTGTTTGATGAAAATTATTCGGAAAGCAAGGAGAAAAGAGTTGGGTGCTGCTGATATTTGAACTCATGATTTCCTGTTTACGAGACAGGTGCTTTAACCACTAAGCCACAGCACCAACCTTAATAGTAAAAAATGCATAAATAATTCATTGTTGAGGATGAAAATGTGTTTTCTGCTATAAATTCTTCTTTATATGTATTGTAATCCTAAACACGAAAAGATACTCAATCACTACGCAAGGATTGATATGTTTTAATAAACAGGTACTCTTATAAAACCCAATTTTATTTCTTGAATTCTTTACAATTTTTTTTCATGAAGGTAATGATATTGCTCCAATCTAGGTAGACATTTCATCTACGTCTTTCTCATAGATATGCATTTTTTTCATTTTGCAATAACAGTATTCATTCTATAATCTTGAAAATACTTGGGTTTTTATAAGGTTAAAGATGATCTGTTCAACAGTAAGATGAATCAGACTTTTATATTTTAATTGTATCGGAATAAGACCTAATGAAAATGATTTGTTATATAACAATGAGAAAAGCAAGGCACTGCTGAGAGTTGAACTCAGGATTTCCTGTTTACTAGACAGGCGCTTTAACCAGCTAAGCCACAGCACCCACTTGATTTTTAAATTCGAAACACTTTTCTTTATGGTGTTCAAGAGAATATTGCTTTTTCACTTTCATATTCTTTTCTAAGTTCACACACTTCTCTACTCAAACACTTACGATGAATGAAGACTCTTCACTTATTCAAAAACACCTCTCTAATTTGAAGTTTACCCTATTCATATCATTTTAAAATATACCTTGCTGAAGAATGGATTAGTTGAATTCAACAATAAAGTGATCATTCACCTCTATCTTGTTCTTTGTCATTTTCCTTTCCCTATTTCAGTCAATGCATTCCTACAAAAATCTTCACAATACCAAGCATTTTATTTAATTTTTAAGATAACTTATTCTAAAGTTCATAGAACCAGATGTTTATTCTTAAATTGTATTCAACATTTGTTTGATGAAAATTATTCGGAAAGCATGGCGAAAACAGGTAGGTGCTGCTGAGATTTGAACTCTGAATTTCCTGTGTACGAGACAGGCGCTTTAACCAATAAGCCACAGCACCAACGTTAATAGTAAGAAATGCATAAATAATTCATTGTTGATGATGTAAATGTGTTTCCTGCTATAAATTCTTCTTTATATGTATTGTAATCTTAAACACGAAAACATACTCAATCACTACGCAAGTATTATTATGTTTTATTAAACAGGTACTCTTATAAAACCAAATTTCATTTCTTGAATTCTTTAAAAAAAATCATGAAGGTATTAATATTGCTCAAATCTAGGTAGAAATTTCATCTACGTCTTTCTCATAGATAAGTAATTTTTTCATTTTGCAATAACAGTATTCATTCTATGATCTTGAAAATACTTGGGTTTTTATAAGGTTAAAGATGATCTGTTCAACAGTAAGATGAATCAGACTTTTATATTTTAATTGTATCGGAATAAGACCTAATGAAAATGATTTGTTATATAACAATGAGAAAAGCAAGGCACTGCTGAGAGTTGAACTCAGGATCTCCTGTTTACTAGACAGGCGCTTTAAGCAGCTAAGCCACAGCACCCACTTGATTCTTTATTTTGAAATACTTTTCTTTATGGTGTTCAAGAGAATATTGCTTTTTCACTTTCACATTCTTTTCTAAGTTCACACACTTCTCTACTCAAACACTTAAGATGAATGAAGACTCTTCACTCATTCAAAAACACCTCTCTAATTTAAAGTTTACCCTATTCATATCATTTTAAAATATACCTTGCTGAAGAATGGATTAGTTGAATTCAACAATAGAGTGATCATTCACCTGTATCTTGTTCTTTGTCATTTTCTTTTCCCTATTTCAGTCAATGCATTCCTACAAAAATCTTCACAATACCAAGCATTTTATTTAATTTTTAAGATAACTTATTCTAAAGTTCATAGAACCAGATGTTTATTCTTAAATTGTATTCAACACTTGTTTGATAAAAATTATTCGGAAAGCAAGGAGAAAACAGTTGGGTGCTGCTAATATTTGAACTCATGATTTCCTGTTTACGAGACAGGCGCTTTAACCACTAAGCCACAGCACCAACGTTAATAGTACAAAATGCATAAATAATTCATTGTTGATGATGAAAATGTGTTTTCTGCTATAAATTCTTCTTTATATGTATTGTAATCTTAAACACGAAAAGATACTCAATCACTACGCAAGGATTGATATGTTTTAATAAACAGGTACTCTTATAAAACCCAATTTCATTTCTTGAATTCTTTACAATTTTTTTTCATGAAGGTAATAATATTGCTCCAATCTAGGTAGACATTTCATCTACGTCTTTCTCATAGATAAGTAATTTTTTCATTTTGCAATAACAGTATTCATTCTATGATCTTGAAAATACTTGGGTTTTTATAAGGTTAAAGATGATCTGTTCAACAGTAAGATGAATCAGACTTTTATATTTTAATTGTATCGGAATAAGACCTAATGAAAATGATTTGTTATATAACAATGAGAAAAGCAAGGCAATGCTGAGAGATGAACTCAGGATCTCCTGTTTACTAGACATGCGCTTTAACCAGCTAAGCCACAGCACCCACTTGATTCTTAAATTTGAAACACTTTTCTTTATGATGTTCAAGAGAATATTGCTTTTTCACTTTCATATTCTTTTCTAAGTTCACACACTTCTCTACTCAAACACTTAAGATGAATGAAGACTCTTCACTTATTCAAAAACACCTCTCTAATTTGAAGTTTACCCTATTCATATCATTTTAAAATATACCTTGCTGAAGAATGGATTAGTTGAATTCAACAATAGAGTGATCATTCACCTCTATCTTGTTCTTTGTCATTTTCTTTTCCCTATTTCAGTCAATGCATTCCTACAAAAATCTTCACAATACCAAGCATTTTATTTAATTTTTAAGATAACTTATTCTAAAGTTCATAGAACCAGATGTTTATTCTTAAATTGTATTCAACATTTGTTTGATGAAAATTATTCAGAAAGCATGGAGAAAACAGTCAGGTGCTGCTGAGATTTAAACTCAGGATGTCCTGTTTACGAGACAGGCTCTTTAACCACTAAGCCACAGCACCAAAGTTAATAATAAAAAATGCATAAATAATTTATTGTTGATGATGAAAATGTGTTTCCTGCTATAAATTCTTCTTTATATGTATTGTAATCTTAAACACGAGAAGATACTCAATCACTACGCAAGTATTAATATGTTTTAATAAACAGGTACTCTTATAAAACCCGATTTCATTTCTTGAATTCTTTACATTTTTTTTTCATGAAGGTATTAATATTGCTCAAATCAAGGTAGACATTTCATTTATGTCTTTCTCATAGATAAGTATTTTTTTCATTTTGCAATAACAGTATTCATTCTATAATCTTGAAAATACTTGGGTTTTTATAAGGTTAAAGATGATCTGCTCAACAGTAAGATGAATCAGACTTTTATATTTTAATTGTATCGGAATAAGACCTAATGAAAATTAATTGTTATATAACAATGAGAAAAGCAAGGCACTGCTGAGAGTTGAACTCAGGATCTCCTGTTTACTAGACAGGCGCTTTAAGCAGCTAAGCCACAACACCCACATGATTCTTAAGTTTGAAACACTTTTCTTTATGGTGTTCAAGAGAATATTGCTTTTTCACTTTCATATTCTTTTCTAAGTTCACACACTTCTCTACTCAAACACTTAAGATGAATGAAGACTCTTCACTCATTCAAAAACACCTCTCTAATTTGAAGTTTACCCTATTCATATCATTTTAAAATATACCTTGCTGAAGAATGGATTAGTTGAATTCAACAATAGAGTGATCATTCACACCTCTATCTTGTTCTTTGTCATTTTCTTTTCCCTATTTCAGTCAATGCATTCCTACAAAAATCTTCACAATACCAAGCATTTTATTTAATTTTTAAGATAACTTATTCTAAAGTTCATAGAACCAGATGTTTATTCTTAAATTGTATTCAACACTTGTTTGATGAAAATTATTCGGAAAGCAAGGAGAAAACAGTTGGGTGCTGCTGATATTTGAACTCATGATTTCCTGTTTACGAGACAGGCGCTTTAACCACTAAGCCACAGCACCAACCTTAATAGTAAAAAATGCATAAATAATTCATTGTTGATGATGAAAATGTGTTTTCTGCTATAAATTCTTCTTTATATGTATTGTAATCTTAAACACGAAAAGATACTCAATCACTACGCAAGGATTGATATGTTTTAATAAACAGGTACTCTTATAAAACCCAATTTTATTTCTTGAATTCTTTACAATTTTTTTTCATGAAGGTAATGATATTGCTCCAATCTAGGTAGACATTTCATCTACGTCTTTCTCATAGATATGTATTTTTTTCATTTTGCAATAACAGTATTCATTCTATAATCTTGAAAATACTTGGGTTTTTATAAGGTTAAAGATGCTCTGTTCAACAGTAAGATGAATCAGACTTTTATATTTTAATTGTATCGGAATAAGACCTAATGAAAATGATTTGTTATGTAACAATGAGAAAAGCAAGGCACTGCTGAGAGTTAAACTCAGGATCTCCTGTTTACTAGTCAGGCGCTTTAACCAGCTAAGCCACAGCACCCACTTGATTCTTAAATTTGAAACACTTTTCTTTATGGTGTTCAAGAGAATATTGCTTTTTCACTTTCATATTCTTTTCTAAGTTCACACACTTCTCTACTCAAACACTTAAGATGAATGAAGACTCTTCACTTATTCAAAAACACCTCTCTAATTTGAAGTTTACCCTATTCATATCATTTTAAAATATACCTTGCTGAAGAATGGATTAGTTGAATTCAACAATAAAGTGATCATTCACCTCTATCTTGTTCTTTGTCATTTTCCTTTCCCTATTTCAGTCAATGCATTCCTACAAAAATCTTCACAATACCAAGCATTTTATTTAATTTTTAAGATAACTTATTCTAAAGTTCATAGAACCAGATGTTTATTCTTAAATTGTATTCAACATTTGTTTGATGAAAATTATTCGGAAAGCATGGAGAAAACAGGTAGGTGCTGCTGAGATTTGAACTCTGAATTTCCTGTGTAGGAGACAGGCGCTTTAACCACTAAGCCACAGCACCAACGTTAATAGCTAGAAATGCATAAATAATTAATTGTTGATGATGAAAATGTGTTTCCTGCTATAAATTCTTCTTTATATGTATTGTAATCTTAAACACGAAAACATACTCAATCACTATACAAGTATTATTATGTTTTATTAAACAGGTACTCTTATAAAACCCAATTTCATTTCTTGAATTCTTTAAAAAAAAATCATGAAGGTATTAATATTGCTCAAATCTAGGTAGAAATTTCATCTACGTCTTTCTCATAGATAAGTAATTTTTTCATTTTGCAATAACAGTATTCATTCTATGATCTTGAAAATACTTGGGTTTTTATAAGGTTAAAGATGATCCGTTCAACAGTAAGATGAATCAGACTTTTATATTTTAATTGTATCGGAATAAGACCTAATGAAAATGATTTGTTATATAACAATGAGAAAAGCAAGGCACTGCTGAGAGTTGAACTCAGGATCTCCTGTTTACTAGACAGGCGCTTTAACCAGCTAAGCCACAGCACCCACTTGATTCTTTATTTTGAAACACTTTTCTTTATGGTGTTCAAGAGAATATTGCTTTTTCACTTTCATATTCTTTTCTAAGTTCACACACTTCTCTACTCAAACACTTAAGATGAATGAAGACTCTTCACTCATTCAAAAACACCTCTCTAATTTGAAGTTTACCCTATTCATATCATTTTAAAATATACCTTGCTGAAGAATGGATTAGTTGAATTCAACAATAGAGTGATCATTCACCTCTATCTTGTTCTTTGTCATTTTCTTTTCCCTATTTCAGTCAATGCATTCCTACAAAAATCTTCACAATACCAAGCATTTTATTTAATTTTTAAGATAACTTATTCTAAAGTTCATAGAACCAGATGTTTATTCTTAAATTGTATTCAACACTTGTTTGATGAAAATTATTCGGAAAGCAAGGAGAAAACAGTTGGGTGCTGCTGATATTTGAACTCATGATTTCCTGTTTATGAGACAAGCGCTTTAACCACTAAGCCACAGCACCAACGTTAATAGTACAAAATGCATAAATAATTCATTGTTGATGATGAAAATGTGTTTTCTGCTATAAATTCTTCTTTATATGTATTGTAATCTTAAACACGAAAAGATACTCAATCACTACGCAATGATTGATATGTTTTAATAAACAGGTACTCTTATAAAACCCAATTTCATTTCTTGAATTCTTTACAATTTTTTTTCATGAAGGTAATAATATTGCTCCAATCTAGGTAGACATTTCATCTACGTCTTTCTCATAGATAAGTAATTTTTTCATTTTGCAATAACAGTATTCATTCTATGATCTTGAAAATACTTGGGTTTTTATAAGGTTAAAGATGATCTGTTCAACAGTAAGATGAATCTGACTTTTATATTTTAATTGTATCGGAATAAGACCTAATGAAAATGATTTGTTATATAACAATGAGAAAAGCAAGGCACTGCTGAGAGTTGAACTCAGGATCTCCTGTTTACTAGACAGGCGCTTTAACCAGCTAAGCCACAGCACCCACTTGATTCTTAAATTTGAAACACTTTTCTTTATGATGTTCAAGAGAATATTGCTTTTTCACTTTCATATTCTTTTCTAAGTTCACACACTTCTCTACTCAAACACTTAAGATGAATGAAGACTCTTCACTCATTCAAAAACACCTCTCTAATTTGAAGTTTACCCTATTCATATCATTTTAAAATATACCTTGCTGAAGAATGGATTAGTTGAATTCAACAATAGAGTGATCATTCACCTGTATCTTGTTCTTTGTCATTTTCTTTTCCCTATTTCAGTCAATGCATTCCTACAAAAATCTTCACAATACCAAGCATTTTATTTAATTTTTAAGATAACTTATTCTAAAGTTCATAGAACCAGATGTTTATTCTTAAATTGTATTCAACACTTGTTTGATGAAAATTATTCGGAAAGCAAGGAGAAAACAGTTGGGTGCTGCTGATATTTGAACTCATGATTTCTTGTTTACGAGACAGGCGCTTTAACCACTAAGCCACAGCACCAACGTTAATAGTACAAAATGCATAAATAATTCATTGTTGATGATGAAAATGTGTTTTCTGCTATAAATTCTTCTTTATATGTATTGTAATCTTAAACACGAAAAGATACTCAATCACTACGCAAGGATTGATATGTTTTAATAAACAGGTACTCTTATAAAACCCAATTTCATTTCTTGAATTCTTTACAATTTTTTTTCATGAAGGTAATAATATTGCTCCAATCTAGGTAGACATTTCATCTACGTCTTTCTCATAGATAAGTAATTTTTTCATTTTGCAATAACAGTATTCATTCTATGATCTTGAAAATACTTGGGTTTTTATAAGGTTAAAGATGATCTGTTCAACAGTAAGATGAATCAGACTTTTATATTTTAATTGTATCGGAATAAGACCTAATGAAAATGATTTGTTATTTAACAATGAGAAAAGCAAGGCACTGCTGAGAGTTGAACTCAGGATCTCCTGTTTACTAGACATGCGCTTTAACCAGCTAAGCCACAGCACCCACTTGATTCTTAAATTTGAAACACTTTTCTTTATGATGTTCAAGAGAATATTGCTTTTTCACTTTCATATTCTTTTCTAAGTTCACACACTTCTCTACTCAAACACTTAAGATGAATGAAGACTCTTCACTTATTCAAAAACACCTCTCTAATTTGAAGTTTACCCTATTCATATCATTTTAAAATATACCTTGCTGAAGAATGGATTAGTTGAATTCAACAATAGAGTGATCATTCACCTCTATCTTGTTCTTTGTCATTTTCTTTTCCCTATTTCAGTCAATGCATTCCTACAAAAATCTTCACAATACCAAGCATTTTATTTAATTTTTAAGATAACTTATTCTAAAGTTCATAGAACCAGATGTTTATTCTTAAATTGTATTCAACATTTGTTTGATGAAAATTATTTGGAAAGCATGGAGAAAACAGTTAGGTGCTGCTGAGATTTGAACTCAGGATTTCCTGTTTACGAGACAAGCGCTTTAACCACTAAGCCACAGCACCAACCTTAATAATAAGAAATGCATAAATAATTTATTGTTGATGATGAAAATGTGTTTCCTGCTATAAATTCTTCTTTATATGTATTGTAATCTTAAACACGAGAAGATACTCAATCACTACGCAAGTATTAATATGTTTTAATAAACAGGTACTCCTATAAAACCCAATTTCATTTCTTGAATTCTTTAAAAAAAAATTATGAAGGTATTAATATTGCTCAAATCTAGGTAGAAATTTCATCTACGTCTTTCTCATAGATATGTATTTTTTTCATTTTGCAATAACAGTATTCATTCTATAATCTTGAAAATACTTCTGTTTTTATAAGGTTTAAGATGATCTGTTCAACAGTAAGATGAATCAGACTTTTATATTTTAATTGTATCGGAATAAGACCTAATGAAAATGATTTGTTATATAACAATGAGAAAAGCAAGGCGCTGCTGAGATTTGAACTCAGGATCTCCTTTTTACTAAACAGGTGCTTTAACCAGCTAAGCCACAGCACCCACTTGATTCTTTATTTTGAAACACTTTTCTTTATGGTGTTCAAGAGAATATTGCTTTTTCACTTTCATATTCTTTTCTAAGTTATCACACTTCTACACTCAAACACTTAAGATGAATGAAGACTCTTCACTCATTCAAAAACACCTCTCTAATTTGAAGTTTACCCTATTCATATCATTTTAAAATATACCTTGCTGAAGAATGGATTAGTTGAATTCAACAATAGAGTGATCACTCACCTCTATCATTTTCTTTGTCATTTTCTTTTCCCTATTTCAGTCAATGCATTCCTACAAAAATCTTCACAATACCAAGCATTTTATTTAATTTTTAAGATAACTTATTCTAAAGTTCATAGAACCAGATGTTTATTCTTAAATTGTATTCAACATTTGTTTGATGAAAATTATTCGGAAAGCATGGAGAAAACAGGTAGGTGCTGCTGAGATTTAAACTCTGAATTTCCTGTGTACGAGACAGGCGCTCTAACCAATAAGCCACAGCACCAACGTTAATAGTAAGAAATGCATAAATAATTCATTGTTGATGATGTAAATGTGTTTCCTGCTATAAATTCTTCTTTATATGTATTGTAATCTTAAACACGAAAAGATACTCAATCACTACGCAAGTATTAATATGTTTTAATAAACAGGTACTCTTATAAAACCCAATTTCATTTCTTGAATTCTTTAAAAAAAAATCATGAAGGTATCAATATTGCTCAAATCTAGGTAGAAATTTCATCTACGTCTTTCTCATAGATATGTTTTTTTCTCATTTTGCAATAACAGTATTCATTCTATAATCTTGAAAATACTTGGGTTTTTATAAGGTTAAAGATGATCTGTTCAACAGTAAGATGAATCAGACTTTTATATTTTAATTGTATCGGAATAAGACCTAATGAAAATGATTTGTTATATAACAATGAGAAAAGCAAGGCACTGCTGAGAGTTGAACTCAGGATCTCCTGTTTACTAGACAGGCGCTTTAACCAGCTAAGCCACAGCACCCACTTGATTCTTTATTTTGAAACACTTTTCTTTATGGTGTTCAAGAGAATATTGCTTTTTCACTTTCATATTCTTTTCTAAGTTCACACACTTCTCTACTCAAACACTTAAGATGAATGAAGACTCTTCACTCATTCAAAAACACCTCTCTAATTTGAAGTTTACCCTATTCATATCATTTTAAAATATACCTTGCTGAAGAATGGATTAGTTGAATTCAACAATAGAGTGATCATTCACCTCTATCTTGTTCTTTGTCATTTTCTTTTCCCTATTTCAGTCAATGCATTCCTACAAAAATCTTCACAATACCAAGCATTTTATTTAATTTTTAAGATAACTTATTCTAAAGTTCATAGAACCAGATGTTTATTCTTAAATTGTATTCAACACTTGTTTGATGAAAATTATTCGGAAAGCAAGGAGAAAAGAGTTGGGTGCTGCTGATATTTGAACTCATGATTTCCTGTTTACGAGACAGGCGCTTTAACCACTAAGCCACAGCACCAACCTTAATAATAAGAAATGCATAAATAATTTATTGTTGATGATGAAAATGTGTTTCCTGCTATAAATTCTTCTTTATATGTATTGTAATCTTAAACACGAGAAGATACTCAATCACTACGCAAGTATTAATATGTTTTAATAAACAGGTACTCCTATAAAACCCAATTTCATTTCTTGAATTCTTTAAAAAAAAATTATGAAGGTATTAATATTGCTCAAATCTAGGTAGAAATTTCATCTACGTCTTTCTCATAGATATGTATTTTTTTCATTTTGCAATAACAGTATTCATTCTATAATCTTGAAAATACTTCTGTTTTTATAAGGTTTAAGATGATCTGTTCAACAGTAAGATGAATCAGACTTTTATATTTTAATTGTATCGGAATAAGACCTAATGAAAATGATTTGTTATATAACAATGAGAAAAGCAAGGCGCTGCTGAGATTTGAACTCAGGATCTCCTTTTTACTAAACAGGTGCTTTAACCAGCTAAGCCACAGCACCCACTTGATTCTTTATTTTGAAACACTTTTCTTTATGGTGTTCAAGAGAATATTGCTTTTTCACTTTCATATTCTTTTCTAAGTTATCACACTTCTACACTCAAACACTTAAGATGAATGAAGACTCTTCACTCATTCAAAAACACCTCTCTTATTTGAAGTTTACCCTATTCATATCATTTTAAAATATACCTTGCTGAAGAATGGATTAGTTGAATTCAACAATAGAGTGATCATTCACCTCTATCTTGTTCTTTGTCATTTTCTTTTCCCTATTTCAGTCAATGCATTCCTACAAAAATCTTCACAATACCAAGCATTTTATTTAATTTTTAAGATAACTTATTCTAAAGTTCATAGAACCAGATGTTTATTCTTAAATTGTATTCAACACTTGTTTGATGAAAATTATTCGGAAAGCAAGGAGAAAACAGTTGGGTGCTGCTGATATTTGAACTCATGATTTCCTGTTTACGAGACAGGCGCTTTAACCACTAAGCCACAGCACCAACCTTAATAATAAGAAATGCATAAATAATTTATTGTTGATGATGAAAATGTGTTTCCTGCTATAAATTCTTCTTTATATGTATTGTAATCTTAAACACGAGAAGATACTCAATCACTACGCAAGTATTAATATGTTTTAATAAACAGGTACTCCTATAAAACCCAATTTCATTTCTTGAATTCTTTAAAAAAAAATTATGAAGGTATTAATATTGCTCAAATCTAGGTAGAAATTTCATCTACGTCTTTCTCATAGATATGTATTTTTTTCATTTTGCAATAACAGTATTCATTCTATAATCTTGAAAATACTTCTGTTTTTATAAGGTTTAAGATGATCTGTTCAACAGTAAGATGAATCAGACTTTTATATTTTAATTGTATCGGAATAAGACCTAATGAAAATGATTTGTTATATAACAATGAGAAAAGCAAGGCGCTGCTGAGATTTGAACTCAGGATCTCCTTTTTACTAAACAGGTGCTTTAACCAGCTAAGCCACAGCACCCACTTGATTCTTTATTTTGAAACACTTTTCTTTATGGTGTTCAAGAGAATATTGCTTTTTCACTTTCATATTCTTTTCTAAGTTATCACACTTCTACACTCAAACACTTAAGATGAATGAAGACTCTTCACTCATTCAAAAACACCTCTCTAATTTGAAGTTTACCCTATTCATATCATTTTAAAATATACCTTGCTGAAGAATGGATTAGTTGAATTCAACAATAGAGTGATCACTCACCTCTATCATTTTCTTTGTCATTTTCTTTTCCCTATTTCAGTCAATGCATTCCTACAAAAATCTTCACAATACCAAGCATTTTATTTAATTTTTAAGATAACTTATTCTAAAGTTCATAGAACCAGATGTTTATTCTTAAATTGTATTCAACATTTGTTTGATGAAAATTATTCGGAAAGCATGGAGAAAACAGGTAGGTGCTGCTGAGATTTAAACTCTGAATTTCCTGTGTACGAGACAGGCGCTCTAACCAATAAGCCACAGCACCAACGTTAATAGTAAGAAATGCATAAATAATTCATTGTTGATGATGTAAATGTGTTTCCTGCTATAAATTCTTCTTTATATGTATTGTAATCTTAAACACGAAAAGATACTCAATCACTACGCAAGTATTAATATGTTTTAATAAACAGGTACTCTTATAAAACCCAATTTCATTTCTTGAATTCTTTAAAAAAAAATCATGAAGGTATCAATATTGCTCAAATCTAGGTAGAAATTTCATCTACGTCTTTCTCATAGATATGTTTTTTTCTCATTTTGCAATAACAGTATTCATTCTATAATCTTGAAAATACTTGGGTTTTTATAAGGTTAAAGATGATCTGTTCAACAGTAAGATGAATCAGACTTTTATATTTTAATTGTATCGGAATAAGACCTAATGAAAATGATTTGTTATATAACAATGAGAAAAGCAAGGCACTGCTGAGAGTTGAACTCAGGATCTCCTGTTTACTAGACAGGCGCTTTAACCAGCTAAGCCACAGCACCCACTTGATTCTTTATTTTGAAACACTTTTCTTTATGGTGTTCAAGAGAATATTGCTTTTTCACTTTCATATTCTTTTCTAAGTTCACACACTTCTCTACTCAAACACTTAAGATGAATGAAGACTCTTCACTCATTCAAAAACACCTCTCTAATTTGAAGTTTACCCTATTCATATCATTTTAAAATATACCTTGCTGAAGAATGGATTAGTTGAATTCAACAATAGAGTGATCATTCACCTCTATCTTGTTCTTTGTCATTTTCTTTTCCCTATTTCAGTCAATGCATTCCTACAAAAATCTTCACAATACCAAGCATTTTATTTAATTTTTAAGATAACTTATTCTAAAGTTCATAGAACCAGATGTTTATTCTTAAATTGTATTCAACACTTGTTTGATGAAAATTATTCGGAAAGCAAGGAGAAAAGAGTTGGGTGCTGCTGATATTTGAACTCATGATTTCCTGTTTACGAGACAGGCGCTTTAACCACTAAGCCACAGCACCAACCTTAATAGTAAAAAATGCATAAATAATTCATTGTTGAGGATGAAAATGTGTTTTCTGCTATAAATTCTTCTTTATATGTATTGTAATCCTAAACACGAAAAGATACTCAATCACTACGCAAGGATTGATATGTTTTAATAAACAGGTACTCTTATAAAACCCAATTTTATTTCTTGAATTCTTTACAATTATTTTTCATGAAGGTAATGATATTGCTCCAATCTAGGTAGACATTTCATCTACGTCTTTCTCATAGATATGCATTTTTTTCATTTTGCAATAACAGTATTCATTCTATAATCTTGAAAATACTTGGGTTTTTATAAGGTTAAAGATGATCTGTTCAACAGTAAGATGAATCAGACTTTTATATTTTAATTGTATCGGAATAAGACCTAATGAAAATGATTTGTTATATAACAATGAGAAAAGCAAGGCACTGCTGAGAGTTGAACTCAGGATTTCCTGTTTACTAGACAGGCGCTTTAACCAGCTAAGCCACAGCACCCACTTGATTTTTAAATTCGAAACACTTTTCTTTATGGTGTTCAAGAGAATATTGCTTTTTCACTTTCATATTCTTTTCTAAGTTCACACACTTCTCTACTCAAACACTTACGATGAATGAAGACTCTTCACTTATTCAAAAACACCTCTCTAATTTGAAGTTTACCCTATTCATATCATTTTAAAATATACCTTGCTGAAGAATGGATTAGTTGAATTCAACAATAAAGTGATCATTCACCTCTATCTTGTTCTTTGTCATTTTCCTTTCCCTATTTCAGTCAATGCATTCCTACAAAAATCTTCACAATACCAAGCATTTTATTTAATTTTTAAGATAACTTATTCTAAAGTTCATAGAACCAGATGTTTATTCTTAAATTGTATTCAACATTTGTTTGATGAAAATTATTCGGAAAGCATGGCGAAAACAGGTAGGTGCTGCTGAGATTTGAACTCTGAATTTCCTGTGTACGAGACAGGCGCTTTAACCAATAAGCCACAGCACCAACGTTAATAGCAAGAAATGCATAAATAATTCATTGTTGATGATGTAAATGTGTTTCCTGCTATAAATTCTTCTTTATATGTATTGTAATCTTAAACACGAAAACATACTCAATCACTACGCAAGTATTATTATGTTTTATTAAACAGGTACTCTTATAAAACCAAATTTCATTTCTTGAATTCTTTAAAAAAAATCATGAAGGTATTAATATTGCTCAAATCTAGGTAGAAATTTCATCTACGTCTTTCTCATAGATAAGTAATTTTTTCATTTTGCAATAACAGTATTCATTCTATGATCTTGAAAATACTTGGGTTTTTATAAGGTTAAAGATGATCTGTTCAACAGTAAGATGAATCAGACTTTTATATTTTAATTGTATCGGAATAAGACCTAATGAAAATGATTTGTTATATAACAATGAGAAAAGCAAGGCACTGCTGAGAGTTGAACTCAGGATCTCCTGTTTACTAGACAGGCGCTTTAAGCAGCTAAGCCACAGCACCCACTTGATTCTTTATTTTGAAATACTTTTCTTTATGGTGTTCAAGAGAATATTGCTTTTTCACTTTCACATTCTTTTCTAAGTTCACACACTTCTCTACTCAAACACTTAAGATGAATGAAGACTCTTCACTCATTCAAAAACACCTCTCTAATTTAAAGTTTACCCTATTCATATCATTTTAAAATATACCTTGCTGAAGAATGGATTAGTTGAATTCAACAATAGAGTGATCATTCACCTGTATCTTGTTCTTTGTCATTTTCTTTTCCCTATTTCAGTCAATGCATTCCTACAAAAATCTTCACAATACCAAGCATTTTATTTAATTTTTAAGATAACTTATTCTAAAGTTCATAGAACCAGATGTTTATTCTTAAATTGTATTCAACACTTGTTTGATAAAAATTATTCGGAAAGCAAGGAGAAAACAGTTGGGTGCTGCTGATATTTGAACTCATGATTTCCTGTTTACGAGACAGGCGCTTTAACCACTAAGCCACAGCACCAACGTTAATAGTACAAAATGCATAAATAATTCATTGTTGATGATGAAAATGTGTTTTCTGCTATAAATTCTTCTTTATATGTATTGTAATCTTAAACACGAAAAGATACTCAATCACTACGCAAGGATTGATATGTTTTAATAAACAGGTACTCTTATAAAACCCAATTTCATTTCTTGAATTCTTTACAATTTTTTTTCATGAAGGTAATAATATTGCTCCAATCTAGGTAGACATTTCATCTACGTCTTTCTCATAGATAAGTAATTTTTTCATTTTGCAATAACAGTATTCATTCTATGATCTTGAAAATACTTGGGTTTTTATAAGGTTAAAGATGATCTGTTCAACAGTAAGATGAATCAGACTTTTATATTTTAATTGTATCGGAATAAGACCTAATGAAAATGATTTGTTATATAACAATGAGAAAAGCAAGGCAATGCTGAGAGATGAACTCAGGATCTCCTGTTTACTAGACATGCGCTTTAACCAGCTAAGCCACAGCACCCACTTGATTCTTAAATTTGAAACACTTTTCTTTATGATGTTCAAGAGAATATTGCTTTTTCACTTTCATATTCTTTTCTAAGTTCACACACTTCTCTACTCAAACACTTAAGATGAATGAAGACTCTTCACTTATTCAAAAACACCTCTCTAATTTGAAGTTTACCCTATTCATATCATTTTAAAATATACCTTGCTGAAGAATGGATTAGTTGAATTCAACAATAGAGTGATCATTCACCTCTATCTTGTTCTTTGTCATTTTCTTTTCCCTATTTCAGTCAATGCATTCCTACAAAAATCTTCACAATACCAAGCATTTTATTTAATTTTTAAGATAACTTATTCTAAAGTTCATAGAACCAGATGTTTATTCTTAAATTGTATTCAACATTTGTTTGATGAAAATTATTCGGAAAGCATGGAGAAAACAGTCAGGTGCTGCTGAGATTTAAACTCAGGATGTCCTGTTTACGAGACAGGCTCTTTAACCACTAAGCCACAGCACCAAAGTTAATAATAAAAAATGCATAAATAATTTATTGTTGATGATGAAAATGTGTTTCCTGCTATAAATTCTTCTTTATATGTATTGTAATCTTAAACACGAGAAGATACTCAATCACTACGCAAGTATTAATATGTTTTAATAAACAGGTACTCTTATAAAACCCGATTTCATTTCTTGAATTCTTTACATTTTTTTTTCATGAAGGTATTAATATTGCTCAAATCAAGGTAGACATTTCATTTATGTATTTCTCATAGATAAGTATTTTTTTCATTTTGCAATAACAGTATTCATTCTATAATCTTGAAAATACTTGGGTTTTTATAAGGTTAAAGATGATCTGCTCAACAGTAAGATGAATCAGACTTTTATATTTTAATTGTATCGGAATAAGACCTAATGAAAATTAATTGTTATATAACAATGAGAAAAGCAAGGCACTGCTGAGAGTTGAACTCAGGATCTCCTGTTTACTAGACAGGCGCTTTAAGCAGCTAAGCCACAACACCCACATGATTCTTAAGTTTGAAACACTTTTCTTTATGGTGTTCAAGAGAATATTGCTTTTTCACTTTCATATTCTTTTCTAAGTTCACACACTTCTCTACTCAAACACTTAAGATGAATGAAGACTCTTCACTCATTCAAAAACACCTCTCTAATTTGAAGTTTACCCTATTCATATCATTTTAAAATATACCTTGCTGAAGAATGGATTAGTTGAATTCAACAATAGAGTGATCATTCACACCTCTATCTTGTTCTTTGTCATTTTCTTTTCCCTATTTCAGTCAATGCATTCCTACAAAAATCTTCACAATACCAAGCATTTTATTTAATTTTTAAGATAACTTATTCTAAAGTTCATAGAACCAGATGTTTATTCTTAAATTGTATTCAACACTTGTTTGATGAAAATTATTCGGAAAGCAAGGAGAAAACAGTTGGGTGCTGCTGATATTTGAACTCATGATTTCCTGTTTACGAGACAGGCGCTTTAACCACTAAGCCACAGCACCAACCTTAATAGTAAAAAATGCATAAATAATTCATTGTTGATGATGAAAATGTGTTTTCTGCTATAAATTCTTCTTTATATGTATTGTAATCTTAAACACGAAAAGATACTCAATCACTACGCAAGGATTGATATGTTTTAATAAACAGGTACTCTTATAAAACCCAATTTTATTTCTTGAATTCTTTACAATTTTTTTTCATGAAGGTAATGATATTGCTCCAATCTAGGTAGACATTTCATCTACGTCTTTCTAATAGATATGTATTTTTTTCATTTTGCAATAACAGTATTCATTCTATAATCTTGAAAATACTTGGGTTTTTATAAGGTTAAAGATGCTCTGTTCAACAGTAAGATGAATCAGACTTTTATATTTTAATTGTATCGGAATAAGACCTAATGAAAATGATTTGTTATGTAACAATGAGAAAAGCAAGGCACTGCTGAGAGTTAAACTCAGGATCTCCTGTTTACTAGTCAGGCGCTTTAACCAGCTAAGCCACAGCACCCACTTGATTCTTAAATTTGAAACACTTTTCTTTATGGTGTTCAAGAGAATATTGCTTTTTCACTTTCATATTCTTTTCTAAGTTCACACACTTCTCTACTCAAACACTTAAGATGAATGAAGACTCTTCACTTATTCAAAAACACCTCTCTAATTTGAAGTTTACCCTATTCATATCATTTTAAAATATACCTTGCTGAAGAATGGATTAGTTGAATTCAACAATAAAGTGATCATTCACCTCTATCTTGTTCTTTGTCATTTTCCTTTCCCTATTTCAGTCAATGCATTCCTACAAAAATCTTCACAATACCAAGCATTTTATTTAATTTTTAAGATAACTTATTCTAAAGTTCATAGAACCAGATGTTTATTCTTAAATTGTATTCAACATTTGTTTGATGAAAATTATTCGGAAAGCATGGAGAAAACAGGTAGGTGCTGCTGAGATTTGAACTCTGAATTTCCTGTGTAGGAGACAGGCGCTTTAACCACTAAGCCACAGCACCAACGTTAATAGCTAGAAATGCATAAATAATTAATTGTTGATGATGAAAATGTGTTTCCTGCTATAAATTCTTCTTTATATGTATTGTAATCTTAAACACGAAAACATACTCAATCACTACACAAGTATTATTATGTTTTATTAAACAGGTACTCTTATAAAACCCAATTTCATTTCTTGAATTCTTTAAAAAAAAATCATGAAGGTATTAATATTGCTCAAATCTAGGTAGAAATTTCATCTACGTCTTTCTCATAGATAAGTAATTTTTTCATTTTGCAATAACAGTATTCATTCTATGATCTTGAAAATACTTGGGTTTTTATAAGGTTAAAGATGATCTGTTCAACAGTAAGATGAATCAGACTTTTATATTTTAATTGTATCGGAATAAGACCTAATGAAAATGATTTGTTATATAACAATGAGAAAAGCAAGGCGCTGCTGAGATTTGAACTCAGGATCTCCTTTTTACTAAACAGGTGCTTTAACCAGCTAAGCCACAGCACCCACTTGATTCTTTATTTTGAAACACTTTTCTTTATGGTGTTCAAGAGAATATTGCTTTTTTACTTTCATATTCTTTTCTAAGTTCACACACTTCTCCACTCAAACACTTAAGATGAATGAAGACTCTTCAGTCATTCAAAAACACCTCTCTAATTTGAAGTTTACCCTATTCATATCATTTTAAAATATACCTTGCTGAAGAATGGATTAGTTGAATTCAACAATAGAGTGATCACTCACCTCTATCATTTTCTTTGTCATTTTCTTTTCCCTATTTCAGTCAATGCATTCCTACAAAAATCTTCACAATACCAAGAATTTTATTTAATTTTTAAGATAACTTATTCTAAAGTTCATAGAACCAGATGCTTATTCTTAAATTGTATTCAACACTTGTTTGATGAAAATTATTCGGAAAGCAAGGAGAAAACAGTCGGGTGCTGCTGATATTTGAACTCACGATTTCCTGTTTACGAGACAGGCGCTTTAACCACTAAGCCACAGCACCAACGTTAATAGTACAAAATGCATAAATAATTCATTGTTGATGATGAAAATGTGTTTTCTGCTATAAATTCTTCTTTATATGTATTGTAATCTTAAACACGAAAAGATACTCAATCACTACGCAAGGATTGATATGTTTTAATAAACAGGTACTCTTATAAAACCCAATTTCATTTCTTGAATTCTTTACAATTTTTTTTCATGAAGGTAATAACATTGCTCCCATCTAGGTAGACATTTCATCTACGTCTTTCTCATAGATAAGTAATTTTTTCATTTTGCAATAACAGTATTCATTCTATGATCTTGAAAATACTTGGGTTTTTATAAGGTTAAAGATGATCTGTTCAACAGTAAGATGAATCAGACTTTTATATTTTAATTGTATCGGAATAAGACCTAATGAAAATGATTTGTTATATAACAATGAGAAAAGCAAGGCACTGCTGAGAGTTGAACTCAGGATCTCCTGTTTACTAGACAGGCGCTTTAACCAGCTAAGCCACAGCACCCACTTGATTCTTTATTTTGAAACACTTTTCTTTATGGTGTTCAAGAGAATATTGCTTTTTCACTTTCATATTCTTTTCTAAGTTTACACACTTCTCTACTCAAACACTTAAGATGAATGAAGACTCTTCACTCATTCAAAAACACCTCTCTAATTTGAAGTTTACCCTATTCATATCATTTTAAAATATACCTTGCTGAAGAATGGATTAGTTGAATTCAACAATAGAGTGATCATTCACCTCTACCTTGTTCTTTGTCATTTTCTTTTCCCTATTTCAGTCAATGCATTCCTACAAAAATCTTCACAATACCAAGCATTTTATTTAATTTTTAAGATAACTTATTCTAAAGTTCATAGAACCAGATGTTTATTCTTAAATTGTATTCAACACTTGTTTGATGAAAATTATTCGGAAAGCAAGGAGAAAACAGTTGGGTGCTGCTAATATTTGAACTCATGATTTCCTGTTTACGAGACCGGGGCTTTAACCACTAAGCCACAGCACCAACGTTAATAGTAAGAAATGCATAAATAATTCATTGTTGATGATGAAAATGTGTTTCCTGCTATAAATTCTTCTTTATATGTATTGTAATCTTAAACACGAAAAGATACTCAATCACTGAGCAAGTATTAATATGTTTTAATAAACAGGTACTCTTATAAAACCCAATTTCATTTCTTGAATTCTTTAAAAAAAAATCATGAAGGTATCAATATTGCTCAAATCTAGGTAGAAATTTCATCTACGTCTTTCTCATAGATATGTATTTTTTCCATTTTGCAATAACAGTATTAATTCTATAATCTTGAAAATACTTCTGTTTTTATAAGGTTTAAGATGATCTGTTCAACAGTAAGATGAATCAGACTTTTATATTTTAATTGTATCGGAATAAGACCTTAATGAAAATGATTTGTTATATAACAATGAGAAAAACAAGGAGCTGCTGAGCTTTGAACTCAGGATCTCCTTTTTACTAAACAGGTGCTTTAACCAGCTAAGCCACAGCAACCACTTGATTCTTTATTTTGAAACACTTTCCTTTATGGTGTTCAAGAGAACTTTGCTTTTTCACTTTCATATTCTTTTCTAAGTTCACACACTTCTCTACTCAAACACTTAAGATGAATGAAAACTCTTCACTTATTCAAAAACACCTCTCTAATTTGAAGTTTACCCTATTCATATCATTTTAAAATATACCTTGCTGAAGAATGGATTAGTTGAATTCAACAATAGAGTGATCATTCACCTCTATCTCGTCCTTGTCATTTTCTTTTCCCTATTTCAGTCAATGCATTCATACAAAAATTTTCATAATACCAAGCATTTTATTTACTTTTTAAGATAACTTATTCTAAAGTTCATAGAAGCAGATGTTTATTCTTAAATTGTATTCAACATTTGTTTGATGAAAATTATTCGGAAAGCATGGAGAAAACAGGTAGGTGCTGCTGAGATTTGAACTCTGAATTTCCTGTGTACGAGAGAGGCGCTTTAACCACTAAGCCACAGCACCAACGTTAATAGTAAGAAATGTATAAATAATTCATTGTTGATGATGAAAATGTGTTTCCTGCTATAAATTCTTCTTTATATGTATTGTAATCTTAAACACGAAAACATACTCAATCACTACGCAAGTATTATTATGTTTTATTAAACAGGTACTCTTATAAAACCCAATTTCATTTCTTGAATTCTTTAAAAAAAAATCATGAAGGTATTAATATTGCTCAAATCTAGGTAGAAATTTCATCTACGTCTTTCTCATAGTTAAGTAATTTTTTCATTTTGCAATAACAGTATTCATTCTATGATCTTGAAAATACTTGGGTTTTTATACGGTTAAAGATGATCTGTTCAACAGTAAGATGAATCAGACTTTTATATTTTAATTGTATCGGAATAAGACCTAATGAAAATGATTTGTTATATAACAATGAGAAAAGCAAGGCACTGCTGAGAGTTGAACTCAGGATCTCCCGTTTACTAGACAGGCGCTTTAACCAGCTAAGCCACAGCACCCACTTGATTCTTTATTTTGAAACACTTTTCTTTATGGTGTTCAAGAGAATATTGCTTTTTCACTTTCATATTCTTTTCTAAGTTCACACACTTCTCTACTCAAACACTTAAGATGAATGAAGACTCTTCACTCATTCAAAAACACCTCTCTTATTTGAAGTTTACCCTATTCATATCATTTTAAAATATACCTTGCTGAAGAATGGATTAGTTGAATTCAACAATAGAGTGATCATTCACCTCTATCTTGTTCTTTGTCATTTTCTTTTCCCTATTTCAGTCAATGCATTCCTACAAAAATCTTCACAATACCAAGCATTTTATTTAATTTTTAAGATAACTTATTCTAAAGTTCATAGAACCAGATGTTTATTCTTAAATTGTATTCAACACTTGTTTGATGAAAATTATTCGGAAAGCAAGGAGAAAACAGTTGGGTGCTGCTGATATTTGAACTCATGATTTCCTGTTTACGAGACAGGCGCTTTAACCACTAAGCCACAGCACCAACCTTAATAGTAAAAAATGCATAAATAATTCATTGTTGAGGATGAAAATGTGTTTTCTGCTATAAATTCTTCTTTATATGTATTGTAATCTTAAACACGAAAAGATACTCAATCACTACGCAAGGATTGATATGTTTTAATAAACAGGTACTCTTATAAAACCCAATTTTATTTCTTGAATTCTTTACAATTTTTTTTCATGAAGGTAATGATATTGCTCCAATCTAGGTAGACATTTCATCTACGTCTTTCTCATAGATATGTATTTTTTTCATTTTGCAATAACAGTATTCATTCTATAATCTTGAAAATACTTGGGTTTTTATAAGGTTAAAGATGATCTGTTCAACAGTAAGATGAATCAGACTTTTATATTTTAATTGTATCGGAATAAGACCTAATGAAAATGATTTGTTATGTAACAATGAGAAAAGCAAGGCACTGCTGAGAGTTAAACTCAGGATCTCCTGTTTACTAGACAGGCGCTTTAACCAGCTAAGCCACAGCACCCACTTGATTCTTAAATTTGAAACACTTTTCTTTATGGTGTTCAAGAGAATATTGCTTTTTCACTTTCATATTCTTTTCTAAGTTCACACACTTCTCTACTCAAACACTTAAGATGAATGAAGACTCTTCACTTATTCAAAAACACCTCTCTAATTTGAAGTTTACCCTATTCATATCATTTTAAAATATACCTTGCTGAAGAATGGATTAGTTGAATTCAACAATAAAGTGATCATTCACCTCTATCTTGTTCTTTGTCATTTTCCTTTCCCTATTTCAGTCAATGCATTCCTACAAAAATCTTCACAATACCAAGCATTTTATTTAATTTTTAAGATAACTTATTCTAAAGTTCATAGAACCAGATCTTTATTCTTAAATTGTATTCAACATTTGTTTGATGAAAATTATTCGGAAAGCATGGAGAAAACAGGTAGGTGCTGCTGAGATTTGAACTCTGAATTTCCTGTGTAGGAGACAGGCGCTTTAACCACTAAGCCACAGCACCAACGTTAATAGCTAGAAATGCATAAATAATTAATTGTTGATGATGAAAATGTGTTTCCTGCTATAAATTCTTCTTTATATGTATTGTAATCTTAAACACGAAAACATACTCAATCACTACACAAGTATTATTATGTTTTATTAAACAGGTACTCTTATAAAACCCAATTTCATTTCTTGAATTCTTTAAAAAAAAATCATGAAGGTATTAATATTGCTCAAATCTAGGTAGAAATTTCATCTACGTCTTTCTCATAGATAAGTAATTTTTTCATTTTGCAATAACAGTATTCATTCTATGATCTTGAAAATACTTGGGTTTTTATAAGGTTAAAGATGATCTGTTCAACAGTAAGATGAATCAGACTTTTATATTTTAATTGTATCAGAATAAGACCTAATGAAAATGATTTGTTATATAACAATGAGAAAAGCAAGGCGCTGCTGAGATTTGAACTCAGGATCTCCTTTTTACTAAACAGGTGCTTTAACCAGCTAAGCCACAGCACCCACTTGATTCTTTATTTTGAAACACTTTTCTTTATGGTGTTCAAGAGAATATTGCTTTTTTACTTTCATATTCTTTTCTAAGTTCACACACTTCTCCACTCAAACACTTAAGATGAATGAAGACTCTTCAGTCATTCAAAAACACCTCTCTAATTTGAAGTTTACCCTATTCATATCATTTTAAAATATACCTTGCTGAAGAATGGATTAGTTGAATTCAACAATAGAGTGATCACTCACCTCTATCATTTTCTTTGTCATTTTCTTTTCCCTATTTCAGTCAATGCATTCCTACAAAAATCTTCACAATACCAAGAATTTTATTTAATTTTTAAGATAACTTATTCTAAAGTTCATAGAACCAGATGCTTATTCTTAAATTGTATTCAACACTTGTTTGATGAAAATTATTCGGAAAGCAAGGAGAAAACAGTCGGGTGCTGCTGATATTTGAACTCACGATTTCCTGTTTACGAGACAGGCGCTTTAACCACTAAGCCACAGCACCAACGTTAATAGTACAAAATGCATAAATAATTCATTGTTGATGATGAAAATGTGTTTTCTGCTATAAATTCTTCTTTATATGTATTGTAATCTTAAACACGAAAAGATACTCAATCACAACACAAGGATTGATATGTTTTAATAAACAGGTACTCTTATAAAACCCAATTTCATTTCTTGAATTCTTTACAATTTTTTTTCATGAAGGTAATAACATTGCTCCCATCTAGGTAGACATTTCATCTACGTCTTTCTCATAGATAAGTAATTTTTTCATTTTGCAATAACAGTATTCATTCTATGATCTTGAAAATACTTGGGTTTTTATAAGGTTAAAGATGATCTGTTCAACAGTAAGATGAATCAGACTTTTATATTTTAATTGTATCGGAATAAGACCTAATGAAAATGATTTGTTATATAACAATGAGAAAAGCAAGGCACTGCTGAGAGTTGAACTCAGGATCTCCTGTTTACTAGACAGGCGCTTTAACCAGCTAAGCCACAGCACCCACTTGATTCTTTATTTTGAAACACTTTTCTTTATGGTGTTCAAGAGAATATTGCTTTTTCACTTTCATATTCTTTTCTAAGTTTACACACTTCTCTACTCAAACACTTAAGATGAATGAAGACTCTTCACTCATTCAAAAACACCTCTCTAATTTGAAGTTTACCCTATTCATATCATTTTAAAATATACCTTGCTGAAGAATGGATTAGTTGAATTCAACAATAGAGTGATCATTCACCTCTACCTTGTTCTTTGTCATTTTCTTTTCCCTATTTCAGTCAATGCATTCCTACAAAAATCTTCACAATACCAAGCATTTTATTTAATTTTTAAGATAACTTATTCTAAAGTTCATAGAACCAGATGTTTATTCTTAAATTGTATTCAACACTTGTTTGATGAAAATTATTCGGAAAGCAAGGAGAAAACAGTTGGGTGCTGCTAATATTTGAACTCATGATTTCCTGTTTACGAGACCGGGGCTTTAACCACTAAGCCACAGCACCAACGTTAATAGTAAGAAATGCATAAATAATTCATTGTTGATGATGAAAATGTGTTTCCTGCTATAAATTCTTCTTTATATGTATTGTAATCTTAAACACGAAAAGATACTCAATCACTACGCAAGTATTAATATGTTTTAATAAACAGGTACTCTTATAAAACCCAATTTCATTTCTTGAATTCTTTAAAAAAAAATCATGAAGGTATCAATATTGCTCAAATCTAGGTAGAAATTTCATCTACGTCTTTCTCATAGATATGTATTTTTTCCATTTTGCAATAACAGTATTCATTCTATAATCTTGAAAATACTTCTGTTTTTATAAGGTTTAAGATGATCTGTTCAACAGTAAGATGAATCAGACTTTTATATTTTAATTGTATCGGAATAAGACCTAATGAAAATGATTTGTTATATAACAATGAGAAAAACAAGGAGCTGCTGAGCTTTGAACTCAGGATCTCCTTTTTACTAAACAGGTGCTTTAACCAGCTAAGCCACAGCAACCACTTGATTCTTTATTTTGAAACACTTTCCTTTATGGTGTTCAAGAGAACTTTGCTTTTTCACTTTCATATTCTTTTCTAAGTTCACACACTTCTCTACTCAAACACTTAAGATGAATGAAAACTCTTCACTTATTCAAAAACACCTCTCTAATTTGAAGTTTACCCTATTCATATCATTTTAAAATATACCTTGCTGAAGAATGGATTAGTTGAATTCAACAATAGAGTGATCATTCACCTCTATCTCGTCCTTGTCATTTTCTTTTCCCTATTTCAGTCAATGCATTCATACAAAAATTTTCATAATACCAAGCATTTTATTTACTTTTTAAGATAACTTATTCTAAAGTTCATAGAAGCAGATGTTTATTCTTAAATTGTATTCAACATTTGTTTGATGAAAATTATTCGGAAAGCATGGAGAAAACAGGTAGGTGCTGCTGAGATTTGAACTCTGAATTTCCTGTGTACGAGAGAGGCGCTTTAACCA
Organism: Lissotriton vulgaris; assembly: GCF_964263255.1. Classification (NCBI taxonomy): domain Eukaryota; kingdom Metazoa; phylum Chordata; class Amphibia; order Caudata; family Salamandridae; genus Lissotriton; species Lissotriton vulgaris. Next base: position 443,074,514 of record NC_141700.1, read on the forward strand.
CTAAGCCACAGCACCAACGTTAATAGTAAGAAATGTATAAATAATTCATTGTTGATGATGAAAATGTGTTTCCTGCTATAAATTCTTCTTTATATGTATTGTAATCTTAAACACGAAAACATACTCAATCACTACGCAAGTATTATTATGTTTTATTAAACAGGTACTCTTATAAAACCCAATTTCATTTCTTGAATTCTTTAAAAAAAAATCATGAAGGTATTAATATTGCTCAAATCTAGGTAGAAATTTCATTTACGTCTTTCTCATAGTTAAGTAATTTTTTCATTTTGCAATAACAGTATTCATTCTATGATCTTGAAAATACTTGGGTTTTTATACGGTTAAAGATGATCTGTTCAACAGTAAGATGAATCAGACTTTTATATTTTAATTGTATCGGAATAAGACCTAATGAAAATGATTTGTTATATAACAATGAGAAAAGCAAGGCACTGCTGAGAGTTGAACTCAGGATCTCCCGTTTACTAGACAGGCGCTTTAACCAGCTAAGCCACAGCACCCACTTGATTCTTTATTTTGAAACACTTTTCTTTATGGTGTTCAAGAGAATATTGCTTTTTCACTTTCATATTCTTTTCTAAGTTCACACACTTCTCTACTCAAACACTTAAGATGAATGAAGACTCTTCACTCATTCAAAAACACCTCTCTTATTTGAAGTTTACCCTATTCATATCATTTTAAAATATACCTTGCTGAAGAATGGATTAGTTGAATTCAACAATAGAGTGATCATTCACCTCTATCTTGTTCTTTGTCATTTTCTTTTCCCTATTTCAGTCAATGCATTCCTACAAAAATCTTCACAATACCAAGCATTTTATTTAATTTTTAAGATAACTTATTCTAAAGTTCATAGAACCAGATGTTTATTCTTAAATTGTATTCAACACTTGTTTGATGAAAATTATTCGGAAAGCAAGGAGAAAACAGTTGGGTGCTGCTGATATTTGAACTCATGATTTCCTGTTTACGAGACAGGCGCTTTAACCACTAAGCCACAGCACCAACCTTAATAGTAAAAAATGCATAAATAATTCATTGTTGAGGATGAAAATGTGTTTTCTGCTATAAATTCTTCTTTATATGTATTGTAATCTTAAACACGAAAAGATACTCAATCACTACGCAAGGATTGATATGTTTTAATAAACAGGTACTCTTATAAAACCCAATTTTATTTCTTGAATTCTTTACAATTTTTTTTCATGAAGGTAATGATATTGCTCCAATCTAGGTAGACATTTCATCTACGTCTTTCTCATAGATATGTATTTTTTTCATTTTGCAATAACAGTATTCATTCTATAATCTTGAAAATACTTGGCTTTTTATAAGGTTAAAGATGATCTGTTCAACAGTAAGATGAATCAGACTTTTATATTTTAATTGTATCGGAATAAGACCTAATGAAAATGATTTGTTATATAACAATGAGAAAAGCAAGGCACTGCTGAGAGTTGAACTCAGGATCTCCTGTTTACTAGACAGGCGCTTTAACCAGCTAAGCCACAGCACCCACTTGATTCTTAAATTTGAAACACTTTTCTTTATGGTGTTCAAGAGAATATTGCTTTTTCACTTTCATATTCTTTTCTAAGTTCACACACTTCTCTACTCAAACACTTAAGATGAATGAAGACTCTTCACTTATTCAAAAACACCTTTCTAATTTGAAGTTTACCCTATTCATATCATTTTAAAATATACCTTGCTGAAGAATGGATTAGTTGAATTCAACAATAAAGTGATCATTCACCTCTATCTTGTTCTTTGTCATTTTCCTTTCCCTATTTCAGTCAATGCATTCCTACAAAAATCTTCACAATACCAAGCATTTTATTTAATTTTTAAGATAACTTATTCTAAAGTTCATAGAACCAGATGTTTATTCTTAAATTGTATTCAACATTTGTTTGATGAAAATTATTCGGAAAGCATGGAGAAAACAGGTAGGTGCTGCTGAGATTTGAACTCTGAATTTCCTGTGTACGAGACAGGCGCTTTAACCACTAAGCCACAGCACCAACGTTAATAGTAAGAAATGCATAAATAATTCATTGTTGATGATGAAAATGTGTTTCCTGCTATAAATTCTTCTTTATATGTATTGTAATCTTAAACACGAAAACATACTCAATCACTACGCAAGTATTAATATGTTTTAATAAACAGGTACTCTTATAAAACCCAATTTCATTTCTTGAATTCTTTACAATTTTTTTTCATGAAGGTATTAATATTGCTCAAATCAAGGTAGACATTTCATTTACGTCTTTCTCATAGATAAGTATTTTTTTCATTTTGCAATAACAGTATTCATTCTATAATCTTGAAAATACTTGGGTTTTTATAATGTTAAAGATGATCTGCTCAACAGTAAGATGAATCAGACTTTTATATTTTAATTGTATCGGAATAAGACCTAATGAAAATGAATTGTTATATAACAATGAGAAAAGCAAGGCACTGTTGAGAGTTGAACTCAGGATCTCCTGTTTACTAGACAGGCGCTTTAACCAGCTAAGCCACAGCACCCACTTGATTCTTAAGTTTGAAACACTTTTCTTTATGGTGTTCAAGAGAATATTGCTTTTTCACTTTCATATTCTTTTCTAAGTTCACACACTTCTCTACTCAAACATTTAAGATGAATGAAGACTCTTCACTTATTCAAAAACACCTCTCTAATTTGAAGTTTACCCTATTCATATCATTTTAAAATATACCTTGCTGAAGAATGGATTAGTTGAATTCAACAATAGAGTGATCACTCACCTCTATCTTGTTCTTTGTCATTTTCTTTTCCCTATTTCAATCAATGCCTTCCTACAAAAATCTTCACAATACCAAGCATTTTATTTAATATTTAAGATAACTTATTCTAAGGTTCATAGAACTAGATGTTTATTCTTAAATTGTATTCAACATTTGTTTGATGAAAATTATTCGGAAAGCATGGAGAAAACAGTTAGGTGCTGCTGAGATTTGAACTCAGGATTTCCGGTTTACGAGACAGGCGCTTTAACCACTAAGCCACAGCACCAACGTTAACAGTAAGAAATGCATAAATAATTCATTGTTGATGATGAAAATGTGTTTCCTGCTATAAATTCTTCTTTATATGAATTGTAATCTTAAACACGAAAACATACTCAATCACTACGCAAGTATTATTATGTTTTATTAAACAGGTACTCTTATAAAACCCAATTTCATTTCTTGAATTCTTTAAAAAAAAATCATGAAGGTATTAATATTGCTCAAATCTAGGTAGAAATTTCATCTAAGTCTTTCTCATAGATATGTATTTTTTTCATTTTGCAATAACAGTATTCATTCTATAGTCTTGAAAATACTTCTGTTTTTATAAGGTTTAAGATGATCTGTTCAACAGTAAGATGAATCAGACTTTTATATTTTAATTGTATCGGAATAAGACCTAATGAAAATGATTTGTTATATAACAATGAGAAAAGCAAGGCGCTGCTGAGATTTGAACTCAGGATCTCTTTTTTACTAAACAGGTGCTTTAACCAGCTAAGCCACAGCAACCACTTGATTCTTTATTTTGAAACACTTTTCTTTATGGTGTTCAAGAGAACTTTGCTTTTTCACTTTCATATTCTTTTCTAAGTTCACACACTTCTCTACTCAAACACTTAAGATGAATGAAAACTCTTCACTTATTCAAAAACACCTCTCTAATTTGAAGTTTACCCTATTCATATCATTTTAAAATATACCTTGCTGAAGAATGGATTAGTTGAATTCAACAATAGAGTGATCATTCACCTCTATCTTGTCCTTGTCATTTTCTTTTCCCTATTTCAGTCAATGCATTCCTACAAAAATTTTCATAATACCAAGCATTTTATTTAATTTTTAAGATAACTTATTCTAAAGTTCATAGAACCAGATGTTTATTCTTAAATTGTATTCAACACTTGTTTGATGAAAATTATTCGGAAAGCAAGGAGAAAACAGTTGGGTGCTGCTGATATTTGAACTCATGATTTCCTGTTTACGAGACAGGCGCTTTAACCACTAAGCCACAGCACCAACCTTAATAGTAAAAAATGCATTAATAATTCATTGTTGATGATGAAAATGTGTTTTCTGCTATAAATTCTTCTTTATATGTATTGTAATCTTAAACACGAAAAGATACTCAATCACTACGCAAGGATTGATATGTTTTAACAAACAGGTACTCTTATAAAGCCCAATTTTATTTCTTGATTTCTTTACAATTTTGTTTCATGAAGGTAATGATATTGCTCCAATCTAGGTAGATATTTCATCTACGTCTTTCTCATAGATATGTATTTTTTTCATTTTGCAATAACAGTATTCATTCTATAATCTTGAAAATACTTGGGTTTTTATAAGGTTAAAGATGATCTGTTCAACAGTAAGATGAATCAGACTTTTATATTTTAATTGTACCGGAATAAGACCTAATGAAAATGATTTGTTATATAACAATGAGAAAAGCAAGGTACTACTGAGAGTTGAACTCAGGATCTCCTGTTTACTAGACAGGCGCTTTAACCAGCTAAGCCACAGCACCCACTTGATTCTTAAATTTGAAACACTTTTCTTTATGGTGTTCAAGAGAATATTGCTTTTTCACTTTCATATTCTTTTCTAAGTTCACACACTTCTCTACTCAAACACTTAAGATGAATGAAGACTCTTCACTTATTCAAAAACACCTCTCTAATTTGAAGTTTACCGTATTCATATCATTTTAAAATATACCTTGCTGAAGAATGGATTAGTTGAATTCAACAATAAAGTGATCATTCACCTCTATCTTGTTCTTTGTCATTTTCCTTTCCCTATTTCAGTCAATGCATTCCTACAAAAATCTTCACAATACCAAGCATTTTATTTAATTTTTAAGATAACTTATTCTAAAGTTCATAGAACCAGATGTTTATTCTTAAATTGTATTCAACATTTGTTTGATGAAAATTATTCGGAAAGCATGGAGAAAACAGGTAGGTGCTGCTGAGATTTGAACTCTGAATTTCCTGTGTACGAGACAGGCGCTTTAACCACTAAGCCACAGCACCAACGTTAATAGTAAGAAATGCATAAATAATTCATCGTTGATGATGAAAATGTGTTTCCTGCTATAAATTCTTCTTTATATGTATTGTAATCTTAAACACGAAAACATACTCAATCACTACGCAAGTATTATTATGTTTTATTAAACAGGTACTCTTATAAAACCCAATTTCATTTCTTGAATTCTTTAAAAAAAAATCATGAAGGTATTAATATTGCTCAAATCTAGGTAGAAATTTCATCTACGTCTTTCTCATAGATAAGTAATTTTTTCATTTTGCAATAACAGTATTCATTCTATGATCTTGAAAATACTTTGGTTTTTATAAGGTTAAAGATGATCTGTTCAACAGTAAGATGAATCAGACTTTTATATTTTAATTGTATCGGAATAAGACCTAATGAAAATGATTTGTTATATAACAATGAGAAAAGCAAGGTACTGCTGAGAGTTGAACTCAGGATCTCCTTTTTACTAAACAGGTGCTTTAACCAGCTAAGCCACAGCACCCACTTGATTCTTTATTTTGAAACACTTTTCTTTATGGTGTTCAAGAGAATATTTCTTTTTTACTTTCATATTCTTTTCTAAGTTCACACACTTCTCTACTCAAACACTTCCGATGAATGAAGACTCTTCACTTATTCAAAAACACCTCTCTAATTTGAAGTTTACCCTATTCATATCATTTTAAAATATACCTTGCTGAAGAATGGATTAGTTGAATTCAACAATAAAGTGATCATTCACCTCTATCTTGTTCTTTGTCATTTTCCTTTCCCTATTTCAGTCAATGCATTCCTACAAAAATCTTCACAATACCAAGCATTTTATTTAATTTTTAAGATAACTTATTCTAAAGTTCATAGAACCAGATGTTTATTCTTAAATTGTATTCAACATTTGTTTGATGAAAATTATTCGGAAAGCATGGCGAAAACAGGTAGGTGCTGCTGAGATTTGAACTCTGAATTTCCTGTGTACGAGACAGGCGCTTTAACCAATAAGCCACAGCACCAACGTTAATAGTAAGAAATGCATAAATAATTCATTGTTGATGATGTAAATGTGTTTCCTGCTATAAATTCTTCTTTATATGTATTGTAATCTTAAACACGAAAACATACTCAATCACTACGCAAGTATTATTATGTTTTATTAAACAGGTACTCTTATAAAACCAAATTTCATTTCTTGAATTCTTTAAAAAAAATCATGAAGGTATTAATATTGCTCAAATCTAGGTAGAAATTTCATCTACGTCTTTCTCATAGATAAGTAATTTTTTCATTTTGCAATAACAGTATTCATTCTATGATCTTGAAAATACTTGGGTTTTTATAAGGTTAAAGATGATCTGTTCAACAGTAAGATGAATCAGACTTTTATATTTTAATTGTATCGGAATAAGACCTAATGAAAATGATTTGTTATATAACAATGAGAAAAGCAAGGCACTGCTGAGAGTTGAACTCAGGATCTCCTGTTTACTAGACAGGCGCTTTAAGCAGCTAAGCCACAGCACCCACTTGATTCTTTATTTTGAAATACTTTTCTTTATGGTGTTCAAGAGAATATTGCTTTTTCACTTTCACATTCTTTTCTAAGTTCACACACTTCTCTACTCAAACACTTAAGATGAATGAAGACTCTTCACTCATTCAAAAACACCTCTCTAATTTGAAGTTTACCCTATTCATATCATTTTAAAATATACCTTGCTGAAGAATGGATTAGTTGAATTCAACAATAGAGTGATCATTCACCTGTATCTTGTTCTTTGTCATTTTCTTTTCCCTATTTCAGTCAATGCATTCCTACAAAAATCTTCACAATACCAAGCATTTTATTTAATTTTTAAGATAACTTATTCTAAAGTTCATAGAACCAGATGTTTATTCTTAAATTGTATTCAACACTTGTTTGATGAAAATTATTCGGAAAGCAAGGAGAAAACAGTTGGGTGCTGCTGATATTTGAACTCATGATTTCCTGTTTACGAGACAGGCGCTTTAACCACTAAGCCACAGCACCAACGTTAATAGTACAAAATGCATAAATAATTCATTGTTGATGATGAAAATGTGTTTTCTGCTATAAATTCTTCTTTATATGTATTGTAATCTTAAACACGAAAAGATACTCAATCACTACGCAAGGATTGATATGTTTTAATAAACAGGTACTCTTATAAAACCCAATTTCATTTCTTGAATTCTTTACAATTTTTTTTCATGAAGGTAATAATATTGCTCCAATCTAGGTAGACATTTCATCTACGTCTTTCTCATAGATAAGTAATTTTTTCATTTTGCAATAACAGTATTCATTCTATGATCTTGAAAATACTTGGGTTTTTATAAGGTTAAAGATGATCTGTTCAACAGTAAGATGAATCAGACTTTTATATTTTAATTGTATCGGAATAAGACCTAATGAAAATGATTTGTTATATAACAATGAGAAAAGCAAGGCAATGCTGAGAGATGAACTCAGGATCTCCTGTTTACTAGACATGCGCTTTAACCAGCTAAGCCACAGCACCCACTTGATTCTTAAATTTGAAAGACTTTCTTTATGATGTTCAAGAGAATATTGCTTTTTCACTTTCATATTCTTTTCTAAGTTCACACACTTCTCTACTCAAACACTTAAGATGAATGAAGACTCTTCACTTATTCAAAAACACCTCTCTAATTTGAAGTTTACCCTATTCATATCATTTTAAAATATACCTTGCTGAAGAATGGATTAGTTGAATTCAACAATAGAGTGATCATTCACCTCTATCTTGTTCTTTGTCATTTTCTTTTCCCTATTTCAGTCAATGCATTCCTACAAAAATCTTCACAATACCAAGCATTTTATTTAATTTTTAAGATAACTTATTCTAAAGTTCATAGAACCAGATGTTTATTCTTAAATTGTATTCAACATTTGTTTGATGAAAATTATTCGGAAAGCATGGAGAAAACAGTCAGGTGCTGCTGAGATTTAAACTCAGGATGTCCTGTTTACGAGACAGGCTCTTTAACCACTAAGCCACAGCACCAAAGTTAATAATAAAAAATGCATAAATAATTTATTGTTGATGATGAAAATGTGTTTCCTGCTATAAATTCTTCTTTATATGTATTGTAATCTTAAACACGAGAAGATACTCAATCACTACGCAAGTATTAATATGTTTTAATAAACAGGTACTCTTATAAAACCCGATTTCATTTCTTGAATTCTTTACATTTTTTTTTCATGAAGGTATTAATATTGCTCAAATCAAGGTAGACATTTCATTTATGTCTTTCTCATAGATAAGTATTTTTTTCATTTTGCAATAACAGTATTCATTCTATAATCTTGAAAATACTTGGGTTTTTATAAGGTTAAAGATGATCTGCTCAACAGTAAGATGAATCAGACTTTTATAGTTTAATTGTATCGGAATAAGACCTAATGAAAATTAATTGTTATATAACAATGAGAAAAGCAAGGCACTGCTGAGAGTTGAACTCAGGATCTCCTGTTTACTAGACAGGCACTTTAAGCAGCTAAGCCACAACACCCACATGATTCTTAAGTTTGAAACACTTTTCTTTATGGTGTTCAAGAGAATATTGCTTTTTCACTTTCATATTCTTTTCTAAGTTCACACACTTCTCTACTCAAACACTTAAGATGAATGAAGACTCTTCACTCATTCAAAAACACCTCTCTAATTTGAAGTTTACCCTATTCATATCATTTTAAAATATACCTTGCTGAAGAATGGATTAGTTGAATTCAACAATAGAGTGATCATTCACACCTCTATCTTGTTCTTTGTCATTTTCTTTTCCCTATTTCAGTCAATGCATTCCTACAAAAATCTTCACAATACGAAGCATTTTATTTAATTTTTAAGATAACTTATTCTAAAGTTCATAGAACCAGATGTTTATTCTTAAATTGTATTCAACACTTGTTTGATGAAAATTATTCGGAAAGCAAGGAGAAAACAGTTGGGTGCTGCTGATATTTGAACTCATGATTTCCTGTTTACGAGACAGGCGCTTTAACCACTAAGCCACAGCACCAACCTTAATAGTAAAAAATGCATAAATAATTCATTGTTGATGATGAAAATGTGTTTTCTGCTATAAATTCTTCTTTATATGTATTGTAATCTTAAACACGAAAAGATACTCAATCACTACGCAAGGATTGATATGTTTTAATAAACAGGTACTCTTATAAAACCCAATTTTATTTCTTGAATTCTTTACAATTTTTTTTCATGAAGGTAATGATATTGCTCCAATCTAGGTAGACATTTCATCTACGTCTTTCTCATAGATATGTATTTTTTTTCATTTTGCAATAACAGTATTCATTCTATAATCTTGAAAATACTTGGGTTTTTATAAGGTTAAAGATGCTCTGTTCAACAGTAAGATGAATCAGACTTTTATATTTTAATTGTATCGGAATAAGACCTAATGAAAATGATTTGTTATGTAACAATGAGAAAAGCAAGGCACTGCTGAGAGTTAAACTCAGGATCTCCTGTTTACTAGACAGGCGCTTTAACCAGCTAAGCCACAGCACCCACTTGATTCTTAAATTTGAAACACTTTTCTTTATGGTGTTCAAGAGAATATTGCTTTTTCACTTTCATATTCTTTTCTAAGTTCACACACTTCTCTACTCAAACACTTAAGATGAATGAAGACTCTTCACTTATTCAAAAACACCTCTCTAATTTGAAGTTTACCCTATTCATATCATTTTAAAATATACCTTGCTGAAGAATGGATTAGTTGAATTCAACAATAAAGTGATCATTCACCTCTATCTTGTTCTTTGTCATTTTCCTTTCCCTATTTCAGTCAATGCATTCCTACAAAAATCTTCACAATACCAAGCATTTTATTTAATTTTTAAGATAACTTATTCTAAAGTTCATAGAACCAGATGTTTATTCTTAAATTGTATTCAACATTTGTTTGATGAAAATTATTCGGAAAGCATGGAGAAAACAGGTAGGTGCTGCTGAGATTTGAACTCTGAATTTCCTGTGTAGGAGACAGGCGCTTTAACCACTAAGCCACAGCACCAACGTTAATAGCTAGAAATGCATAAATAATTAATTGTTGATGATGAAAATGTGTTTCCTGCTATAAATTCTTCTTTATATGTATTGTAATCTTAAACACGAAAACATACTCAATCACTACACAAGTATTATTATGTTTTATTAAACAGGTACTCTTATAAAACCCAATTTCATTTCTTGAATTCTTTAAAAAAAAATCATGAAGGTATTAATATTGCTCAAATCTAGGTAGAAATTTCATCTACGTCTTTCTCATAGATAAGTAATTTTTTCATTTTGCAATAACAGTATTCATTCTATGATCTTGAAAATACTTGGGTTTTTATAAGGTTAAAGATGATCTGTTCAACAGTAAGATGAATCAGACTTTTATATTTTAATTGTATCGGAATAAGACCTAATGAAAATGATTTGTTATATAACATTGAGAAAAGCAAGGCGCTGCTGAGATTTGAACTCAGGATCTCCTTTTTACTAAACAGGTGCTTTAACCAGCTAAGCCACAGCACCCACTTGATTCTTTATTTTGAAACACTTTTCTTTATGGTGTTCAAGAGAATATTGCTTTTTTACTTTCATATTCTTTTCTAAGTTCACACACTTCTCCACTCAAACACTTAAGATGAATGAAGACTCTTCAGTCATTCAAAAACACCTCTCTAATTTGAAGTTTACCCTATTCATATCATTTTAAAATATACCTTGCTGAAGAATGGATTAGTTGAATTCAACAATAGAGTGATCACTCACCTCTATCATTTTCTTTGTCATTTTCTTTTCCCTATTTCAGTCAATGCATTCCTACAAAAATCTTCACAATACCAAGAATTTTATTTAATTTTTAAGATAACTTATTCTAAAGTTCATAGAACCAGATGCTTATTCTTAAATTGTATTCAACACTTGTTTGATGAAAATTATTCGGAAAGCAAGGAGAAAACAGTCGGGTGCTGCTGATATTTGAACTCACGATTTCCTGTTTACGAGACAGGCGCTTTAACCACTAAGCCACAGCACCAACGTTAATAGTACAAAATGCATAAATAATTCATTGTTGATGATGAAAATGTGTTTTCTGCTATAAATTCTTCTTTATATGTATTGTAATCTTAAACACGAAAAGATACTCAATCACTACGCAAGGATTGATATGTTTTAATAAACAGGTACTCTTATAAAACCCAATTTCATTTCTTGAATTCTTTACAATTTTTTTTCATGAAGGTAATAACATTGCTCCCATCTAGGTAGACATTTCATCTACGTCTTTCTCATAGATAAGTAATTTTTTCATTTTGCAATAACAGTATTCATTCTATGATCTTGAAAATACTTGGGTTTTTATAAGGTTAAAGATGATCTGTTCAACAGTAAGATGAATCAGACTTTTATATTTTAATTGTATCGGAATAAGACCTAATGAAAATGATTTGTTATATAACAATGAGAAAAGCAAGGCACTGCTGAGAGTTGAACTCAGGATCTCCTGTTTACTAGACAGGCGCTTTAACCAGCTAAGCCACAGCACCCACTTGATTCTTTATTTTGAAACACTTTTCTTTATGGTGTTCAAGAGAATATTGCTTTTTCACTTTCATATTCTTTTCTAAGTTTACACACTTCTCTACTCAAACACTTAAGATGAATGAAGACTCTTCACTCATTCAAAAACACCTCTCTAATTTGAAGTTTACCCTATTCATATCATTTTAAAATATACCTTGCTGAAGAATGGATTAGTTGAATTCAACAATAGAGTGATCATTCACCTCTACCTTGTTCTTTGTCATTTTCTTTTCCCTATTTCAGTCAATGCATTCCTACAAAAATCTTCACAATACCAAGCATTTTATTTAATTTTTAAGATAACTTATTCTAAAGTTCATAGAACCAGATGTTTATTCTTAAATTGTATTCAACACTTGTTTGATGAAAATTATTCGGAAAGCAAGGAGAAAACAGTTGGGTGCTGCTAATATTTGAACTCATGATTTCCTGTTTACGAGACCGGGGCTTTAACCACTAAGCCACAGCACCAACGTTAATAGTAAGAAATGCATAAATAATTCATTGTTGATGATGAAAATGTGTTTCCTGCTATAAATTCTTCTTTATATGTATTGTAATCTTAAACACGAAAAGATACTCAATCACTACGCAAGTATTAATATGTTTTAATAAACAGGTACTCTTATAAAACCCAATTTCATTTCTTGAATTCTTTAAAAAAAAATCATGAAGGTATCAATATTGCTCAAATCTAGGTAGAAATTTCATCTACGTCTTTCTCATAGATATGTATTTTTTCCATTTTGCAATAACAGTATTCATTCTATAATCTTGAAAATACTTCTGTTTTTATAAGGTTTAAGATGATCTGTTCAACAGTAAGATGAATCAGACTTTTATATTTTAATTGTATCGGAATAAGACCTAATGAAAATGATTTGTTATATAACAATGAGAAAAACAAGGAGCTGCTGAGCTTTGAACTCAGGATCTCCTTTTTACTAAACAGGTGCTTTAACCAGCTAAGCCACAGCAACCACTTGATTCTTTATTTTGAAACACTTTCCTTTATGGTGTTCAAGAGAACTTTGCTTTTTCACTTTCATATTCTTTTCTAAGTTCACACACTTCTCTACTCAAACACTTAAGATGAATGAAAACTCTTCACTTATTCAAAAACACCTCTCTAATTTGAAGTTTACCCTATTCATATCATTTTAAAATATACCTTGCTGAAGAATGGATTAGTTGAATTCAACAATAGAGTGATCATTCACCTCTATCTCGTCCTTGTCATTTTCTTTTCCCTATTTCAGTCAATGCATTCATACAAAAATTTTCATAATACCAAGCATTTTATTTACTTTTTAAGATAACTTATTCTAAAGTTCATAGAAGCAGATGTTTATTCTTAAATTGTATTCAACATTTGTTTGATGAAAATTATTCGGAAAGCATGGAGAAAACAGGTAGGTGCTGCTGAGATTTGAACTCTGAATTTCCTGTGTACGAGAGAGGCGCTTTAACCACTAAGCCACAGCACCAACGTTAATAGTAAGAAATGTATAAATAATTCATTGTTGATGATGAAAATGTGTTTCCTGCTATAAATTCTTCTTTATATGTATTGTAATCTTAAACACGAAAACATACTCAATCACTACGCAAGTATTATTATGTTTTATTAAACAGGTACTCTTATAAAACCCAATTTCATTTCTTGAATTCTTTAAAAAAAAATCATGAAGGTATTAATATTGCTCAAATCTAGGTAGAAATTTCATCTACGTCTTTCTCATAGTTAAGTAATTTTTTCATTTTGCAATAACAGTATTCATTCTATGATCTTGAAAATACTTGGGTTTTTATACGGTTAAAGATGATCTGTTCAACAGTAAGATGAATCAGACTTTTATATTTTAATTGTATCGGAATAAGACCTAATGAAAATGATTTGTTATATAACAATGAGAAAAGCAAGGCACTGCTGAGAGTTGAACTCAGGATCTCCCGTTTACTAGACAGGCGCTTTAACCAGCTAAGCCACAGCACCCACTTGATTCTTTATTTTGAAACACTTTTCTTTATGGTGTTCAAGAGAATATTGCTTTTTCACTTTCATATTCTTTTCTAAGTTCACACACTTCTCTACTCAAACACTTAAGATGAATGAAGACTCTTCACTCATTCAAAAACACCTCTCTTATTTGAAGTTTACCCTATTCATATCATTTTAAAATATACCTTGCTGAAGAATGGATTAGTTGAATTCAACAATAGAGTGATCATTCACCTCTATCTTGTTCTTTGTCATTTTCTTTTCCCTATTTCAGTCAATGCATTCCTACAAAAATCTTCACAATACCAAGCATTTTATTTAATTTTTAAGATAACTTATTCTAAAGTTCATAGAACCAGATGTTTATTCTTAAATTGTATTCAACACTTGTTTGATGAAAATTATTCGGAAAGCAAGGAGAAAACAGTTGGGTGCTGCTGATATTTGAACTCATGATTTCCTGTTTACGAGACAGGCGCTTTAACCACTAAGCCACAGCACCAACCTTAATAGTAAAAAATGCATAAATAATTCATTGTTGAGGATGAAAATGTGTTTTCTGCTATAAATTCTTCTTTATATGTATTGTAATCTTAAACACGAAAAGATACTCAATCACTACGCAAGGATTGATATGTTTTAATAAACAGGTACTCTTATAAAACCCAATTTTATTTCTTGAATTCTTTACAATTTTTTTTCATGAAGGTAATGATATTGCTCCAATCTAGGTAGACATTTCATCTACGTCTTTCTCATAGATATGTATTTTTTTCATTTTGCAATAACAGTATTCATTCTATAATCTTGAAAATACTTGGGTTTTTATAAGGTTAAAGATGATCTGTTCAACAGTAAGATGAATCAGACTTTTATATTTTAATTGTATCGGAATAAGACCTAATGAAAATGATTTGTTATATAACAATGAGAAAAGCAAGGCACTGCTGAGAGTTGAACTCAGGATCTCCTGTTTACTAGACAGGCGCTTTAACCAGCTAAGCCACAGCACCCACTTGATTCTTAAATTTGAAACACTTTTCTTTATGGTGTTCAAGAGAATATTGCTTTTTCACTTTCATATTCTTTTCTAAGTTCACACACTTCTCTACTCAAACACTTAAGATGAATGAAGACTCTTCACTTATTCAAAAACACCTTTCTAATTTGAAGTTTACCCTATTCATATCATTTTAAAATATACCTTGCTGAAGAATGGATTAGTTGAATTCAACAATAAAGTGATCATTCACCTCTATCTTGTTCTTTGTCATTTTCCTTTCCCTATTTCAGTCAATGCATTCCTACAAAAATCTTCACAATACCAAGCATTTTATTTAATTTTTAAGATAACTTATTCTAAAGTTCATAGAACCAGATGTTTATTCTTAAATTGTATTCAACATTTGTTTGATGAAAATTATTCGGAAAGCATGGAGAAAACAGGTAGGTGCTGCTGAGATTTGAACTCTGAATATCCTGTGTACGAGACAGGCGCTTTAACCACTAAGCCACAGCACCAACGTTAATAGTAAGAAATGCATAAATAATTCATTGTTGATGATGAAAATATGTTTCCTGCTATAAATTCTTCTTTATATGTATTGTAATCTTAAACACGAAAACATACTCAATCACTACGCAAGTATTAATATGTTTTAATAAACAGGTACTCTTATAAAACCCAATTTCATTTCTTGAATTCTTTACAATTTTTTTTCATGAAGGTATTAATATTGCTCAAATCAAGGTAGACATTTCATTTACGTCTTTCTCATAGATAAGTATTTTTTTCATTTTGCAATAACAGTATTCATTCTATAATCTTGAAAATACTTGGGTTTTTATAATGTTAAAGATGATCTGCTCAACAGTAAGATGAATCAGACTTTTATATTTTAATTGTATCGGAATAAGACCTAATGAAAATGAATTGTTATATAACAATGAGAAAAGCAAGGCACTGTTGAGAGTTGAACTCAGGATCTCCTGTTTACTAGACAGGCGCTTTAACCAGCTAAGCCACAGCACCCACTTGATTCTTAAGTTTGAAACACTTTTCTTTATGGTGTTCAAGAGAATATTGCTTTTTCACTTTCATATTCTTTTCTAAGTTCACACACTTCTCTACTCAAACATTTAAGATGAATGAAGACTCTTCACTTATTCAAAAACACCTCTCTAATTTGAAGTTTACCCTATTCATATCATTTTAAAATATACCTTGCTGAAGAATGGATTAGTTGAATTCAACAATAGAGTGATCACTCACCTCTATCTTGTTCTTTGTCATTTTCTTTTCCCTATTTCAATCAATGCCTTCCTACAAAAATCTTTACAATACCAAGCATTTTATTTAATATTTAAGATAACTTATTCTAAGGTTCATAGAACTAGATGTTTATTCTTAAATTGTATTCAACATTTGTTTGATGAAAATTATTCGGAAAGCATGGAGAAAACAGTTAGGTGCTGCTGAGATTTGAACTCAGGATTTCCGGTTTACGAGACAGGTGCTTTAACCACTAAGCCACAGCACCAACGTTAACAGTAAGAAATGCATAAATAATTCATTGTTGATGATGAAAATGTGTTTCCTGCTATAAATTCTTCTTTATATGAATTGTAATCTTAAACACGAAAACATACTCAATCACTACGCAAGTATTATTATGTTTTATTAAACAGGTACTCTTATAAAACCCAATTTCATTTCTTGAATTCTTTAAAAAAAAATCATGAAGGTATTAATATTGCTCAAATCTAGGTAGAAATTTCATCTAAGTCTTTCTCATAGATATGTATTTTTTTCATTTTGCAATAACAGTATTCATTCTATAGTCTTGAAAATACTTCTGTTTTTATAAGGATTAAGATGATCTGTTCAACAGTAAGATGAATCAGACTTTTATATTTTAATTGTATCGGAATAAGACCTAATGAAAATGATTTGTTATATAACAATGAGAAAAGCAAGGCGCTGCTGAGATTTGAACTCAGGATCTCTTTTTTACTAAACAGGTGCTTTAACCAGCTAAGCCACAGCAACCACTTGATTCTTTATTTTGAAACACTTTTCTTTATGGTGTTCAAGAGAACTTTGCTTTTTCACTTTCATATTCTTTTCTAAGTTCACAAACTTCTCTACTCAAACACTTAAGATGAATGAAAACTCTTCACTTATTCAAAAACACCTCTCTAATTTGAAGTTTACCCTATTCATATCATTTTAAAATATACCTTGCTGAAGAATGGATTAGTTGAATTCAACAATAGAGTGATCATTCACCTCTATCTTGTCCTTGTCATTTTCTTTTCCCTATTTCAGTCAATGCATTCCTACAAAAATTTTCATAATACCAAGCATTTTATTTAATTTTTAAGATAACTTATTCTAAAGTTCATAGAACCAGATGTTTATTCTTAAATTGTATTCAACACTTGTTTGATGAAAATTATTCGGAAAGCAAGGAGAAAACAGTTGGGTGCTGCTGATATTTGAACTCATGATTTCCTGTTTACGAGACAGGCGCTTTAACCACTAAGCCACAGCACCAACCTTAATAGTAAAAAATGCATTAATAATTCATTGTTGATGATGAAAATGTGTTTTCTGCTATAAATTCTTCTTTATATGTATTGTAATCTTAAACACGAAAAGATACTCAATCACTACGCAAGGATTGATATGTTTTAACAAACAGGTACTCTTATAAAGCCCAATTTTATTTCTTGATTTCTTTACAATTTTTTTTCATGAAGGTAATGATATTGCTCCAATCTAGGTAGATATTTCATCTACGTCTTTCTCATAGATATGTATTTTTTTCATTTTGCAATAACAGTATTCATTCTATAATCTTGAAAATACTTGGGTTTTTATAAGGTTAAAGATGATCTGTTCAACAGTAAGATGAATCAGACTTTTATATTTTAATTGTACCGGAATAAGACCTAATGAAAATGATTTGTTATATAACAATGAGAAAAGCAAGGTACTACTGAGAGTTGAACTCAGGATCTCCTGTTTACTAGACAGGCGCTTTAACCAGCTAAGCCACAGCACCCACTTGATTCTTAAATTTGAAACACTTTTCTTTATGGTGTTCAAGAGAATATTGCTTTTTCACTTTCATATTCTTTTCTAAGTTCACACACTTCTCTACTCAAACACTTAAGATGAATGAAGACTCTTCACTTATTCAAAAACACCTCTCTAATTTGAAGTTTACCGTATTCATATCATTTTAAAATATACCTTGCTGAAGAATGGATTAGTTGAATTCAACAATAAAGTGATCATTCACCTCTATCTTGTTCTTTGTCATTTTCCTTTCCCTATTTCAGTCAATGCATTCCTACAAAAATCTTCACAATACCAAGCATTTTATTTAATTTTTAAGATAACTTATTCTAAAGTTCATAGAACCAGATGTTTATTCTTAAATTGTATTCAACATTTGTTTGATGAAAATTATTCGGAAAGCATGGAGAAAACAGGTAGGTGCTGCTGAGATTTGAACTCTGAATTTCCTGTGTACGAGACAGGCGCTTTAACCACTAAGCCACAGCACCAACGTTAATAGTAAGAAATGCATAAATAATTCATCGTTGATGATGAAAATGTGTTTCCTGCTATAAATTCTTCTTTATATGTATTGTAATCTTAAACACGAAAACATACTCAATCACTACGCAAGTATTATTATGTTTTATTAAACAGGTACTCTTATAAAACCCAATTTCATTTCTTGAATTCTTTAAAAAAAAATCATGAAGGCATTAATATTGCTCAAATCTAGGTAGAAATTTCATCTACGTCTTTCTCATAGATAAGTAATTTTTTCATTTTGCAATAACAGTATTCATTCTATGATCTTGAAAATACTTTGGTTTTTATAAGGTTAAAGATGATCTGTTCAACAGTAAGATGAATCAGACTTTTATATTTTAATTGTATCGGAATAAGACCTAATGAAAATGATTTGTTATATAACAATGAGAAAAGCAAGGTACTGCTGAGAGTTGAACTCAGGATCTCCTTTTTACTAAACAGGTGCTTTAACCAGCTAAGCCACAGCACCCACTTGATTCTTTATTTTGAAACACTTTTCTTTATGGTGTTCAAGAGAATATTTCTTTTTTACTTTCATATTCTTTTCTAAGTTCACACACTTCTCTACTCAAACACTTAAGATGAATGAAGACTCTTCAGTCATTCAAAAACACCTCTCTAATTTGAAGTTTACCCTATTCATATCATTTTAAAATATACCTTGCTGAAAAATTGATTAGTTGAATTCAACAATAGAGTGATCATTCACCTCTACCTTGTTCTTTGTCATTTTCTTTTCCCTATTTCAGTCAATGCATTCCTACAAAAATCTTCACAATACCAAGAATTTTATTTAATTTTTAAGATAACTTATTCTAAAGTTCATAGAACCAGATGCTTATTCTTAAATTGTATTCAACACTTGTTTGATGAAAATTATTCGGAAAGCAAGGAGAAAACAGTCGGGTGCTGCTGATATTTGAACTCATGATTTCCTGTTTACGAGACAGGCGCTTTAACCACTAAGCCACAGCACCAACGTTAATAGTACAAAATGCATAAATAATTCATTGTTGATGATGAAAATGTGTTTTCTGCTATAAATTCTACTTTATATGTATTGTAATCTTAAACACGAAAAGATACTCAATCACTACGCAAGGATTGATATGTTTTAATAAACAGGTACTCTTATAAAACCCAATTTCATTTCTTGAATTCTTTACAATTTTTTTTCATGAAGGTAATAATATTGCTCCAATCTAGGTAGACATTTCATCTACGTCTTTCTCATAGATAAGTAATTTTTTCATTTTGCAATAACAGTATTCATTCTATGATCTTGAAAATACTTGGGTTTTTATAAGGTTAAAGATGATCTGTTCAACAGTAGGATGAATCAGACTTTTATATTTTAATTGTATCGGAATAAGACCTAATGAAAATGATTTGTTATATAACAATGAGAAAAGCAAGGCACTGCTGAGAGTTGAACTCAGGATCTCCTGTTTACTAGACAGGCGCTTTAACCAGCTAAGCCACATCACCCACTTGATTCTTTATTTTGAAACACTTTTCTTTATGGTGTTCAAGAGAATATTGCTTTTTCACTTTCATATTCTTTTCTAAGTTCACACACTTCTCTACTCAAACACTTAAGATGAATGAAGACTCTTCACTCATTCAAAAACACCTCTCTAATTTGAAGTTTACCCTATTCATATCATTTTAAAATATACCTTGCTGAAGAATGGATTAGTTGAATTCAACAATAGAGTGATCATTCACCTCTATCTTGTTCTTTGTCATTTTCTTTTCCCTATTTCAGTCAATGCATTCCTACAAAAATCTTCACAATACCAAGCATTTTATTTAATTTTTAAGATAACTTATTCTAAAGTTCATAGAACCAGATGTTTATTCTTAAATTGTATTCAACACTTGTTTGATGAAAATTATTCGGAAAGCAAGGAGAAAACAGTTGGGTGCTGCTGATATTTGAACTCATGATTTCCTGTTTATGAGACAGGCGCTTTAACCACTAAGCCACAGCACCAACGTTAATAGTACAAAATGCATAAATAATTTATTGTTGATGATAAAAATGTGTTTTCTGCTATAAATTCTTCTTTATATGTATAGTAATCTTAAACACGAAAAGATACTCAATCACTCCGCAAGGATTGATATGTTTTAATAAACAGGTACTCTTATAAAACCCAATTTCATTTCTTGAATTCTTTACAAATTTTTTTCATGAAGGTAATAATATTGCTCCAATCTAGGTAGACATTTCATCTACGTCTTTCTCATAGATAAGTAATTTTTTCATTTTGCAATAACAGTATTCATTCTATGATCTTGAAAATACTTGGGTTTTTATAAGGTTAAAGATGATCTGTTCAACAGTAAGATGAATCAGACTTTTATATTTTAATTGTATCGGAATAAGACCTAATGAAAATGATTTGTTATATAACAATGAGAAAAGCAAGGCACTGCTGAGAGTTGAACTCAGGATCTCCTGTTTACTAGACAGGCGCTTTAACCAGCTAAGCCACAGCACCCACTTGATTCTTACATTTGAAACACTTTTCTTTATGATGTTCAAGAGAATATTGATTTTTCACTTTCATATTCTTTTCTAAGTTCACACACTTCTCTACTCAAACACTTAAGATGAATGAAGACTCTTCACTTATTCAAAAACACCTCTCTAATTTGAAGTTTACCCTATTCATATCATTTTAAAATATACCTTGCTGAAGAATGGATTAGTTGGCTTCAACAATAGAGTGATCATTCACCTCTATCTTGTTCTTTGTCATTTTCTTTTCCCTATTTCAGTCAATGCATTCCTACAAAAATCTTCACAATACCAAGCATTTTATTTAATTTTTAAGATAACTTATTCTAAAGTACATAGAACCAGATGTTTATTCTTAAATTGTATTCAACATTTGTTTGATGAAAATTATTTGGAAAGCATGGAGAAAACAATAAGGTGCTGCTGAGATTTGAACTCAGAATTTCCTGTTTACGAGACAGGCGCTTTAACCACTAAGCCACAGCACCAACGTTAATAATAAGAAATGCATAAATAATTTATTGTTGATGATGAAAATGTGTTTCCTGCTATAAATTCTTCTTTATATGTATTGTAATCTTAAACACGAGAAGATACTCAATCACTACGCAAGTATTAATATGTTTTAATAAACAGGTACTCCTATAAAACCCAATTTCATTTCTTGAATTCTTTAAAAAAAAATTATGAAGGTATTAATATTGCTCAAATCTAGGTAGAAATTTCATCTACGTCTTTCTCATAGATATGTATTTTTTTCATTTTGCAATAACAGTATTCATTCTATAATCTTGAAAATACTTCTGTTTTTATAAGGTTTAAGATGATCTGTTCAACAGTAAGATGAATCAGACTTTTATATTTTAATTGTATCGGAATAAGACCTAATGAAAATGATTTGTTACATAACAATGAGAAAAGCAAGGCACTGCTGAGATTTGAACTCAGGATCTCCTTTTTACTAAACAGGTGCTTTAACCAGCTAAGCCACAGCACCCACTTGATTCTTTATTTTGAAACACTTTTCTTTATGGTGTTCAAGAGAATATTGCTTTTTCACTTTCATATTCTTTTCTAAGTTCACACACTTCTCCACTCAAACACTTAAGATGAATGAAGACTCTTCAGTCATTCAAAAACACCTCTCTAATTTGAAGTTTACCCTATTCATATCATTTTAAAATATACCTTGCTGAAGAATGGATTAGTTGAATTCAACAATAGAGTGATCACTCACCTCTATCCTTTTCTTTGTCATTTTCTTTTCCCTATTTCAGTCAATGCATTCCTACAAAAATCTTCACAATACCAAGCATTTTATTTAATTTTTAAGATAACTTATTCTAAAGTTCATAGAACCAGATGTTTATTCTTAAATTGTATTCAACACTTGTTTGATGAAAATTATTCGGAAAGCAAGGAGAAAACAGTTGGGTGCTGCTGATATTTGAACTCATGATTTCCTGTTTACGAGACAGGGGCTTTAACCACTAAGCCACAGCACCAACGTTAATAGTAAGAAATGCATAAATAATTCATTGTTGATGATGAAAATGTGTTTCCTGCTATAAATTCTTCTTTATATGTATTGTAATCTTAAACACGAAAAGATACTCAATCACTACGCAAGTATTAATATGTTTTAATAAACAGGTACTCTTATAAAACCCAATTTCATTTCTTGAATTCTTTAAAAATAATCATGAAGGTATCAATATTGCTCAAATCTAGGTAGAAATTTCATCTACGTCTTTCTCATAGATATGTATTTTTTTCATTTTGCAATAACAGTATTCATTCTATAATCTTGAAAATACTTCTGTTTTTATAAGGTTTAAGATGATCTGTTCAACAGTAAGATGAATCAGACTTTTATATTTTAATTGTATCGGAATAAGACCTAATGAAAATGATTTGTTATATAACAATGAGAAAAACAAGGAGCTGCTGAGCTTTAAACTCAGGATCTCCTTTTTACTAAACAGGTGCTTTAACCAGCTAAGCCACAGCAACCACTTGATTCTTTATTTTGAAACACTTTCCTTTATGGTGTTCAAGAGAACTTTGCTTTTTCACTTTCATATTCTTTTCTAAGTTCACACACTTCTCTACTCAAACACTTAAGATGAATGAAAACTCTTCACTTATTCAAAAACACCTCTCTAATTTGAAGTTTACCCTATTCATATCATTTTAAAATATACCTTGCTGAAGAATGGATTAGTTGAATTCAACAATAGAGTGATCATTCACCTCTATCTTGTCCTTGTCATTTTCTTTTCCCTATTTCAGTCAATGCATTCCTACAAAAATTTTCATAATACCAAGCATTTTATTTAATTTTTAAGATAACTTATTCTAAAGTTCATAGAACCAGATGTTTATTCTTAAATTGTATTCAACACTTGTTTGATGAAAATTATTCGGAAAGCAAGGAGAAAACAGTTGGGTGCTGCTGATATTTGAACTCATGATTTCCTGTTTACGAGACAGGCGCCTTAACCACTAAGCCACAGCACCAACCTTAATTGTAAAAAATGCATAAATAATTCATTGTTGATGATGAAAATGTGTTTTCTGCTATAAATTCTTCTTTATATGTATTGTAATCTTAAACACGAAAAGATACTCAATCACTACGCAAGGATTGATATGTTTTAATAAACAGGTACTCTTATAAAACCCAATTTTATTTCTTGAATTCTTTACAATTTTTTTTCATGAAGGTAATGATATTGCTCCAATCTAGGTAGACATTTCATCTACGTCTTTCTCATAGATATGTATTTTTTTCATTTTGCAATAACAGTATTCATTCTATAATCTTGAAAATACTTGGGTTTTTATAAGGTTAAAGATGATCTGTTCAACAGTAAGATGAATCAGACTTTTATATTTTAATTGTATCGGAATAGACCTAATGAAAATGATTTGTTATATAACAATGAGAAAAGCAAGGCACTGCTGAGAGTTGAACTCAGGATCTCCGGTTTACTAGACAGGCGCTTTAACCAGCTAAGCCACAGCACCCACTTGATTCTTAAATTTGAAACACTTTTCTTTATGGTGTTCAAGAGAATATTGCTTTTTCACTTTCATATTCTTTTCTAAGTTCACACACTTCTCTACTCAAACACTTAAGATGAATGAAGACTCTTCACTTATTCAAAAACACCTCTCTAATTTGAAGTTTACCCTATTCATATCATTTTAAAATATACCTTGCTGAAGAATGGATTAGTTGAATTCAACAATAAAGTGATCATTCACCTCTATCTTGTTCTTTGTCATTTTCCTTTCCCTATTTCAGTCAATGCATTCCTACAAAAATCTTCACAATACCAAGCATTTTATTTAATTTTTAAGATAACTTATTCTAAAGTTCATAGAACCAGATGTTTATTCTTAAATTGTATTCAACATTTGTTTGATGAAAATTATTCGGAAAGCATGGAGAAAACAGGTAGGTGCTGCTGAGATTTGAACTCTGAATTTCCTGTGTACGAGACAGGCGCTTTAACCACTAAGCCACAGCACCAACGTTAATAGTAAGAAATGCATAAATAATTCATTGTTGATGATGAAAATGTGTTTCCTGCTATAAATTCTTCTTTATATGTATTGTAATCTTAAACACGAAAACATACTCAATCACTACGCAAGTATTATTATGTTTTATTAAACAGGTACTCTTATAAAACCCAATTTCATTTCTTGAATTCTTTAAAAAAAAATCATGAAGGTATTAATATTGCTCAAATCTAGGTAGAAATTTCATCTACGTCTTTCTCATAGATATGTATTTTTTCATTTTGCAATAACAGTATTCATTCTATAATCTTTAAAATACTTCTGTTTTTATAAGGTTTAAGTTGATCTGTTCAACAGTAAGATGAATCAGACTTTTATATTTTAATTGTATCGGAATAAGACCTAATGAAAATGATTTGTTATATAACAATGAGAAAAGCAAGGCACTGCTGAGAGTTGAACTCAGGATTTCCTGTTTACTAGACAGGCGCTTTAACCAGCTAAGCCACAGCACCCACTTGATTTTTAAATTCGAAACACTTTTCTTTATGGTGTTCAAGAGAATATTGCTTTTTCACTTTCATATTCTTTTCTAAGTTCACACACTTCTCTACTCAAACACTTAAGATGAATGAAGACTCTTCACTTATTCAAAAACACCTCTCTAATTTGAAGTTTACCCTATTCATATCATTTTAAAATATACCTTGCTGAAGAATGGATTAGTTGATTTCAACAATAGAGTGATCATTCACCTCTATCTTGTTCTTTGTCATTTTCCTTTCCCTATTTCAGTCAATGCATTCCTACAAAAATCTTCACAATACCAAGCATTTTATTTAATTTTTAAGATAACTTATTCTAAAGTTCATAGAACCAGATGTTTATTCTTAAATTGTATTTAACATTTGTTTGATGAAAATTATTCGGAAAGCATGGAGAAAACAGTTAGGTGCTGCTGAGATTTGAACTCCGGATTTCCTGTTTACGAGACAGGCACTTTAACCACTAAGCCACAGCACCAACGTTAATAGTAAGAAATGCATAAATAATTCATTGTTGATGATGAAAATGTGTTTCCTGCTATAAATTCTTCTTTATATGTATTGTAATCTTAAACACGAAAACATACTCAATCACTACGCAAGTATTATTATGTTTTATTAAACAGGTACTCTTATAAAACCCAATTTCATTTCTTGAATTCTTTAAAAAAAAATCATGAAGGTATTAATATTGCTCAAATCTAGGTAGAAATTTCATCTAAGTCTTTCTCATAGATATGTATTTTTTTCATTTTGCAATAACAGTATTCATTCTATAATCTTGAAAATACTTCTGTTTTTATAAGGTTTAAAATGATCTGTTCAACAGTAAGATGAATCAGACTTTTATATTTTAATTGTATCGGAATAAGACCTAATGAAAATGATTTGTTATATAACAATGAGAAAAACAAGGCGCTGCTGAGATTTGAACTCAGGATCTCCTTTTTACTAAACAGGTGCTTTAACCAGCTAAGCCACAGCACCCACTTGATTCTTTGTTTTGAAACACTTTTCTTTATGGTGTTCAAGAGAACTTTGCTTTTTCACTTTCATATTCTTTTCTAAGTTCACACACTTCTCTACTCAAACACTTAAGATGAATGAAAACTCTTCACTTATTCAAAAACACCTCTCTAATTTGAAGTTTACCCTATTCATATCATTTTAAAATATACCTTGCTGAAGAATGGATTAGTTGAATTCAACAATAGAGTGATCATTCACCTCTATCTTGTCCTTGTCATTTTCTTTTCCCTATTTCAGTCAATGCATTCCTACAAAAATCTTCATAATACCAAGCATTTTATTTAATTTTTAAGATAACTTATTCTAAAGTTCATAGAACCAGATGTTTATTCTTAAATTGTATTCAACACTTGTTTGATGAAAATTATTCGGAAAGCAAGGAGAAAACAGTTGGGTGCTGCTGATATTTGAACTCATGATTTCCTGTTAACGAGACAGGTGCTTTAACCACTAAGCCACAGCACCAACCTTAAGAGTAAAAAATGCATACATAATTCATTGTTGATGATGAAAATGTGTTTTCTGCTATAATTTCTTCTTTATATGTATTGTAATCTTAAACACGAAAAGATACTCAATCACTACGCAAGTATTAATATGTTTTAATAAACAGGTACTCCTATAAAACCCAATTTCATTTCTTGAATTCTTTAAAAAAAAAATTATGAAGGTATTAATATTGCTCAAATCTAGGTAGAAATTTCATCTACGTCTTTCTCATAGATATGTATTTTTTCATTTTGCAATAACAGTATTCATTCTATAATCTTTAAAATACTTCTGTTTTTATAAGGTTTAAGTTGATCTGTTCAACAGTAAGATGAATCAGACTTTTATATTTTAATTGTATCGGAATAAGACCTAATGAAAATGATTTGTTATATAACAATGAGAAAAAAAAAGGCGCTGCTGAGATTTGAACTCCGGAGCTCCTTTTAACTAAACAGGTGCTTTAACCAGCTAAGCCACAGCACCCACTTGATTCTTTATTTTGAAACACTTTTCTTTATGGTGTTCAAGAGAATATTGCTTTTTCACTTTCATATTCTTTTCTAAGTTCACACACTTCTCTACTCAAACACTTAAGATGAATGAAGACTCTTCACTTATTCAAAAACACCTCTCTAATTTGAAGTTTACCCTATTCATATCATTTTAAAATATACCTTGCTGAAGAATGGATTAGTTGAATTCAACAATAGAGTGATCACTCACCTCTATCTTGTTCTTTGTCATTTTCTTTTCCCTATTTCAATCAATGCCTTCCTACAAAAATCTTCACAATACCAAGCATGTTATTTAATTTTTAAGATAACTTATTCTAAGGTTCATAGAACCAGATGTTTATTCTTAAATTGTATTCAACATTTGTTTGATGAAAAATATTCGGAAAGCAAGGAGAAAACAGTTGGGTGCTGCTGATATTTGAACTCATGATTTCCTGTTTACGAGACAGGGGCTTTAATCACTAAGCCACAGCACCAACGTTAATAGTAAGAAATGCATAAATAATTCATTGTTGATGATGAAAATGTGTTTCCTGCTATAAATTCTTCTTTATATGTATTGTAATCTTAAACACTAAAAGATACTCAATCACTACGCAAGTATTAATATGTTTTAATAAACAGGTACTCTTATAAAACCCAATTTCATTTCTTGAATTCTTTAAAAAAAAATCATGAAGGTATTAATAATGCTCAAATCTAGGTAGAAATTTCATCTACGTCTTTCTCATAGATTTGTATTTTTTTCATTTTGCAATAACAGTATTCATTCTATAATCTTGAACATACTTCTGTTTTTATAAGGTTTAAGATGATCTGTTCAACAGTAAGATGAATCAGACTTTTATATTTAAATTGTATCGGAATAAGACCTAATGAAAATGATTTGTTATATAACAATGAGAAAAGCAAGGCGCTGCTGAGATTTGAACTCAGGATCTCCTCTTTACTAAACAGGTGCTTTAACCAGCTAAGCCACAGCACCCACTTGATTTTTTATTTTGAAACACTTTTCTTTATGGTGTTCAAGAGAATATTGCTTTTTCACTTTCATATTCTTTTCTAAGTTCACACACTTCTCTACTCAAACACTTAAGATGAATGAAGACTCTTCACTTATTCAAAAACACCTCTCTAATTTGAAGTTTACCCTATTCATATCATTTTAAAATATACCTTGCTGAAGAATGGATTAGTTGAATTCAACAATAGAGTGATCATTCACCTCTATCTTGTTCTTTGTCATTTTCTTTTCCCTATTTCAGTCAATACATTCCTACAAAAATCTTCACAATACCAAGCATTTTATTTAATTTTTAAGATAACTTATTCTAAAGTTCATAGAACCAGATGTTTATTCTTAAATTGTATTCAACACTTGTTTGATGAAAATTATTCGGAAAGCAAGGAGAAAACAGTTGGGTGCTGCTGATGTTTGAACTCATGATTTCCTGTTTACGAGAGAGGCGCTTTAACCACTAAGCCACAGCAGCAACGTTAATAGTAAAAAATGCATTAATAATTCATTGTTGATGATAAAAATGTGTGTTCTGCTATAAATTCTTCTTTATATGTATTGTAATCTTAAACACGAAAAGATACTCAATCACTACGCAAGGATTGATATGTTTTAATAAACAGGTACTCTTGTAAAACCCAATTTCATTTCTTGAATTCTTTACAATTTTTTTTCATGAAGGTAATAATATTGCTCCAATCTAGGTAGACATTTCATCTACGTCTTTCTCATAGATATGTATTTTTTTCATTTTGCAATAACAGTATTTATTCTATAATCTTGAAAATACTTGGGTTTTTATACGGTTAAAGATGATCTGTTCAACAGTAAGATGAATCAGACTTTTATATTTTAATTGTATCGGAATAAGACCTAATGAAAATGATTTGTTATATAACAATGAGAAAAGCAAGGCACTGCTGAGAGTTGAACTCAGGATCTCCTGTTTACTAGACAGGCGCTTTAATCAGCTAAGCCACAGCACCCACTTGATTCTTAAAGTTGAAACACTTTTCTTTATGGTGTTCAAGAGAATATTGCTTTTTCACTTTCATATTCTTTTCTAAGTTCACACACTTCTCTACTCAAACACTTAAGATGAATGAAGATTCTTCACTTATTCAAAAACACCTCTCTAATTTGAAGTTTACCCTATTCATATCATTTTAAAATATACCTTGCTGAAGAATGGATTAGTTGAATTCAACAATAGAGTGATCACTCACCTCTATCTTGTTCTTTGTCATTTTCTTTTCCCTATTTCAATCATTGCCTTCCTACAAAAATCTTCACAATACCAAGCATTTTATTTAATTTTTAAGATAACTTATTCTAAGGTTCATAGAACCAGATGTTTATTCTTAAATTGTATTCAACACTTGTTTGATGAAAATTATTCGGAAAGCATGGAGAAAACAGTTAGGTGCTGCTGGTATTTGAACTCAGGATTTCCTGTTTACCAGACAGGTGCTTTAACCACTAAGCCACAGCACCAACGTTAATAGTAAAAAATGCATAAATCATTTATTGTTGATGATGAAAATGTGTTTCTGCCATAAATTCTTCTTTATATGTATTGTAATCTTAAACACGAAAAGATACTCAATCACTATGCAAGGATTAATATGTTTTAATAAACAGGTACTCTTATAAAACCCAATTTCATTTCTTGAATTCTTTACAATTTTTTTTCATGACGGTATTAATATTGCTCAAATCTAGGTAGAAATTTCATCTACGTCTTTCTCATAGATATGTATTTTTTTCATTTTGCAATAACAGTATTCATTCTATAATCTTGGAAATACTTGGGTTTTTATAAGGTTTAAGATGATCTGTTCAACAGTAAGATGAATCAGATTTTTATATTTTAATTGTATCGGAATAAGACCTAATGAAAATGATTTGTTATATAACAATGAGAAAAGCAAGGCGCTGCTGAGAGTTGAACTCAGGATCTCCTTTTTACTAAACAGGCGCTTTAACCAGCTAAGCCACAGCACCCACTTGATACTTAAATTTGAAACACTTTTCTTTATGCTGTTCAAGAGAATATTGCTTTTTCACTTTCATAGTCTTTTCTAAGTTCACACACTTCTCTAGTCATAAACTTAAGATGAATGAAGACTCTTCACTTATTCAAAAACACCTCTCTAATTTGAAGTTTACCCTATTCATATCATTTTAAAATATACCTTGCTGAAGAATGGATTAGTTGAATTCAACAATAGAGTGATCATTCACCTCTATCTTGTTCTTTGTCATTTTCTTTTCCCTATTTCAATCAATGCATTCCTACAAATATCTTCACAATACCAAGTATTTTATTTATTTTTTAGGATAACATTCTAAAGTTCATAGAACCAGATGTTTATACTTAAATTGTATTCAACACTTGTTTGATGAAAATTACTCGGAAAGCATGGAGAAAACAGTTAAATGCTGCTGAGATTTGAACTCAGGATTTCCTGTTTACGAGACAGGAGCTTTAACCACTTAGCCACAGCACCAACGGTAATACTAAAAAATGCATAAATAATTTATTGTTGATGATGAAAATGTGTTTTCTGCTATAA
Source organism: Lissotriton vulgaris (assembly GCF_964263255.1). Taxonomy (NCBI): domain Eukaryota; kingdom Metazoa; phylum Chordata; class Amphibia; order Caudata; family Salamandridae; genus Lissotriton; species Lissotriton vulgaris. Next base: position 443,105,126 of record NC_141700.1, read on the forward strand.
ATTCTTCTTTATATGTATTGTAATCTTAAACACGAAAAGATACTCAATCACTACGCAAGGATTAATATGTTTTAATAAACAGGTACTCTTATAAAACCCAATTTCATTTCTTGAATTCTTTACAATTTTTTTTCATGAAGGTAATAATATTGCTCCAATCTAGGTAGACATTTCATCTACGTCTTTCTCATAGATATGTATTTTTGTCATTTTGCAATAACAGTATTCATTCTATAATCTTGAAAATACTTGGGTTTTTATAAGGTTTAAGATGATCTGTTCAACAGTAATATGAATCAGACTTGTATATTTTAATCTTATCGGAATAAGACCTAATAAAAATGATTTGTTGTATAATAATGCGCAAAGAAAGGCGCTGCTGAGAGATGAACTCAGGATCTCCTGTTTACTAGACAGGCGCTTTAACTAGCTAAGCCACAGCACCCACTTGATTCTTAATTTTGAAACACTTTTCTTTATGATGTTCAAAAGAATATTGCTTTTTCACTTTCATATTCTTTTCTAAGTTCACACACTTCTCTACTCAAACACTTAAGATGAATGAAGACTCTTCACTTATTCAAAAACACCTCTCTAATTTGAAGTTTACCCTATTCATATCATTTCAAAATATACCTTGCTAAAGAATGGATTAGTTGAATTCAACAATAGAGTGATCATTCCCCTCTATCTTGTTCTTTGTCATTTTCTTTTCCCTATTCCAGTCAATGCAGTCCTACAAAAATCTTCACAATAAAAATTATTTTATTTAATTTTTAAGATAACTTATTCTAAAGTTCATAGAACCAGATGTTTATTCTTAAATTGTATTCAACACTTGTTTGATGAAAATTATTCGGAAAGCATGGAGAAAACAGTTAGGTGCTGCTGAGATTTGAACTCAAGATTTCCTGTTTACCAAACAGGCGCTTTAACCACTAAGCCACAGCACCAACGTTAATAGTAAAAAATGCATAAATAATTTATTGTTGATGATGAAAATGTGTTTCCTGCTATAAATTCTTCCTTATATGTATTGTGATCTTAAACACGAAAAGATACTCAATCACTACGCAAGTATTAATATGTTTTAATAAACAGGTACTCTTATAAAACCTAATTTCATTTCTTGAATTCTTTACAATTTTTTTTCATGAAGGTATTATTATTGCTCAAATCTAGTTAGAAATTTCATCTACGTCTTTCTCATAGATATTTCTTTTTTTTCATTTTGCAATAACAGTATTCATTCTATAATCTTGAAAATACTTGGGTTTTTATAAGGTTTAAGATGATCTTTTCAACAGTAAGATGAATCAGACTTTTATATTTTAATTGTATCGGAATAAGACCTAATGAAAATGATTTGTTATATAACAATGAGAAAAGCAAGGCACTGCTGAGAGTTGAACTCAGGATCTCCTGTTTACTAGACAGGCGCTTTAACCATCTAAGCCACAGCACCCACTTGATTTTTAAGTTTGAAACACTTTTCTTTATGGTGTTCAAGAGGATATTGCTTTTTCACTTTCATATTCTTTTCTAAGTTCACACACTTCTCTACTCAAACATTTAAGATGAATGAAGACTCTTCACTTATTCAAAAACACCTCTCTAATTTGAAGTTTACCCTATTCATATCATTTTAAAATATACCTTGCTGAAGAATGGATTAGTTGAATTCAACAATAGAGTGATCACTCACCTCTATCCTGTTCTTTGTCATTTTCTTTTCCCTATTTCAGTCAATGCCTTCCTACAAAAATCTTCACAATACCAAGCATTTTATTTAATTTTTAAGATAACTTATTCTAAAGTTCATAGAACCAGATGTTTATTCTTAAATTGTATTCAACATTTGTTTGATGAAAATTATTTGGAAAGCATGGAGAAAACAGTTAGGTGCTGCTGAGATTTGAACTCAGGATTTCCTGTTAACGAGACAGGCGCTTTAACCACTAAGCCACAGCACCAACGTTAACAGTAAGAAATGCATAAATAATTTATTGTTGATGATGAAAATGTGTTTCCTGCTATAAATTCTTCTTTATATGTATTGTAATCTTAAACACGAAGATACTCAATCACTACGCAAGTATTAATATGTTTTAATAAACAGGTACTCCTATTGAAGGACTGGGTTAATTTAAGACCCAGCGGTGCCAGGGATAACACCTGAAACCTTCGTGGGTAACCTGTTCTGGCATACAAATGACAGAGACACGGGACACTTCTTCGGTGTCAAAGATTCGAGGTTTATTTACTGCAGGGAACACAGAAGTCACAGGAAGTACAACACGTGCAGGTTCCAGGAGACTGCTTCAACTTGTATCTGTGGATCGCTCCTTTTATACAGTTTTCTCTCATAGGTTAACATGGTACACAAAGGATTACAACTTGGTTCCCATCGTAAAGACCATAAGGGGTCGCTTTCATGTATTCAGGGCCCGGAACATAAGTACAGTAACATTTGGTAGTTCCCAACTGTAAAAGCACATCTTCTCACCATTAGTACATTCCAATCAGCAGTAAACAGATCGAGGATAAGGCGAAAAACAGGTGCAGAGGAAGACAGGAACGAAGAGGGTGTAAAAGGGGAGGTACCAGGAAACACGAGTTGCAAGAATCAAAAGGACGTGCCTAATGAGATGCACAACTGAGACAATAGTCCGGCACGGCAAGATGAGCCTCGAGCGGGGCCAGCTGCCTTGCAGTGTCATCCCCCTCATCATAAAGACACTTTCAAAGGAAATGTGTCTTCCGCAGGAGTTTGGGAATCCCAGGGTCGCGAAGCGGACAGCGTCCGTTCGCTGGCTACTTGAGGGCAAGAAACAAAATGGATGCCATATCTAAGAAGGAACCCGTGGGTTCAGATGAAGAAACCCACAAAACAAACGAACGGTTTAGGCTAGCACAGCGAAAACGCGTACACCCACTAAACTCGTCATTTGCGGTTCATAGATACCAGACTCGGCCATATTCGTGCGAGTCGAAAACACCACTTACGATCGTCACGGAACCTCAGACGCTCCTTTTGCCCTCATGTAGGCAAGCACTAGTCGGAATCATAATCGATCTCGATATTCATCAGACCATCCAGATGCTGCTGCAACATAATTCTATCCATCAATGCTTCCTTGGTAACAGGCGGCCGTCTTATACACGTTGTGGCACAGAGGCCACATAAGGCAGGACCACACTGCACACAAAGACAGCACGTGAACAGGAATGCTACAACAACCCCGATAATCATCAGAATCGTCCAACCCCAAGTCGACATTAGGCCCCAAAACCATCCTAGTAGCGTCCAATCCCCTACGTCCACGTGTATGGACTCAGAGATCTTATGCAACTTCGAGATGGTTTGATAGACAGTCGGAGCGTTATCTGGAATGAAAATACAACAGCTCGAATGGATCACCTTACATACTCCACCTCGATCTGCTAAGACAACGTCTAAAACCATACGGTTTTGTAACGTCATAAGCCTATCCACCTGGAGCTCTGCTGTAATGTTACCAAGGGCACTGGCAGTGATATTAGCAGTCGATTCCACCACTCGAGTCAACTGTCTCAGGTTCCTACTATTGACCATAGGTCCCCAAAACGGAAAGAAACCCTTGAAAAAGTCTCCTGCCTCTTGACCGGCATTGTCCTCTTCGCTAATCACGCCCCTCACAACTCTGGTCTTATGATAATCTGCGGCAACCGTAAAAGTTGGAGGCAACAAGTTTGCAATATAACAGGTGCCCGCAAAGTCAAGGGGCAACCATGTATATGCACGGTCATAACAGACAAAGTATGTACCCTTGGCAGTCAGGAGAACAGGGGAAGAGAGCATTGGTAAAACATACATCTCGGAGCAAGCACTCTCTCCAAGGTGAGCTCTCGGGCTTCGGCCACGACCTTATAGACAGAAATTACCAAGGTGGGGTACGATCCATATTGGAGACGAGCTTTTAAGCTGTCTTTCACCTACGAGCGCATTATACTCAACCTCACTCAGATCCCTATAGGCTCGCACCTCTTCATCTGGGATAAGCGACGGCTCATAGATATCCCTATCTAAGTCAGCAATCGCTATTGCCAAAGGCTTATGGTACGGACCGGGACCAAAGTGGGGAGAACGTGGCCCTCGATTGGGGTAAGAATCTAGTGCGCTTCGAAACATTGTTTGGAATGCTCGATCTGAACCCTGGGAACTGTAAGGTAGGACCAAGTACAGAATTCCTTTATCGGTGGTATGTGGCATTAACCCACACACCCAACAATTGGTAGTGTTTACAACCAACTGATGCTGATGAAGGAGCTGAACAAAGGAATTGTTCATGAACTCCGCACGTCTAGCCTGCTCGTGTTGTGGTAAGATGTGGAAGGAATGAGGAGAAACAGTGGAGATAGGTTTAGGTTCAGAAGAAGGGGTAGGTGAGGCAGTAGGCAAGAACGACTGTATCATGTAATACACCCCACCCACCAATAATGAGGAAACAGTTAAGAATTGAAGGAACACCTGAGACATGAAGCATTTTGTACGAGCAATTTGCTGCAGCTTGAATCTTTGGGCCTGAGCTTTTTCCAAATCCAACAGCTTTGAGAAAGCCATCCTCTAAAACCGTCCGCAGCGTTTTTGACGCACTTCGTTCTGTGTAGCAGTAGTCAATCCCCAGGAGTTCCCAGGAACCGACGGTCTTTGACCTAGTGTCAAGACCTACTAACCGGAAGGAAGTACCCGTGCGGCCCTACGGCCCACCCGGATGCAAGGTATTTTTAATTTACAATATGTACAAAATCTCCTAGCTGTGAAAGCAAACCGTATATATGGAAAAAGGCTCAAATTTACAAAATTACAATTTATACGAGTGTGTTCAGACTGAATGGTAGCAATGGGGTAACGTGGATGTCAAAGGAGAAAGCAGAGCTTTTATTAGTCTTTGATATTGGATCGCAGAAAATATCGGCTTTTCCCAGGACGTGTCTGTTCGTCAAACAGTTGGTCCGATGATGAAACAGAGTTCTGTTGATCAGTCAATTGTTCAGATCCTGAGTTTTGTGATGACAAATGTTCAACAATGTCGTTCTGCTGCACTGAGGTCTCTCCGACAGGCTGAGCGTCGCTAAAAGGAACGAAAGTCTGCACAGCTTCTGTTTCGGACGAGGCAATGCCCTTCCTCACCCACGAGTCTGCTGGTAAAGGTACAGGTACCTTTTTAGTATGGGTGGCATGCACCCAATTTTTGCGTCCTTCCTAACGAACAGCAGTCCTCGTGGCAAGGAGCACTTGGTAGGGTCCAGTAAAACGAGGCTCAAGGTTGCGTTTTCTGGCGAAGTTTCGTGTCACCACCCAGTCTCCGGGCTGGAGCTGGTGGCCTGGACCCTCCGTCTGCGTCGGCAGTGCTTCAAAGACCTGTTGGTGAATTAACCTCAGTTTAGCAGTCAGATCATGAAGTTAATGGATCAACATTGGATATTCAAGATCAGAGAACACACTTGGTCTAGGGACCCCCCAAACATTGGCAGGGCGGCCGAACACAATCTCGTAGGGGCTAAGCCCTACTCGGGAGTGTACAGTCGCCCTTGTTGACAATAGAGCTAAGGGTAAAGCTTCAGGCCACGAGAGACCAGTCGTAGCCTGAATCTTCGCTAACTTTAATTTAAGGGTGCCATTATAACCTTCAACCAAACCTGCTGACTGGGGATGATTGGCGCTGTGGAATTTCTGTGTAATTCCAAGGCCCTTATCAGACCATACAATCCGTGGCATTCCATTCCGAGGAAAGTATTCCTTCAGTAGGATTTTTGCAGTGGACAAAGCAGTGTTATCTTTGAGAGGGTAGGCTTCAATCCATCGGGAGAATGCGCAAACCACAACTAAAACGTACTTCAGGTTATTGCATCGCTCCATATGGATGAAGTCTAGCTGAATCACCTCAAAGGGACATGAAGGGGGAGCAAAATGGCCAGGAGGTTTAGGGGTTCCCTTACCAGGATTGTACATCATACATATCATACAATTCTTAACCAATCTCTCAGCACACTTAGAAATACCATCATTCTTCCATACAGGGGACAACAACTTGCAGATACCTTTCACACTAATATGCGCCAAGCCGTGTGCCATCGTCACAACAGCTAGCACATATGCATCCGGCAACATCCATCTCTTATTTTCCGACAAATCAATCCAACAGCCATTCGCATCCAACTTTCCCGTACTCTCTTTCCACTTCGTCTTTTCAGATTCAGTGGCCTCGTTCTGAATCGCTTTCACACTCTCGATAGTGTCCTCACACATACCAGTCTCTGTAGGCCACCTAACCGAACTCGTAACATACATTCTAGTACTAAGATTCCGGGCAGTCTCCTTAGCAATCTCATCCGTAAACGCATTACCACGACCAACATCATCCGTCACCTTACGGTGCGCACTACATTTAATAATCGCCACCTGCTTGGGCAATGTAAGCGCGTCCAAAAGATCATTCACGAGCTGTCCGTGCTGAATCTTCGTACCATGCGATGTCATGAACCCTCTCTCTCTCCACAAACGTCCAAAGCTATGGGCCACGCCAAATGCGTATTGGCTGTTGGCTGTCCGTAAACACATTCACCCGTTTCCCTTTCGACAACACACATGCTCTAGTCAAAGCAATCAGCTCTGCCGCCTGAGCAGAATTCTGATTCAATCTCGCACTTTCCACAACAGTACTCAATGTCACCACAGCATACACAGTCGTTACATCGCCATTCGGCAACTTAAAACACGACCCATCCACATACAAGGTCCCATCGGGATCTTCCAATGGAGTATTTTTCAGGTCTGCACGACCTTTTGTTTCCTCCTCGGTTCGTAAGTAGCAGTCATGAGGTGCTACTTCGTCTGATTCCATACTGATTGGCAACAAAGTCGCCGGGTTCAGGACGTTGCAACGTTTTATTTGAATGTGACTTGCCAAAAGCGTCAACTCATAACCAGACAATCTTGCACTTGTCAGGTGTTGAGTTTTCGTACGATTCAAGAGAGTGTCAACTGCATGCGGAACCATCACCGTAAGCATATTATCCATGACCAATCCTGCAGATTGTCGGATGGACACCGCGGCTGCCGCTGTTGCTCTCAGACAACTCGGCAATGCTCTAGCTACCGGGTCCAAGGTCGAGGAAAAATATGCACATGGACGTTGCTTACCGCCGAATTGTTGCGTCAAAACACTCAACGCACAACCTTCCCTCTCGTGAACGTATAGTATAAACGGCTTACTGTAGTCAGGGGTACCTAACACAGGAGCCGAACACAACGCATCACGCAATTCAGAAAAACTTTTCTGACATTCTTCCGTCCATGGTAAAGGAGTTGGAACATCCTTACACGTAAGAGCCACCAATGGTTTTGCTAGCAATGAAAAATTTGGAATCCATTGCCTGCAGTATGACGTCATACCTAAAAAGGCACGTACATCTCTCTGAGTTGTTGGCACAGTCATTCGAGCAATCGCTGCAATTCTCTCTGGGGTCAACCTTCTTCCCTCCTTTGACAATAAGTGACCTAGATAGGTTACTTCTTGACAACAATATTGCAGTTTAGAAGGTGACACCTTATGATGTAAGTCACAGAGATGTTGCAACAATGACACCGTAGCAATTTTGCAAATGTCCTGAGTATCTGCAGCCACCAATAAGTCATCAACATATTGGATCAAGGCCGCACCGGCCGGCAACACAAACGCATCTAGTTGGCCCTTCAAAGCTTGGCTATATATCGACGGGCTCTCACAGTAGCCCTGAGGAGCGCGTTTGAACCTAAAGCTGCGGCCACCGAGAGAAAAACTGAAAAGGTCCCTACTCTCCTCAGCAATCGGGATGCTAAAGAAAGCATTCTTCAGATCGATCACCGAGAACCAAGATGCAGAGGCTGGAGTCAGAGTCAGTAGAGCCGTGATGTCAGGCACCACAGGGAACTGAGGAATCACAATTGTATTCACCTCCCGTAAATCGATAACAAAACGATAAACAGGTGGTTTTGATGGATCAGTGCGCTTCAAGATGGGCAGTACAGGGCTATTGCACACGTTTCCCCAAGTCTCCTCGATAACATCTTTCTCGATCAAATCGTAAATGATCGCTAACAGCGCTCGCTCACCATCAAGGGAGATACGATACTGGGGAATACGTGGCAATCGCACATTCGATTTCAAGTGAACAACATAAGGGGAGATGTCAAGCAGGCCCACGTCATTGGGGCCCATTGCCCACAAAGATGCAGGAAGAGAACTCAATTCCGGTGGAAGCTTATCGATGGATAAGTACATAGGAGAGACAACTCTCTCACCCAACGTAAGCTTCACTCCCGCAGGAGAACAATACAGAGTCGCATACAGACGTTTTAGCAAATCCAGGCCCAAAAGATTTTCACCACAACCAGTAGTCAAAATCAAAGGAGCTTTCAGCTCACGTGGCCCAATTGTAAGGGGCAACGGACGAGAAACCGGATTGCTAACAGGGGCGCCAGAGAATCCAACGGGAACATTTGTTAAGCCAGACAAAGGTGCGCCAGGGAGTTTCGAATGCATGATGGAACTTTTCGCTGCACCAGTGTCCAACAGAAAAGGCTCAACTACGCCCGAGGTGGCAACTGCGATGTAAGGCCCTCTCTGATCAACCGGAACTGATACTACTCCCTCTCCTTGTCTATGGCTGTCCTAGTAATTACCGTTGTCAGCATCCTGATCGACGTAATAATCATCCACATTGTACTGCGCAGATCTTCCTTGCGACGATCCGCGCTGATCAAAACAATTATTAGAGTCAGAAGAATTGTTAGAACGATCATTTTGAGCACCACGACCTCTACCACGTGATGCCTGTTGAGGACCACCACGACCTCCTCTAGATGAATTACCATTGTTTCGATCAAGCAAAACTGGACAATCGAATTTCAAATGACCCTCTCCCCTACAATAGGCACACTGATTGTACCCTAACGAAGATCTCTGCGAAGAGGAGTCATTTCGCGATTGCGACCTATTCGACTGAGACTGCGATCTATTCCATTGTTGCGAATCATTCTGATTCGAACGTGGAGGATACGCTTGCTGCAACAACACTTTAGTTTTGAGTTCTTTTGTCTTTTTATCTGCTCGATCATTTTCTTCTTTCTCTCTATTCTCATAATATTGGGCCGTGGCCAATATTTGAGCAGAAGTGGAAACAGCCCACGCACTTTCTGAATTTCGTAATTTGTTGCTTAGGTCCGGCAACAAATTTGAGACAAACTTGTCCACAAACAATCGCTGACCTCCCTCTGTACCCATATCTTGACCACTATGATCAATGAATGCCTCCTCAAATCTTGTAAAGAAATCAGAGACACTCTCATCCTTCTTTTGTTTGCAAGCGGACAGTTTGTTCCAATTTACCTTCATAGCTGGCATAAGCGTCTTCATAAGAGTAATAATTCTCTGGGGCAAAGCCGTAATTAGCTGTTCAGGCTTGGCCCCACCAACTTGTCGGGTATCCGCCGCTGTAAGAGCAGCCCAATCACTTCCTAATTCTGCTACATGATTTTCCTGACGAATTTTCGCCCAAACCGGTTGCGGAACTACGTTACCGAACAACATATCAATGTCAGCCAGATTCATTATCGTAGCATCCACTAGCTGCGACAATTCTTTATAGTACCCTGCAGGATTTTTGCGAGGGTCAGGCAAAGATTGCTTTACCTGCAAAACCTCCGATCGTTTCCATGGGAGGTGTATCCACACTCTCTGGAAATGCGGCAGGATCGGCGGTGCAGCACCAGGGTTACCTGGCATCCACACTGGTGGAACTTCACGCATAGGATACTGACCAGGCGCTGCAAGCGGTCCCTCAATGTCTTCTAAAAACAATGCCCTAGGCATTATAGAAGGACGAAAAGACAACAACTGCTCGACAGCACGCTGAACATTGCTACCCACCATTATTCCGCTCGCAAACTGGAGCTGGAGATTAGTGAGAGCAGTCATTACATCATCAGATGCATCAGCCGATATTTGGTCACGTAGAACCTTGCACATTTCTTCAAACACGAACCTCTGTGTCGGTTCGTTAAATTGACAAAACGTATCAAGCACCACACGTGGAGGATTTCTAAGGGGGTATTTCATCCAACCCATCGCCATGTTATACAGCGAGTCACGTTCCCTACCACTGGGAAGCTGACTTCGTCTTTGAGGACCGTCCGAACCAGCGGACTCAAGAATAGGTCCAAGAGAATTAAAGAAGTTAGCAGCAACAGAAGGGGTACGACGTCGAACAGATGGAGAAGAAGAGTAACTCAACGGGATAATAAGAGAAGTGTCAGAAACAGAAGAAACAGCAGGAGTAACCAGAACAGTAGGAGCAGCGGGAACAGGAGTATGGAGAAGTACAAGCGGAGGAGCAGTAGGGACGGAAGCAGGTAGAGGAGCAGGAACGGGTTGAAGAACGGGGACAGGTTGTGGAACAGGAGCAGGAGCAGGTGGAGGAACAGGAGCAGGGGGAACCACAGGAACTACAGTACCCTGTGCGTACGGAGGTGGTGACTTCAAGAGATAGGACAACAAGGGGTCCTCTACTACTTCCTCCTTCTTATCCGTACCCGTCGGTAAAACGGGGTAACACTTATCTATAGTCATACGCTGCAATCTATCGAAAACTTCCTTTTCCTTTTCCTCCTTATCTCGCTGGAACTGCTCTGCGTTTCTTACCGTTGTAACAATACCTTCTCTTTTATTACGCTTAAGCTGCTTGATTTCTCTCTGCTTGGCTTCTTTACGCCACAACCGAAAGGAATCAAACATGGCCGGCCTTGCTTTTCTTTGGAACAATTTAGCTTCTAGATTATCTAAAATCGGGGTCTCAAAACTACCATGAGGTGGCCAACTAAGGACACCGTCTTTTTTAGTATAACGAACCCAACACTCATTGAACGTGATTGGACCCAAACCATGGCGGCTATACAACTCATAAGTTGGAGTTCCAACCGGAGGTATCGGACACGAGTCCTCCAGTCGGGAATCCGTACCACAACCCTTAAAGCAACTGAACAAAGTACTACAGCCAGGCATCGTGCACACTAACCGAGTTTCACAAACGTCAAGGGTTACGGGATTACACTATATCCCAGCAATGAGCAAAAACCCTCGGTTTTTGGCGACTGCAGACGTCAAATATCACAACAAAGAACAAAATACTAAGAACCACAAATACAATGGAACCATGCAACAACTAAGCACCCACAACAAAGGACTCTGGGAGCGACCCACAAATACTTAACTCAAAGATCGATGGCGTCACCAGGAAGGCCCGTCTATCGTCTCGCTGTACCAAGGTCTACGCCAGGTGCCAAAACAGGTCTACAGTCAGGGCAGCAGTCCGTCGCAGCCGTCAGGAGTCGGGAATCTTCGCGGGAAAAGTCGTCGGGCCACTTGTTTCGACAACAGGATCGATGAAGCGGGGTGCACCTTCCCTCGGAGATTTCACACGAAGTTCCACACGATCGTCGGGCTTTGGACCGGTACCACTGATGCAGCCCGACGTTGGGCGCCAACTGAAGGACTGGGTTAATTTAAGACCCAGCGGTGCCAGGGATAACACCTGAAACCTTCGTGGGTAACCTGTTCCGGCATACAAATGACAGAGACACGGGACACTTCCTTCGGCGTCAAAGATTTGAGGTTTATTTACTGCAGGGAACACAGAAGTCACAGGAAGTACAACACGTGTAGGTTCGAGGAGACTGCTTCAACTTGTATCTGTGGATCGCTCCTTTTATACAGTTTTCTCTCGTAGGTTAACATGGTACACAAAGGATTACAACTTGGTTCCCATCGTAAAGACCATAAGGGGTCCCTTTCATGTATTCAGGGCCCGGAACATAAGTACAGTAACATTTGGCAGTTCCCAACTGTAAAAGCACATCTTCTCACCATTAGTACATTCCAATCAGCAGTAAACAGATCGAGGATAAGGCGAAAAACAGGTGCAGAGGAAGACAGGAACGAAGAGGGTGTAAAAGGGGAGGTACCATGAAACACGAGTTGCAGAAATCAAAAGGACGTGCCTAATGAGATGCACAATTGAGACAATAGTCCAGCACGGCAAGATGAGCCTCGAGCGGGGCCAGCTGCCTTGCAGTGTCATCCCCCTCATCATAAAGACACTTTCAAAGGAAATGTGTCTTCCGCAGGAGTTTGGGAATCCCAGGGTTGCGAAGCGGACAGCGTCCGTTCGCTGGCTACTTGAGGGCAAGAAGCAAAATGGATGCTGTATCTAAGATGGAACCCGTGGGTTCAGATGAAGAAACCCACGAAACAAACAAACGGTTTAGGCTAGCACAGCGAAAACGCGTACACCCACTAAACTCGTCATTTGCGGTTGATAGATACCAGACTCGGCCATATTCGTGCGAGTCGAAAACACCACTTACGATCGTCACGGAACCTCACTATAAAACCCAATTTCATTTCTTGAATTCTTAAAAAAAAAAAATTATGATCGTATTAATATTGCTCAAATCTAGTTAGAAATTTCATCTACGTCTTTCTCATAGATATGTATTTTTTTCATTTTGCAATAACAGTATTCATTCTATAATCTTAAAAATACTTCTGTTTTTATAAGGTTTAAGATGATCTGTTCAACAGTAAGATGAATCAGACTTTTATATTTTAATTGTATCGGAATAAGACCTAATGAAAATGATTTGTTATATAACAATGAGAAAAGCAAGGCGCTGCTGAGATTTGAAATCAGGATCTCCTTTTTACTAAACAGGTGCTTTAACCAGCTATGCCACAGCACCCACTTGATTCTTTATTTTGAAACACTTTTCTTTATGGTGTTCAAGAGAATATTGCTTTTTCACTTTCATATTCTTTTCTAAGTTCACACACTTCTCTACTCAAACACTTAAGATGAATGAAGACTCTTCAGTCATTCAAAAACACCTCTCTAATTTGAAGTTTACCCTATTCATATCATTTTAAAATATACCTTCCTGAAGAATAGATTAGTTGAATTCAACAATAGAGTGATCATTCACCTCTATCTTGTTCTTTGTCATTTTCTTTTCCCTATTTCAGTCAATGCATTCCTACAAAAATCTTCACAATACCAAGCATTTTATTTAATTTTTAAGATAACCTATTCTAAAGTTCATAGAACCAGATGTTTATTCTTAAATTGTATTCAACACTTGTTTGATGTAAATTATTCGGAAAGCATGGAGAAAACAGTTAGGTGATGCTGAGATTTGAACTCATGATTTCCTGTTTACCAGACAGGCACTTTAACCACTAAGCCACAGCACCAACGTTAATAGTAAAAAATGCGTAAATAATTTATTGTTGATGATGAAAATGTGTTTCTGCCATAAATTCTTCTTTATATGTATTGCAATCTTAAACACGAAAAGATACTCAATCACTACGCAAGGATTAATATGTTTTAATAAACAGGTACTCTTATAAAACCCAATTTCATTTCTTGAATTCTTTACAATTTTTTTTCATGAAGGTATTAATATTGCTCAAATCTAGGTAGAAATTTCATCTACGTCTTTCTCATAGATATGTATTTTTTTCATTTTGCAATAACAGTATTCATTCTATAATCTTGGAAATACTTGGGTTTTTATAAGGTTTAAGATGATCTGTTCAACAGTAAGATTAATCAGATTTTTATATTTTAATTGTATTGGAATAAGACCTAATGAAAATGATTTGTTATATAACAATGAGAAAAGCAAGGCGCTGCTGAGAGTTGAACTCAGGATCTCCTTTTTACTAAACAGGCGCTTTAACCAGCTAAGCCACAGCACCCACTTGATTCTTAAGTTTGAAACACTTTTCTTTATGCTGTTCAAGAGAATATTGCTTTTTCACTTTCATAGTCTTTTCTAAGTTCACACACTTCTCTACTCATAAACTTAAGATGAATGAAGACTCTTCACTTATTCAAAAACACCTCTCTAATTTGAAGTTTACCCTATTCCTATCATTTTAAAATATACCTTGCTGAAGAATGGATTAGTTGAATTCAACAATAGAGTGATCATTCACCTCTATCTTGTTCTTTGTCATTTTCTTTTCCCTATTTCAATCAATGCATTCCTACAAAAATCTTCACAATACCAAGTATTTAATTTAATTTTTAGGATAACATTCTAAAGTTCATAGAACCAGATGTTTATACTTAAATCGTATTCAACACTTGTTTGATGAAAATTACTCGGAAAGCATGGAGAAAACAGTTAAATGCTGCTGAGATTTGAATTCAGGATTTCCTGTTTACGAGACAGGAACTTTAACCACTAAGCCACAGCACCAACGGTAATAGTAAAAAATGCATAAAGAATGTATTGTTGATGATGAAAATGTGTTTTCTGCTATAAATTCTTCTTTATATGTATTGTAATCTCAAACACGAAAAGATACTCAATCACTACGCAAGGATTCATATGTTTTAATAAACAGGTACTCTTATAAAACCCAATTTCATTTCTTGAATTCTTTACAATTTTTTTCATGAAGGTAATAATATTGCTCCATTCTAGGTCGACATTTCATCTACGTCTTTCTCATAGATATGTATTTTTTTCATTTTGCAATAACAGTATTCATTCTATAATCTTGAAAATACTTGGGTTTTTATAAGGTTAAAGCTGATCTGTTCAACAGTAAGATGAATCAGACTTTTATATTTTAATTGTATCGGAATAAGACCTAATGAAAATGATTTATTATATAACAATGAGAAAAGCAAGGCACTGCTGAGAGTTGAACTCAGGATCTCCTGTTTACTAGACAGGCGCTTTAACCAGCTAAGCCACAGCACCCACTTGATTCTTAAATTTGAAACACTTTTCTTTATGGTGTTCAAGAGAATATTGCTTTTTCACTTTCATATTCTTTTCTAAGTTCACACACTTCTCTACTCAAACACTTAAGATGAATGAAGACTCTTCACTTATTCAAAAACACCTCTCTAATTTGAAGTTTACCCTATTCATATCATTTTAAAATATACCTTGCTGAAGAATGGATTAGTTGAATTCAACAATAGAGTGATCATTCACCTCTATCTTGTTCTTTGTCATTTTCTTTTCCCTATTTCAATCAATGCATTCCTACAAAAATCTTCACAATACCAAGTATTTTATTTAATTTTTAGGATAACATTCTAAAGTTCATAGAACCAGATGTTTATACTTAAATTGTATTCAACACTTGTTTGATGAAAATTACTCGGAAAGCATGGAGAAAACAGTTAAATGCTGCTGAAATTTGAACTCAGGATTTCCTGTTTACGAGACAGGAGCTTTAACCACTAAGCCACAGCACCAACGGTAATAGTAAAAAATGCATAAATAATTTATTGTTGATGATGAAAATGTGTTTTCTGCTATAAATTCTTCTTTATATGTATTGTAATCTTAAACACGAAAAGATACTCAATCACTACGCAAGGATTAATATGTTTTAATAAACAGGTACTCTTATAAAACCCAATTTCATTTCTTGAATTCTTTACAATTTTTTTTCATGAAGGTAATAATATTGCTCCAATCTAGGTAGACATTTCATCTATGTCTTTCTCATAGATATGTATTTTTTTCATTTTGCAATAACAGTATTCATTCTATAATCTTGAAAATACTTGGGTTTTTATAAGGTTAAAGCTGATCTGTTCAACAGTAAGATGAATCAGACTTTTATATTTTAATTGTATCGGAATTAGACCTAATGAAAATGATTTATTATATAACAATGAGAAAAGGAAGGCACGGCTGAGAGTTGAACTCAGAATCTCCTGTTTACTAGACAGGCGCTTTAACCAGCTAAGCCACAGCACCCACTTGATTCTTAAATTTGAAACACTTTTCTCTATGGTGTTCAAGAGAATATTGCTTTTTCACTTTCATATTCTTTTCTAAGTTCACACACTTCTCTACTCAAACACTTAAGATGAATGAAGACTCTTCACTTATTCAAAAACACCTCTCTAATTTGAAGTTTACCCTATTCATATCATTTTAAAATATACCTTGCTGAAGAATGGATTAGTTGAATTCAACAATAGAGTGATCATTCACCTCTATCTTGTTCTTTGTCATTTTCTTTTCCCTATTTCAATCAATGCATTCCTACAAAAATCTTCACAATACCAAGTATTTTATTTAATTTTTAGGATAACATTCTAAAGTTCATAGAACCAGATGTTTATACTTAAATTGTATTCAACACTTGTTTGATGAAAATTACTCGGAAAGCATGGAGAAAACAGTTAAATGCCGCTGAGATTTGAACTCAGGATTTCCTGTTTACGAGACAGGAGCTTTAACCACTAAGCCACAGCACCAACGGTAATAGTGAAAAATGCATAAAGAATTTATTGTTGATGATGAAAATGTGTTTTCTGCTATAAATTCTTCTTTATATGTATTGTAATCTTAAACACGAAAAGATACTCAATCACTATGCAAGGATTGATATGTTTTAATAAACAGGTACTCTTATAAAACCCAATTTCATTTCTTGAATTCTTTACAATTTTTTTTCATGAAGGTATTAATATTGCTCAAATCTAGGTAGAAATTTCATCTACGTCTTTCTCATAGATATGTATTTTTTTCATTTTGCTATAACAGTATTCATTCTATAATCTTGAAAATACTTGGGTTTTTATAAGGTTAAAGATGATCTGTTCAACAGTAAAATGAATCAGATTTTTATATTTTAATTGTATCGGAATAAGACCTAATGAAAATGATTTGTTATATAACAATGAGAAAAGCAAGGCGCTGCTGAGAGTTGAACTCAGGATCTCCTTTTTACTAAACAGGCGCTTTAACCAGCTAAGCCACAGCACCCATTTGATTCTTAATTTTGAAACACTTTTCTTTATGCTGTTCAAGAGAATATTGCTTTTTCACTTTCATATTCTTTTCTAAGTTCACACACTTCTCTACTCATGAACTTAAGATGAATGAAGACTCTTCACTTATTCAAAAACACCTCTCTAATTTGAAGTTTACCCTATTCATATCATTTTAAAATATACCTTGCTGAAGAATGGATTAGTTGAATTCAACAATAGAGTGATCATTCACCTCTATCTTGTTCTTTGTCATTTTCTTTTCCCTATTTCAATCAATGCATTCCTACAAAAATCTTCACAATACCAAGTATTTTATTTAATTTTTAAGATAACATTCTAAAGTTCATAGAACCAGATGTTTATACTTAAATTGTATTCAACACTTGTTTGATGAAAATTACTCGGAAAGCATGGAGAAAACAGTTAAATGCTGCTGAGATTTGAACTCCGGATTTCCTGTTTACGAGACAGGAGCTTTAACCACTAAGCCACAGCACCAACGGTAATAGTAAAAAATGCATAAATAATTTATTGTTGATGATGAAAATGTGCTTTCTGCTATAAATTCTTCTTTATATGTATTGTAATCTTAAACACGAAAAGATACTCAATCACTACGCAAGGATTAATATGTTTTAATAAACAGGTACTCTTATAAAACCCAATTTCATTTCTTGAATTCTTTACAAATTTTTTTCATGAAGGTAATAATATTGCTCCAATCTAGGTAGACATTTTATCTACATCTTTCTCATAGATATGTATTTTTTTCATTTTGCAATAACAGTATTCATTCTATAATCTTGAAAATACTTGGGTTTTTATAAGGTTAAAGATGATCTGTTCAACAGTAAGATGAATCAGACTTTTATATTTTAATTGTATCGGAATAAGACCTTATGAAAATGATGTATTATATAACAATGAGAAAAGCAAGGCACTGCTGAGAGTTGAACTCAGGATCTCCTGTTTACTAGACAAGCGCTTTAACCAGCTAAGCCACAGCACCCACTTAATTCTTAAATTTGAAACACTTTTCTTTATGGTGTTCAAGAGAATATTGCTTTTTCACTTTCATATTCTTTTCTAAGTTCACACACTTCTCTACTCAAACACTTAAGATGAATGAAGACTCTTCACTTATTCAAAAACACCTCTCTAATTTGAAGTTTACCCTATTCATATCATTTTAAAATATACCTTCCTGAAGAATAGATTAGTTGAATTCAACAATAGAGTGATCATTCACCTCTATCTTGTTCTTTGTCATTTTCTTTTCCCTATTTCAGCCAATGCATTCCTACAAAAATCTTCACAATACCAACCATTTTATTTAATGTTTAAGATAACTTATTCTAAAGTTCATAGAACCAGATGTTTATTCTTAAATTGTATTCAACACTTGTTTGATGTAAATTATTCGGAAAGCATGGAGAAAACAGTTAGGTGATGCTGAGATTTGAACTCATGATTTCCTGTTTACTAGACAAGCGCTTTAACCAGCTAAGCCACAGCACCCACTTAATTCTTAAATTTGAAACACTTTTCTTTATGGTGTTCAAGAGAATATTGCTTTTTCACTTTCATATTCTTTTCTAAGTTCACACACTTCTCTACTCAAACACTTAAGATGAATGAAGACTCTTCACTTATTCAAAAACACCTCTCTAATTTGAAGTTTACCCTATTCATATCATTTTAAAATATACCTTCCTGAAGAATAGATTAGTTGAATTCAACAATAGAGTGATCATTCACCTCTATCTTGTTCTTTGTCATTTTCTTTTCCCTATTTCAGTCAATGCATTCCTACAAAAATCTTCACAATACCAAGCATTTTATTTAATGTTTAAGATAACTTATTCTAAAGTTCATAGAACCAGATGTTTATTCTTAAATTGTATTCAACACTTGTTTGATGTAAATTAT
This sequence comes from Lissotriton vulgaris, assembly GCF_964263255.1. Lineage (NCBI taxonomy): Eukaryota > Metazoa > Chordata > Amphibia > Caudata > Salamandridae > Lissotriton > Lissotriton vulgaris. The sequence continues at coordinate 443,123,951 of NC_141700.1, forward strand.
TCGGAAAGCATGGAGAAAACAGTTAGGTGATGCTGAGATTTGAACTCATGATTTCCTGTTTACCAGACAGGCACTTTAACCACTAAGCCACAGCAGCAACGTTAATAGTAAAAAATGCATAAATAATTTATTGTTGATGATGAAAATGTGTTTCTGCCATAAATTCTTCTTTATATGTATTGCAATCTTAAACACGAAAAGATACTCAATCACTACGCAAGGATTAATATGTTTTAATAAACAGGTACTCTTATAAAACCCAATTTCATTTCTTGAATTCTTTACAATTTTTTTTCATGAAGGTATTAATATTGCTCAAATCTAGGTAGAAATTTCATCTACGTCTTTCTCATAGATATGTATTTTTTTTTCATTTTGCAATAACAGTATTCATTCTATAATCTTGGAAATACTTGGGTTTTTATAAGGTTTAAGATGATCTGTTCAACAGTAAGATTAATCAGATTTTTATATTTTAATTGTATTGGAATAAGACCTAATGAAAATGATTTGTTATATAACAATGAGAAAAGCAAGGCGCTTCTGAGAGTTGAACTCAGGATCTCCTTTTTACTAAACAGGCGCTTTAACCAGCTAAGCCACAGCACCCACTTGATTCTTAAGTTTGAAACACTTTTCTTTATGCTGTTCAAGAGAATATTGCTTTTTCACTTTCATAGTCTTTTCTAAGTTCACACACTTCTCTACTCATAAACTTAAGATGAATGAAGACTCTTCACTTATTCAAAAACACCTCTCTAATTTGAAGTTTACCCTATTCCTATCATTTTAAAATATACCTTGCTGAAGAATGGATTAGTTGAATTCAACAATAGAGTGATCATTCACCTCTATCTTGTTCTTTGTCATTTTCTTTTCCCTATTTCAATCAATGCATTCCTACAAAAATCTTCACAATACCAAGTATTTAATTTAATTTTTAGGATAACATTCTAAAGTTCATAGAACCAGATGTTTATACTTAAATCGTATTCAACACTTGTTTGATGAAAATTACTCGGAAAGCATGGAGAAAACAGTTAAATGCTGCTGAGATTTGAATTCAGGATTTCCTGTTTACGAGACAGGAACTTTAACCACTAAGCCACAGCACCAACGGTAATAGTAAAAAATGCATAAAGAATGTATTGTTGATGATGAAAATGTGTTTTCTGCTATAAATTCTTCTTTATATGTATTGTAATCTCAAACACGAAAAGATACTCAATCACTACGCAAGGATTCATATGTTTTAATAAACAGGTACTCTTATAAAACCCAATTTCATTTCTTGAATTCTTTACAATTTTTTTCATGAAGGTAATAATATTGCTCCATTCTAGGTTGACATTTCATCTACGTCTTTCTCATAGATATGTATTTTTTTCATTTTGCAATAACAGTATTCATTCTATAATCTTGAAAATACTTGGGTTTTTATAAGGTTAAAGCTGATCTGTTCAACAGTAAGATGAATCAGACTTTCATATTTTAATTGTATCGGAATAAGACCTAATGAAAATGATTTATTATATAACAATGAGAAAAGCAAGGCACTGCTGAGAGTTGAACTCAGGATCTCCTGTTTACTAGACAGGCGCTTTAACCAGCTAAGCCACAGCACCCACTTGATTCTTAAATTTGAAACACTTTTCTTTATGGTGTTCAAGAGAATATTGCTTTTTCACTTTCATATTCTTTTCTAAGTTCACACACTTCTCTACTCAAACACTTAAGATGAATGAAGACTCTTCACTTATTCAAAAACACCTCTCTAATTTGAAGTTTACCCTATTCATATCATTTTAAAATATACCTTGCTGAAGAATGGATTAGTTGAATTCAACAATAGAGTGATCATTCACCTCTATCTTGTTCTTTGTCATTTTCTTTTCCCTATTTCAATCAATGCATTCCTACAAAAATCTTCACAATACCAAGTATTTTATTTAATTTTTAGGATAACATTCTAAAGTTCATAGAACCAGATGTTTATACTTAAATTGTATTCAACACTTGTTTGATGAAAATTACTCGGAAAGCATGGAGAAAACAGTTAAATGCTGCTGAGATTTGAACTCAGGATTTCCTGTTTACGAGACAGGAGCTTTAACCACTAAGCCACAGCACCAACGGTAATAGTAAAAAATGCATAAATAATTTATTGTTGATGATGAAAATGTGTTTTCTGTTATAAATTCTTCTTTATATGTATTGTAATCTTAAACACGAAAAGATACTCAATCACTACGCAAGGATTAATATGTTTTAATAAACAGGTACTCTTATAAAACCCAATTTCATTTCTTGAATTCTTTACAATTTTTTTTCATGAAGGTAATAATATTGCTCCAATCTAGGTAGACATTTCATCTATGTCTTTCTCATAGATATGTATTTTTTTCATTTTGAAATAACAGTATTCATTCTATAATCTTGAAAATACTTGGGTTTTTATAAGGTTAAAGCTGATCTGTTCAACAGTAAGATGAATCAGACTTTTATATTTTAATTGTATCGGAATAAGACCTAATGAAAATGATTTATTATATAACAATGAGAAAAGCAAGGCACTGCTGAGAGTTGAACTCAGGATCTCCTGTTTACTAGACAGGCGCTTTAACCAGCTAAGCCACAGCACCCACTTGATTCTTAAATTTGAAACACTTTTCTTTATGGTGTTCAAGAGAATATTGCTTTTTCACTTTCATATTCTTTTCTAAGTTCACACACTTCTCTACTCAAACACTTAAGATGAATGAAGACTCTTCACTTATTCAAAAACACCTCTCTAATTTGAAGTTTACCCTATTCATATCATTTTAAAATATACCTTGCTGAAGAATGGATTAGTTGAATTCAACAATAGAGTGATCATTCACCTCTATCTTGTTCTTTGTCATTTTCTTTTCCCTATTTCAATCAATGCATTCCTACAAAAATCTTCACAATACCAAGTATTTTATTTAATTTTTAGGATAACATTCTAAAGTTCATAGAACCAGATGTTTATACTTAAATTGTATTCAACACTTGTTTGATGAAAATTACTCGGAAAGCATGGAGAAAACAGTTAAATGCTGCTGAAATTTGAACTCAGGATTTCCTGTTTACGAGACAGGAGCTTTAACCACTAAGCCACAGCACCAACGGTAATAGTAAAAAATGCATAAATAATTTATTGTTGATGATGAAAATGTGTTTTCTGCTATAAATTCTTCTTTATATGTATTGTAATCTTAAACACGAAAAGATACTCAATCACTACGCAAGGATTAATATGTTTTAATAAACAGGTACTCTTATAAAACCCAATTTCATTTCTTGAATTCTTTACAATTTTTTTTCATGAAGGTAATAATATTGCTCCAATCTAGGTAGACATTTCATCTATGTCTTTCTCATAGATATGTATTTTTTTCATTTTGCAATAACAGTATTCATTCTATAATCTTGAAAATACTTGGGTTTTTATAAGGTTAAAGCTGATCTGTTCAACAGTAAGATGAATCAGACTTTTATATTTTAATTGTATCGGAATTAGACCTAATGAAAATGATTTATTATATAACAATGAGAAAAGGAAGGCACGGCTGAGAGTTGAACTCAGAATCTCCTGTTTACTAGACAGGCGCTTTAACCAGCTAAGCCACAGCACCCACTTGATTCTTAAATTTGAAACACTTTTCTCTATGGTGTTCAAGAGAATATTGCTTTTTCACTTTCATATTCTTTTCTAAGTTCACACACTTCTCTACTCAAACACTTAAGATGAATGAAGACTCTTCACTTATTCAAAAACACCTCTCTAATTTGAAGTTTACCCTATTCATATCATTTTAAAATATACCTTGCTGAAGAATGGATTAGTTGAATTCAACAATAGAGTGATCATTCACCTCTATCTTGTTCTTTGTCATTTTCTTTTCCCTATTTCAATCAATGCATTCCTACAAAAATCTTCACAATACCAAGTATTTTATTTAATTTTTAGGATAACATTCTAAAGTTCATAGAACCAGATGTTTATACTTAAATTGTATTCAACACTTGTTTGATGAAAATTACTCGGAAAGCATGGAGAAAACAGTTAAATGCCGCTGAGATTTGAACTCAGGATTTCCTGTTTACGAGACAGGAGCTTTAACCACTAAGCCACAGCACCAACGGTAATAGTGAAAAATGCATAAAGAATTTATTGTTGATGATGAAAATGTGTTTTCTGCTATAAATTCTTCTTTATATGTATTGTAATCTTAAACACGAAAAGATACTCAATCACTATGCAAGGATTGATATGTTTTAATAAACAGGTACTCTTATAAAACCCAATTTCATTTCTTGAATTCTTTACAATTTTTTTTCATGAAGGTATTAATATTGCTCAAATCTAGGTAGAAATTTCATCTACGTCTTTCTCATAGATATGTATTTTTTTCATTTTGCTATAACAGTATTCATTCTATAATCTTGAAAATACTTGGGTTTTTATAAGGTTAAAGATGATCTGTTCAACAGTAAAATGAATCAGATTTTTATATTTTAATTGTATCGGAATAAGACCTAATGAAAATGATTTGTTATATAACAATGAGAAAAGCAAGGCGCTGCTGAGAGTTGAACTCAGGATCTCCTTTTTACTAAACAGGCGCTTTAACCAGCTAAGCCACAGCACCCATTTGATTCTTAATTTTGAAACACTTTTCTTTATGCTGTTCAAGAGAATATTGCTTTTTCACTTTCATATTCTTTTCTAAGTTCACACACTTCTCTACTCATGAACTTAAGATGAATGAAGACTCTTCACTTATTCAAAAACACCTCTCTAATTTGAAGTTTACCCTATTCATATCATTTTAAAATATACCTTGCTGAAGAATGGATTAGTTGAATTCAACAATAGAGTGATCATTCACCTCTATCTTGTTCTTTGTCATTTTCTTTTCCCTATTTCAATCAATGCATTCCTACAAAAATCTTCACAATACCAAGTATTTTATTTAATTTTTAAGATAACATTCTAAAGTTCATAGAACCAGATGTTTATACTTAAATTGTATTCAACACTTGTTTGATGAAAATTACTCGGAAAGCATGGAGAAAACAGTTAAATGCTGCTGAGATTTGAACTCAGGATTTCCTGTTTACGAGACAGGAGCTTTAACCACTAAGCCACAGCACCAACGGTAATAGTAAAAAATGCATAAATAATTTATTGTTGATGATGAAAATGTGCTTTCTGCTATAAATTCTTCTTTATATGTATTGTAATCTTAAACACGAAAAGATACTCAATCACTACGCAAGGATTAATATGTTTTAATAAACAGGTACTCTTATAAAACCCAATTTCATTTCTTGAATTCTTTACAAATTTTTTTCATGAAGGTAATAATATTGCTCCAATCTAGGTAGACATTTCATCTACATCTTTCTCATAGATATGTATTTTTTTCATTTTGCAATAACAGTATTCATTCTATAATCTTGAAAATACTTGGGTTTTTATAAGGTTAAAGATGATCTGTTCAACAGTAAGATGAATCAGACTTTTATATTTTAATTGTATCGGAATAAGACCTTATGAAAATGATGTATTATATAACAATGAGAAAAGCAAGGCACTGCTGAGAGTTGAACTCAGGATCTCCTGTTTACTAGACAAGCGCTTTAACCAGCTAAGCCACAGCACCCACTTAATTCTCAAATTTGAAACACTTTTCTTTATGGTGTTCAAGAGAATATTGCTTTTTCACTTTCATATTCTTTTCTAAGTTCACACACTTCTCTACTCAAACACTTAAGATGAATGAAGACTCTTCACTTATTCAAAAACACCTCTCTAATTTGAAGTTTACCCTATTCATATCATTTTAAAATATACCTTCCTGAAGAATAGATTAGTTGAATTCAACAATAGAGTGATCATTCACCTCTATCTTGTTCTTTGTCATTTTCTTTTCCCTATTTCAGCCAATGCATTCCTACAAAAATCTTCACAATACCAACCATTTTATTTAATGTTTAAGATAACTTATTCTAAAGTTCATAGAACCAGATGTTTATTCTTAAATTGTATTCAACACTTGTTTGATGTAAATTATTCGGAAAGCATGGAGAAAACAGTTAGGTGATGCTGAGATTTGAACTCATGATTTCCTGTTTACTAGACAAGCGCTTTAACCAGCTAAGCCACAGCACCCACTTAATTCTTAAATTTGAAACACTTTTCTTTATGGTGTTCAAGAGAATATTGCTTTTTCACTTTCATATTCTTTTCTAAGTTCACACACTTCTCTACTCAAACACTTAAGATGAATGAAGACTCTTCACTTATTCAAAAACACCTCTCTAATTTGAAGTTTACCCTATTCATATCATTTTAAAATATACCTTCCTGAAGAATAGATTAGTTGAATTCAACAATAGAGTGATCATTCACCTCTATCTTGTTCTTTGTCATTTTCTTTTCCCTATTTCAGTCAATGCATTCCTACAAAAATCTTCACAATACCAAGCATTTTATTTAATGTTTAAGATAACTTATTCTAAAGTTCATAGAACCAGATGTTTATTCTTAAATTGTATTCAACACTTGTTTGATGTAAATTATTCGGAAAGCATGGAGAAAACAGTTAGGTGATGCTGAGATTTGAACTCATGATTTCCTGTTTACCAGACAGGCACTTTAACCACTAAGCCACAGCAGCAACGTTAATAGTAAAAAATGCATAAATAATTTATTGTTGATGATGAAAATGTGTTTCTGCCATAAATTCTTCTTTATATGTATTGCAATCTTAAACACGAAAAGATACTCAATCACTACGCAAGGATTAATATGTTTTAATAAACAGGTACTCTTATAAAACCCAATTTCATTTCTTGAATTCTTTACAATTTTTTTTCATGAAGGTATTAATATTGCTCAAATCTAGGTAGAAATTTCATCTACGTCTTTCTCATAGATATGTATTTTTTTCATTTTGCAATAACAGTATTCATTCTATAATCTTGGAAATACTTGGGTTTTTATAAGGTTTAAGATGATCTGTTCAACAGTAAGATTAATCAGATTTTTATATTTTAATTGTATTGGAATAAGACCTAATGAAAATGATTTGTTATATAACAATGAGAAAAGCAAGGCGCTGCTGAGAGTTGAACTCAGGATCTCCTTTTTACTAAACAGGCGCTTTAACCAGCTAAGCCACAGCACCCACTTGATTCTTAAGTTTGAAACACTTTTCTTTATGCTGTTCAAGAGAATATTGCTTTTTCACTTTCATAGTCTTTTCTAAGTTCACACACTTCTCTACTCATAAACTTAAGATGAATGAAGACTCTTCACTTATTCAAAAACACCTCTCTAATTTGAAGTTTACCCTATTCCTATCATTTTAAAATATACCTTGCTGAAGAATGGATTAGTTGAATTCAACAATAGAGTGATCATTCACCTCTATCTTGTTCTTTGTCATTTTCTTTTCCCTATTTCAATCAATGCATTCCTACAAAAATCTTCACAATACCAAGTATTTAATTTAATTTTTAGGATAACATTCTAAAGTTCATAGAACCAGATGTTTATACTTAAATCGTATTCAACACTTGTTTGATGAAAATTACTCGGAAAGCATGGAGAAAACAGTTAAATGCTGCTGAGATTTGAATTCAGGATTTCCTGTTTACGAGACAGGAACTTTAACCACTAAGCCACAGCACCAACGGTAATAGTAAAAAATGCATAAAGAATGTATTGTTGATGATGAAAATGTGTTTTCTGCTATAAATTCTTCTTTATATGTATTGTAATCTCAAACACGAAAAGATACTCAATCACTACGCAAGGATTCATATGTTTTAATAAACAGGTACTCTTATAAAACCCAATTTCATTTCTTGAATTCTTTACAATTTTTTTCATGAAGGTAATAATATTGCTCCATTCTAGGTTGACATTTCATCTACGTCTTTCTCATAGATATGTATTTTTTTCATTTTGCAATAACAGTATTCATTCTATAATCTTGAAAATACTTGGGTTTTTATAAGGTTAAAGCTGATCTGTTCAACAGTAAGATGAATCAGACTTTCATATTTTAATTGTATCGGAATAAGACCTAATGAAAATGATTTATTATATAACAATGAGAAAAGCAAGGCACTGCTGAGAGTTGAACTCAGGATCTCCTGTTTACTAGACAGGCGCTTTAACCAGCTAAGCCACAGCACCCACTTGATTCTTAAATTTGAAACACTTTTCTTTATGGTGTTCAAGAGAATATTGCTTTTTCACTTTCATATTCTTTTCTAAGTTCACACACTTCTCTACTCAAACACTTAAGATGAATGAAGACTCTTCACTTATTCAAAAACACCTCTCTAATTTGAAGTTTACCCTATTCATATCATTTTAAAATATACCTTGCTGAAGAATGGATTAGTTGAATTCAACAATAGAGTGATCATTCACCTCTATCTTGTTCTTTGTCATTTTCTTTTCCCTATTTCAATCAATGCATTCCTACAAAAATCTTCACAATACCAAGTATTTTATTTAATTTTTAGGATAACATTCTAAAGTTCATAGAACCAGATGTTTATACTTAAATTGTATTCAACACTTGTTTGATGAAAATTACTCGGAAAGCATGGAGAAAACAGTTAAATGCTGCTGAGATTTGAACTCAGGATTTCCTGTTTACGAGACAGGAGCTTTAACCACTAAGCCACAGCACCAACGGTAATAGTAAAAAATGCATAAATAATTTATTGTTGATGATGAAAATGTGTTTTCTGTTATAAATTCTTCTTTATATGTATTGTAATCTTAAACACGAAAAGATACTCAATCACTACGCAAGGATTAATATGTTTTAATAAACAGGTACTCTTATAAAACCCAATTTCATTTCTTGAATTCTTTACAATTTTTTTTCATGAAGGTAATAATATTGCTCCAATCTAGGTAGACATTTCATCTATGTCTTTCTCATAGATATGTATTTTTTTCATTTTGAAATAACAGTATTCATTCTATAATCTTGAAAATACTTGGGTTTTTATAAGGTTAAAGCTGATCTGTTCAACAGTAAGATGAATCAGACTTTTATATTTTAATTGTATCGGAATAAGACCTAATGAAAATGATTTATTATATAACAATGAGAAAAGGAAGGCACGGCTGAGAGTTGAACTCAGAATCTCCTGTTTACTAGACAGGCGCTTTAACCAGCTAAGCCACAGCACCCACTTGATTCTTAAATTTGAAACACTTTTCTCTATGGTGTTCAAGAGAATATTGCTTTTTCACTTTCATATTCTTTTCTAAGTTCACACACTTCTCTACTCAAACACTTAAGATGAATGAAGACTCTTCACTTATTCAAAAACACCTCTCTAATTTGAAGTTTACCCTATTCATATCATTTTAAAATATACCTTGCTGAAGAATGGATTAGTTGAATTCAACAATAGAGTGATCATTCACCTCTATCTTGTTCTTTGTCATTTTCTTTTCCCTATTTCAATCAATGCATTCCTACAAAAATCTTCACAATACCAAGTATTTTATTTAATTTTTAGGATAACATTCTAAAGTTCATAGAACCAGATGTTTATACTTAAATTGTATTCAACACTTGTTTGATGAAAATTACTCGGAAAGCATGGAGAAAACAGTTAAATGCCGCTGAGATTTGAACTCAGGATTTCCTGTTTACGAGACAGGAGCTTTAACCACTAAGCCACAGCACCAACGGTAATAGTAAAAAATGCATAAAGAATTTATTGTTGATGATGAAAATGTGTTTTCTGCTATAAATTCTTCTTTATATGTATTGTAATCTTAAACACGAAAAGATACTCAATCACTATGCAAGGATTGATATGTTTTAATAAACAGGTACTCTTATAAAACCCAATTTCATTTCTTGAATTCTTTACAATTTTTTTTCATGAAGGTATTAATATTGCTCAAATCTAGGTAGAAATTTCATCTACGTCTTTCTCATAGATATGTATTTTTTTCATTTTGCTATAACAGTATTCATTCTATAATCTTGAAAATACTTGGGTTTTTATAAGGTTAAAGATGATCTGTTCAACAGTAAAATGAATCAGATTTTTATATTTTAATTGTATCGGAATAAGACCTAATGAAAATGATTTGTTATATAACAATGAGAAAAGCAAGGCGCTGCTGAGAGTTGAACTCAGGATCTCCTTTTTACTAAACAGGCGCTTTAACCAGCTAAGCCACAGCACCCACTTGATTCTTAAATTTGAAACACTTTTCTTTATGGTGTTCAAGAGAATATTGCTTTTTCACTTTCATATTCTTTTCTAAGTTCACACACTTCTCTACTCAAACACTTAAGATGAATGAAGACTCTTCACTTATTCAAAAACACCTCTCTAATTTGAAGTTTACTCTATTCATATCATTTTAAAATATACCTTGCTGAAGAATGGATTAGTTGAATTCAACAATAGAGTGATCATTCACCTCTATCTTGTTCTTTGTCATTTTCTTTTCCCTATTTCAATCAATGCATTCCTACAAAAATCTTCACAATACCAAGTATTTTATTTAATTTTTAGGATAACATTCTAAAGTTCATAGAACCAGATGTTTATACTTAAATTGTATTCAACACTTGTTTGATGAAAATTACTCGGAAAGCATGGAGAAAACAGTTAAATGCTGCTGAGATTTGAACTCAGGATTTCCTGTTTACGAGACAGGAGCTTTAACCACTAAGCCACAGCACCAACGGTAATAGTAAAAAATGCATAAAGAATTTATTGTTGATGATGAAAATGTGTTTTCTGCTATAAATTCTTCTTTATATGTATTGTAATCTTAAACACGAAAAGATACTCAATCACTATGCAAGGATTGATATGTTTTAATAAACAGGTACTCTTATAAAACCCAATTTCATTTCTTGAATTCTTTACAATTTTTTTTCATGAAGGTATTAATATTGCTCAAATCTAGGTAGAAATTTCATCTACGTCTTTCTCATAGATATGTATTTTTTTCATTTTGCTATAACAGTATTCATTCTATAATCTTGAAAATACTTGGGTTTTTATAAGGTTAAAGATGATCTGTTCAACAGTAAAATGAATCAGATTTTTATATTTTAATTGTATCGGAATAAGACCTAATGAAAATGATTTGTTATATAACAATGAGAAAAGCAAGGCGCTGCTGAGAGTTGAACTCAGGATCTCCTTTTTACTAAACAGGCGCTTTAACCAGCTAAGCCACAGCACCCATTTGATTCTTAATTTTGAAACACTTTTCTTTATGCTGTTCAAGAGAATATTGCTTTTTCACTTTCATATTCTTTTCTAAGTTCACACACTTCTCTACTCATGAACTTAAGATGAATGAAGACTCTTCACTTATTCAAAAACACCTCTCTAATTTGAAGTTTACCCTATTCATATCATTTTAAAATATACCTTGCTGAAGAATGGATTAGTTGAATTCAACAATAGAGTGATCATTCACCTCTATCTTGTTCTTTGTCATTTTCTTTTCCCTATTTCAATCAATGCATTCCTACAAAAATCTTCACAATACCAAGTATTTTATTTAATTTTTAAGATAACATTCTAAAGTTCATAGAACCAGATGTTTATACTTAAATTGTATTCAACACTTGTTTGATGAAAATTACTCGGAAAGCATGGAGAAAACAGTTAAATGCTGCTGAGATTTGAACTCAGGATTTCCTGTTTACGAGACAGGAGCTTTAACCACTAAGCCACAGCACCAACGGTAATAGTAAAAAATGCATAAATAATTTATTGTTGATGATGAAAATGTGCTTTCTGCTATAAATTCTTCTTTATATGTATTGTAATCTTAAACACGAAAAGATACTCAATCACTACGCAAGGATTAATATGTTTTAATAAACAGGTACTCTTATAAAACCCAATTTCATTTCTTGAATTCTTTACAAATTTTTTTCATGAAGGTAATAATATTGCTCCAATCTAGGTAGACATTTCATCTACATCTTTCTGATAGATATGTATTTTTTTCATTTTGCAATAACAGTATTCATTCTATAATCTTGAAAATACTTGGGTTTTTATAAGGTTAAAGATGATCTGTTCAACAGTAAGATGAATCAGACTTTTATATTTTAATTGTATCGGAATAAGACCTTATGAAAATGATGTATTATATAACAATGAGAAAAGCAAGGCACTGCTGGGGGTTGAACTCAGGATCTCCTGTTTACTAGACAAGCGCTTTAACCAGCTAAGCCACAGCACCCACTTAATTCTTAAATTTGAAACACTTTTCTTTATGGTGTTCAAGAGAATATTGCTTTTTCACTTTCATATTCTTTTCTAAGTTCACACACTTCTCTACTCAAACACTTAAGATGAATGAAGACTCTTCACTTATTCAAAAACACCTCTCTAATTTGAAGTTTACCCTATTCATATCATTTTAAAATATACCTTCCTGAAGAATAGATTAGTTGAATTCAACAATAGAGTGATCATTCACCTCTATCTTGTTCTTTGTCATTTTCTTTTCCCTATTTCAGCCAATGCATTCCTACAAAAATCTTCACAATACCAAGCATTTTATTTAATGTTTAAGATAACTTATTCTAAAGTTCATAGAACCAGATGTTTATTCTTAAATTGTATTCAACACTTGTTTGATGTAAATTATTCGGAAAGCATGGAGAAAACAGTTAGGTGATGCTGAGATTTGAACTCATGATTTCCTGTTTATGAGACAGGCGCTTTAACCACTAAGCCACAGAACCAACGTTAATAGTAAAAAATGCATAAATAATTCATTATTGATGATGAAAATGTGTTTTCTGCTATACATTCTTCTTTATATGTATTGTAATCTTAAACACGAAAAGATACTCAATCACTACGCAAGGATTAATATGTTTTAATAAACAGGTACTCTTATAAAACCCAATTTCATTTCTTGAATTTTTTACAATTTTTTTTCATGAAGGTAATAATATTGCTCAAATCTAGGTAGACATTTCATCTACGTCTTTCTCATAGATATGTATTTTTTTCATTTTGCAATAACAGTATTCATTCTATAATCTTGAAAATACTTGGGTTTTTATAAGGATAAAGATGATCTGTTCAACAGTAAGATGAATCAGAGTTTTATATTTTAATTGTATCGGAATAAGACCTAATGAAAATGATGTGTTATATAACAACGAGAAAAGCAAGGCACTGCTGAGAGTTGAACTCAGGATCTCCTGTTTACTAGACAGGCGCTTTAACCAGCTAAGCCACAGCACCCACTTAATTCTTAAATTTGAAACACTTTTCTTTATGGTGTTCAAGAGAATATTGCTTTTTCACTTTCATATTCTTTTCTAAGTTCACACACTTCTCTACTCAAACACTTAAGATGAATGAAGACTCTTCACTTATTCAAAAACACCTCTCTAATTTGAAGTTTACCCTATTCATATCATTTTAAAATATACCTTGCTGAAGAATGGATTAGTTGAATTCAACAATAGAGTGATCATTCACCTCTATCTTGTTCTTTGTCATTTTCTTTTCCCTATTTCAGTCAACGCTTTCCTACAAAAATCTTCACAATACCAAGCATTTTATTTAATTTTTAGGATAACTTATTCTAAAGTTCATAGAACCAGATGTTTATACTTAAATTGTATTTAACACTTGTTTGATGAAAATTATTCGGAAAGCATGGAGAAAACAGTTAAATGCTGCTGAGATTTGAACTCAAGATTTCCTGTTTACGAGACAGGAGCTTTAACCACTAAGCCACAGCACAAACGGTAATAGTAAAAAATGCATAAAGAATTTATTGTTGATGATGAAAATGTGTTTTCTGCTATAAATTCTTCTTTATATGTATTGTAATCTAAAACATGAAAAGATACTCAATCACTACGCAAGGATTCATATGTTTTAATAAACAGGTACTCTTATAAAACCCAATTTCATTTCTTGAATTCTTTACAATTTTTTTTATGAAGGTATTAATATTGCTCAAATCTAGGTAGAAATTTCATCTACGTCTTTCTCATAGATATGTATTTTTTTCATTTGGCAATAACAGTATTCATTCTATAATCTTGAAAATACTTGTGTTTTTATAAGGTTTAAGATGATCTGTTCAACAGTAAGATGAATCAGACTTTTATATTTTAATTGTATCGGAATAAGACCTAATGAAAATGATTTGTTATATAACAATGAGAAAAGCAAGGCAATGCTGAAAGTTGAACTCAGGATCGCCTGTTTACTAGACAGGCGCTTTAACCAGCTAAGCCACAGCACCCACTTGATTCTTAAATTTGAAACACTTTTCTTTATGGTGTTCAAGAGAATATTGCTTTTTCACTTTCATATTCTTTTCTAAGTTCACACACTTCTCTACTCAAACACTTAAGATGAATGAAGACTCTTCACTTATTCAAAAACACCTCTCTAATTTGAAGTTTACCCTATTCATATCATTTTAAAATATACCTTGCTGAAGAATGGATTAGTTGAATTCAACAATAGAGTGATCATTCACCTCTATCTTGTTCTTTGTCATTTTCTTTTCCCTATTTCAGTCAATGCATTCCTACAAAAATCTTCACAATACCAAGCATTTTATTTAATTTTTAAGATAAATTATTCTAAAGTTCATAGAACCAGATGTTTATACTTAAATTGTATTCAACACTTGTTTGATGAAAATCATTCGGAAAGCATGGAGAAAACAGTTAAATGCTGCTGAGAATTGTACTCAGGATTTCCTGTTTACGAGACAGGAGCTTTAACCACTAAGCCACAGCACCAACAGTATGTCATGTTATGTTATATATTTCTTGTAGCGCGCACTGCTAGTCAAGACTGTCCTGGCGCGAAAGGGGATTCAGTGTCAGAAAGTAACAAAGGGATAACATAACAGGAGAGAAGATGTGCATTTACATAAATTGCTTGAATAAGTGAGTCTTAAGGTGTTTTTTAAAATAAGTGAGGTTAGTCGTGTGTCTCAAATGGTCAGGGAGGCTATTCCATAGCTGTGCGGCTATGACCGTCATGGATTTTCCTCCCAGACGAGCTCTCTTAAATCTCGGAGTGACCAAATGTCTGAGAGAGGCCGATCTCAATTGTCGCGGGGGATGATAGAAGGCAAACCTGGCACTGAGGTATGGTGGGCAAGGACCATGTAAGGCCTTAAAGGCCAGTGTTAGGACCTTGAAGCGCACTCTGAGAGCAACTGGAAGCCAATGAAGATCCGCCAGTTGTCTTCGTACACTATGGCATTTGGGGATGTTGAATAGGAGCCTCACTGTCGCGTTCTGGACCACCTGCAATCTACGGAGCAGGAAATCAGGAGCGCCCACGTAAAGTGCATTAGCGTAATCCAGGCGCGACAGGATGAGTGCTCTAGCCACTGTTTCCTTCGCTTCCTGGGGGAGAAGAGGAAAGAACTTCCGGAGGGTGATCAGGGTCCCATAACAGGTTCCCGCCAGTCTCGAGATCTGGTCTCGGAAGCACAGGTCAGCACCAAACCAAATCCCAAGGTTCTTAGCAACTCCACAGTTTCCAGGTGGGCAGGGCAATCCAATGGGCCAGATGGAATCCCTGAATCCCACCGGGAATTGGCCATACAGGAGGATCTCCGACTTGTCCTCGTTACACTTGAGCTCCGCCTTGGCTAGCCAAGCAAATACTGAGGACAAGCAGGATTGGACTTTCAATGTGTCAAGGTTGTTCTTGTCCCAAGTGAAGAGAAGCTGGGTGTCATCGGCATAGGCCCTTATTTTGGCACCCAGACTCTCTGCAGGATATACCAGGGGGGTCAGATATACATTGAAGAGCAGGGGGCTTAGAGTCGACCCTTGGGGGACCCCAGTGTCCACCCCGCTAATCGATGACTGGTAGGGAGGGAGCCAGATTTGTTGAGAGCGGTCCGTGAGGAAGGATTTAACCCATGTGAGAGCGGCACCAGTAATGCCAATATCCTCTAGTCTAGAGATTAGCTGGGCATGTGGGACCGTGTCGAACGCGGCAGAGAGGTCCAATAAAATTAGGGCCGCTCTGCCGCCTCCGTCCAAACAATCCCTAATGGCCTCGGTGACCTCCACCAGCGCGGTCTCAGTGCTGAAGGTGGAGCAAAAACCTGACTGGGCTGAGTGTAATGCCCCCGTAGACTCCACAAACCTCTCGAGCTGACGGAATGCCACTTTCTCACATACTTTGGCTATTGCTGGAAGCAGGGAGATGGGTCTGTAGTTAGATGCATCCAGGGGGTCTGCGGAGGTTTTTTTTAAAAGTGGAAGAAGTTTGGCTTGCTTCCACTGAGATGGTACGTTACTTGTAGTAAGGGATTTGTTAACCAGGTCAGTAACAATCGGTGCAATGACTTCCGCCACTCCGCTCAACACTCTGGCCGGACAGGGGTCCACCGGAGAGCCTGATTTAAGCGCCTTTAGAATGGCCAGTACATCCTTCACCTCAACCTCTGCGAAAGCGCACATTACTTCTTTCGTTTTTGTGATGATGGTATGAGTGGGGGGGAGGTGGGAGGTAATCTGTTCATAAGTAGCTTGGGCAGGTGGGAGTTGGGCGGGGCTACTAGTCTTAAGGCTGGCCTGAATTTTCTTTATTTTGTCAGAAAAATGAGTGGACAATTTTTCACACCATTCCACCGAAGGGGGGGCTACTTGGATTTCTGCCACCGGTGAAGTGAAGCTCTTGACAATGGCAAATATTTCTTTGCTATTATTTTTCGCCTTAAGGATCTTATCTGCATAGTAGTTTCCCTTGGCTATTTTAATAGCAGCGTGATAGTCTTTTTGCCCAGCTCGTAGTTTTGATTTAGCCAAGGGGCAGTACTCCCTTCTCCACAATCTTTCCAACATTTTACAGTGTATTTTTTGATTTTTAAGCTGTTCAGTATACCATGGGGATGCCGGAATGGCTCGTGGGCGGATCTTTGCTTTGGTATGCGATATCTGACTTGCGGAGGAACGGATCCATGCCGAGAAATTCTCGACCGCTTCTTCGAGGTTTCCCGAATTCTCTGGCAGACTATGGGATAGAACGGTTGCCAGGGCAGGAATACTGATCCTAGGGGGGAAGGGGGTCTGTTGTTTATCTGCTGTGGCATGGGTCCTATCCATAGTCCAGGAAAAGTGTACCATGAAATGGTCCGACCATGTAACTGGGAGGGGAGTTTTGAAGATGACATCAAAATTGGAATATACCAAGTCGAGGCAGTGGCCTCCGCTGTGAGTGATATTCGGCTCTTGCATTTTTAACTGTGCTAAAGTACCTAGTTCCACAAGGTCACTGACCCCAGGGGCTGTGGGGACATCCATATGTATGTTCAGGTCCCCCAGGAGCAAGAACCTAGGGAATCTCAGTGCTCTCTGGACCACTAATTCCTCCAATGTTGGAATAAAGGAGCCCAAAGTGCCCGGTGGTCGGTAAACAAGGAGCCCGCCTAGGGTGAAATTAGGCGAGAGGGCAATTGAAAATTCCAGTACTTCCCCGTCCTTGATGTCCCCAGTGCTTTCCTTAGTTAGAGACCATTTGTCTCGATATATAACTGCCAGACCTCCACCCCTACCAGAGCTGCGATCTGCCCTCGAGATTTTAAAACCCCTGGGGACGGCTAACTCAATAGTAGGGGCACAGTGAATGTGCAGCCAGGTCTCGGTCACAAACAAGAGGTCAAGCGAGTTGTCAAGTATCATCTCGCGGACCTCTTCTGTGTGTTTAACTAGGGACCGGGCGTTAATGAGAGCCGCTCGAATTAAGGTATCTCCCTCTTTTTCCCCCAGATTGGATGGGGAGGGGAGGACCGGTTTAGTAATAGTAAAAAATGTATAAAGAATTTATTGTTAATGATGAAAATGTGTTTTCTGCTATAAATTCTTCTTTATATGTATTGTAATCTTAAACACGAAAAGATACTCAATCACTACGCAAGGATTAATATGTTTTGATAAACAGGTACTCCTATAAAACCCAATTTCATTTCTTGAATTCTTTACAATTTTTTTTCATGAAGGTAATAATATTGCTCCAATCTAGGTAGACATTTCATCTACGTCTTTCTCATAGATATGTATTTTTTTCATTTTGCAATAACAGTATTCATTCTATAATCTTGAAAATACTTTGGTTTTTATAAGGTTAAAGATGATCTGTTCAACAGTAAGATGAATCAGACTTTTATATTTTAATTGTATCGGAATAAGACCTAATGAAAATGATTTGTTATATATTACAATGAGAAAAGCAAGGCGCTGCTGAGATTTCAACTCAGGATCTCCTGTTTACTAGACAGGCGCTTTAACCAGCTAAGCCACAGCACCCACTTGATTCTTAAATTTGAAACACTTTTCTTTATGGTGTTCAAGAGAATATTGCTTTTTCACTTTCATATTCTTTTGTAAGTTCACACACTTCTCTACTCAAACACTTAAGATGAATGAAGACTCTTCACTTATTCAAAAACACCTCTCTAATTTGAAGTTTACCCTATTCATATCATTTTAAAATATTCCTTGCTGAAGAATAGATTTGTTGAATTCCACAATAGAGTAATCATTCATCTCTATCTTGTTCTTTGTCATTTTCTTTTCCCTATTTCAGTCAATGCATTCCTACAAAAATCTTCACAATACCAAGCATTTTATTTCATTTTTAAGATAACTTATTCTAAAGTTCATAGAACCAGATGTTTATTCTTAAATTGTATTCAACATTTGTTTGATGAAAATTATTCGGAGAGCATGGAGAAAAGAGTTAGGTGCTGTTGAGATTTGAACTCAGGATTTCCTGATTACGAGACAGGCGCCTTAACCACTAAGCCACAGCACCAACGTTGATAGTAAGAAATGCATACATAATTTATTGTTGATGATGAAAATGTGTTTCCTGCTATAAATTCTTCTTTATATGTATTGTAATCTTAAACACGAAAACATACTCAATCACTACGCAAGTATTAATATGTTTTAATAAACAGGTACTCTTATAAAACTCAATTTCATTTCTTGAATTCTTTAAAAAAAAAATCATGAAGGTATTAATATTGCTCAAATCTAGGTAGAATTTTCATCTACGTCTTTCTCATAGATATGTATTTTTTTTATTTGGCAATAACAGTATTCATTCTATAATCTTGAAAATACTTGTGTTTTTATAAGGTTTAAGATGATCTGTTCAACAGTAAGATGAATCAGACTTTTATATTTTAATTGTATCGGAATAAGACCTAATGAAAATGATTTGTTATATAACAATGAGAAAAGCAAGGCACAGCTCAGAGTTGAACTCAGGATCTCCTGTTTACTAGACAGGCGTTTTAACCAGCTAAGCCACAGCACCCACTTGATTCCTAATTTTGAAAACTTTTTCTTTATGGTGTTCAAGAGAATAATGCTTTTTCACTTTCATATTCTTTTCTAAGTTCACACACTTCTCTACTCATAAACTTAAGATGAATGAAGACTCTTCACTTATTCAAAAACACCTCTCTAATTTGAAGTTTACCCTATTCATATCATTTTAAAATATACCTTGCTGAAGTATTGATTAGTTGAATTCAACAATAGAGTGATCATTCACCTCTATCTTGTTCTTTGTCATTTTCTTTTCCCTATTTCAATCAATGCATTCCTACAAAAATCTTCACAATACCAAGTATTTTATTTAATTTTTAAGATAACTTATTCTAAAGTTCATAGAACCAGATGTTTATACTTAAATTGTATTCAACACTTGTTTGATGAAAATTATTCGGAAAGCATGAAGAAAACTGTTAAATGCTGCTGAGATTTGAACTTAGGATTTCCTGTTTACGAGATAGGAGCTTTAACCGCTTAGCCACAGCACCAACGGTAATAGTAAAAAATGCATAAATAATTTATTGTTGATGATGAAAATGTGTTTTCTGCTATAAATTCTTCTTTATATGTATTGTAATCTTAAACACGAAAAGATACTCAATCACTTCACAAGGATTCATATGTTTTAATAAACAGGTACTCTTATAAAACCCAATTTCATTTCTTGAATTCTTTACAATTTTTTTTCATGAAGGTAATAATATTGCTCCAATCTTGGTAGACATTTCATCTACGTCTTTCTCATAGATATGTACTTTTTTCATTTTGCAATAACAGTATTCATTCTATAATCTTGAAAATACCTGGGTTTTTATAAGGTTAAAGGTGATCTGTTCAACAGTAAGATGAATCAGACTTTTATATTTTAATTGTATCGGAATAAGACCTAATGAAAATGATTTGTTATATAACAATGAGAAAAGCAAGGCACTGCTGAGAGATGAACTCAGGATCTCCTGTTTACTAGACAGGTGCTTTAACCAGCTAAGCCACAGCACCCACTTGATTCTTAAATTTGAAACACTTTTCTTTATGGTTTTCAAGAGAATATTGCTTTTTCACTTTCATATTCTTTTCTAAGTTCACACACGTCTCTACTCAAACACTTAAGATGAATGAAGACTCTTCACTTATTCAAAAACACCTCTCTAGTTTGAAGTTTACCCTATTCATATCATTTTAAAATATTCCTTGCTGAAGAATGGATTTGTTGAATTCCACAAGAGAGTGATCATTCACCTCTATCTTGTACTTTGTCATTTTCTTTTCCCTATTTCAGTCAATGCATTCCTACAAAAATCTTCACAATACCAAGCATTTTATTTAATTTTTAAGATACCTTATTCTAAAGTTCATAGAACCAGATGTTTATACTTAAATTGTATTCAACACTTGTTTGATGAAAATTATTCGGAAAGCATGAAGAAAACAGTTAAATGCTGCTGAGATTTGAACTCAGGATTTCCTGTTTACGAGATAGGAGCTTTAACCACTTAGCCACAGCACCAACGGTAATAGTAAAAAATGCATAAATAATTTATTGTTGATGATGAAAATGTGTTTTCTGCTATAAATTCTTCTTTATATGTATTGTAATCTTAAACACGAAAAGATACTCAATCCCTTCACAAGGATTCATATGTTTTAATAAACAGGTACTCTTATAAAACCCAATTTCATTTCTTGAATTCTTTACAATTTTTTTTCATGAAGGTAATAATATTGCTCCAATCTTGGTAGACATTTCATCTACGTCTTTCTCATAGATATGTACTTTTTTCATTTTGCAATAACAGTATTCATTCTATAATCTTGAAAATACCTGGGTTTTTATAAGGTTAAAGGTGATCTGTTCAACAGTAAGATGAATCAGACTTTTATATTTTAATTGTATCGGAATAAGACCTAATGAAAATGATTTGTTATATAACAATGAGAAAAGCAAGGCACTGCTGAGAGATGAACTCAGGATCTCCTGTTTACTAGACAGGTGCTTTAACCAGCTAAGCCACAGCACCCACTTGATTTTTAAATTTGAAACACTTTTCTTTATGGTTTTCAAGAGAATATTGCTTTTTCACTTTCATATTCTTTTCTAAGTTCACACACTTCTCTACTCAAACACTTAAGATGAATGAAGACTCTTCACTTATTCAAAAACACCTCTCTAATTTGAAGTTTACCCTATTCATATCATTTTAAAATATACCTTGCTGAAGAATGGATTAGTTGAATTCAATAATAGAGTGATCATTCACCTCTATCTTGTTCTTTGTCATTTTCTTTTCCCTATTTCAGTCAATGCATTCCTACAAAAATCTTCACAATACCAAGCATTTTATTTAATTTTTAAGATAACTTATTCTAAAGTTCATAGAACCAGATGTTTATTCTTAAATTGTATTCAACATTTGTTTGATGAAAATTATTCGGAAAGCATGGAGAAAACATTTAGGTGCTGCTGAGATTTGAACTCAGGATTTTCTGTTTACGAGACAGGTGCTTTAACCACTAAGCCACAGCACCAACGTTAATAGTAAGAAATGCATACATAATTTATTGTTGATGATGAAAATGTGTTTCCTGCTATAAATTCTTCTTTATATGTATTGTAATCTTAAACACGAAAACATACTCAATCACTACGCACGTATTAATATGTTTTGATAAACAGGTACTCTTATAAAACTCAATTTCATTTCTTGAATTCTTTAAAAAAAAATCATGAAGGTATTAATATTGCTCAAATCTAGGTAGAAATTTCATCTACGTCTTTCTCATGGATAAGTATTTTTTTCATTTTGCAATAAAAGTATTCATTCTATAATCTTGAAAATACTTGTGTTTTTATAAGGTTTAAGATGATCTGTTCAACAGTAAGATGAATCAGACTTTTATATTTTAATTGTATCGGAATAAGACCTAATGAAAATGATTTGTTATATAACAATGAGAAAAGCAAGGCAATGCTGAGAGTTGAACTCAGGATCGCCTGTTTACTAGACAGGCGCTTTAACCAGCTAAGCCACAGCACCCACTTGATTCTTAAATTTGAAACACTTTTCTTTATGGTGTTCAAGAGAATATTGCTTTTTCACTTTCATATTCTTTTCTAAGTTCACACACTTCTCTACTCAAACACTTAAGATGAATGAAGACTCTTCACTTATTCAAAAAGACCTCTCTAATTTGAAGTTTACCCTATTCATATCATTTTAAAATATACCTTGCTGAAGAATGGATTAGTTGAATTCAACAATAGAGTGATCATTCACCTCTATCTTGTTCTTTGTCATTTTCTTTTCCCTATTTCAGTCAATGCATTCCTACAAAAATCTTCACAATACCAAGCATTTTATTTAATTTTTAAGATAAATTATTCTAAAGTTCATAGAACCAGATGTTTATACTTAAATTGTATTCAACACTTGTTTGATGAAAATCATTCGGAAAGCATGGAGAAAACAGTTAAATGCTGCTGAGAATTGTACTCAGGATTTCCTGTTTACGAGACAGGAGCTTTAACCACTAAGCCACAGCACCAACAGTATGTCATGTTATGTTATATATTTCTTGTAGCGCGCACTGCTAGTCAAGACTGTCCTGGCGCGAAAGGGGATTCAGTGTCAGAAAGTAACAAAGGGATAACATAACAGGAGAGAAGATGTGCATTTACATAAATTGCTTGAATAAGTGAGTCTTAAGGTGTTTTTTAAAATAAGTGAGGTTAGTCGTGTGTCTCAAATGGTCAGGGAGGCTATTCCATAGCTGTGCGGCTATGACCGTCATGGATTTTCCTCCCAGACGAGCTCTCTTAAATCTCGGAGTGACCAAATGTCTGAGAGAGGCCGATCTCAATTGTCGCGGGGGATGATAGAAGGCAAACCTGGCACTGAGGTATGGTGGGCAAGGACCATGTAAGGCCTTAAAGGCCAGTGTTAGGACCTTGAAGCGCACTCTGAGAGCAACTGGAAGCCAATGAAGATCCGCCAGTTGTCTTCGTACACTATGGCATTTGGGGATGTTGAATAGGAGCCTCACTGTCGCGTTCTGGACCACCTGCAATCTACGGAGCAGGAAATCAGGAGCGCCCACGTAAAGTGCATTAGCGTAATCCAGGCGCGACAGGATGAGTGCTCTAGCCACTGTTTCCTTCGCTTCCTGGGGGAGAAGAGGAAAGAACTTCCGGAGGGTGATCAGGGTCCCATAACAGGTTCCCGCCAGTCTCGAGATCTGGTCTCGGAAGCACAGGTCAGCACCAAACCAAATCCCAAGGTTCTTAGCAACTCCACAGTTTCCAGGTGGGCAGGGCAATCCAATGGGCCAGATGGAATCCCTGAATCCCACCGGGAATTGGCCATACAGGAGGATCTCCGACTTGTCCTCGTTACACTTGAGCTCCGCCTTGGCTAGCCAAGCAAATACTGAGGACAAGCAGGATTGGACTTTCAACGTGTCAAGGTTGTTCTTGTCCCAAGTGAAGAGAAGCTGGGTGTCATCGGCATAGGCCCTTATTTTGGCACCCAGACTCTCTGCAGGATATACCAGGGGGGTCAGATATACATTGAAGAGCAGGGGGCTTAGAGTCGACCCTTGGGGGACCCCAGTGTCCACCCCGCTAATCGATGACTGGTAGGGAGGGAGCCAGATTTGTTGAGAGCGGTCCGTGAGGAAGGATTTAACCCATGTGAGAGCTGCACCAGTAATGCCAATATCCTCTAGTCTAGAGATTAGCTGGGCATGTGGGACCGTGTCGAACGCGGCAGAGAGGTCCAATAAAATTAGGGCCGCTCTGCCGCCTCCGTCCAAACAATCCCTAATGGCCTCGGTGACCTCCACCAGCGCGGTCTCAGTGCTGAAGGTGGAGCAAAAACCTGACTGGGCTGAGTGTAATGCCCCCGTAGACTCCACAAACCTCTCGAGCTGACGGAATGCCACTTTCTCACATACTTTGGCTATTGCTGGAAGCAGGGAGATGGGTCTGTAGTTAGATGCATCCAGGGGGTCTGCGGAGGTTTTTTTTAAAAGTGGAAGAAGTTTGGCTTGCTTCCACTGAGATGGTACGTTACTTGTAGTAAGGGATTTGTTAACCAGGTCAGTAACAATCGGTGCAATGACTTCCGCCACTCCGCTCAACACTCTGGCCGGACAGGGGTCCGCCGGAGAGCCTGATTTAAGCGCCTTTAGAATGGCCAGTACATCCTTCACCTCAACCTCTGCGAAAGCGCACATTACTTCTTTCGTTTTTGTGATGATGGTATGAGTGGGGGGGAGGTGGGAGGTAATCTGTTCATAAGTAGCTTGGGCAGGTGGGAGTTGGGCGGGGCTACTAGTCTTAAGGCTGGCCTGAATTTTCTTTATTTTGTCAGAAAAATGAGTGGACAATTTTTCACACCATTCCACCGAAGGGGGGGCTACTTGGATTTCTGCCACCGGTGAAGTGAAGCTCTTGACAATGGCAAATATTTCTTTGCTATTATTTTTCGCCTTAAGGATCTTATCTGCATAGTAGTTTCCCTTGGCTATTTTAATAGCAGCGTGATAGTCTTTTTGCCCAGCTCGTAGTTTTGATTTAGCCAAGGGGCAGTACTCCCTTCTCCACAATCTTTCCAACATTTTACAGTGTATTTTTTGATTTTTAAGCTGTTCAGTATACCATGGGGATGCCGGAATGGCTCGTGGGCGGATCTTTGCTTTGGTATGCGATATCTGACTTGCGGAGGAACGGATCCATGCCGAGAAATTCTCGACCGCTTCTTCGAGGTTTCCCGAATTCTCTGGCAGACTATGGGATAGAACGGTTGCCAGGGCAGGAATACTGATCCTAGGGGGGAAGGGGGTCTGTTGTTTATCTGCTGTGGCATGGGTCCTATCCATAGTCCAGGAAAAGTGTACCATGAAATGGTCCGACCATGTAACTGGGAGGGGAGTTTTGAAGATGACATCAAAATTGGAATATACCAAGTCGAGGCAGTGGCCTCCGCTGTGAGTGATATTCGGCTCTTGCATTTTTAACTGTGCTAAAGTACCTAGTTCCACAAGGTCACTGACCCCAGGGGCTGTGGGGACATCCATATGTATGTTCAGGTCCCCCAGGAGCAAGAACCTAGGGAATCTCAGTGCTCTCTGGACCACTAATTCCTCCAATGTTGGAATAAAGGAGCCCAAAGTGCCCGGTGGTCGGTAAACAAGGAGCCCGCCTAGGGTGAAATTAGGCGAGAGGGCAATTGAAAATTCCAGTACTTCCCCGTCCTTGATGTCCCCAGTGCTTTCCTTAGTTAGAGACCATTTGTCTCGATATATAACTGCCAGACCTCCACCCCTACCAGAGCTGCGATCTGCCCTCGAGATTTTAAAACCCCTGGGGACGGCTAACTCAATAGTAGGGGCACAGTGAATGTGCAGCCAGGTCTCGGTCACAAACAAGAGGTCAAGCGAGTTGTCAAGTATCATCTCGCGGACCTCTTCTGTGTGTTTAACTAGGGACCGGGCGTTAATGAGAGCCGCTCGAATTAAGGTATCTCCCTCTTTTTCCCCCAGATTGGATGGGGAGGGGAGGACCGGTTTAGTAATAGTAAAAAATGTATAAAGAATTTATTGTTAATGATGAAAATGTGTTTTCTGCTATAAATTCTTCTTTATATGTATTGTAATCTTAAACACGAAAAGATACTCAATCACTACGCAAGGATTAATATGTTTTGATAAACAGGTACTCCTATAAAACCCAATTTCATTTCTTGAATTCTTTACAATTTTTTTTCATGAAGGTAATAATATTGCTCCAATCTAGGTAGACATTTCATCTACGTCTTTCTCATAGATATGTATTTTTTTCATTTTGCAATAACAGTATTCATTCTATAATCTTGAAAATACTTGGGTTTTTATAAGGTTAAAGATGATCTGTTCAACAGTAAGATGAATCAGACTTTTATATTTTAATTGTATCGGAATAAGACCTAATGAAAATGATTTGTTATATATTACAATGAGAAAAGCAAGGCGCTGCTGAGATTTCAACTCAGGATCTCCTGTTTACTAGACAGGCGCTTTAACCAGCTAAGCCACAGCACCCACTTGATTCTTAAATTTGAAACACTTTTCTTTATGGTGTTCAAGAGAATATTGCTTTTTCACTTTCATATTCTTTTGTAAGTTCACACACTTCTCTACTCAAACACTTAAGATGAATGAAGACTCTTCACTTATTCAAAAACACCTCTCTAATTTGAAGTTTACCCTATTCATATCATTTTAAAATATTCCTTGCTGAAGAATAGATTTGTTGAATTCCACAATAGAGTGATCATTCATCTCTATCTTGTTCTTTGTCATTTTCTTTTCCCTATTTCAGTCAATGCATTCCTACAAAAATCTTCACAATACCAAGCATTTTATTTCATTTTTAAGATAACTTATTCTAAAGTTCATAGAACCAGATGTTTATTCTTAAATTGTATTCAACATTTGTTTGATGAAAATTATTCGGAGAGCATGGAGAAAAGAGTTAGGTGCTGTTGAGATTTGAACTCAGGATTTCCTGATTACGAGACAGGCGCCTTAACCACTAAGCCACAGCACCAACGTTGATAGTAAGAAATGCATACATAATTTATTGTTGATGATGAAAATGTGTTTCCTGCTATAAATTCTTCTTTATATGTATTGTAATCTTAAACACGAAAACATACTCAATCACTACGCAAGTATTAATATGTTTTAATAAACAGGTACTCTTATAAAACTCAATTTCATTACTTAAATTCTTTAAAAAAAAAATCATGAAGGTATTAATATTGCTCAAATCTAGGTAGAATTTTCATCTACGTCTTTCTCATAGATATGTATTTTTTTTTATTTGGCAATAACAGTATTCATTCTATAATCTTGAAAATACTAGTGTTTTTATCAGGTTTAAGATGATCTGTTCAACAGTAAGATGAATCAGACTTTTATATTTTAATTGTATCGGAATAAGACCTAATGAAAATGATTTGTTATATAACAATGAGAAAAGCAAGGCACAGCTCAGAGTTGAACTCAGGATCTCCTGTTTACTAGACAGGCGTTTTAACCAGCTAAGCCACAGCACCCACTTGATTCCTAATTTTGAAAACTTTTTCTTTATGGTGTTCAAGAGAATAATGCTTTTTCACTTTCATATTCTTTTCTAAGTTCACACACTTCTCTACTCATAAACTTAAGATGAATGAAGACTCTTCACTTATTCAAAAACACCTCTCTAATTTGAAGTTTACCCTATTCATATCATTTTAAAATATACCTTGCTGAAGAATGGATTAGTTGAATTCAACAATAGAGTGATCATTCACCTCTATCTTGTTCTTTGTCATTTTCTTTTCCCTATTTCAATCAATGCATTCCTACAAAAATCTTCACAATACCAAGTATTTTATTTAATTTTTAAGATAACTTATTCTAAAGTTCATAGAACCAGATGTTTATACTTAAATTGTATTCAACACTTGTTTGATGAAAATTATTCGGAAAGCATGAAGAAAACTGTTAAATGCTGCTGAGATTTGAACTTAGGATTTCCTGTTTACGAGATAGGAGCTTTAACCGCTTAGCCACAGCACCAACGGTAATAGTAAAAAATGCATAAATAATTTATTGTTGATGATGAAAATGTGTTTTCTGCTATAAATTCTTCTTTATATGTATTGTAATCTTAAACACGAAAAGATACTCAATCACTTCACAAGGATTCATATGTTTTAATAAACAGGTACTCTTATAAAACCCAATTTCATTTCTTGAATTCTTTACAATTTTTTTTCATGAAGGTAATAATATTGCTCCAACCTTGGTAGACATTTCATCTACGTCTTTCTCATAGATATGTACTTTTTTCATTTTGCAATAACAGTATTCATTCTATAATCTTGAAAATACCTGGGTTTTTATAAGGTTAAAGGTGATCTGTTCAACAGTAAGATGAATCAGACTTTTATATTTTAATTGTATCGGAATAAGACCTAATGAAAATGATTTGTTATATATTACAATGAGAAAAGCAAGGCGCTGCTGAGATTTCAACTCAGGATCTCCTGTTTACTAGACAGGCGCTTTAACCAGCTAAGCCACAGCACCCACTTGATTCTTGAATTTGAAACACTTTTCTTTATGGTGTTCAAGAGAATATTGCTTTTTCACTTTCATATTCTTTTCTAAGTTCACACACTTCTCTACTCAAACACTTAAGATGAATGAAGACTCTTCACTTATTCAAAAACACCTCTCTAATTTGAAGTTTACCCTATTCATATCATTTTAAAATATTCCTTGCTGAAGAATGGATTTGTTGAATTCCACAATAGAGTGATCATTCACCTCTATCTTGTTCTTTGTCATTTTCTTTTCCCTATTTCAGTCAATGCATTCCTACAAAAATCTTCACAATACCAAGCATTTTATTTCATTTTTAAGATAACTTATTCTAAAGTTCATAGAACCAGATGTTTATTCTTAAATTGTATTCAACATTTGTTTGATGAAAATTATTCGGAAAGCCGAACAGGCGCTAGACAGGCGCTTAAACCAGCTAAGCCACAGCACCCACTTGATTCTTAATTTTGAAAACTTTTTCTTTATGGTGTTCAAGAGAATAATGCTTTTTCACTTTCATATTCTTTTCTAAGTTCACACACTTCTCTACTCATAAACTTAAGATGAATGAAGACTCTTCACTTGTTCAAAAACACCTCTCTAATTTGAAGTTTACCCTATTCATATCATTTTAAAATATACCTTGCTGAAGTATGGATTAGTTGAATTCAACAATAGAGTGATCATTCACCTCTATCTTGTTCTTTTTCATTTTCTTTTCCCTATTTCAATCAATGCATTCCTACAAAAATCTTCACAATACCAAGTATTTTATTTAATTTTTAAGATAACTTATTCTAAAGTTCATAGAACCAGATGTTTATACTTAAATTGTATTCAACACTTGTTTGATGAAAATTATTCGGAAAGCATGAAGAAAACAGCTAAATGCTGCTGAGATTTGAACTCAGGATTTCCTGTTTACAAGATAGGAGCTTTAACCACTTAGCCACAGCACCAACGGTAATAGTAAAAAATGCATAAATAATTTATTGTTGATGATGAAAATGTGTTTTCTGCTATAATTCTTCTTTATATGTATTGTAATCTTAAACACGAAAAGATACTCAATCTCTTCACAAGGATTCATATGTTTTAATAAACAGGTACTCTTATAAAACCCAATTTCATTTCTTGAATTCTTTACAATTTTTTTTCATGAAGGTAATAATATTGCTCCAATCTTGGTAGACATTTCATCTACGTCTTTCTCATAGATATGTACTTTTTTCATTTTGCAATAACAGTATTCATTCTATAATCTTGAAAATACCTGGGTTTTTATAAGGTTAAAGGTGATCTGTTCAACAGTAAGATGAATCAGACTTTTATATTTTAATTGTATCGGAATAAGACCTAATGAAAATGATTTGTTATATAACAATGAGAAAAGCAAGGCACTGCTGAGAGATGAACTCAGGATCTCCTGTTTACTAGACAGGTGCTTTAACCAGCTAAGCCACAGCACCCACTTGATTCTTAAATTTGAAACACTTTTCTTTATGGTTTTCAAGAGAATATTGCTTTTTCACTTTCATATTCTTTTCTAAGTTCACACACGTCTCTACTCAAACACTTAAGATGAATGAAGACTCTTCACTTATTCAAAAACACCTCTCTAATTTGAAGTTTACCCTATTCATATCATTTTAAAATATACCTTGCTGAAGAATGGATTAGTTGAATTCAACAATAGAGTGATCATTCACCTCTATCTTGTTCTTTGTCCTTTTCTTTTCCCTATTTCAGTCAATGCATTCCACCAAAAATCCTCACAATACCAAGCATTTTATTTAATTTTTAAGATAACTTATTCTAAAGTTCATAGAACCAGATGTTTATACTTAAATTGTATTCAACACTTGTTTGATGAAAATTATTCGGAAAGCATGGAGAAAACAGTTAAATGCTGTTGAGAATTGAACTCAGGATTTCCTGTTTACGAGACAGGAGCTTTAACCACTAAGCCACAGCACCAACAGTAATAGTAAAAAATGCATAAAGAATTTATTGTTAATGATGAAAATTTGTTTTCTGCTATAAATTCTTCTTTATATGTATTGTAATCTTAAACACGAAAAGATACTCAATCACTACGCAAGGATTAATATGTTTTAATAAAAAGGTACTCTTATAAAAGCCAATTCCATTTCTTGAATTCTTTACAATTTTTTTTCATGAAGGTAATAATATTGCTCCAATCTAGGTAGACATTTCATCTACGTCTTTCTCATAGATATGTCTTTTTTTCATTTTGCAATAACAGTATTCATTCTATAATCTTGAAAATACTTGGGTTTTTATAAGGTTAAAGATGATCTGTTCAACAGTAAGATGAATCAGACTTTTATATTTTAATTGTATCGGAATAAGACCTAATGAAAATGATTTGTTATATAACAATGAGAAAAGCAAGGCACTGCTCAGAGTTGAACTCAGGATCTCCTGTTTACTAGACAGGCGCTTTAACCAGCTAAGCCACAGCACCCACTTGATTCTTTATTTTGAAACACTTTTCTTTATGGTGTTCAAGAGAATATTGCTTTTTCACTTTTATATTCTTTTCTAAGTTCACACACTTCTCTACTCAAACACTTAAGATGAATGAAGACTCTTCACTTATTCAAAAACACCTCTCTAATTTGAAGTTTACCCTATTCATATCATTTTAAAATATCCCTTGCTGAAGAATGGATTAGTTGAATTCAACAATAGAGTGATCATTCACCTCTATCTTGTTCTTTGTCATTTTCTTTTCCCTATTTCAGTCAATGCATTCCTACAAAAATCTTCACAATACCAAGCATTTTATTTAATGTTTAAGATAACTTATTCTAAAGTTCATAGATCCAGATGTTTATTCTTAAATTGTATTCAACATTTGTTGGATGTAAATTATTCGGAAAGCATGGAGAAAACAGTTTGGTTCTGCTGAGATTTGAACTCAGGATTTCCTGTTTATGAGAAAGGTGCTTTAACCACTAAGCCACAGCACCAACGTTAATAGTAAGAAATGCATAAATTATTCATTGTTGATGATGAAAATGTGTTTCCTGCTATAAATTCTTCTTTATATGTATTGTAATCTTAAACAGGAAAACATACTCAATCACTACGCAAGTATTAATATGTTTTAATAAACAGGTACTCTTATAAAACCCAATTTCATTTCTTGAATTCTTTACAATTTTTTTTCATGAAGGTAATAATATTACTCCAATCTAGGTAGACATTTCATCTACGTCTTTCTCATAGATATGTATTTTTTTCATTTTGCTATAACATTATTCATTCTATAATCTTGAAAATACTTGGGTTTTTATAAGG
The DNA here is from genome assembly GCF_964263255.1 of Lissotriton vulgaris. Classification (NCBI taxonomy): domain Eukaryota; kingdom Metazoa; phylum Chordata; class Amphibia; order Caudata; family Salamandridae; genus Lissotriton; species Lissotriton vulgaris. The sequence goes on from NC_141700.1 coordinate 443,155,831, forward strand.
TTAAAGATGATCTGTTCATCAGTAAGATGAATCAGACTTTTATATTTTAATTGTATCGGAATAAGACCTAATGAAAATGATTTGTTATATATTACAATGAGAAAAGCAAGGCGCTGCTGAGATTTCAACTCAGGATCTCCTGTTTACTAGACAGGCGCTTTAACCAGCTAAGCCACAGCACCCACTTGATTCTTGAATTTGAAACACTTTTCTTTATGGTGTTCAAGAGAATATTGCTTTTTCACTTTCATATTCTTTTCTAAGTTCACACACTTCTCTACTCAAACACTTAAGATGAATGAAGACTCTTCACTTATTCAAAAACACCTCTCTAATTTGAAGTTTACCCTATTCATATCATTTTAAAATATTCCTTGCTGAAGAATGGATTAGTTGAATTCAACAATAGAGTGAACATTCACCTCTATCTTGTTCTTTGTCATTTTCTTATCCCTATTTCAGTCAATGCATTCCTACAAAAATCTTCACAATACCAAGCATTTTATTTAATTTTTAAGATAACTTATTCTAAAGTTCATAGAACCAGATGTTTATTCTTAAATTGTATTCAACATTTGTTTGATGAAAATTATTCTGAAAGCATGGAGAAAACAGTTAGGTGCTGCTGAGAATTGAACTCAGGATTTCCTGTTTACAAGACAGGCGCTTTAACCACTAAGCCACAGCAACAACGTTAATAGTAAGAAATTCATACATGTTTTATTGTTGATGATGAAAATGTGTTTCCTGCTATAAATTCTTCTTTATATGTATTGTAATCTTAAACACGAAAACATACTCAATCACTACGCAAGTATTAATATGTTTTAATAAACTGGTACTCTTATAAAACCCAATTTAATTTCTTGAATTCTTTACAATTTTTTTCATGAAGGTAATAATATTGCTCCAATCTAGGTAGACATTTCATCTACGTCTTTCTCATAGATATGTATTTTTTTCATTTTGCAATAACAGTATTCATTCTATAATCTTGAAAATACTTGGGTTTTTATAAGGTTAAAGATGATCTGTTCAACAGTAAGATGAATCAGACTTTTATATTTTAATTGTATCGGAATAAGACCTAATGAAAATGATTTGTTATATAACAATGCGAAAAGCAATGCGCTGCTGAGATTTGAACTCAGGATCTCCTGTTTACTAGACAGGCGCTTTAACCAGCTAAGCCACAGCACCCACTTGATTCTTAAATTTGAAACACTTTTCTTTATGGTGTTCAAGAGAATATTGCATTTTCACTTTCATATTCTTTTCTAAGTTCACACACTTCTCTACTCAAACACTTAAGATGAATGAAGACTCTTCACTTATTCAAAAACACCTCTCTAATTTGAAGTTTACCCTATTCATATCATTTTAAAATATACCTTGCTGAAGAATGGATTAGTTGAATTCAACAATAGAGTGAACATTCACCTCTATCTTGTTCTTTGTCATTTTCTTATCCCTATTTCAGTCAATGCATTCCTACAAAAATCTTCACAATACCAAGCATTTTATTTAATTTTTAAGATAACTTATTCTAAAGTTCATAGAACCAGATGTTTATTCTTAAATTGTATTCAACATTTGTTTGATGAAAATTATTCTGAAAGCATGGAGAAAACAGTTAGGTGCTGCTGAGGATTGAACTCAGGATTTCCTGTTTACAAGACAGGCGCTTTAACCACTAAGCCACAGCACCAACGTTAATAGTAAGAAATTCATACATGTTTTATTGTTGATGATGAAAATGTGCTTCCTGCTATAAATTCTTCTTTATATGTATTGTAATCTTAAACACGAAAACATACTCAATCACTACGCAAGTATTAATATGTTTTAATAAACAGGTACTCTTATAAAACCCAATTTCATTTCTTGAATTCTTTACAATTTTTTTTCATGAAGGTAATAATATTACTCCAATCTAGGTAGACATTTCATCTACGTCTTTCTCATAGATATGTATTTTTTTCATTTTGCAATAACATTATTCATTCTATAATCTTGAAAATACTTGGGTTTTTATAAGGTTAAAGATGATCTGTTCAACAGTAAGATGAATCAGACTTTTATATTTTAATTGTATCGGAATAAGACCTAATGAAAATGATTTGTTATATATTACAATGAGAAAAGCAAGGCGCTGTTGAGATTTGAACTCAGGATTTCCTGTTTACGAGACAGGCGCTTTAACCACTAAGCCACAGCACCAACGTTAATAGTAAGTAATGCATACATAATTTATTGTTGATGATGAAAATGTGTTTCCTGCTAAAAATTCTTCTTTATATGTATTCTAATCTTAAACACGAAAACATACTCAATCACTACGCAAGTATTAATATGTTTCAATAAACAGGTACTCTTATAAAACTCAATTTCATTTCTTGAATTCTTTAAAAAAAAATCATGAAGGTATTAATATTGCTCAAATCTAGGTAGAAATTTCATCTACGTCTTTCTCATAGATATGTATTTTTTTCATTTGGCAATAACAGTATTCATTCTATAATCTTGAAAATACTTGTGTTTTTATAAGGTTTAAGATGATCTGTTCAACAGTAAGATGAATCAGACTTTTATATTTTAATTGTATCGGAATAAGACCTAATGAAAATGATTTGTTATATAACAATGAGAAAATGCAAGGCACTGCTGAGAGATGAACTCAGGATCTCCTGTTTACTAGACAGGCGCTTTAACCAGCTAAGCCACAGCACCCACTTGATTCTTAAATTTGAAACACTTTTCTTTATGGTGTTCAAGAGAATATTGCTTTTTCACTTTCATATTCTTTTCTAAGTTCACACACTTCTATACTCAAACACTTAAGATGAATGAAGACTCTTCACTTATTCAAAAACACCTCTCTAATTTGAAGTTTACCCTATTCATATCATTTTAAAATATACCTTGCTGAAGAATGGATTAGTTGAATTCAACAATAGAGTGATCATTCACCTCTATCTTGTTCTTTGTCATTTTCTTTTCCCTATTTCAATCAATGCATTCCTACAAAAATCCTCACAATACCAAGTATTTTATTTAATTTTTAAGATAACTTATTCTAAAGTTCATAGAACCAGATGTTTATACTTAAATTGTATTCATCACTTGTTTGATGAAAATTATTCGGAAAGCATGAAGAAAACAGTTAAATGCTGCTGAGATTTGAACTCAGGATTTCCTGTTTACAAGATAGGAGCTTTAACCACTAAGCCACAGCACCAACGGTAATAGTAAAAAATGCATAAATAATTTATTGTTGATGATGAAAATGTGTTTTCTGCTATAAATTCTTCTTTATATGTATTGTAATCTTAAACACGAAAAGATACTCAATCACTACGCAAGGATTCATATATTTTAATAAACAGGTACTCTTATAAAACCCAATTTCATTTCTTGAATTCTTTAAAAAAAAAATTCATGAAGGTAATAATATTGCTCCAATCTTGGTAGACATTTCATCTACTTCTTTCTCATAGATATGTACTTTTTTCATTTTGCAATAATAGTATTCATTCTATAATCTTGAAAATACCTGGGTTTTTATAAGGTTAAAGGTGATCTGTTCAACCGTAAGATGAATCAGACTTTTATATTTTAATTGTATCGTAATAAGACCTAATGAAAATGATTTGTTATATAACAATGAGAAAATGCAAGGCACTGCTGAGAGATGAACTCAGGATCTCCTGTTTACTAGACAGGCGCTTTAACCAGCTAAGCCACAGCACCCACTTGATTCTTAAATTTGAAACACTTTTCTTTATGGTGTTCAAGAGAATATTGCTTTTTCACTTTCATATTCTTTTGTAAGTTCACACACTTCTCTACTCAAACACTTAAGATGAATGAAGACTCTTCACTTATTCAAAAACACTTCTCTAATTTGAAGTTTACCCTATTCATATCATTTTAAAATATACCTTGCTGAAGAATGGATTAGTTGAATTCAACAATAGAGTGATCATTCACCTCTATCTTGTTCTTTGTCATTTTCTTTTCCCTATTTCAGTCAATGCATTCCTACAAAAATCTTCACAATACCAAGCATTTTATTTAATTTTTAAGATAACTTATTCTAAAGTTCATAGAACCAGATGTTTATTCTTAAATTGTATTCAACATTTGTTTGATGAAAATTATTCGGAAAGCATGGAGAAAACATTTAGGTGCTGCTGAGATTTGAACTCAAGATTTCCTGTTTACGAGACAGGTGCTTTAACCACTAAGCCACAGCACCAATGTTAATAGAATGAAATGCATACATAATTTATTGTTGATGATGAAAATGTGTTTCCTGCTATAAATTCTTCTTTATATGTATTGTAATCTTAAACACAAAAACATACTCAATCACTACGCAAGAATTAATATGTTTTGATAAACAGGTACTCTTATAAAACTCAATTTCATTTCTTGAATTCTTTAAAAAAAAATCATGAAGGTATTAATATTGCTCAAATCTAGGTAGAAATTTCATCTACGTCTTTCTCATAGATATGTATTTTTTTCATTTTGCAATAACAGTATTCATTCTATAATCTTGAAAACACTTGTGTTTTTATAAGGTTTAAGATGATCTGTTCAACAGTAAGATGAATTCAGACTTTTATATTTTAATTGTATTGGAATAAGACCTAATGAAAATGATTTGTTATATAACAATGAGAAAAGCAAGGCACTGCTGAGAGTTGAACTCAGGATCGCCTGTTTACTAGACAGGTGCTTTAACCAGCTAAGCCACAGCACCCACTTGATTCTTAAATTTGAAACACTTTTCTTTATGGTGTTCAAGAGAATATTGCTTTTTCACTTTCATATTCTTTTCTAAGTTCACACACTTCTCTACTCAAACACTTAAGATGAATGAAGACTCTTCACTTATTCAAAAACACCTCTCTAATTTGAAGTTTACCCTATTCATATCATTTTAAAATATACCTTGCTGAAGAATGGATTAGTTGAATTCAACAATAGAGTGATCATTCACCTCTATCTTGTTCTTTGTCATTTTCTTTTCCCTATTTCAGTCAATGCATTCCTACAAAAATCTTCACAATACCAAGCATTTTATTTAATTTTTAAGATAACTTATTCTAAAGTTCATAGAACCAGATGTTTATTCTTAAATTGTATTCAACATTTGTTTGATGAAAATTATTCGGAAAGCACGAGAAAACATTTAGGTGCTGCTGAGATTTGAACTCAGGATTTCCTGTTTACGAGACAGGCGCTTTAACCACTAAGCCACAGCACCAACGTTAATAGTAAGAAATGCATACATAATTTATTGTTGATGATGAAAATGTGTTTCCTGCTATAAATTCTTCTTTATATGTATTGTAATCTTAAACACGAAAACATACTCAATCACTACGCAAGTATTAATATGTTTTGATAAACAGGTACTCTTATAAAACTCAATTTCATTTCTTGAATTCTTTAAAAAGAATCATGAAGGTATTAATATTGCTCAAATCTAGGTAGAAATGTCATCTACGTCTTTCTCATAGATATGTACTTTTTTCATTTTGCAATAACAGTATTCATTCTATAATCTTGAAAATACTTGTGTTTTTATAAGGTTAAAGGTGATCTGTTCAACAGTAAGATGAATCAGACTTTTATATTTTAATTGTATCGGAATAAGACCTAATGAAAATGATTTGTTATATAACAATGAGAAAAGCAAGGCACTGCTGAGAGATGAACTCAGGATCTCCTGTTTACTAGACAGGTGCTTTAACCAGCTAAGCCACAGCACCCACTTGATTCTTAAATTTGAAACACTTTTCTTTATGGTTTTCAAGAGAATATTGCTTTTTCACTTTCATATTCTTTTCTAAGTTCACACACTTCTCTACTCAAACACTTAAGATGAATGAAGACTCTTCACTTATTCAAAAACACCTCTCTAATTTGACGTTTACCCTATTCATATCATTTTAAAATATACCTTGCTGAAGAATGGATTAGTTGAATTCAACAATAGAGTGATCATTCACCTCTATCTTGTTCTTTGTCATTTTCTTTTCCCTATTTCAGTCAATGCATTCCTACAAAAATCTTCACAATACCAAGCATTTTATTTAATGTTTAAGATAACTTATTCTAAAGTTCATAGAAGCAGATGTTTATTCTTAAATTGTATTCAACATTTGTTTGATGAAAATTATTCGGAAAGCATGGAGAAAACATTTAGGTGCTGCTGAGATTTGAACTCAGGATTTCCTGTTTACGAGACAGGCACTTTAACCACTAAGCCACAGCACCAACATTAATAGTAAGAAATGCATACATAATTTATTGTTGATGATGAAAATGTGTTTCCTGCTATAAATTCTTCTTTATATGTATTGTAATCTTAAACACGAAAACATACTCAATCACTACGCAAGTATTAATATGTTTTAATAAACAGGTACTCTTATAAAACCCAATTTCATTTCTTGAATTCTTTACACTTTTTTTCATGAAGGTAATAATATTGCTCCAATCTAGGTAGACATTTCATCTACGTCTTTCTCATTGATATGTATTTTTTTCATTTTGCAATAACAGTATTCATTCTATAATCTTGAAAATACTTGGGTTTTTATAAGGTTAAAGATGATCTGTTCAACAGTAAGATGAATCAGACTTTTATATTTTAATTGTATCGGAATAAGACCTAATAAAAATGATTTGTTATATAACAATGAGAAAAGCAAGGCGCTGCTGAGATTTGAACTCATGATCTCCTGTTTACTAGACAGGCGCTTTAACCAGCTAAGCCACAGCACCCACTTGATTCTTTATTTTGAAACACTTTTCTTTATGGTGTTCAAGAGAATATTGCTTTTTCACTTTCATATTCTTTTCTAAGTTCACACACTTCTCTACTCAAACACTTAAGATGAATGAAGACTCTTCACTTATTCAAAAACACCTCTCTAATTTGAAGTTTACCCTATTCATATCATTTTAAAATATACCTTGCTGAAGAATGGATTAGTTGAATTCAACAATAGAGTGAACATTCACCTGTATCTTGTTCTTTGTCATTTTCTTATCATTATTTCAGTCAATGCATTCCTACAAAAATCTTCACAATAGCAAGCATTTTATTTAATTTTTAAGATAACTTATTCTAAAGTTCATAAAACCAGATGTTTATTCTTAAATTGTATTCAACATTTGTTTGATGAAAATTATTCGGAAAGCATGGAGTAAAGAGTTAGGTGCTGTTGAGATTTGAACTCAGGATTTCCTAATTACGAGACAGGCGCTTTAACCACTAAGCCACTGCACCAACGTTAATAGTAAGAAATGCATACATAATTTATTGTTGATGATGAAAATGTGTTTCCTGCTATAAATTCTTCTTTATGTGTATTGTAATCTTAAACACGAAAACATACACAATCACTACGCAAGTATTAATATGTTTTAATAAACAGGTACTCTTATAAAACTCAATTTCATTTCTTGAATTCTTTAAAAAAAAAAATCATGAAGGTATTAATATTGCTCAAATCTAGGTAGAAATTTCATCTACGTCTTTCTCATAGATATGTATTTTTTTTATTTGGCAATAACAGTATTCATTCTATAATCTTGAAAATACTTGTGTTTTTATAAGGTTTAAGATGATCTGTTCAACAGTAAGATGAATCAGACTTTTATATTTTAATTGTATCGGAATAAGACCTAATGAAAATGATTTGTTATATAACAATGAGAAAAGCAAGGCACAGCTCAGAGTTGAACTCAGGATCTCCTGTTTACTAGACAGGCGTTTTAACCAGCTAAGCCACAGCACCCACTTGATTCTTAATTTTGAAAACTTTTTCTTTATGGTGTTCAAGAGAATAATGTTTTTTCACTTTCATATTCTTTTCTAAGTTCACACACTTCTCTACTCATAAACTTAAGATGAATGAAGACTCTTCACTTATTCAAAAACACCTCTCTAATTTGAAGTTTACCCTATTCATATCATTTTAAAATATACCTTGCTGAAGTATGGATTAGTTGAATTCAACAATAGAGTGATCATTCACCTCTATCTTGTTCTTTGTCATTTTCTTTTCCCTATTTCAATCAATGCATTCCTACAAAAATCTTCACAATACCAAGTATTTTATTTAATTTTTAAGATAACTTATTCTAAAGTTCATAGAACCAGATGTTTATACTTAAATTGTATTTAACACTTGTTTGATGAAAAATATTCGGAAAGCATGAAGAAAACAGTTAAATGCTGCTGAGATTTGAACTCAGGATTTCCTGTTTACGAGATAGGAGCTTTAACCACTTAGCCACAGCACCATTGGTAATAGTAAAAAATGCATAAATAATTTATTGTTGATGATGAAAATGTGTTTTCTGCTATAAATTCTTCTTTATATGTATTGTAATCTTAAACACAAAAAGATACTCAATCACTTCACAAGGATTCATATCTTTTAATAAACAGGTACTCTTATAAAACCCAATTTCATTTCTTGAATTCTTTACAATTTTTTTTCATGAAGGTAATAATATTACTCCAATCTAGGTAGACATTTCATCTACGTCTTTCTCATAGATATGTATTTTTTTCATTTTGCAATAACATTATTCATTCTATAATCTTGAAAATACTTGGGTTTTTATAAGGTTAAAGATGATCTGTTCAACAGTAAGATGAATCAGACTTTTATATTTTAATTGTATCGGAATAAGACCTAATGAAAATGATTTGTTATATATTACAATGAGAAAAGCAAGGCGCTGTTGAGATTTGAACTCAGGATTTCCTGTTTACGAGACAGGCGCTTTAACCACTAAGCCACAGCACCAACGTTAATAGTAAGAAATGCATACATAATTTATTGTTGATGATGAAAATGTGTTTCCTGCTATAAATTCTTCTTTATATGTATTCTAATCTTAAACACGAAAACATACTCAATCACTACGCAAGTATTAATATGTTTCAATAAACAGGTACTCTTATAAAACTCAATTTCATTTCTTGAATTCTTTAAAAAAAAATCATGAAGGTATTAATATTGCTCAAATCTAGGTAGAAATTTCATCTACGTCTTTCTCATAGATATGTATTTTTTTCATTTGGCAATAACAGTATTCATTCTATAATCTTGAAAATACTTGTGTTTTTATAAGGTTTAAGATGATCTGTTCAACAGTAAGATGAATCAGACTTTTATATTTTAATTGTATCGGAATAAGACCTAATGAAAATGATTTGTTATATAACAATGAGAAAATGCAAGGCACTGCTGAGAGATGAACTCAGGATCTCCTGTTTACTAGACAGGCGCTTTAACCAGCTAAGCCACAGCACCCACTTGATTCTTAAATTTGAAACACTTTTCTTTATGGTGTTCAAGAGAATATTGCTTTTTCACTTTCATATTCTTTTCTAAGTTCACACACTTCTATACTCAAACACTTAAGATGAATGAAGACTCTTCACTTATTCAAAAACACCTCTCTAATTTGAAGTTTACCCTATTCATATCATTTTAAAATATACCTTGCTGAAGAATGGATTAGTTGAATTCAACAATAGAGTGATCATTCACCTCTATCTTGTTCTTTGTCATTTTCTTTTCCCTATTTCAATCAATGCATTCCTACAAAAATCCTCACAATACCAAGTATTTTATTTAATTTTTAAGATAACTTATTCTAAAGTTCATAGAACCAGATGTTTATACTTAAATTGTATTCATCACTTGTTTGATGAAAATTATTCGGAAAGCATGAAGAAAACAGTTAAATGCTGCTGAGATTTGAACTCAGGATTTCCTGTTTACAAGATAGGAGCTTTAACCACTAAGCCACAGCACCAACGGTAATAGTAAAAAATGCATAAATAATTTATTGTTGATGATGAAAATGTGTTTTCTGCTATAAATTCTTCTTTATATGTATTGTAATCTTAAACACGAAAAGATACTCAATCACTACGCAAGGATTCATATATTTTAATAAACAGGTACTCTTATAAAACCCAATTTCATTTCTTGAATTCTTTAAAAAAAAAATTCATGAAGGTAATAATATTGCTCCAATCTTGGTAGACATTTCATCTACTTCTTTCTCATAGATATGTACTTTTTTCATTTTGCAATAATAGTATTCATTCTATAATCTTGAAAATACCTGGGTTTTTATAAGGTTAAAGGTGATCTGTTCAACCGTAAGATGAATCAGACTTTTATATTTTAATTGTATCGTAATAAGACCTAATGAAAATGATTTGTTATATAACAATGAGAAAATGCAAGGCACTGCTGAGAGATGAACTCAGGATCTCCTGTTTACTAGACAGGCGCTTTAACCAGCTAAGCCACAGCACCCACTTGATTCTTAAATTTGAAACACTTTTCTTTATGGTGTTCAAGAGAATATTGCTTTTTCACTTTCATATTCTTTTCTAAGTTCACACACTTCTCTACTCAAACACTTAAGATGAATGAAGACTCTTCACTTATTCAAAAACACTTCTCTAATTTGAAGTTTACCCTATTCATATCATTTTAAAATATACCTTGCTGAAGAATGGATTAGTTGAATTCAACAATAGAGTGATCATTCACCTCTATCTTGTTCTTTGTCATTTTCTTTTCCCTATTTCAGTCAATGCATTCCTACAAAAATCTTCACAATACCAAGCATTTTATTTAATTTTTAAGATAACTTATTCTAAAGTTCATAGAACCAGATGTTTATTCTTAAATTGTATTCAACATTTGTTTGATGAAAATTATTCGGAAAGCATGGAGAAAACATTTAGGTGCTGCTGAGATTTGAACTCAAGATTTCCTGTTTACGAGACAGGTGCTTTAACCACTAAGCCACAGCACCAATGTTAATAGAATGAAATGCATACATAATTTATTGTTGATGATGAAAATGTGTTTCCTGCTATAAATTCTTCTTTATATGTATTGTAATCTTAAACACGAAAACATACTCAATCACTACGCAAGAATTAATATGTTTTGATAAACAGGTACTCTTATAAAACTCAATTTCATTTCTTGAATTCTTTAAAAAAAAATCATGAAGGTATTAATATTGCTCAAATCTAGGTAGAAATTTCATCTACGTCTTTCTCATAGATATGTATTTTTTTCATTTTGCAATAACAGTATTCATTCTATAATCTTGAAAATACTTGGGTTTTTATAAGGTTAAAGATGATCTGTTCAACAGTAAGATGAATCAGACTTTTATATTTTAATTGTATCGGAATAAGACCTAATAAAAATGATTTGTTATATAACAATGAGAAAAGCAAGGCGCTGCTGAGATTTGAACTCATGATCTCCTGTTTACTGGACAGGCGCTTTAACCAGCTAAGCCACAGCACCCACTTGATTCTTTATTTTGAAACACTTTTCTTTATGGTGTTCAAGAGAATATTGCTTTTTCACTTTCATATTCTTTTCTAAGTTCACACACTTCTCTACTCAAACACTTAAGATGAATGAAGACTCTTCACTTATTCAAAAACACCTCTCTAATTTGAAGTTTACCCTATTCATATCATTTTAAAATATACCTTGCTGAAGAATGGATTAGTTGAATTCAACAATAGAGTGAACATTCACCTGTATCTTGTTCTTTGTCATTTTCTTATCATTATTTCAGTCAATGCATTCCTACAAAAATCTTCACAATAGCAAGCATTTTATTTAATTTTTAAGATAACTTATTCTAAAGTTCATAAAACCAGATGTTTATTCTTAAATTGTATTCAACATTTGTTTGATGAAAATTATTCGGAAAGCATGGAGAAAAGAGTTAGGTGCTGTTGAGATTTGAACTCAGGATTTCCTAATTACGAGACAGGCGCTTTAACCACTAAGCCACAGCACCAACGTTAATAGTAAGAAATGCATACATAATTTATTGTTGATGATGAAAATGTGTTTCCTGCTATAAATTCTTCTTTATGTGTATTGTAATCTTAAACACGAAAACATACACAATCACTACGCAAGTATTAATATGTTTTAATAAACAAGTACTCTTATAAAACTCAATTTCATTTCTTGAATTCTTTAAAAAAAAAAATCATGAAGGTATTAATATTGCTCAAATCTAGGTAGAAATTTCATCTACGTCTTTCTCAGAGATATGTATTTTTTTTATTTGGCAATAACAGTATTCATTCTATAATCTTGAAAATACTTGTGTTTTTATAAGGTTTAAGATGATCTGTTCAACGGTAAGATGAATCAGACTTTTATATTTTAATTGTATCGGAATAAGACCTAATGAAAATGATTTGTTATATAACAATGAGAAAAGCAAGGCACAGCTCAGAGTTGAACTCAGGATCTCCTGTTTACTAGACAGGCGTTTTAACCAGCTAAGCCACAGCACCCACTTGATTCTTAATTTTGAAAACTTTTTCTTTATGGTGTTCAAGAGAATAATGTTTTTTCACTTTCATATTCTTTTCTAAGTTCACACACTTCTCTACTCATAAACTTAAGATGAATGAAGACTCTTCACTTATTCAAAAACACCTCTCTAATTTGAAGTTTACCCTATTCATATCATTTTAAAATATACCTTGCTGAAGTATGGATTAGTTGAATTCAACAATAGAGTGATCATTCACCTCTATCTTGTTCTTTGTCATTTTCTTTTCCCTATTTCAATCAATGCATTCCTACAAAAATCTTCACAATACCAAGTATTTTATTTAATTTTTAAGATAACTTATTCTAAAGTTCATAGAACCAGATGTTTATACTTAAATTGTATTTAACACTTGTTTGATGAAAAATATTCGGAAAGCATGAAGAAAACAGTTAAATGCTGCTGAGATTTGAACTCAGGATTTCCTGTTTACGAGATAGGAGCTTTAACCACTTAGCCACAGCACCATTGGTAATAGTAAAAAATGCATAAAAAATTTATTGTTGATGATGAAAATGTGTTTTCTGCTATAAATTCTTCTTTATATGTATTGTAATCTTAAACACGAAAAGATACTCAATCACTTCACAAGGATTCATATCTTTTAATAAACAGGTACTCTTATAAAACCCAATTTCATTTCTTGAATTCTTTACAATTTTTTTTCATGAAGGTAATAATATTGCTCCAATCTTGGTAGACATTTTATCTACGTCTTTCTCATAGATATGTACTTTTTTCATTTTGCAATAACAGTATTCATTCTATAATCTTGAAAATACCTGGGTTTTTATAAGGTTAAAGGTGATCTGTTCAACAGTAAGATGAATCAGACTTTTATATTTTAATTGTATCGGAATAAGACCTAATAAAAATGATTTGTTATATAACAATGAGAAAAGCAAGGCACTGCTGAGAGATGAACTCAGGATCTCCTGTTTACTAGACAGATGCTTTAACCAGCTAAGCCACAGCACCCACTTGATTCTTAAATTTGAAACACTTTTCTTTATGGTTTTCAAGAGAATATTGCTTTTTCACTTTCATATTCTTTTCTAAGTTCACACACTTCTCTACTCAAACACTTAAGATGAATGAAGACTCTTCACTTATTCAAAAACACCTCTCTAATTTGACGTTTACCCTATTCATATCATTTTAAAATATACCTTGCTGAAGAATGGATTAGTTGAATTCAACAATAGAGTGATCATTCACCTCTATCTTGTTCTTTGTCATTTTCTTTTCCCTATTTCAGTCAATGCATTCCTACAAAAATCTTCACAATACCAAGCATTTTATTTAATGTTAGATAACTTATTCTAAAGTTCATAGATCCAGATGTTTATTCTTAAATTGTATTCAACATTTGTTGGATGTAAATTATTCGGAAAGCATGGAGAAAACAGTTAGGTTCTGCTGAGATTTGAACTCAGGATTTCCTGTTTATGAGAAAGGTGCTTTAACCACTAAGCCACAGCACCAACGTTAATAGTAAGAAATGCATAAATTATTCATTGTTGATGATGAAAATGTGTTTCCTGCTATAAATTCTTCTTTATATGTATTGTAATCTTAAACAGGAAAACATACTCAATCACTACGCAAGTATTAATATGTTTTAATAAACAGGTACTCTTATAAAACCCAATTTCATTTCTTGAATTCTTCACAATTTTTTTTCATGAAGGTAATAATATTACTCCAATCTAGGTAGACATTTCATCTACGTCTTTCTCATAGATATGTATTTTTTTCATTTTGCTATAACATTATTCATTCTATAATCTTGAAAATACTTGGGTTTTTATAAGGTTAAAGATGATCTGTTCATCAGTAAGATGAATCAGACTTTTATATTTTAATTGTATCGGAATAAGACCTAATGAAAATGATTTGTTATATATTACAATGAGAAAAGCAAGGCGCTGCTGAGATTTCAACTCAGGATCTCCTGTTTACTAGACAGGCGCTTTAACCAGCTAAGCCACAGCACCCACTTGATTCTTTATTTTGAAACACTTTTCTTTATGGTGTTCAAGAGAATATTGCTTTTTCACTTTCATATTCTTTTCTAAGTTCACACACTTCTCTACTCAAACACTTAAGATGAATGAAGACTCTTCACTTATTCAAAAACACCTCTCTAATTTGAAGTTTACCCTATTCATATCATTTTAAAATATACCTTGCTGAAGAATGGATTAGTTGAATTCAACAATAGAGTGAACATTCACCTGTATCTTGTTCTTTGTCATTTTCTTATCATTATTTCAGTCAATGCATTCCTACAAAAATCTTCACAATAGCAAGCATTTTATTTAATTTTTAAGATAACTTATTCTAAAGTTCATAGAACCAGATGTTTATTCTTAAATTGTATTCAACATTTGTTTGATGAAAATTATTCGGAAAGCATGGAGAAAAGAGTTAGGTGCTGTTGAGATTTGAACTCAGGATTTCCTAATTACGAGACAGGCGCTTTAACCACTAAGCCACAGCACCAACGTTAATAGTAAGAAATGCATACATAATTTATTGTTGATGATGAAAATGTGTTTCCTGCTATAAATTCTTCTTTATGTGTATTGTAATCTTAAACACGAAAACATACACAATCACTACGCAAGTATTAATATGTTTTAATAAACAGGTACTCTTATAAAACTCAATTTCATTTCTTGAATTCTTTAAAAAAAAAAATCATGAAGGTATTAATATTGCTCAAATCTAGGTAGAAATTTCATCTACGTCTTTCTCATAGATATGTATTTTTTTTATTTGGCAATAACAGTATTCATTCTATAATCTTGAAAATACTTGTGTTTTTATAAGGTTTAAGATGATCTGTTCAACAGTAAGATGAATCAGACTTTTATATTTTAATTGTATCGGAATAAGACCTAATGAAAATGATTTGTTATATAACAATGAGAAAAGCAAGGCACAGCTCAGAGTTGAACTCAGGATCTCCTGTTTACTAGACAGGCGTTTTAACCAGCTAAGCCACAGCACCCACTTTATTCTTAATTTTGAAAACTTTTTCTTTATGGTGTTCAAGAGAATAATGTTTTTTCACTTTCATATTCTTTTCTAAGTTCACACACTTCTCTACTCATAAACTTAAGATGAATGAAGACTCTTCACTTATTCAAAAACACCTCTCTAATTTGAAGTTTACCCTATTCATATCATTTTAAAATATACCTTGCTGAAGTATGGATTAGTTGAATTCAACAATAGAGTGATCATTCACCTCTATCTTGTTCTTTGTCATTTTCTTTTCCCTATTTCAATCAATGCATTCCTACAAAAATCTTCACAATACCAAGTATTTTATTTAATTTTTAAGATAACTTATTCTAAAGTTCATAGAACCAGATGTTTATACTTAAATTGTATTTAACACTTGTTTGATGAAAAATATTCGGAAAGCATGAAGAAAACAGTTAAATGCTGCTGAGATTTGAACTCAGGATTTCCTGTTTACGAGATAGGAGCTTTAACCACTTAGCCACAGCACCATTGGTAATAGTAAAAAATGCATAAATAATTTATTGTTGATGATGAAAATGTGTTTTCTGCTATAAATTCTTCTTTATATGTATTGTAATCTTAAACACGAAAAGATACTCAATCACTTCACAAGGATTCATATCTTTTAATAAACAGGTACTCTTATAAAACCCAATTTCATTTCTTGAATTCTTTACAATTTTTTTTCATGAAGGTAATAATATTGCTCCAATCTTGGTAGACATTTCATCTACGTCTTTCTCATAGATATGTACTTTTTTCATTTTGCAATAACAGTATTCATTCTATAATCTTGAAAATACCTGGGTTTTTATAAGGTTAAAGGTGATCTGTTCAACAGTAAGATGAATCAGACTTTTATATTTTAATTGTATCGGAATAAGACCTAATAAAAATGATTTGTTATATAACAATGAGAAAAGCAAGGCACTGCTGAGAGATGAACTCAGGATCTCCTGTTTACTAGACAGGTGCTTTAACCAGCTAAGCCACAGCACCCACTTGATTCTTAAATTTGAAACACTTTTCTTTATGGTTTTCAAGAGAATATTGCTTTTTCACTTTCATATTCTTTTCTAAGTTCACACACTTCTCTACTCAAACACTTAAGATGAATGAAGACTCTTCACTTATTCAAAAACACCTCTCTAATTTGACGTTTACCCTATTCATATCATTTTAAAATATACCTTGCTGAAGAATGGATTAGTTGAATTCAACAATAGAGTGATCATTCACCTCTATCTTGTTCTTTGTCATTTTCTTTTCCCTATTTCAGTCAATGCATTCCTACAAAAATCTTCACAATACCAAGCATTTTATTTAATGTTTAAGATAACTTATTCTAAAGTTCATAGATCCAGATGTTTATTCTTAAATTGTATTCAACATTTGTTGGATGTAAATTATTCGGAAAGCATGGAGAAAACAGTTAGGTTCTGCTGAGATTTGAACTCAGGATTTCCTGTTTATGAGAAAGGTGCTTTAACCACTAAGCCACAGCACCAACGTTAATAGTAAGAAATGCATAAATTATTCATTGTTGATGATGAAAATGTGTTTCCTGCTATAAATTCTTCTTTATATGTATTGTAATCTTAAACAGGAAAACATACTCAATCACTACGCAAGTATTAATATGTTTTAATAAACAGGTACTCTTATAAAACCCAATTTCATTTCTTGAATTCTTTACAATTTTTTTTCATGAAGGTAATAATATTACTCCAATCTAGGTAGACATTTCATCTACGTCTTTCTCATAGATATGTATTTTTTTCATTTTGCAATAACAGTATTCATTCTATAATCTTGAAAATACTTGGGTTTTTATAAGGTTAAAGATGATCTGTTCAACAGTAAGATGAATCAGACTTTTATATTTTAATTGTATCGGAATAAGACCTAATGAAAATGATTTGTTATATATTACAATGAGAAAAGCAAGGCGCTGCTGAGATTTCAACTCAGGATCTCCTGTTTACTAGACAGGCGCTTTAACCAGCTAAGCCACAGCACCCACTTGATTCTTGAATTTGAAACACTTTTCTTTATGGTGTTCAAGAGAATATTGCTTTTTCACTTTCATATTCTTTTCTAAGTTCACATACTTCTCTACTCAAACACTTAAGATGAATGAAGACTCTTCACTTATTCAAAAACACCTCTCTAATTTGAAGTTTACCCTATTCATATCATTTTAAAATATTCCTTGCTGAAGAATGGATTTGTTGAATTCCACAATAGAGTGATCATTCACCTCTATCTTGTTCTTTGTCATTTTCTTTTCCCTATTTCAGTCAATGCATTCCTACAAAAATCTTCACAATACCAAGCATTTTATTTCATTTTTAAGATAACTTATTCTAAAGTTCATAGAACCAGATGTTTATTCTTAAATTGTATTCAACATTTGTTTGATAAAAATTATTCGGAAAGCCGAACAGGCGCTAGACAGGCGCTTAAACCAGCTAAGCCACAGCACCCACTTGATTCTTAATTTTGAAAACTTTTTCTTTATGGTGTTCAAGAGAATAATGCTTTTTCACTTTCATATTCTTTTCTAAGTTCACACACTTCTCTACTCATGAACTTAAGATGAATGAAGACTCTTCACTTGTTCAAAAACACCTCTCTAATTTGAAGTTTACCCTATTCATATCATTTTAAAATATACCTTGCTGAAGTATGGATTAGTTGAATTCAACAATAGAGTGATCATTCACCTCTATCTTGTTCTTTGTCATTTTATTTTCCCTATTTCAATCAATGCATTCCTACAAAAATCTTCACAATACCAAGTATTTTATTTAATTTTTAAGATAACTTATTCTAAAGTTCATAGAACCAGATGTTTATACTTAAATTGTATTCAACACTTGTTTGATGAAAATCTTTCGGAAAGCATGGAGAAAACAGTTAAATGCTGCTGAGAATTGAACTCAGGATTTCCTGTTTACGAGACAGGTGCTTTAACCACTAAGCCACAGCACCAACGTTAATAGTAAGAAATGCATAAAGAATGTATTGTTAATGATGAAAATGTGTTTCCTGCTATAAATTCTTCTTTATATGTATTGTAATCTTAAACACGAAAAGATACGCAATCACTACGCAAGGATTAATATGTTTTAATAAACAGGTACTCCTATAAAACCCAATTTCATTTCTTGAATTTTTTACAATTTTTTTTCATGAAGGTAATAATATTGCTCCAATCTAGGTAGACATTTCATCTACGTCTTTCTCATAGATATGTATTTTTTTCATTTTGCAATAACAGTATTCATTCTATAATCTTGAAAATACTTGGGTTTTTATAAGGTTAAAGATGATCTGTTCAACAGTAAGATGAATCAGACTTTTATATTTTAATTGTATCGGAATAAGACCTAATGAAAATGATTTGTTATATAACAATGAGAAAAGCAAGGCACTGCTGAGAGTTGAACTCAGGATCTCCTGTAGACAGGCGCTTTAACCAGCTAAGCCACAGCACCCACTTGATTCTTTATTTTGAAACACTTTTCTTTATGGTGTTCAAGAGAATATTGCTTTTTCACTTTTATATTCTTTTCTAAGTTCACACACTTCTCTACTCAAACACTTAAGATGAATGAAGACTCTTCACTTATTCAAAAACACCTCTCTAATTTGAAGTTTACCCTATTCATATCATTTTAAAATATACCTTGCTGAAGAATGGATTAGTTGAATTCAACAATAGAGTGATCATTCACCTCTATCTTGTTCTTTGTCATTTTCTTTTCCCTATTTCAGTCAATGCATTCCTACAAAAATCTTCACAATACCAAGCATTTTATTTCATTTTTAAGATAACTTATTCTAAAGTTCATAGAACCAGATGTTTATTCTTAAATTGTATTCAACATTTGTTTGATGAAAATTATTCGGAAAGCATGGAGAAAAGAGTTAGGTGCTGTTGAGATTTGAACTCAGGATTTCCTGATTACGAGACAGGCGCTTTAACCACTAAGCCACAGCACCAACGTTAATAGTAAGAAATGCATACATAATTTATTGTTGATGATGAAAATGTGTTTCCTGCTATAAATTCTTCTTTATATGTATTGTAATCTTAAACACGAAAACATACTCAATCACTACGCAAGTATTAATATGTTTTAATAAACAGGTACTCTTATAAAACTCAATTTCATTTCTTGAATTCTTTAAAAAAAAAAATCATGAAGGTATTAATATTGCTCAAATCTAGGTAGAAATTTCATCTACGTCTTTCTCATAGATATGTATTTTTTTCATTTTGCAATAACAGTATTCATTCTATAATCTTGAAAATACTTGTGTTTTTATAAGGTTTAAAATGATCTGTTCAACAGTAAGATGAATCAGACTTTTATATTTTAATTGTATCGGAATAAGACCTAATGAAAATGATTTGTTATATAACAATGAGAAAAGAAAGGCACAGCTCAGAGTTGAACTCAGGATCTCCTGTTTACTAGACAGGCGTTTTAACCAGCTAAGCCACAGCACCCACTTGATTCTTAATTTTGAAAACTTTTTCTTTATGGTGTTCAAGAGAATAATGCTTTTTCACTTTCATATTCTTTTCTAAGTTCACACACTTCTCTACTCATAAACTTAAGATGAATGAAAACTCTTCACTTATTCCAAAACACCTCTCTAATTTGAAGTTTACCCTATTCATATCATTTTAAAATATACCTTGCTAAAGTATGGATTAGTTGAATTCAACAATAGAGTGATCATTCACCTCTATCTTGTTCTTTGTCATTTTCTTTTCCCTATTTCAATCAATGCATTCCTACAAAAATCTTCACAATACCAAGTATTTTATTTAATTTTTAAGATAACTTATTCTAAAGTTCATAGAACCAGATGTTTATACTTAAATTGTATTCAACACTTGTTTGATGAAAAATATTCGGAAAGCATGAAGAAAACAGTTAAATGCTGCTGAGATTTGAACTCAGAATTTCCTGTTTACGAGATAGGAGCTTTAACCACTTAGCCACAGCACCAACGGTAATAGTAAAAAATGCATAAATAATTTATTGTTGATGATGAAAATGTGTTTTCTGCTATAAATTCTTCTTTATATGTATTGTAATCTTAAACACGAAAAGATACTCAATCCCTTCACAAGGATTCATATCTTTTAATAAACAGGTACTCTTATAAAACCCAATTTCATTTCTTGAATTCTTTACAATTTTTTTTCATGAAGGTAATAATATTGCTCCAATCTTGGTAGACATTTCATCTACGTCTTTCTCATAGATATGTACTTTTTTCATTTTGCAATAACAATATTCATTCTATAATCTTGAAAATACCTGGGTTTTTATAAGGTTAAAGGTGATCTGTTCAACAGTAAGATGAATCAGACTTTTATATTTTAATTGTATCGGAATAAGACCTAATGAAAATGATTTGTTATATAACAATGAGAAAAGCAAGGCACTGCTGAGAGATGAACTCAGGATCTCCTGTTTACTAGACAGGTGCTTTAACCAGCTAAGCCACAGCACCCACTTGATTCTTAAATTTGAAACACTTTTCTTTATGGTTTTCAAGAGAATATTGCTTTTTCACTTTCATATTCTTTTCTAAGTTCACACACTTCTCTACTCAAACACTTAAGATGAATGAAGACTCTTCACTTATTCAAAAACACCTCTCTAATTTGACGTTTACCCTATTCATATCATTTTAAAATATACCTTGCTGAAGAATGGATTAGTTGAATTCAACAATAGAGTGATCATTCACCTCTATCTTGTTCTTTGTCATTTTCTTTTCCCTATTTCAGTCAATGCATTCCTACAAAAATCTTCACAATACCAAGCATTTTATTTAATGTTTAAGATAACTTATTCTAAAGTTCATAGAACCAGATGTTTATTCTTAAATTGTATTCAACATTTGTTTGATGAAAATTATTCGGAAAGCATGGAGAAAACATTTAGGTGCTGCTGAGATTTGAACTCAGGATTTCCTGTTTACGAGACAGGCGCTTTAACCACTAAGCAACAGCACCAACATTAATAGTAAGAAATGCATACATAATTTGTTGTTGATGATGAAAATGTGTTTCCTGCTATAAATTCTTCTTTATATGTATTGTAATCTTAAACACGAAAACATACTCAATCACTACGCAAGTATTAATATGTTTTAATAAACAGGTACTCTTATAAAACCCAATTTCATTTCTTGAATTCTTTACACTTTTTTTCATGAAGGTAATAATATTGCTCCAATCTAGGTAGACATTTCATCTACGTCTTTCTCATAGATATGTATTTTTTTCATTTTGCAATAACAGTATTCATTCTATAATCTTGAAAATACTTGGGTTTTTATAAGGTTAAAGATGATCTGTTCAACAGTAAGATGAATCAGACTTTTATATTTTAATTGTATCGGAATAAGACCTAATAAAAATGATTTGTTATATAACAATGAGAAAAGCAAGGCGCTGCTGAGATTTGAACTCATGATCTCCTGTTTACTAGACAGGCGCTTTAACCAGCTAAGCCACAGCACCCACTTGATTCTTTATTTTGAAACACTTTTCTTTATGGTGTTCAAGAGAATATTGCATTTTCACTTTCATATTCTTTTCTAAGTTCACACACTTCTCTACTCAAACACTTAAGATGAATGAAGACTCTTCACTTATTCAAAAACACCTCTCTAATTTGAAGTTTACCCTATTCATATCATTTTAAAATATACCTTGCTGAAGAATGGATTAGTTGAATTCAACAATAGAGTGAACATTCACCTGTATCTTGTTCTTTGTCATTTTCTTATCATTATTTCAGTCAATGCATTCCTACAAAAATCTTCACAATACCAAGCATTTTATTTAATTTTTAAGATAACTTATTCTAAAGTTCATAGAACCAGATGTTTATTCTTAAATTGTATTCAACATTTGTTTGATGAAAATTATTCAGAAAGCATGGAGAAAAGAGTTAGGTGCTGTTGAGATTTGAACTCAGGATTTCCTAATTACGAGACAGGCGCTTTAACCACTAAGCCACAGCACCAACGTTAATAGTAAGAAATGCATACATAATTTATTGTTGATGATGAAAATGTGTTTCCTGCTATAAATTCTTCTTTATGTGTATTGTAATCTTAAACACGAAAACATACACAATCACTACGCAAGTATTAATATGTTTTAATAAACAGGTACTCTTATAAAACTCAATTTCATTTCTTGAATTCTTTAAAAAAAAAAAATCATGAAGGTATTAATATTGCTCAAATCTAGGTAGAAATTTCATCTACGTCTTTCTCATAGATATGTATTTTTTTTATTTGGCAATAACAGTATTCATTCTATAATCTTGAAAATACTTGTGTTTTTATAAGGTTTAAGATGATCTGTTCAACAGTAAGATGAATCAGACTTTTATATTTTAATTGTATCGGAATAAGACCTAATGAAAATGATTTGTTATATAACAATGAGAAAAGCAAGGCACAGCTCAGAGTTGAACTCAGGATCTCCTGTTTACTAGACAGGCGTTTTAACCAGCTAAGCCACAGCACCCACTTGATTCTTAATTTTGAAAACTTTTTCTTTATGGTGTTCAAGAGAATAATGTTTTTTCACTTTCATATTCTTTTCTAAGTTCACACACTTCTCTACTCATAAACTTAAGATGAATGAAGACTCTTCACTTATTCAAAAACACCTCTCTAATTTGAAGTTTACCCTATTCATATCATTTTAAAATATACCTTGCTGAAGTATGGATTAGTTGAATTCAACAATAGAGTGATCATTCACCTCTATCTTGTTCTTTGTCATTTTCTTTTCCCTATTTCAATCAATGCATTCCTACAAAAATCTTCACAATACCAAGTATTTTATTTAATTTTTAAGATAACTTATTCTAAAGTTCATAGAACCAGATGTTTATACTTAAATTGTATTTAACACTTGTTTGATGAAAAATATTCGGAAAGCATGAAGAAAACAGTTAAATGCTGCTGAGATTTGAACTCAGGATTTCCTGTTTACGAGATAGGAGCTTTAACCACTTAGCCACAGCACCAACGGTAATAGTAAAAAATGCATAAATAATTTATTGTTGATGATGAAAATGTGTTTTCTGCTATAAATTCTTCTTTATATGTATTGTAATCTTAAACACGAAAAGATACTCAATCACTTCACAAGGATTCATATCTTTTAATAAACAGGTACTCTTATAAAACCCAATTTCATTTCTTGAATTCTTTACAATTTTTTTTCATGAAGGTAATAATATTGCTCCAATCTTGGTAGACATTTCATCTACGTCTTTCTCATAGATATGTACTTTTTTCATTTTGCAATAACAGTATTCATTCTATAATCTTGAAAATACCTGGGTTTTTATAAGGTTAAAGGTGATCTGTTCAACAGTAAGATGAATCAGACTTTTATATTTTAATTGTATCGGAATAAGACCTAATGAAAATGATTTGTTATATAACAATGAGAAAAGCAAGGCACTGCTGAGAGATGAACTCAGGATCTCCTGTTTACTAGACAGGTGCTTTAACCAGCTAAGCCACAGCACCCACTTGATTCTTAAATTTGAAACACTTTTCTTGATGGTTTTCAAGAGAATATTGCTTTTTCACTTTCATATTCTTTTCTAAGTTCACACACTTCTCTACTCAAACACTTAAGATGAATGAAGACTCTTCACTTATTCAAAAACACCTCTCTAATTTGACGTTTACCCTATTCATATCATTTTAAAATATACCTTGCTGAAGAATGGATTAGTTGAATTCAACAATAGAGTGATCATTCACCTCTATCTTGTTCTTTGTCATTTTCTTTTCCCTATTTCAGTCAATGCATTCCTACAAAAATCTTCACAATACCAAGCATTTTATTTAATGTTTAAGATAACTTATTCTAAAGTTCATAGAACCAGATGTTTATTCTTAAATTGTATTCAACATTTGTTTGATGAAAATTATTCGGAAAGCATGGAGAAAACATTTAGGTGCTGCTGAGATTTGAACTCAGGATTTCCTGTTTACGAGACAGGCGCTTTAACCACTAAGCCACTGCACCAACGTTAATAGTAAGAAATGCATACATAATTTATTGTTGATGATGAAAATGTGTTTCCTGCTATAAATTCTTCTTTATATGTATTGTAATCTTAAACACGAAAACATACTCAATCACTACGCAAGTATTAATATGTTTTAATAAACAGGTACTCTTATAAAACCCAATTTCATTTCTTGAATTCTTTACAATTTTTTTCATGAAGGTAATAATATTGCTCCAATCTAGGTAGACATTTCATCTACGTCTTTCTCATAGATAAGTATTTTTTTCATTTTGCAATAACAGTATTCATTCTATAATCTTGAAAATACTTGGGTTTTTATAAGGTTAAAGATGATCTGTTCAACAGTAAGATGAATCAGACTTTTATATTTTAATTGTATCGGAATAAGACCTAATAAAAATGATTTGTTATATAACAATGAGAAAAGCAAGGCGCTGCTGAGATTTGAACTCAGGATCTCCTGTTTACTAGACAGGCGCTTTAACCAGCTAAGCCACAGCACCCACTTGATTCTTAAATTTGAAACACTTTTCTTTATGGTGTTCAAGAGAATATTGCTTTTTCACTTTCATATTCTTTTCTAAGTTCACACACTTCTCTACTCAAACACTTAAGATGAATGAAGACTCTTCACTTATTCAAAAACACCTCTCTAATTTGAAGTTTACCCTATTCATATCATTTTAAAATATACCTTGCTGAAGAATGGATTAGTTGAATTCAACAATAGAGTGAACATTCACCTCCATCTTGTTCTTTGTCATTTTCTTATCCCTATTTCAGTCAATGCATTCCTACAAAAATCTTCACAATACCAAGCATTTTATTTAATTTTTAAGATAACTTATTCTAAAGTTCATAGAACCAGATGTTTATTCTTAAATTGTATTCAAAATTTGTTTGATGAAAATTATTCAGAAAGCATGGAGAAAACAGTTAGGTGCTGCTGAGAATTGAACTCAGGATTTCCTGTTTACGAGACAGGCGCTTTAACCACTAAGCCACAGCACCAACGTTAATAGTAAGAAATGCATACATAATTTATTGTTGATGATGAAAATGTGTTTCCTGCTATAAATTCTTCTTTATATGTATTGTAATCTTAAACACGAAAACATACTCAATCACTACGCAAGTATCAATATGTTTTAATAAACAGGTACTCTTATAAAACTCAATTTCATTTCTTGAATCCTTTAAAAAAAAAATCATGAAGGTATTAATATTGCTCAAATCTAGGTAGAAATTTCATCTATTTCTTTCTCATAGATATGTATTTTTTTCATTTGGCAATAACAGTATTCATTCTATAATCTTGAAAATACTTGTGTTTTTATAAGGTTTAAGATGATCTGTTCAACAGTAAGATGAATCAGACTTTTATATTTTAATTGTATCGGAATAAGACCTAATGAAAATGATATGATATATAACAATGAGAAAAGCAAGGCACAGCTCAGAGTTGAACTCAGGATCTCCTGTTTACTAGACAGGCGTTTTAACCAGCTAAGCCACAGCACCCACTTGATTCTTAATTTTGAAAACGTTTTCTTTATGGTGTTCAAGAGAATAATGCTTTTTCACTTTCATATTCTTTTCTAAGTTCACACACTTCTCTACTCATAAACTTAAGATGAATGAAGACTCTTCACTTATTCAAAAACACCTCTCTAATTTGAAGTTTACCCTATTCATATCATTTTAAAATATACCTTGCTGAAGTATGGATTAGTTGAATTCAACAATAGAGTGATCATTCACCTCTATCTTGTTCTTTGTCATTTTCTTTTCCCTAGTTCAATCAATGCATTCCTACAAAAATCTTCACAATACCAAGTATTTTATTTAATTTTTAAGATAACTTATTCTAAAGTTCATAGAACCATATGTTTATACTTAAATTGTATTCAACACTTGTTTGATGAAAATTATTCGGAAAGCATGAAGAAAACAGTTGAATGCTGCTGAGATTTGAACTCAGGATTTCCCGTTTACGAGATAGGAGCTTTAACCACTTAGCCACAGCACCAACGGTAATAGTAAAAAATGCATAAATAATTTATTGTTGATGATGAAAATGTGTTTTCTGCTATAAATTCTTCTTTATATGTATTGTAATCTTAAACACGAAAAGATACTCAATCACTTCACAAGGATTCATATGTTTTAATAAACAGGTACTCTTATAAAACCCAATTTCATTTTTTGAATTCTTTACAATTTTTTTTCATGAAGGTAATAATATTGCTCCAATCTTGGTAGACATTTCATCTACGTCTTTCTCATAGATATGTACTTTTTTTCATTTTGCAATAACAGTATTCATTCTATAATCTTGAAAATACCTGGGTTTTTATAAGGTTAAAGGTGATCTGTTCAACAGTAAGATGAATCAGACTTTTATATTTTAATTGTATCGGAATAAGACCTAATGAAAATGATTTGTTATATAACAATGAGAAAAGCAAGGCGCTGCTGAGATTTGAACTCAGGATCTCCTGTTTACTAGACAGGCGCTTTAACCAGCTAAGCCACAGCACCCACTTGATTCTTAAATTTGAAACACTTTTCTTTATGGTGTTCAAGAGAATATTGCTTGTTCACTTTCATATTCTTTTCTAAGTTCACACACTTCTCTACTCAAACACTTAAGATGAATGAAGACTCTTCACTTATTCAAAAACACCTCTCTAATTTGAAGCTTACCCTATTCATATCATTTTAAAATATACCTTGCTGAAGAATGGATTAGTTGAATTCAACAATAGAGTGAACATTCACCTCTATCTTGTTCTTTGTCATTTTCTTATCCCTATTTCAGTCAATGCATTCCTACAAAAATCTTCACAATACCAAGCATTTTAATTAATTTTTAAGATAACTTATTCTAAAGTTCATAGAACCAGATGTTTATTCTTAAATTGTATTCAACATTTGTTTGATGAAAATTATTCGGAAAGCATGGAGAAAACATTTAGGTGCTGCTGAGGTTTGAACTCAGGATTTCCTGTTTTCGAGACAGGCGTTTTAACCACTAAGCCACAGCACCAACGTTAATAGTAAGAAATGCATACATAATTAATTGTTGATGATGAAAATGTGTTTCCTGCTATAAATTCTTCTTTATATGTATTGTAATCTTAAACACGAAAACATACTCAATCACTACGCAAGTATTAATATGTTTTAATAAACAGGTACTCTTATAAAACCCAATTTCATTTCTTGAATTCTTTACAATTTTTTTCATGAAGGTAATAATATTGCTCCAATCTAGGTAGACATTTCATCTACCTCTTTCTCATAGATATGTATTTTTTTGATTTGGCAATAACAGTATTCATTCTATAATCTTGAAAATACTTGTGTTTTTATAAGGTTTAAGATGATCTGTTCAACAGTGAGATGAATCAGACTTTTATATTTTAATTGTATCGGAATAAGACCTAATGAAAATGATTTGTTATATAACAATGAGAAAAGCAAGGCACAGCTCAGAGTTGAACTCAGGATCTCCTGTTTACTAGAAAGGCGTTTTAACCAGCTAAGCCACAGCACCCACTTGATTCTTAATTTTGAAAACTTTTTCTTTATGGTGTTCAAGAGAATAATGCTTTTTCACTTTCATATTCTTTTCTAAGTTCACACACTTCTCTACTCATAAACTTAAGATGAATGAAGACTCTTCACTTATTCAAAAACATGTCTCTAATTTGAAGTTTACCCTATTCATATCATTTTAAAATATACCTTGCTGAAGAATGGATTAGTTGAATTTAACAATAGAGTGATCATTCACCTCTATCTTGTTCTTTGTCATTTTCTTTTCCCTATTTCAGTCAATGCATTCCTACAAAAATCCTCACAATACCAAGCATTTTATTACATTTTTAAGATAACTTATTCTAAAGTTCATAGAACCAGATGTTTATACTTAAATTGTATTCAACACTTGTTTGATGAAAATTATTCGGAAAGCATGGAGAAAACAGTTAAATGCTGCTGAGAATTGAACTCAGGATTTCCTGTTTACGAGACAGGAGCTTTAACCACTAAGTCACAGCACCAACAGTAATAGTAAAAAATGCATAAAGAATTTATTGTTAATGATGAAAATTTGTTTTCTGCTATAAATTCTTCTTTATATGTATTATAATCTTAAACAAGTAAAGATACTCAATCACTACGCAAGGATTATTATGTTTTAATAAAAAGGTACTCTTATAAAACCCAATTCCATTTCTTGAATTCTTTACAATTTTTTTTCATGAAGGTAATAATATTGCTCCAATCTAGGTAGACATTTCATCTACGTCTTTCTCATAGATATGTCTTTTTTTCATTTTGCAATAACAGTATTCATTCTATAATCTTGAAAATACTTGGGTTTTTATAAGGTTAAAGATGATCTGTTCAACAGTAAGATGAATCAGACTTTTATATTTTAATTGTATCGGAATAAGACCTAATGAAAATGATTTGTTATATAACAATGAGAAAAGCAAGGGACTGCTCAGAGTTGAACTCAGGATCTCCTGTTTACTAGACAGGCGCTTTAACCAGCTAAGCCACAGCACCCACTTGATTCTTTATTTTGAAACACTTTTCTTTATGGTGTTCAAGAGAATATTGCTTTTTCACTTTCATATTCTTTTCTAAGTTCACACACTTCTCTACTCAAACACTTAAGATGAATGAAGACTCTTCACTTATTCAAAAACACCTCTCTAATTTGAAGTTTACCCTATTCATATCATTTTAAAATATCCCTTGCTGAAGAATGGATTAGTTGAATTCAACAATAGAGTGATCATTCACCTCTATCTTGTTCTTTGTCATTTTCTTTTCCCTATTTCAGTCAATGTATTCCTACAAAAATCTTCACAATACCAAGCATTTTATTTAATGTTTAAGATAACTTATTCTAAAGTTCATAGATCCAGATGTTTATTCTTAAATTGTATTCAAAATTTGTTGGATGTAAATTATTCGGAAAGCATGGAGAAAACAGTTAGGTTCTGCTGAGATTTGAACTCAGGATTTCCTGTTTATGAGAAAGGCGCTTTAACCACTAAGCCACAGCACCAACGTTAATAGTAAGCAATGCATAAATTATTCATTGTTGATGGTGAAAATGTGTTTCCTGCTATAAATTCTTCTTTATATGTATTGTAATCTTAAACAGGAAAACATACTCAATAACTACGCAAGTATTAATATGTTTTAATAAACAGGTACTCTTATAAAACCCAATTTCATTTCTTGAATTCTTTACAATTTTTTTTCATGAAGGTAATAATATTACTCCAATCTAGGTAGACATTTCATTGACGTCTTTCTCATAGATATGTATTTTTTTCATTTTACAATAACATTATTCATTCTATAATCTTGAAAATACTTGGGTTTTTATAAGGTTAAAGATGATCTGTTCAACAGTAAGATGAATCAGACTTTTATATTTTAATTGTATCGGAATAAGACCTAATGAAAATGATTTGTTATATATTACAATGAGAAAAGCAAGGCGCTGCTGAGATTTGAACTCAGGATCTCCTGTTTACTAGACAGGCGCTTTAACCAGCTAAGCCACAGCACCCACTTGATTCTTAAATTTGAAACACTTTTCTTTATGGTGTTCAAGAGAATATTGCTTTTTCACTTTCACATTCTTTTCTAAGTTCACACACTTCTCTACTCAAACACTTAGGATGAATGAAGACTCTTCACTTATTCAAAAACACCTCTCTAATTTGAAGCTTACCCTATTCATATCATTTTAAAATATACCTTGCTGAAGAATGGATTAGTTGAATTCAACAATAGAGTGATCATTCACCTGTATCTTGTTCTTTGTCATTTTCTTTTCCCTATTTCAGTCAATGCATTCCTACAAAAATCTTCTCAATACCAAGCATTTTATTTAATTTTTAAGATAACTTATTCTAAAGTTCATAGAACCAGATGTTTATTCTTAAATTGTATTCATCATTTGTTTGATGAAAATTATTCGGAAAGCATGGAGAAAACAGTTAGGTGCTGTTGAGATTTGAACTCAGGATTTCCTGTTTACGAGACAGGCGCTTTAACCACTAAGCCACAGCACCAACATTAATAGTAAGAAATGCATACATAATTTATTGTTGATGATGAAAATGTGTTTCCTGCTATAAATTCTTCTTTATATGTATTCTAATCTTAAACACGAAAACATACTCAATCACTACGCAAGTATTAATATGTTTTAATAAACAGGTACTCTTATAAAACTCAATTTCATTTCTTGAATTCTTTAAAAAAAAATCATGAAGGTATTAATATTGCTCAAATCTAGGTAGAAATTTCATCTACGTCTTTCTCATAGATATGTATTTTTTTCATTTGGCAATAACAGTATTCATTCTATAATCTTGAAAATACTTGTGTTTTTATAAGGTTTAAGATGATCTGTTCAACAGTAAGATGAATCAGACTTTTATATTTTAATTGTATCGGAATAAGACCTAATGAAAATGATTTGTTATATAACAATGAGAAAAGCAAGGCACTGCTGAGCGTTGAACTCAGGATCTCCTGTATACTAGACAGGCGCTTTAACCAGCTAAGCCACAGCACCCACTTGATTCTTAAATTTGAAACACTTTTCTTTATGGTGTTCAAGAGAATATTGCTTTTTCACTTTCATATTCTTTTCTAAGTTCACACACTTCTCTACTCAAACACTTAAGATGAATGAAGACTCTTCACTTATTCAAAAACACCTCTCTAATTTGAAGTTTACCCTATTCATATCATTTTAAAATATACCTTGCTGAAGAATGGATTAGTTGAATTCAACAATAGAGTGATCATTCACCTCTATCTTGTTCTTTGTCATTTTCTTTTCCCTATTTCAATCAATGCATTCCTACAAAAATCTTCACAATACCAAGTATTTTATTTAATTTTTAGGATAACTTATTCTAAAGTTCATAGAACCAGATGTTTATACTTAAATTGTATTCATCACTTGTTTGATGAAAATTATTCGGAAAGCATGAAGAAAACAGTTAAATGCTGCTGAGATTTGAACTCAGGATTTCTTGTTTACGAGATAGGAGCTTTAACCACTAAGCCACAGCACCAACGGTAATAGTAAAAAATGCATAAATAATTTATTGTTGATGATGAAAATGTGTTTTCTGCTATAAATTCTTCTTTATATGTATTGTAATCTTAAACACGAAAAGATACTCAATCACTACACAAGGATTCATATATTTTAATAAACAGGTACTCTTATAAAACCCAATTTCATTTCTTGAATTCTTTACAATTTTTTTCATGAAGGTAATAATATTGCTCCAATCTTGGTAGGCATTTCATCTATGTCTTTCTCATAGATATGTACTTTTTTTCATTTTGCAATAGCAGTATTCATTCTATAATCTTGAAAATACCTGGGTTTTTATAAGGTTAAAGGTGATCTGTTCAACAGTAAGATGAATCAGTCTTTTATATTTTAATTGTATCGGAATAAGACCTAATGAAAATGATTTGTTATATAACAATGAGAAAATGCAAGGCACTGCTGAGAGATGAACTCAGGATCTCCTGTTTACTAGACAGGCGCTTTAACCAGCTAAGCCACAGCACCCACTTGATTCTTAAATTTGAAACACTTTTCTTTATGGTGTTCAAGAGAATATTGCTTTTTCACTTTCATATTCTTTTCTAAGTTCACACACTTCTCTACTCAAACACTAAAGATGAATGAAGACTCTTCACTTATTCAAAAACACCTCTCTAATTTGAAGTTTACCCTATTCATATCATTTTAAAATATACCTTGCTGAAGAATGGATTAGTTGAATTCAACAATAGAGTGATCATTCACCTCTATCTTGTTCTTTGTCATTTTCTTTTCCCTATTTCAGTCAATGCATTCCTACAAAAATCTTCACAATACCAAGCATTTTATTTAATTTTTAAGATAACTTATTCTAAAGTTCATAGAACCAGATGTTTATTCTTAAATTGTATTCAACATTTGTTTGATGAAAATTATTCGGAAAGCATGGAGAAAACATTTAGGTGCTGCTGAGATTTGAACTCAGGATTTCCTATTTATGAGACAGGCGCTATAACCACTAAGCCACAGCACCAACGTTAATAGTAAGCAATGCATAAATTATTCATTGTTGATGGTGAAAATGTGTTTCCTGCTATAAATTCTTCTTTATATGTATTGTAATCTTAAACAGGAAAACATACTCAATCACTACGCAAGTATTAATATGTTTTAATAAACAGGTACTCTTATAAAACCCAATTTCATTTCTTGAATTCTTTACAATTTTTTTTCATGAAGGTAATAATATTACTCCAATCTAGGTAGAAATGTCATCGACGTCTTTCTCATAGATATGTATTTTTTTCATTTTGCAATAACATTATTCATTCTATAATCTTGAAAATACTTGGGTTTTTATAAGGTTAAAGATGATCTGTTCAACAGTAAGATGAATCAGACTTTTATATTTTAATTGTATCGGAATAAGACCTAATGAAAATGATTTGTTATATATTACAATGAGAAAAGCAAGGCGCTGCTGAGATTTGAACTCAGGATCTCCTGTTTACTAGACAGGCGCTTTAACCAGCTAAGCCACAGCACCCACTTGATTCTTAAATTTGAAACACTTTTCTTTATGGTGTTCAAGAGAATATTGCTTTTTCACTTTCATATTCTTTTCTAAGTTCACACACTTCTCTACTCAAACACTTAAGATGAATGAAGACTCTTCACTTATTCAAAAACACCTCTCTAATTTGAAGCTTACCCTATTCATATCATTTTAAAATATACCTTGCTGAAGAATGGATTAGTTGAATTCAACAATAGAGTGATCATTCACCTGTATCTTGTTCTTTGTCATTTTCTTTTCCCTATTTCAGTCAATGCATTCCTACAAAAATCTTCTCAATACCAAGCATTTTATTTAATTTTTATGATAACTTTTTCTAAAGTTCATAGAACCAGATGTTTATTCTTAAATTGTATTCATCATTTGTTTGATGAAAATTATTCGGAAAGCATGGAGAAAACAGTTAGGTACTGTTGAGATTTAAACTCAGGATTTCCTGTTTACGAGACAGGCGCTTTAACCACTAAGCCACAGCACCAACATTAATAGTAAGAAATGCATACATAATTTATTGTTGATGATGAAAATGTGTTTCCTGCTATAAATTCTTCTTTATATGTATTCTAATCTTAAACACGAAAACATACTCAATCACTACGCAAGTATTAATATGTTTTAATAAACAGGTACTCTTATAAAACTCAATTTCATTTATTGAATTCTTTAAAAAAAAATCACGAAGGTATAAATATTGCTCAAATCTAGGTAGAAATTTCATCTACGTCTTTCTCATAGATATGTATTTTTTTTATTTGGCAATAACAGTATTCATTCTATAATCTTGAAAATACTTGTGTTTTTATAAGGTTTAAGATGATCTGTTCAACAGTAAGATGAATCAGACTTTTATATTTTAATTGTATCGGAATAAGACCTAATGAAAATGATTTGTTATATAACAATGAGAAAATGCAAGGCACTGCTGAGAGATGAACTCAGGATCTCCTGTTTACTAGACAGGCACTTTAACCAGCTAAGCCACAGCACCCACTTGATTCTTAAATTTGAAACACTTTTCTTTATGGTGTTCAAGAGAATATTGCTTTTTCACTTTCATATTCTTTTCTAAGTTCACACACTTCTCTACTCAAACACTTAAGATGAATGAAGACTCTTCACTTATTCAAAAACACCTCTCTAATTTGAAGTTTACCCTATTCATATCATTTTAAAATATTCCTTGCTAAAGAATGGATTTGTTGAATTCCACAATAGAGTGATCATTCACCTCTATCTTGTTCTTTGTCATTTTCTTTTCCCTATTTCAGTCAATGCATTCCTACAAAAATCTTCACAATACCAAGCATTTTATTTAATTTTTAAGATAACTTATTCTAAAGTTCATAGAACCAGATGTTTATTCTTAAATTGTATTCAACATTTGTTTGATGAAAATTATTCGGAAAGCATGGAGAAAAGAGTTCGGTGCTGCTGAGATTTGAACTCAGGATTTCCTGTTTACGAGACAGGCGCTTTAACCACTAAGCCACATCACCAACGTTAAGAGTAAGAAATGCATACATAATTTATTGTTGATGATGAAAATGTGTTTCCTGTTATAAATTCTTCTTTATATGTATTGTAATCTTAAACACGAAAACATACTCAATCACTACGCAAGTATTAATATGTTTTGATAAACAGGTACTCTTATAAAACTCAATTTCATTTCTTGAATTCTTTAAAAAAAATTATGAAGGTATTAATATTGCTCAAATCTAGGTAGAAATTTGATCTACATCTTTCTCATAGATATGTATTTTTTTCATTTGGCAATAACAGTATTCATTCTATAATCTTGAAAATACTTGTGTTTTTATAAGGTTTAAGATGATCTGTTCAACAGTAAGATGAAT
Organism: Lissotriton vulgaris; assembly: GCF_964263255.1. NCBI lineage: Eukaryota > Metazoa > Chordata > Amphibia > Caudata > Salamandridae > Lissotriton > Lissotriton vulgaris. Next base: position 443,190,967 of record NC_141700.1, read on the forward strand.
CAGACTTTTATATTTTAATTGTATCGGAATAAGACCTAATAAAAATGATTTGTTATATAACAATGAGAAAAGCAATTCACTGCTGAGAGTTGAACTCAGGATCTCCTGTTTACTAGACAGGCGCTTTAACCAGCTAAGCCACAGCACCCACTTGATTCTTAAATTTGAAACACTTTTCTTTACGGTGTTCAAGAGAATATTGCTTTTTCACTTTCATATTCTTTTCTAAGTTCACACACTTCTCTACTCAAACACCTAAGATGAATGAAGACTCCTCACTTATTCAAAAACACCTCTCTAATTTGAAGTTTACCCTATTCATATCATTTTAAAATATACCTTGCTGAAGAATGGATTAGTTGAATTCAACAATAGAGTGATCATTCACCTCTATCTTGTTCTTTGTCATTTTCTTTTCCCTATTTCAGTCAATGCATTCCTACAAAAATCCTCACAATACCAAGCATTTTATTTAATTTTTAAGATAACTTATTCTAAAGTTCATAGAACCAGATGTTTGAACTTAAATTGTATTCAACACTTGTTTGATGAAAATTATTCGGAAAGCATGGAGAAAACAGTTAAATGCTGCTGAGAATTGAACTCAGGATTTCCTGTTCACGAGACAGGAGCTTTAACCACTAAGCCACAGCACCAACAGTAATAGTAAAAAATGCATAAAGAATTTATTGTTAATGATGAAAATTTGTTTTCTGCTATAAATTCTTCTTTATATGTATTGTAATCTTAAACACGAAAAGATACTCAATCACTACGCAAGCATTAATATGTTTTAATAAACAGGTACTCTTATAAAACCCAATTCCATTTCTTGAATTCTTTACAATTTTTTTTCATGAAGGTAATAATATTGCTCCAATCTAGGTAGACATTTCATCTACGTCTTTCTCATAGATATGTATTTTTTTCATTTTGCAATAACAGTATTCATTCTATAATCTTGAAAATACTTGGGTTTTTATAAGGTTAAAGATGATCTGTTCAACAGTAAGATGAATCAGACTTTTATATTTTAATTGTATTGGAATAAGACCTAATGAAAATGATTTGTTATATATTACAATGAGAAAAGCAAGGCGCTGCTGAGATTTGAACTCAGGATCTCCTGTTTACTAGACAGACGCTTTAAACAGCTAAGCCACAGCACCCACTTGATTCTTAAATTTGAAACACTTTTCTTTATGGTGTTCAAGAGAATATTGCTTTTTCACTTTCATATTCTTTTCTAAGTTCACACACTTCTCTACTCAAACACTTAAGATGAATGAAGACTCTTCACTTATTCAAAAACATCTCTCTAATTTGAAGTTTACCCTATTCATATCATTTTAAAATATTCCTTGCTGAAGAATTGATTTGTTGAATTCCACAATAGAGTGATCATTCACCTCTATCTTGTTCTTTGTCATTTTCTTTTCCCTATTTCAGTCAATGCATTCCTACAAAAATCTTCACAATACCAAGCATTTTATTTCATTTTTAAGATAACTTATTCTAAAGTTCATAGAACCAGATGTTTATTCTTAAATTGTATTCAACATTTGTTTGATGAAAATTATTCGGAAAGCATGGAGAAAAGAGTTAGGTTCTGCTGAGATTTGAACTCAGGATTTCCTGTTTACGAGAAAGGTGATTTAACCACTAAGCCACAGCACCAACGTTAATAGTAAGAAATGCATACATAATTTATTGTTGATGATGAAAATGTGTTTCCTGCTATAAATTCTTCTTTATATGTATTGTAATCTTAAACACGAAAAGATACTCAATCACTACGCAAGGATTCATATATTTTAATAAACAGGTACTCTTATAAAACCCAATTTCATTTCTTGAATTCTTAAAAAAAAAATCATGAAGGTATTAATATTGCTCAAATCTAGGTAGAAATGTCATCTACGTCTTTCTCATAGATATGTATTTTTTCATTTGGCAATAACAGTATTCATTCTATAATCTTGAAAATACTTGTGTTTTTATAAGGTTTAAGATGATCTGTTCAACAGTAAGATGAATCAGACTTTTATATTTTAATTGTATCGGAAAAAGACCTAATAAAAATGATTTGTTATATAACAATGAGAAAAGCAATTCACTGCTGAGAGTTGAACTCAGGATCTCCTATTTACTAGACAGGCGCTTTAACCAGCTAAGCCACAGCACCCACTTGATTCTTAAATTTGAAACACTTTTCTTTATGGTGTTCAAGAGAATATTGCTTTTTCACTTTCATATTCTTTTCTAAGTTCACACACTTCTCTACTCAAACACTTAAGATGAATGAAGACTCTTCACTTATTCAAAAACACCTCTCTAATTTGAAGTTTACCCTATTCATATCATTTTAAAATATACCTTGCTGAAGAATGGATTAGTTGAATTCAACAATAGAGTGATCATTTACCTCTATCTTGTTCTTTGTCATTTTCTTTTCCCTATTTCAATCAATGCATTCCTACAAAAATCTTCACAATACCAAGTATTTTATTTAATTTTTAAGATAACTTATTCTAAAGTTCATAGAACCAGATGTTTATACCTAAATTGTATTCATCACTTGTTTGATGAAAATTATTCGGAAAGCATGAAGAAAACAGTTAAATGCTGCTGAGATTTGAACTCAGGATTTCCTGTTTACGAGACAGGCGCTTTAACCACTAAGCCACAGCACCAACGTTAATAGTAAGAAATGCATACATAATTTATTGTTGATGATGAAAATGTGTTTCCTGCTATAAATTCTTCTTTATATGTATTGTAATCTTAAACACGAAAACATACTCAATCACTACGCAAGTATTAATATGTTTTGATAAACAGGTACTCTTATAAAACTCAATTTCATTTCTTGAATTCTTTAAAAAAAAATCATGAAGGTATTAATATTGCTCAAATCTAGGTAGAAATTTCATCTACGTCTTTCTCATAGATATGTCTTTTTTTCATTTGGCAATAACAGTATTCATTCTATAATCTTGAAAATACTTGTGTTTTTATAAGGTTTAAGATGATCTGTTCAACAGTAAGATGAATCAGACTTTTATATTTTAATGGTATCGGAATAAGACCTAATAAAAATGATTTGTTATATAACAATGAGAAAAGCAAGGGACTGCTGAGAGTTGAACTCAGGATCTCCTGTTTACTAGACAGGCGCTTTAACCAGCTAAGCCACAGCACCCACTTGATTCTTAAATTTGAAACACTTTTCTTTATGGTGTTCAAGAGAATATTGCTTTTTCACTTTCATATTCTTTTCTAAGTTCACACACTTCTCTACTCAAACACTTAAGATGAATGAAGACTCTTCACTTATTCAAAAACACCTCTCTAATTTGAAGTTTACCCTATTCATATCATTTTAAAATATACCTTGCTGAAGAATGGATTAGTTGAATTCAACAATAGAGTGATCATTCACCTCTATCTTGTTCTTTGTCATTTTCTTTTCCCTATTTCAGTCAATGCATTCCTACAAAAATCTTCACAATACCAAGCATTTTATTTAATTTTTAAGATAACTTATTCTAAAGTTCATAGAACCAGATGTTTATACTTAAATTGTATTCAACACTTGTTTGATGAAAATTATTCGGAAAGCATGGAGAAAACAGTTAAATGCTGCTGAGAATTGAACTCAGGATTTCCTGTTTACGAGACAGGAGCTTTACCCACTAAGCCACAGCACCAACAGTAATAGTAAAAAATGCATAAAGAATTTATTGTTAATGATGAAAATGTGTTTTCTGCTATAAATTCTTCTTTATATGTATTGTATTCTTAAACACGAAAAGATACTCAATCACTACGCAAGGATTAATATGTTTTAATACGCAGGTACTCCTATAAAACCTAATTTCATTTCTTGAATTCTTTACAATTTTTTTTCATGAAGGTAATAATATTGCTCCAATCTAGGTAGACATTTCATCTACGTCTTTCTCATAGATATGTATTTTTTTCATTTTGCAATAACAGTATTCATTCTATAATCTTGAAAATACTTGGGTTTTTATAAGGTTAAAGATAATCTGTTCAACAGTAAGATGAATCAGACTTTTATATTTTAATTGTATCGGAATAAGACCTAATGAAAATGATTTGTTATATAACAATGAGAAAAGCAAGGCACTGCTGAGAGTTGAACTCAGGATCTCCTGGAGACAGGCGCTTTAACCAGCTAAGCCACAGCACCCACTTGATTCTTTATTTTGAAACACTTTTCTTTATGGTGTTCAAGAGAATATTGCTTTTTCACTTTTATATTCTTTTCTAAGTTCACACACTTCTCTACTCAAACACTTAAGATGAATGAAGACTCTTCACTTATTCAAAAACACCTCTCTAATTTGAAGTTTACCCTATTCATATCATTTTAAAATATACCTTGCTGAAGTATGGATTAGTTGAATTCAACAATAGAGTGATCATTCACTTCTATCTTGTTCTTTGTCATTTTCTTTTCCCTATTTCAGTCAATGCATTCCTACAAAAATCTTCACAATACCAAGTATTTTATTTAATTTTTAAGATAACTTATTCTAAAGTTCATAGAACCAGATGTTTATACTTAAATTGTATTCAACACTTGTTTGATGAAAATTATTCGGAAAGCATGAAGAAAACAGTTAAATGCTGTTGAGATTTGAACTCAGGATTTCCTGTTTACGAGATAGGAGCTTTAACCACTTAGCCACAGCACCAACGGTAATAGTAAAAAATGCATAAATAATTTATTGTTGATGATGAAAATGTGTTTTCTGCTATAAATTCTTCTTTATATGTATTGTAATCTTAAACACGAAAATATACTCAATCCCTTCACAAGGATTCATATGTTTTAATAAACAGGTACTCCTATAAAACCCAATCTCATTTCTTGAATTCTTTACAATTTTTTTTCATGAAGGTAATAATATTGCTCCAATCTAGGTAGACATTTCATCTACGTCTTTCCCATAGATATGTATTTTTTTCATTTTGCAATAACAGTATTCATTCTATAATCGTGAAAATACTTGGGTTTTTATAAGGTTAAAGATGATCTGTTCAACAGTAAGATGAATCAGACTTTTATATTTTAATTGTATCGGAATAAGACCTAATGAAAATGATTTGTTATATAACAATGAGAAAAGCAAGGCACTGCTGAGAGTTGAACTCAGGATCTCCTGTTTACTAGACAGGCGCTTTAACCAGCTAAGCCACAGCACCCACTTGATTCTTAAATTTGAAACACTTTTCTTTATGGTGTTCAAGAGAATATTGCTTTTTCACTTTCATATTCTTTTCTAAGTTCACACACTTCTCTACTCAAACACTTAAGATGAATGAAGACTCTTCACTTATTCAAAAACACCTCTCTAATTTGAAGTTTACCCTATTCATATCATTTTAAAATATACCTTGCTGAAGAATGGATTAGTTGAATTCAACAATAGAGTGATCATTCACCTCTATCTTGTTCTTTGTCATTTTCTTTTCCCTATTTCAGTCAATGCATTCCTACAAAAATCTTCACAATACCAAGCATTTTATTTAATTTTTAAGATAACTTATTCTAAAGTTCATAGAACCAGATGTTTATACTTAAATTGTATTCAACACTTGTTTGATGAAAATTATTCGGAAAGCATGGAGAAAACAGTTAAATGCTGCTGAGAATTGAACTCAGGATTTCCTGTTTACGAGACAGGAGCTTTACCCACTAAGCCACAGCACCAACAGTAATAGTAAAAAATGCATAAAGAATTTATTGTTAATGATGAAAATGTGTTTTCTGCTATAAATTCTTCTTTATATGTATTGTATTCTTAAACACGAAAAGATACTCAATCACTACGCAAGGATTAATATGTTTTAATACGCAGGTACTCCTATAAAACCTAATTTCATTTCTTGAATTCTTTACAATTTTTTTTCATGAAGGTAATAATATTGCTCCAATCTAGGTAGACATTTCATCTACGTCTTTCTCATAGATATGTATTTTTTCATTTTGCAATAACAGTATTCATTCTATAATCTTGAAAATACTTGGGTTTTTATAAGGTTAAAGATAATCTGTTCAACAGTAAGATGAATCAGACTTTTATATTTTAATTGTATCGGAATAAGACCTAATGAAAATGATTTGTTATATAACAATGAGAAAAGCAAGGCACTGCTGAGAGTTGAACTCAGGATCTCCTGGAGACAGGCGCTTTAACCAGCTAAGCCACAGCACCCACTTGATTCTTTATTTTGAAACACTTTTCTTTATGGTGTTCAAGAGAATATTGCTTTTTCACTTTTATATTCTTTTCTAAGTTCACACACTTCTCTACTCAAACACTTAAGATGAATGAAGACTCTTCACTTATTCAAAAACACCTCTCTAATTTGAAGTTTACCCTATTCATATCATTTTAAAATATACCTTGCTGAAGTATGGATTAGTTGAATTCAACAATAGAGTGATCATTCACTTCTATCTTGTTCTTTGTCATTTTCTTTTCCCTATTTCAGTCAATGCATTCCTACAAAAATCTTCACAATACCAAGTATTTTATTTAATTTTTAAGATAACTTATTCTAAAGTTCATAGAACCAGATGTTTATACTTAAATTGTATTCAACACTTGTTTGATGAAAATTATTCGGAAAGCATGAAGAAAACAGTTAAATGCTGCTGAGATTTGAACTCAGGATTTCCTGTTTACGAGATAGGAGCTTTAACCACTTAGCCACAGCACCAACGGTAATAGTAAAAAATGCATAAATAATTTATTGTTGATGATGAAAATGTGTTTTCTGCTATAAATTCTTCTTTATATGTATTGTAATCTTAAACACGAAAAGATACTCAATCCCTTCACAAGGATTCATATGTTTTAATAAACAGGTACTCCTATAAAACCCAATCTCATTTCTTGAATTCTTTACAATTTTTTTTCATGAAGGTAATAATATTGCTCCAATCTAGGTAGACATTTCATCTACGTCTTTCTCATAGATATGTATTTTTTTCATTTTGCAATAACAGTATTCATTCTATAATCGTGAAAATACTTGGGTTTTTATAAGGTTAAAGATGATCTGTTCAACAGTAAGATGAATCAGACTTTTATATTTTAATTGTATCGGAATAAGACCTAATGAAAATGATTTGTTATATAACAATGAGAAAAGCAAGGCACTGCTGAGAGTTGAACTCAGGATCTCCTGTTTACTAGACAGGCGCTTTAACCAGCTAAGCCACAGCACGCACTTGATTCTGAAATTTGAAACACTTTTCTTTATGGTGTTCAAGAGAATATTGCTTTTTCACTTTCATATTCTTTTCTAAGTTCACACACTTCTCTACTCAAACACTTAAGATGAATGAAGACTCTTCACTTATTCAAAAACACCTCTCTAATTTGAAGTTTACCCTATTCATATCATTTTAAAATATTCCTTGCTGAAGAATGGATTTGTTGAATTCCACAAGAGAGTGATCATTCACCTCTATCTTGTTCTTTGTCATTTTCTTTTCCTTATTTCAGTCAATGCATTCCTACAAAAATCTTCACAATACCAAGCATTTTATTTCATTTTTAAGATAACTTATTCTAAAGTTCATAGAACCAGATGTTTATTCTTAAATTGTATTCAACATTTGTTTGATGAAAATTATTCGGAAAGCATGGAGAAAAGATTTAGGTGGTGTTGAGATTTGAACTCAGGATTTCCTGATTATGAGACAGGCGCTTTAACCACTAAGCCACAGCACCAACGTTAATAGTAAGAAATGCATACATAATTTATTGTTGATGATGAAAATGTGTTTCCTGCTATAAATTCTTCTTTATATGTATTGTAATCTTAAACACGAAAACATACTCAATCACTACGCAAGTATTAATATGTTTTAATAAACAGGTACTCTTATAAAACTCAATTTCATTTCTTGAATTCTTTAAAAAAAAATCATGAAGGTATTAATATTGCTCAAATCTAGGTAGAAATTTCATCTACCTCTTTCTCATAGATATGTATTTTTTTGATTTGGCAATAACAGTATTCATTCTATAATCTTGAAAATACTTGTGTTTTTATAAGGTTTAAGATGATCTGTTCAACAGTAAGATGAATCAGACTTTTATATTTTAATTGTATCGGAATAAGACCTAATGAAAATGATTTGTTATATAACAATGAGAAAAGCAAGGCACAGCTCAGAGTTGAACTCAGGATCTCCTGTTTACTAGAAAGGCGTTTTAACCAGCTAAGCCACAGCACCCAATTGATTCTTAATTTTGAAAACTTTTTCTTTATGGTGTTCAAGAGAATAATGCTTTTTCACTTTCATATTCTTTTCTAAGTTCACACACTTCTCTACTCATAAACTTAAGATAAATGAAGACTCTTCACTTATTCAAAAACACCTCTCTAATTTGAAGTTTACCCTATTCATATCATTTTAAAATATACATTGCTGAAGTATGGATTAGTTGAATTCAACAATAGAGTGATCATTCACCTCTATCTTGTTCTTTGTCATTTTCTTTTCCCTATTTCAATCAATGCATTCCTACAAAAATCTTCACAATACCAAGTATTTTATTTAATTTTCAAGATAACTTATTCTAAAGTTCATAGAACCAGATGTTTATACTTAAATTGTATTCAACACTTGTTTGATGAAAATTATTCGGAAAGCTTGAAGAAAACAGTTAAATGCTGCTGAGATTTGAACTCAGGATTTCCTGTTTACGAGATAGGAGCTTTAACCACTTAGCCACAGCACCAACGGTAATAGTAAAAAATGCATAAATAATTTATTGTTGATGATGAAAATGTGTTTTCTGCTATAAATTCTTCTTTATATGTATTGTAATCTTAAACACGAAAAGATACTCAATCCCTTCACAAGGATTCATATGTTTTAATAAACAGGTACTCTTATAAAACCCAATTTCATTTCTTGAATTCTTTACAATTTTTTTTCATGAAGGTAATAATATTGCTCCAATCTTGGTAGACATTTCATCTACGTCTTTCTCATAGATATGTACTTTTTTTCATTTTGCAATAACAGTATTCATTCTATAATCTTGAAAATACCTGGGTTTTTATAAGGTTAAAGGTGATCTGTTCAACAGTAAGATGAATCAGACTTTTATATTTTAATTGTATCGGAATAAGACCTAATGAAAATGATTTGTTATATAACAATGAGAAAAGCAAGGCACTGCTGAGAGATGAACTCAGGATCTCCTGTTTACTAGACAGGTGCTTTAGCCAGCTAAGCCACAGCACCCACTTGATTTTTAAATTTGAAACACTTTTCTTTATGGTTTTCAAGAGAATATTGCTTTTTCACTTTCATATTCTTTTCTAAGTTCACACACTTCTCTACTCAAACACTTAAGATGAATGAAGACTCTTCACTTATTCAAAAACACCTCTCTAATTTGAAGTTTACCCTATTCATATCATTTTAAAATATACCTTGCTGAAGAATGGATTAGTTGAATTCAACAATAGAGTGATCATTCACCTCTATCTTGTTCTTTGTCATTTTCTTTTCCCTATTTCAGTCAATGCATTCCTATAAAAATCTTCACAATACCAAGCATTTTATTTAATTTTTAAGATAACTTATTCTAAAGTTCATAGAACCAGATGTTTATACTTAAATTGTATTCAACACTTGTTTGATGAAAATCATTCGGAAAGCATGGAGAAAACAGTTAAATGCTGCTGAGAATTGTACTCAGGATTTCCTGTTTACGAGACAGGAGCTTTAACCACTAAGCCACAGCACCAACAGTAATAGTAAAAAATGCATAAAGAATTTATTGTTAATGATGAAAATGTGTTTTCTGCTATAAATTCTTCTTTATATGTATTGTAATCTTAAACACGAAAAGATACTCAATCACTACGCAAGGATTAATATGTTTTAATAAACAGGTACTCCTATAAAACCCAATCTCATTTCTTGAATTCTTTACAATTTTTTTTCATGAAGGTAATAATATTTCTCCAATCTAGGTAGACATTTCATCTACGTCTTTCTCATAGATATGTATTTTTTTCATTTTGCAATAACAGTATTCATTCTATAATCGTGAAAATACTTGGGTTTTTATAAGGTTAAAGATGATCTGTTCAACAGTAAGATGAATCAGACTTTTATATTTTAATTGTATCAGAATAAGACCTAATGAAAATGATTTGTTATATAACAATGAGAAAAGCAAGGCACTGCTGAGAGTTGAACTCAGGATCTCCTGTTTACTAGACAGGCGCTTTAACCAGCTAAGCCACAGGACCCACTTGATTCTGAAATTTGAAACACTTTTCTTTATGGTGTTCAAGAGAATATTGCTTTTTCACTTTCATATTCTTTTCTAAGTTTACACACTTCTCTACTCAAACACTTAAGATGAATGAAGACTCTTCACTTATTCAAAAACACCTCTCTAATTTGAAGTTTACCCTATTCATATCATTTTAAAATATTCCTTGCTGAAGAATGGATTTGTTGAATTCCACAAGAGAGTGATCATTCACCTCTATCTTGTTCTTTGTCATTTTCTTTTCCCTATTTCAGTCAATGCATTCCTACAAAAATCTTCACAATACCAAGCATTTTATTTCATTTTTAAGATAACTTATTCTAAAGTTCATAGAACCAGATGTTTATTCTTAAATTGTATTCAACATTTGTTTGATGAAAATTATTCGGAAAGCATGGAGAAAAGAGTTAGGTGGTGTTGAGATTTGAACTCAGGATTTCCTGATTACGAGACAGGCGCTTTAACCACTAAGCCACAGCACCAACGTTAATAGTAAGAAATGCATACATAATTTATTGTTGATGATGAAAATGTGTTTCCTGCTATAAATTCTTCTTTATATGTATTGTAATCTTAAACACGAAAACATACTCAATCACTACGCAAGTATTAATATGTTTTAATAAACAGGTACTCTTATAAAACTCAAGTTCATTTCTTGAATTCTTTAAAAAAAAAATCAGGAAGGTATTAATATTGCTCAAATCTAGGTAGAAATTTCATCTACCTCTTTCTCATAGATATGTATTTTTTTGATTTGGCAATACCAGTATTCATTCTATAATCTTGAAAATACTTGTGTTTTTATAAGGTTTAAGATGATCTGTTCAACAGTAAGATGAATCAGACTTTTATATTTTAATTGTATCGGAATAAGACCTAATGAAAATGATTTGTTATATAACAATGAGAAAAGCAAGGCACAGCTCAGAGTTGAACTCAGGATCTCCTGTTTACTAGAAAGGCGTTTTAACCAGCTAAGCCACAGCACCCACTTGATTCTTAATTTTGAAAACTTTTTCTTTATGGTGTTCAAGAGAATAATGCTTTTTCACTTTCATATTCCTTTCTAAGTTCACACACTTCTCTACTCATAAACTTAAGATGAATGAAGACTCTTCACTTATTCAAAAACACCTCTCTAATTTGAAGTTTACCCTATTCATATCATTTTAAAATATACCTTGCTGAAGTATGGATTAGTTGAATTCAACAATAGAGTGCTCATTCACCTCTATCTTGTTCTTTGTCATTTTCTTTTCCCTATTTCAATCAATGCATTCCTACAAAAATCTTCACAATACCAAGTATTTTATTTAATTTTTAAGATAACTTATTCTAAAGTTCATAGAACCAGATGTTTATACTTAAATTGTATTCAACACTTGTTTGATGAAAATTATTCGGAAAGCATGAAGAAAACAGTTAAATGCTGCTGAGATTTGAACTCAGGATTTCCTGTTTACGAGATAGGAGCTTTAACCACTTAGCCACAGCACCAACGGTAATAGTAAAAAATGCATAAATAATTTATTGTTGATGATGAAAATGTGTTTTCTGCTATAAATTCTTCTTTATATGTATTGTAATCTTAAACACGAAAAGATACTCAATCCCTTCACAAGGATTCATATGTTTTAATAAACAGGTACTCTTATAAAACCCAATTTCATTTCTTGAATTCTTTACAATTTTTTTTCATGAAGGTAATAATATTGCTCCAATCTTGGTAGACATTTCATCTACGTCTTTCTCATAGATATGTACTTTTTTTCATTTTGCAATAACAGTATTCATTCTATAATCTTGAAAATACCTGGGTTTTTATAAGGTTAAAGGTGATCTGTTCAACAGTAAGATGAATCAGACTTTTATATTTTAATTGTATCGGAATAAGACCTAATGAAAATGATTTGTTATATAACAATGAGAAAAGCAAGGCACTGCTGAGAGATGAACTCAGGATCGCCTGTTTACTAGACAGGTGCTTTAACCAGCTAAGCCACAGCACCCACTTGATTTTTAAATTTGAAACACTTTTCTTTATGGTTTTCAAGAGAATATTGCTTTTTCACTTTCATATTCTTTTCTAAGTTCACACACTTCTCTACTCAAACACTTAAGATGAATGAAGACTCTTCACTTATTCAAAAACACCTCTCTAATTTGAAGTTTACCCTATTCATATCATTTTAAAATATTCCTTGCTGAAGAATGGATTTGTTGAATTCCACAAGAGAGTGATCATTCACCTCTATCTTGTTCTTTGTCATTTTCTTTTCCCTATTTCAGTCAATGCATTCCTACAAAAATCTTCACAATACCAAGCATTTTATTTCATTTTTAAGATAACTTATTCTAAAGTTCATAGAACCAGATGTTTATTCTTAAATTGTATTCAACATTTGTTTGATGAAAATTATTCGGAAAGCATGGAGAAAAGAGTTAGGTGGTGTTGAGATTTGAACTCAGGATTTCCTGATTACGAGACAGGCGCTTTAACCACTAAGCCACAGCACCAACGTTAATAGTAAGAAATGCATACATAATTTATTGTTGATGATGAAAATGTGTTTCCTGCTATAAATTCTTCTTTATATGTATTGTAATCTTAAACACGAAAACATACTCAATCACTACGCAAGTATTAATATGTTTTAATAAACAGGTACTCTTATAAAACTCAATTTCATTTCTTGAATTCTTTAAAAAAAAAATCATGAAGGTATTAATATTGCTCAAATCTAGGTAGAAATTTCATCTACCTCTTTCTCATAGATATGTATTTTTTTGATTTGGCAATAACAGTATTCATTCTATAATCTTGAAAATACTTGTGTTTTTATAAGGTTTAAGATGATCTGTTCAACAGTGAGATGAATCAGACTTTTATATTTTAATTGTATCGGAATAAGACCTAATGAAAATGATTTGTTATATAACAATGAGAAAAGCAAGGCACAGCTCAGAGTTGAACTCAGGATCTCCTGTTTACTAGAAAGGCGTTTTAACCAGCTAAGCCACAGCACCCACTTGATTCTTAATTTTGAAAACTTTTTCTTTATGGTGTTCAAGAGAATAATGCTTTTTCACTTTCATATTCTTTTCTAAGTTCACACACTTCTCTACTCATAAACTTAAGATGAATGAAGACTCTTCACTTATTCAAAAACACCTCTCTAATTTGAAGTTTACCCTATTCATATCATTTTAAAATATACCTTGCTGAAGTATGGATTAGTTGAATTCAACAATAGAGTGATCATTCACCTCTATCTTGTTCTTTGTCATTTTCTTTTCCCTATTTCAATCAATGCATTCCTACAAAAATCTTCACAATACCAAGTATTTTATTTAATTTTTAAGATAACTTATTCTAAAGTTCATAGAACCGAGATGTTTATACTTAAATTGTATTCAACACTTGTTTGATGAAAATTATTCGGAAAGCATGAAGAAAACAGTTAAATGCTGCTGAGATTTGAACTCAGGATTTCCTGTTTACGAGATAGGAGCTTTAACCACTTAGCCACAGCACCAAGGGTAATAGTAAAAAATGCATAAATAATTTATTGTTGATGATGAAAATGTGTTTTCTGCTATAAATTCTTCTTTATATGTATTGTAATCTTAAACACGAAAAGATACTCAATCCCTTCACAAGGATTCATATGTTTTAATAAACAGGTACTCTTATAAAACCCAATTTCATTTCTTGAATTCTTTACAATTTTTTTTCATGAAGGTAATAATATTGCTCCAATCTTGGTAGACATTTCATCTACGTCTTTCTCATAGATATGTACTTTTTTTCATTTTGCAATAACAGTATTCATTCTATAATCTTGACAATACCTGTGTTTTTATAAGGTTAAAGGTGATCTGTTCAACAGTAAGATGAATCAGACTTTTATATTTTAATTGTATCGGAATAAGACCTAATGAAAATGATTTGTTATATAACAATGAGAAAAGCAAGGCACTGCGGAGAGTTGAACTCAGGATCTCCTGTTTACTAGACAGGCGCTTTAACCAGCTAAGCCACAGCACCCACTTGATTCTGAAATTTGAAACACTTTTCTTTATGGTGTTCAAGAGAATATTGCTTTTTCACTTTCATATTCTTTTCTAAGTTCACACACTTCTCTACTCAAACACTTAAGATGAATGAAGACTCTTCACTTATTCAAAAACACCTCTCTAATTTGAAGTTTACCCTATTCATATCATTTTAAAATATTCCTTGCTGAAGAATGGATTTGTTGAATTTCACAAGAGAGTGATCATTCACCTCTATCTTGTTCTTTGTCATTTTCTTTTCCCTATTTCAGTCAATGCATTCCTATAAAAATCTTCACAATACCAAGCATTTTATTTAATTTTTAAGATAACTTATTCTAAAGTTCATAGAACCAGATGTTTATACTTAAATTGTATTCAACACTTGTTTGATGAAAATCATTCGGAAATCATGGAAAAAACAGTTAAATGCTGCTGAGAATTGTACTCAGGATTTCCTGTTTACGAGACAGGAGCTTTAACCACTCAGCCACAGCACCAACAGTAATAGTAAAAAATGCATAAAGAATTTATTGTTAATGATGAAAATGTGTTTTCTGCTATAAATTCTTCTTTATATGTATTGTAATCTTAAACACGAAAAGATACTCAATCACTACGCAAGGATTAATATGTTTTAATAAACAGGTACTCCTATAAAACCCAATCTCATTTCTTGAATTCTTTACAATTTTTTTTCATGAAGGTAATAATATTGCTCCAATCTAGGTAGACATTTCATCTACGTCTTTCTCATAGATATGTATTTTTTTCATTTTGCAATAACAGTATTCATTCTATAATCGTGAAAATACTTGGGTTTTTATAAGGTTAAAGATGATCTGTTCAACAGTAAGATGAATCAGACGTTTATATTTTAATTGTATCGGAATAAGACCTAATGAAAATGATTTGTTATATAACAATGAGAAAAGCAAGGCACTGCTGAGAGTTGAACTCAGGATCTCCTGTTTACTAGACAGGCGCTTTAACCAGCTAAGCCACAGCACCCACTTGATTCTGAAATTTGAAACACTTTTCTTTATGGTGTTCAAGAGAATATTGCTTTTTCACTTTCATATTCTTTTCTAAGTTCACACACTTCTCTACTCAAACACTTAAGATGAATGAAGACTCTTCACTTATTCAAAAACACCTCTCTAATTTGAAGTTTACCCTATTCATATCATTTTAAAATATTCCTTGCTGAAGAATGGATTTGTTGAATTCCACAAGAGAGTGATCATTCACCTCTATCTTGTTCTTTGTCATTTTCTTTTCCCTATTTCAGTCAATGCATTCCTACAAAAATCTTCATAATACCAAGCATTTTATTTCATTTTTAAGATAACTTATTCTAAAGTTCATAGAACCAGATGTTTATTCTTAAATTGTATTCAACATTTGTTTGATGAAAATTATTCGGAAAGCATGGAGAAAAGAGTTAGGTGGTGTTGAGATTTAAACTCAGGATTTCCTGATTATGAGACAGGCGCTTTAACCACTAAGCCACAGCACCAACGTTAATAGTAAGAAATGCATACATAATTTATTGTTGATGATGAAAATGTGTTTCCTGCTATAAATTCTTCTTTATATGTATTGTAATCTTAAACACGAAAACATACTCAATCACTACGCAAGTATTAATATGTTTTAATAAACAGGTACTCTTAGAAAACTCAATTTCATTTCTTGAATTCTTTAAAAAAAATCATGAAGGTATTAATATTGCTCAAATCTAGGTAGAAATTTCATCTACCTCTTTCTCATAGATATGTATTTTTTTGATTTGGCAATAACAGTATTCATTCTATAATCTTGACAATACCTGTGTTTTTATAAGGTTAAAGGTGATCTGTTCAACAGTAAGATGAATCCGACTTTTATATTTTAATTGTATCGGAATAAGACCTAATGAAAATGATTTGTTATATAACAATGAGAAAAGCAAGGCACTGCTGAGAGATGAACTCAGGATCTCCTGTTTACTAGACAGGTGCTTTAGCCAGCTAAGCCACAGCACCCACTTGATTTTTAAATTTGAAACACTTTTCTTTATGGTTTTCAAGAGAATATTGCTTTTTCACTTTCATATTCTTTTCTAAGTTCACACACTTCTCTACTCAAACACTTAAGATGAATGAAGACTCTTCACTTATTCAAAAACACCTCTCTAATTTGAAGTTTACCCTATTCATATCATTTTAAAATATACCTTGCTGAAGAATGGATTAGTTGAATTCAACAATAGAGTGATCATTCACCTCTATCTTGAACTTTGTCATTTTCTTTTCCCTATTTCAGTCAATGCATTCCTATAAAAATCTTCACAATACCAAGCATTTTATTTAATTTTTAAGATAACTTATTCTAAAGTTCATAGAACCAGATGTTTATACTTAAATTGTATTCAACACTTGTTTGATGAAAATCATTCGGAAAGCATGGAGAAAACAGTTAAATGCTGCTGAGAATTGTACTCAGGATTTCCTGTTTACGAGACAGGAGCTTTAACCACTAAGCCACAGCACCAACAGTAATAGTAAAAAATGCATAAAGAATTTATTGTTAATGATGAAAATGTGTTTTCTGCTATAAATTCTTCTTTATATGTATTGTAATCTTAAACACGAAAAGATACTCAATCACTACGCAAGGATTAATATGTTTTAATAAACAGGTACTCCTATAAAACCCAATCTCATTTCTTGAATTCTTTACAATTTTTTTTCATGAAGGTAATAATATTGCTCCAATCTAGGTAGACATTTCATCTACGTCTTTCTCATAGATATGTATTTTTTTCATTTTGCAATAACAGTATTCATTCTATAATCTTGAAAATACTTGGGTTTTTATAAGGTTAAAGATGATCTGTTCAACAGTAAGATGAATCAGACTTTTATATTTTAATTGTATCGGAATAAGACCTAATGAAAATGATTTGTTATATAACAATGAGAAAAGCAAGGCACTGCTGAGAGTTGAACTCAGGATCTCCTGTTTACTAGACAGGCGCTTTAACCAGCTAAGCCACAGCACCCACTTGATTCTGAAATTTGAAACACTTTTCTTTATGGTGTTCAAGAGAATATTGCTTTTTCACTTTCATATTCTTTTCTAAGTTCACACACTTCTCTACTCAAACACTTAAGATGAATGAAGACTCTTCACTTATTCAAAAACACCTCTCTAATTTGAAGTTTACCCTATTCATATCATTTTAAAATATTCCTTGCTGAAGAATGGATTTGTTGAATTTCACAAGAGAGTGATCATTCACCTCTATCTTGTTCTTTGTCATTTTCTTTTCCCTATTTCAGTCAATGCATTCCTATAAAAATCTTCACAATACCAAGCATTTTATTTAATTTTTAAGATAACTTATTCTAAAGTTCATAGAACCAGATGTTTATACTTAAATTGTATTCAACACTTGTTTGATGAAAATCATTCGGAAATCATGGAGAAAACAGTTAAATGCTGCTGAGAATTGTACTCAGGATTTCCTGTTTACGAGACAGGAGCTTTAACCACTAAGCCACAGCACCAACAGTAACAGTAAAAAATGCATAAAGAATTTATTGTTAATGATGAAAATGTGTTTTCTGCTATAAATTCTTCTTTATATGTATTGTAATCTTAAACACGAAAAGATACTCAATCACTACGCAAGGATTAATATGTTTTAATAAACAGGTACTCCTATAAAACCCAATCTCATTTCTTGAATTCTTTACAATTTTTTTTCATGAAGGTAATAATATTGCTCCAATCTAGGTAGACATTTCATCTACGTCTTTCTCATAGATATGTATTTTTTTCATTTTGCAATAACAGTATTCATTCTATAATCGTGAAAATACTTGGGTTTTTATAAGGTTAAAGATGATCTGTTCAACAGTAAGATGAATCAGACTTTTATATTTTAATTGTATCGGAATAAGACCTAATGAAAATGATTTGTTATATAACAATGAGAAAAGCAAGGCACTGCTGAGAGTGAACTCAGGATCTCCTGTTTACTAGACAGGCGCTTTAACCAGCTAAGCCACAGCACCCACTTGTTTCTGAAATTTGAAACACTTTTCTTTATGGTGTTCAAGAGAATATTGCTTTTTCACTTTCATATTCTTTTCTAAGTTCACACACTTCTCTACTCAAACACTTAAGATGAATGAAGACTCTTCACTTATTCAAAAACACCTCTCTAATTTGAAGTTTACCCTATTCATATCATTTTAAAATATGCCTTGCTGAAGAATGGATTTGTTGAATTCCACAAGAGAGTGATCATTCACCTCTATCTTGTTCTTTGTCATTTTCTTTTCCCTATTTCAGTCAATGCATTCCTACAAAAATCTTCACAATACCAAGCATTTTATTTCATTTTTAAGATAACTTATTCTAAAGTTCATAGAACCAGATGTTTATTCTTAAATTGTATTCAACATTTGTTTGATGAAAATTATTCGGAAAGCATGGAGAAAAGAGTTAGGTGGTGTTGAGATTTAAACTCAGGATTTCCTGATTATGAGACAGGCGCTTTAACCACTAAGCCACAGCACCAACGTTAATAGTAAGAAATGCATACATAATTTATTGTTGATGATGAAAATGTGTTTCCTGCTATAAATTCTTCTTTATATGTATTGTAATCTTAAACACGAAAACATACTCAATCACTACGCAAGTATTAATATGTTTTAATAAACAGGTACTCTTATAAAACTCAATTTCATTTCTTGAATTCTTTAAAAAAAAAATCAGGAAGGTATTAATATTGCTCAAATCTAGGTAGAAATTTCATCTACCTCTTTCTCATAGATATGTATTTTTTTGATTTGGCAATAACAGTATTCATTCTATAATCTTGAAAATACTTGTGTTTTTATAAGGTTTAAGATGATCTGTTCAACAGTAAGATGAATCAGACTTTTATATTTTAATTGTATCGGAATAAGACCTAATGAAAATGATTTGTTATATAACAATGAGAAAAGCAAGGCACAGCTCAGAGTTGAACTCAGGATCTCCTGTTTACTAGAAAGGCGTTTTAACCAGCTAAGCCACAGCACCCACTTGATTCTTAATTTTGAAAACTTTTTCTTTATGGTGTTCAAGAGAATAATGCTTTTTCACTTTCATATTCTTTTCTAAGTTCACACACTTCTCTACTCATAAACTTAAGATGAATGAAGACTCTTCACTTATTCAAAAACACCTCTCTAATTTGAAGTTTACCCTATTCATATCATTTTAAAATATACCTTGCTGAAGTATGGATTAGTTGAATTCAACAATAGAGTGATCATTCACCTCTATCTTGTTCTTTGTCATTTTCTTTTCCCTATTTCAATCAATGCATTCCTACAAAAATCTTCACAATACCAAGTATTTTATTTAATTTTTAAGATAACTTATTCTAAAGTTCATAGAACCAGATGTTTATACTTAAATTGTATTCAACACTTGTTTGATGAAAATTATTCGGAAAGCATGAAGAAAACAGTTAAATGCTGCTGAGATTTGAACTCAGGATTTCCTGTTTACGAGATAGGAGCTTTAACCACTTAGCCACAGCACCAACGGTAATAGTAAAAAATGCATAAATAATTTATTGTTGATGATGAAAATGTGTTTTCTGCTATAAATTCTTCTTTATATGTATTGTAATCTTAAACACGAAAAGATACTCAATCCCTTCACAAGGATTCATATGTTTTAATAAACAGGTACTCTTATAAAACCCAATTTAATTTCTTGAATTCTTTACAATTTTTTTTCATGAAGGTAATAATATTGCTCCAATCTTGGTAGACATTTCATCTACGTCTTTCTCATAGATGTGTACTTTTTTTCATTTTGCAATAACAGTATTCATTCTATAATCTTGAAAATACCTGGATTTTTATAAGGTTAAAGGTGATCTGTTCAACAGTAAGATGAATCAGACTTTTATATTTTAATTGTATCGGAATAAGACCTAATGAAAATGATTTGTTATATAACAATGAGAAAAGCAAGGCACTGCTGAGAGATGAACTCAGGATCTCCTGTTTACTAGACAGGTGCTTTAACCAGCTAAGCCACAGCACCCACTTGATTTTTAAATTTGAAACACTTTTCTTTATGGTTTTCAAGAGAATATTGCTTTTTCACTTTCATATTCTTTTCTAAGTTCACACACTTCTCTACTCAAACACTTAAGATGAATGAAGACTCTTCACTTATTCAAAAACACCTCTCTAATTTGAAGTTTACCCTATTCATATCATTTTAAAATATTCCTTGCTGAAGAATGGATTTGTTGAATTTCACAAAATAGTGATCATTCACCTCTATCTTGTTCTTTGTCATTTTCTTTTCCCTATTTCAGTCAATGCATTCCTATAAAAATCTTCACAATACCAAGCATTTTATTTAATTTTTAAGATAACTTATTCTAAAGTTCATAGAACCAGATGTTTATACTTAAATTGTATTCAACACTTGTTTGATGAAAATCATTCGGAAAGCATGGATGAAACAGTTAAATGCTGCTGAGAATTGTACTCAGGATTTCCTGTTTACGAGACAGGAGCTTTAACCACTAAGCCACAGCACCAACAGTAATAGTAAAAAATGCATAAAGAATTTATTGTTAATGATGAAAATGTGTTTTCTGCTATAAATTCTTCTTTATATGTATTGTAATCTTAAACACGAAAAGATACTCAATCACTACGCAAGGATTAATATGTTTTAATAAACAGGTACTCCTATAAAACCCAATCTCATTTCTTGAATTCTTTACAATTTTTTTTCATGAAGGTAATAATATTGCTCCAATCTAGGTAGACATTTCATCTACGTCTTTCTCATAGATATGTATTTTTTTCATTTTGCAATAACAGTATTCATTCTATAATCTTGAAAATACTTGGGTTTTTATAAGGTTAAAGATGATCTGTTCAACAGTAAGATAAATCAGACTTTTATATTTTAATTGTATCGGAATAAGACCTAATGAAAATGATTTGTTATATAACAATGAGAAAAGCAAGGCACTGCTGAGAGTTGAACTCAGGATCTCCTGTTTACTAGACAGGCGCTTTAACCAGCTAAGCCACAGCACCCACTTGATTCTGAAATTTGAAACACTTTTCATTATGGTGTTCAAGAGAATATTGCTTTTTCACTTTCATATTCTTTTCTAAGTTCACACACTTCTCTACTCAAACACTTAAGATGAATGAAGACTCTTCACTTATTCAAAAACACCTCTCTAATTTGAAGTTTACCCTATTCATATCATTTTAAAATATTCCTTGCTGAAGAATGGATTTGTTGAATTTCACAAGAGAGTGATCATTCACCTCTATCTTGTTCTTTGTCATTTTCTTTTCCCTATTTCAGTCAATGCATTCCTATAAAAATCTTCACAATACCAAGCATTTTATTTAATTTTTAAGATAACTTATTCTAAAGTTCATAGAACCAGATGTTTATACTTAAATTGTATTCAACACTTGTTTGATGAAAATCATTTGGAAAGCATGGAGAAAACAGTTAAATGCTGCTGAGAATTGTACTCAGGATTTCCTGTTTACGAGACAGGAGCTTTAACCACTAAGCCACAGCACCAACAGTAATAGTAAAAAATGCATAAAGAATTTATTGTTAATGATGAAAATGTGTTTTCTGCTATAAATTCTTCTTTATATGTATTGTAATCTTAAACACGAAAAGATACTCAATCACTACGCAAGGATTAATATGTTTTAATAAACAGGTACTCCTATAAAACCCAATCTCATTTCTTGAATTCTTTACAATTTTTTTTCATGAAGGTAATAATATTGCTCCAATCTAGGTAGACATTTCATCTACGTCTTTCTCATAGATATGTATTTTTTTCATTTTGCAATAACAGTATTCATTCTATAATCGTGAAAATACTTGGGTTTTTATAAGGTTAAAGATGATCTGTTCAACAGTAAGATGAATCAGACTTTTATATTTTAATTGTATCGGAATAAGACCTAATGAAAATGATTTGTTATATAACAATGAGAAAAGCAAGGCACTGCTGAGAGTTGAACTCAGGATCTCCTGTTTACTAGACAGGCGCTTTAACCAGCTAAGCCACAGCACCCACTTGATTCTGAAATTTGAAACACTTTTCTTTATGGTGTTCAAGAGAATATTGCTTTTTCACTTTCATATTCTTTTCTAAGTTCACACACTTCTCTACTCAAACACTTAAGATGAATGAAGACTCTTCACTTATTCAAAAACACCTCTCTAATTTGAAGTTTACCCTATTCATATCATTTTAAAATATTCCTTGCTGAAGAATGGATTTGTTGAATTCCACAAGAGAGTGATCATTCACCTCTATCTTGTTCTTTGTCATTTTCTTTTCCCTATTTCAGTCAATGCATTCCTACAAAAATCTTCACAATACCAAGCATTTTATTTCATTTTTAAGATAACTTATTCTAAAGTTCATAGAACCAGATGTTTATTCTTAAATTGTATTCAACATTTGTTTGATGAAAATTATTCGGAAAGCATGGAGAAAAGAGTTAGGTGGTGTTGAGATTTGAACTCAGGATTTCCTGATTACGAGACAGGCGCTTTAACCACTAAGCCACAGCACCAACGTTAATAGTAAGAAATGCATACATAATTTATTGTTGATGATGAAAATGTGTTTCCTGCTAAAAATTCTTCTTTATATGTATTGTAATCTTAAACACGAAAACATACTCAATCACTACGCAAGTATTAATATGTTTTAATAAACAGGTACTCTTATAAAACTCAATTTCATTTCTTGAATTCTTTAAAAAAAAATCATGAAGGTATGAATATTGCTCAAATCTAGGTAGAAATTTCATCTACCTCTTTCTCATAGATATGTATTTTTTTGATTTGGCAATAACAGTATTCATTCTATAATCTTGAAAATACTTGTGTTTTTATAAGGTTTAAGATGATCTGTTCAACAGTAAGATGAATCAGACTTTTATATTTTAATTGTATCGGAATAAGACCTAATGAAAGTGATTTGTTATATAACAATGAGAAAAGCAAGGCACAGCTCAGAGTTGAACTCAGGATCTCCTGTTTACTAGAAAGGCGTTTTAACCAGCTAAGCCACAGCACCCACTTGATTCTTAATTTTGAAAACTTTTTCTTTATGGTGTTCAAGAGAATAATGCTTTTTCACTTTCATATTCTTTTCTAAGTTCACACACTTCTCTACTCATAAACTTAAGATGAATGAAGACTCTTCACTTATTCAAAAACACCTCTCTAATTTGAAGTTTACCCTATTCATATCATTTTAAAATATACCTTGCTGAAGTATGGATTAGTTGAATTCAACAATAGAGTGATCATTCACCTCTATCTTGTTCTTTGTCATTTTCTTTTCCCTATGTCAATCAATGCATTCCTACAAAAATCTTCACAATACCAAGTATTTTATTTAATTTTTAAGATAACTTATTCTAAAGTTCATAGAACCAGATGTTTATACTTAAATTGTATTCAACACTTGTTTGATGAAAATTATTCGGAAAGCATGAAGAAAACAGTTAAATGCTGCTGAGATTTGAACTCAGGATTTCCTGTTTACGAGATAGGAGCTTTAACCACTTAGCCACAGCACCAACGGTAATAGTAAAAAATGCATAAATAATTTATTGTTGATGATGAAAATGTGTTTTCTGCTATAAATTCTTCTTTATATGTATTGTAATCTTAAACACGAAAAGATACTCAATCCCTTCACAAGGATTCATATGTTTTAATAAACAGGTACTCTTATAAAACCCAATTTCATTTCTTGAATTCTTTACAATTTTTTTTCATGAAGGTAATAATATTGCTCCAATCTTGGTAGACATTTCATCTACGTCTTTCTCATAGATATGTACTTTTTTTCATTTTGCAATAACAGTATTCATTCTATAATCTTGAAAATACCTGGGTTTTTATAAGGTTAAAGGTGATCTGTTCAACAGTAAGATGAATCAGACTTTTATATTTTAATTGTATCGGAATAAGACCTAATGAAAATGATTTGTTATATAACAATGAGAAAAGCAAGGCACTGCTGAGAGATGAACTCAGGATCGCCTGTTTACTAGACAGATGCTTTAACCAGCTAAGCCACAGCACCCACTTGATTTTTAAATTTGAAACACTTTTCTTTATGGTTTTCAAGAGAATATTGCTTTTTCACTTTCATATTCTTTTCTAAGTTCACACACTTCTCTACTCAAACACTTAAGATGAATGAAGACTCTTCACTTATTCAAAAACACCTCTCTAATTTGAAGTTTACCCTATTCATATCATTTTAAAATATTCCTTGCTGAAGAATGGATTTGTTGAATTTCACAAGAGAGTGATCATTCACCTCTATCTTGTTCTTTGTCATTTTCTTTTCCCTATTTCAGTCAATGCATTCCTATAAAAATCTTCACAATACCAAGCATTTTATTTAATTTTTAAGATAACTTATTCTAAAGTTCATAGAACCAGATGTTTATACTTAAATTGTATTCAACACTTGTTTGATGAAAATCATTCGGAAAGCATGGAGAAAACAGTTAAATGCTGCTGAGAATTGTACTCAGGATTTCCTGTTTACGAGACAGGAGCTTTAACCACTAAGCCACAGCACCAACAGTAATAGTAAAAAATGCATAAAGAATTTATTGTTAATGATGAAAATGTGTTTTCTGCTATAAATTCTTCTTTATATGTATTGTAATCTTAAACACGAAAAGATACTCAATCACTACGCAAGGATTAATATGTTTTAATAAACAGGTACTCCTATAAAACCCAATCTCATTTCTTGAATTCTTTACAATTTTTTTTCATGAAGGTAATAATATTGCTCCAATCTAGGTAGACATTTCATCTACGTCTTTCTCATAGATATGTATTTTTTTCATTTTGCAATAACAGTATTCATTCTATAATCTTGAAAATACTTGGGTTTTTATAAGGTTAAAGATGATCTGTTCAACAGTAAGATGAATCAGACTTTTATATTTTAATTGTATCGGAATAAGACCTAATGAAAATGATTTGTTATATAACAATGAGAAAAGCAAGGCACTGCTGAGAGTTGAACTCAGGATCTCCTGTTTACTAGACAGGCGCTTTAACCAGCTAAGCCACAGCACCCACTTGATTCTGAAATTTGAAACACTTTTCTTTATGGTGTTCAAGAGAATATTGCTTTTTCACTTTCATATTCTTTTCTAAGTTCACACACTTCTCTACTCAAACACTTAAGATGAATGAAGACTCTTCACTTATTCAAAAACACCTCTCTAATTTGAAGTTTACCCTATTCATATCATTTTAAAATATTCCTTGCTGAAGAATGGATTTGTTGAATTCCACAAGAGAGTGATCATTCACCTCTATCTTGTTCTTTGTCATTTTCTTTTCCCTATTTCAGTCAATGCATTCCTACAAAAATCTTCACAATACCAAGCATTTTATTTCATTTTTAAGATAACTTATTCTAAAGTTCATAGAACCAGATGTTTATTATTAAATTGTATTCAACATTTGTTTGATGAAAATTATTCGGAAAGCATGGAGAAAATAGTTAGGTGGTGTTGAGATTTGAACTCAGGATTTCCTGATTACGAGACAGGCGCTTTAACCACTAAGCCACAGCACCAACGTTAATAGTAAGAAATGCATACATAATTTATTGTTGATGATGAAAATGTGTTTCCTGCTATAAATTCTTCTTTATATGTATTGTAATCTTAAACACGAAAACATACTCAATCACTACGCAAGTATTAATATGTTTTAATAAACAGGTACTCTTATAAAACTCAATTTCATTTCTTGAATTCTTTAAAAAAAAATCATGAAGGTATTAATATTGCTCAAATCTAGGTAGAAATTTCATCTACCTCTTTCTCATAGATATGTATTTTTTTGATTTGACAATAACAGTATTCATTCTATAATCTTGAAAATACTTGTGTTTTTATAAGGTTTAAGATGATCTGTTCAACAGTAAGATGAATCAGACTTTTATATTTTAATTGTATCGGAATAAGACCTAATGAAAATGATTTGTTATATAACAATGAGAAAAGCAAGGCACAGCTCAGAGTTGAACTCAGGATCTCCTGTTTACTAGAAAGGCGTTTTAACCAGCTAAGCCACAGCACCCACTTGATTCTTAATTTTGAAAACTTTTTCTTTATGGTGTTCAAGAGAATAATGCTTTTTCACTTTCATATTCTTTTCTAAGTTCACACACTTCTCTACTCATAAACTTAAGATGAATGAAGACTCTTCACTTATTCAAAAACACCTCTCTAATTTGAAGTTTACCCTATTCATATCATTTTAAAATATACCTTGCTGAAGTATGGATTAGTTGAATTCAACAATAGAGTGATCATTCACCTCTATCTTGTTCTTTGTCATTTTCTTTTCCCTATTTCAATCAATGCATTCCTACAAAAATCTTCACAATACCAAGTATTTTATTTAATTTTTAAGATAACTTATTCTAAAGTTCATAGAACCAGATGTTTATACTTAAATTGTATTCAACACTTGTTTGATGAAAATTATTCGGAAAGCATGAAGAAAACAGTTAAATGCTGCTGAGATTTGAACTCAGGATTTCCTGTTTACGAGATAGGAGCTTTAACCACTTAGCCACAGCACCAACGGTAATAGTAAAAAATGCATAAATAATTTATTGTTGATGATGAAAATGTGTTTTCTGCTATAAATTCTTTTTTATATGTATTGTAATCTTAAACACGAAAAGATACTCAATCCCTTCACAAGGATTCATATGTTTTAATAAACAGGTACTCTTATAAAACCCAATTTCATTTCTTGAATTCTTTACAATTTTTTTTCATGAAGGTAATAATATTGCTCCAATCTTGGTAGACATTTCATCTACGTCTTTCTCATAGATATGTACTTTTTTCATTTTGCAATAACAGTATTCATTCTATAATCTTGAAAATACCTGGGTTTTTATAAGGTTAAAGGTGATCTGTTCAACAGTAAGATGAATCAGACTTTTATATTTTAATTGTATCGGAATAAGACCTAATGAAAATGATTTGTTATATAACAATGAGAAAAGCAAGGCACTGCTGAGAGATGAACTCAGGATCTCCTGTTTACTAGACAGGTGCTTTAGCCAGCTAAGCCACAGCACCCACTTGATTTTTAAATTTGAAACACTTTTCTTTATGGTTTTCAAGATAATATTGCTTTTTCACTTTCATATTCTTTTCTAAGTTCACACACTTCTCTACTCAAACACTTAAGATGAATGAAGACTCTTCACTTATTCAAAAACACCTCTCTAATTTGAAGTTTACCCTATTCATATCATTTTAAAATATACCTTGCTGAAGAATGGATTAGTTGAATTCAACAATAGAGTGATCATTCACCTCTATCTTGTTCTTTGTCATTTTCTTTTCCCTATTTCAGTCAATGCATTCCTACAAAAATCTTCACAATACCAAGCATTTTATTTAATTTTTAAGATAACTTATTCTAAAGTTCATAGAACCAGATGTTTATTCTTAAATTGTATTCAACATTTGTTTGATGAAAATTATTCGGAAAGCATGGAGAAAAGAGTTAGGTGCTGTTGAGATTTGAACTCAGGATTTCCTGATTACTAGACAGGCGATTTAACCACTAACCCACAGCACCAACGTTAATAGTAAGAAATGCATACATAATTTATTGTTGATGATGAAAATGTGTTTCCTGCTATAAATTCTTCTTTATATGTATTGTAATCTTAAACACGAAAACATACTCAATCACTACGCAAGTATTAATATGTTTTAATAAACAGGTACTCTTATAAAACTCAATTTCATTTCTTGAATTCTTTAAAAAAAAAATCATGAAGGTATTAATATTGCTCAAATCTAGGTAGAAATTTCATCTACGTCTTTCTCATAGATATGTATTTTTTTTATTTGGCAATAACAGTATTCATTCTATAATCTTGAAAATACTTGTGTTTTTATAAGGTTTAAGATGATCTGTTCAACAGTAAGATGAATCAGACTTTTATATTTTAATTGTATCGGAATAAGACCTAATGAAAATGATTTGTTATATAACAATGAGAAAAGCAAGGCACAGCTCAGAGTTGAACTCAGGATCT
Organism: Lissotriton vulgaris; assembly: GCF_964263255.1. Classification (NCBI taxonomy): domain Eukaryota; kingdom Metazoa; phylum Chordata; class Amphibia; order Caudata; family Salamandridae; genus Lissotriton; species Lissotriton vulgaris. The sequence continues at coordinate 443,219,581 of NC_141700.1, forward strand.
CCTGTTTACTAGACAGGCGTTTTAACCAGCTAAGCCACAGCACCCACTTGATTCTTAATTTTGAAAACTTTTTCTTTATGGTGTTCAAGAGAATAATGCTTTTTCACTTTCATATTCTTTTCTAAGTTCACACACTTCTCTACTCATAAACTTAAGATGAATGAAGACTCTTCACTTATTCAAAAACACCTCTCTAATTTGAAGTTTACCCTATTCATATCATTTTAAAATATACCTTACTGAAGTATGGATTAGTTGAATGCAACAATAGAGTGATCATTCACCTCTATCTTGTTCTTTGTCATTTTCTTTTCCCTATTTCAATCAATGCATTCCTACAAAAATCTTCACAATACCAAGTATTTTATTTAATTTTTAAGATAACTTATTCTAAAGTTCATAGAACCAGATGTTTATACTTAAATTGTATTCAACACTTGTTTGATGAAAATTATTCGGAAAGCATGAAGAAAACAGTTAAATGCTGCTGAGATTTGAACTCAGGATTTCCTGTTTACGAGATAGGAGCTTTAACCACTTAGCCACAGCACCAACGGTAATAGTAAAAAATGCATAAATAATTTATTGTTGATGATGAAAATGTGTTTTCTGCTATAAATTCTTCTTTATATGTATTGTAATCTTAAACACAAAAAGATACTCAATCCCTTCACAAGGATTCATATGTTTTAATAAACAGGTACTCTTATAAAACCCAATTTCATTTCTTGAATTCTTTACAATTTTTTTTCATGAAGGTAATAATATTGCTCCAATCTTGGTAGACATTTCATCTACGTCTTTCTCATAGATATGTACTTTTTTTCATTTTGCAATAACAGTATTCATTCTATAATCTTGAAAATACCTGGGTTTTTATAAGGTTAAAGGTGATCTGTTCAACAGTAAGATGAATCAGACTTTTATATTTTAATTGTATCGGAATAAGACCTAATGAAAATGATTTGTTATATAACAATGAGAAAAGCAAGGCACTGCTGAGAGATAAACTCAGGATCTCCTGTTTACTAGACAGGTGCCTTAACCAGCTAAGCCACAGCACCCACTTGATTTTTAAATTTGAAACACTTTTCTTTATGGTTTTCAAGAGAATATTGCTTTTTCACTTTCATATTCTTTTCTAAGTTCACACACTTCTCTACTCAAACACTTAAGATGAATGAAGACTCTTCACTTATTCAAAAACACCTCTCTAATTTGAAGTTTACCCTATTCATATCATTTTAAAATATACCTTGCTGAAGAATGGATTAGTTGAATTCAACAATAGAGTGATCATTCACCTCTATCTTGTTCTTTGTCATTTTCTTTTCCCTATTTCAGTCAATGCATTCCTACAAAAATCTTCACAATACCAAGCATTTTATTTAATTTTTAAGATAACTTATTCTAAAGTTCATAGAACCAGATGTTTATTCTTAAATTGTATTCAACATTTGTTTGATGAAAATTATTCGGAAAGCATGGAGAAAAGAGTTAGGTGTTGTTGAGATTTGAACTCAGGATTTCCTGATTACTAGACAGGCGATTTAACCACTAACCCACAGCACCAACGTTAATAGTAAGAAATGCATACATAATTTATTGTTGATGATGAAAATGTGTTTCCTGCTATAAATTCTTCTTTATATGTATTGTAATCTTAAACACGAAAACATACTCAATCACTACGCAAGTATTAATATGTTTTAATAAACAAGTACTCTTATAAAACTCAATTTCATTTCTTGAATTCTTTAAAAAAAAAATCATGAAGGTATTAATATTGCTCAAATCTAGGTAGAAATTTCATCTACGTCTTTCTCATAGATATGTATTTTTTTTATTTGGCAATAACAGTATTCATTCTATAATCTTGAAAATACTTGTGTTTTTATAAGGTTTGAGATGATCTGTTCAACAGTAAGATGAATCAGACTTTTATATTTTAATTGTATCGGAATAAGACCTAATGAAAATGATTTGTTATATAACAATGAGAACAGCAAGGCACAGCTCAGAGTTGAACTCAGGATCTCCTGTTTACTAGACAGGCGTTTTAACCAGCTAAGCCACAGCACCCACTTGATTCTTAATTTTGAAAACTTTTTCTTTATGGTGTTCAAGAGAATAATGCTTTTTCACTTTCATATTCTTTTCTAAGTTCACACACTTCTCTACTCATAAACTTAAGATGAATGAAGACTCTTCACTTATTCAAAAACACCTCTCTAATTTGAAGTTTACCCTATTCATATCATTTTAAAATATACCTTACTGAAGTATGGATTAGTTGAATTCAACAATAGAGTGATCATTGACCTCTATCTTGTTCTTTGTCATTTTCTTTTCCCTATTTCAATCAATGCATTCCTACAAAAATCTTCACAATACCAAGTATTTTATTTAATTTTTAAGATAACTTATTCTAAAGTTCATAGAACCAGATGTTTATACTTAAATTGTATTCAACACTTGTTTGATGAAAATTATTCGGAAAGCATGAAGAAAACAGTTAAATGCTGCTGAGATTTGAACTCAGGATTTCCTGTTTACGAGATAGGAGCTTTAACCGCTTAGCCACAGCACCAACGGTAATAGTAAAAAATGCATAAATAATTTATTGTTGATGATGAAAATGTGTTTTCTGCTATAAATTCTTCTTTATATGTATTGTAATCTTAAACACGAAAAGATACTCAATCACTTCACAAGGATTCATATGTTTTAATAAACAGGTACTCTTATAAAACCCAATTTCATTTCTTGAATTCTTTACAATTTTTTTTCATGAAGGTAATAATATTGCTCCAATCTTGGTAGACATTTCATCTACGTCTTTCTCATAGATATGTACTTTTTTCATTTTGCAATAACAGTATTCATTCTATAATCTTGAAAATACCTGGGTTTTTATAAGGTTAAAGGTGATCTGTTCAACAGTAAGATGAATCAGACTTTTATATTTTAATTGTATCGGAATAAGACCTAATGAAAATGATTTGTTATATAACAATGAGAAAAGCAAGGCACTGCTGAGAGATGAACTCAGGATCTCCTGTTTACTAGACAGGTGCTTTAGCCAGCTAAGCCACAGCACCCACTTGATTTTTAAATTTGAAACACTTTTCTTTATGGTTTTCAAGAGAATATTGCTTTTTCACTTTCATATTCTTTTCTAAGTTCACACACTTCTCTACTCAAACACTTAAGATGAATGAAGACTCTTCACTTATTCAAAAACACCTCTCTAATTTGAAGTTTACCCTATTCATATCATTTTAAAATATACCTTGCTGAAGAATGGATTAGTTGAATTCAACAATAGAGTGATCATTCACCTCTATCTTGTTCTTTGTCATTTTCTTTTCCCTATTTCAGTCAATGCATTCCTACAAAAATCTTCACAATACCAAGCATTTTATTTAATTTTTAAGATAACTTATTCTAAAGTTCATAGAACCAGATGTTTATTCTTAAATTGTATTCAACATTTGTTTGATGAAAATTATTCGGAAAGCATGGAGAAAAGAGTTAGGTGCTGTTGAGATTTGAACTCAGGATTTCCTGATTACTAGACAGGCGATTTAACCACTAACCCACAGCACCAACGTTAATAGTAAGAAATGCATACATAATTTATTGTTGATGATGAAAATGTGTTTCCTGCTATAAATTCTTCTTTATATGTATTGTAATCTTAAACACGAAAACATACTCAATCACTACGCAAGTATTAATATGTTTTAATAAACAGGTACTCTTATAAAACTCAATTTCATTTCTTGAATTCTTTAAAAAAAAAATCATGAAGGTATTAATATTGCTCAAATCTAGGTAGAAATTTCATCTACGTCTTTCTCATAGATATGTATTTTTTTTATTTGGCAATAACAGTATTCATTCTATAATCTTGAAAATACTTGTGTTTTTATAAGGTTTAAGATGATCTGTTCAACAGTAAGATGAATCAGACTTTTATATTTTAATTGTATCGGAATAAGACCTAATGAAAATGATTTGTTATATAACAATGAGAAAAGCAAGGCACAGCTCAGAGTTGAACTCAGGATCTCCTGTTTACTAGACAGGCGTTTTAACCAGCTAAGCCACAGCACCCACTTGATTCTTAATTTTGAAAACTTTTTCTTTATGGTGTTCAAGAGAATAATGCTTTTTCACTTTCATATTCTTTTCTAAGTTCACACACTTCTCTACTCATAAACTTAAGATGAATGAAGACTCTTCACTTATTCAAAAACACCTCTCTAATTTGAAGTTTACCCTATTCATATCATTTTAAAATATACCTTACTGAAGTATGGATTAGTTGAATGCAACAATAGAGTGATCATTCACCTCTATCTTGTTCTTTGTCATTTTCTTTTCCCTATTTCAATCAATGCATTCCTACAAAAATCTTCACAATACCAAGTATTTTATTTAATTTTTAAGATAACTTATTCTAAAGTTCATAGAACCAGATGTTTATACTTAAATTGTATTCAACACTTGTTTGATGAAAATTATTCGGAAAGCATGAAGAAAACAGTTAAATGCTGCTGAGATTTGAACTCAGGATTTCCTGTTTACGAGATAGGAGCTTTAACCACTTAGCCACAGCACCAACGGTAATAGTAAAAAATGCATAAATAATTTATTGTTGATGATGAAAATGTGTTTTCTGCTATAAATTCTTCTTTATATGTATTGTAATCTTAAACACAAAAAGATACTCAATCCCTTCACAAGGATTCATATGTTTTAATAAACAGGTACTCTTATAAAACCCAATTTCATTTCTTGAATTCTTTACAATTTTTTTTCATGAAGGTAATAATATTGCTCCAATCTTGGTAGACATTTCATCTACGTCTTTCTCATAGATATGTACTTTTTTTCATTTTGCAATAACAGTATTCATTCTATAATCTTGAAAATACCTGGGTTTTTATAAGGTTAAAGGTGATCTGTTCAACAGTAAGATGAATCAGACTTTTATATTTTAATTGTATCGGAATAAGACCTAATGAAAATGATTTGTTATATAACAATGAGAAAAGCAAGGCACTGCTGAGAGATAAACTCAGGATCTCCTGTTTACTAGACAGGTGCCTTAACCAGCTAAGCCACAGCACCCACTTGATTTTTAAATTTGAAACACTTTTCTTTATGGTTTTCAAGAGAATATTGCTTTTTCACTTTCATATTCTTTTCTAAGTTCACACACTTCTCTACTCAAACACTTAAGATGAATGAAGACTCTTCACTTATTCAAAAACACCTCTCTAATTTGAAGTTTACCCTATTCATATCATTTTAAAATATACCTTGCTGAAGAATGGATTAGTTGAATTCAACAATAGAGTGATCATTCACCTCTATCTTGTTCTTTGTCATTTTCTTTTCCCTATTTCAGTCAATGCATTCCTACAAAAATCTTCACAATACCAAGCATTTTATTTAATTTTTAAGATAACTTATTCTAAAGTTCATAGAACCAGATGTTTATTCTTAAATTGTATTCAACATTTGTTTGATGAAAATTATTCGGAAAGCATGGAGAAAAGAGTTAGGTGTTGTTGAGATTTGAACTCAGGATTTCCTGATTACTAGACAGGCGATTTAACCACTAACCCACAGCACCAACGTTAATAGTAAGAAATGCATACATAATTTATTGTTGATGATGAAAATGTGTTTCCTGCTATAAATTCTTCTTTATATGTATTGTAATCTTAAACACGAAAACATACTCAATCACTACGCAAGTATTAATATGTTTTAATAAACAAGTACTCTTATAAAACTCAATTTCATTTCTTGAATTCTTTAAAAAAAAAATCATGAAGGTATTAATATTGCTCAAATCTAGGTAGAAATTTCATCTACGTCTTTCTCATAGATATGTATTTTTTTTATTTGGCAATAACAGTATTCATTCTATAATCTTGAAAATACTTGTGTTTTTATAAGGTTTGAGATGATCTGTTCAACAGTAAGATGAATCAGACTTTTATATTTTAATTGTATCGGAATAAGACCTAATGAAAATGATTTGTTATATAACAATGAGAACAGCAAGGCACAGCTCAGAGTTGAACTCAGGATCTCCTGTTTACTAGACAGGCGTTTTAACCAGCTAAGCCACAGCACCCACTTGATTCTTAATTTTGAAAACTTTTTCTTTATGGTGTTCAAGAGAATAATGCTTTTTCACTTTCATATTCTTTTCTAAGTTCACACACTTCTCTACTCATAAACTTAAGATGAATGAAGACTCTTCACTTATTCAAAAACACCTCTCTAATTTGAAGTTTACCCTATTCATATCATTTTAAAATATACCTTACTGAAGTATGGATTAGTTGAATTCAACAATAGAGTGATCATTCACCTCTATCTTGTTCTTTGTCATTTTCTTTTCCCTATTTCAATCAATGCATTCCTACAAAAATCTTCACAATACCAAGTATTTTATTTAATTTTTAAGATAACTTATTCTAAAGTTCATAGAACCAGATGTTTATACTTAAATTGTATTCAACACTTGTTTGATGAAAATTATTCGGAAAGCATGAAGAAAACAGTTAAATGCTGCTGAGATTTGAACTCAGGATTTCCTGTTTACGAGATAGGAGCTTTAACCACTTAGCCACAGCACCAACGGTAATAGTAAAAAATGCATAAATAATTTATTGTTGATGATGAAAATGTGTTTTCTGCTATAAATTCTTCTTTATATGTATTGTAATCTTAAACACGAAAAGATACTCAATCACTTCACAAGGATTCATATGTTTTAATAAACAGGTACTCTTATAAAACCCAATTTCATTTCTTGAATTCTTTACAATTTTTTTTCATGAAGGTAATAATATTGCTCCAATCTTGGTAGACATTTCATCTACGTCTTTCTCATAGATATGTATTTTTTTCATTTTGCAATAACAGTATTCATTCTATAATCTTGAAAATACTTGGGTTTTTATAAGGTTTAAGATGATCTGTTCAACAGTAAGATGAATCAGACTTTTATATTTTATTTGTATCGGAATAAGACCTAATGAAAATGATTTGTTATATAACAATGAGAAAAGCAAGGCACTGCTGAGAGTTGAACTCAGGATCGCCTGTTTACTAGACAGGCGCTTTAACCAGCTAAGCCACAGCACCCACTTGATTCTTAAATTTGAAACACTTTTCTTTATGGTGTTCAAGAGAATATTGCTTTTTCACTTTCATATTCTTTTCTAAGTTCACACACTTCTCTACTCAAACACTTAAGATGAATGAAGACTCTTCACTTATTCAAAAACACCTCTCTAATTTGAAGTTTACCCTATTCATATCATTTTAAAATATACCTTGCTGAAGAATGGATTGGTTGAATTCAACAATAGAGTGATCATTCACCTCTATCTTGTTCTTTGTCATTTTCTTTTCCCTATTTCAGTCAATGCATTCCTACAAAAATCTTCACAATACCAAGCATTTTATTTAATTTTTAAGATAACTTATTCTAAAGTTCATAGAACCAGATGTTTATTCTTAAATTGTATTCAACATTTGTTTGATGAAAATTATTCGGAAAGCATGGAGAAAACATTTAGGTGCTGCTGAGATTTGAACTCAGGATTTCCTGTTTACGAGACAGGCGCTTTAACCACTAAGCCACAGCACCAACGTTAATAGTAAGAAATGCATACATAATTTATTGTTGATGATGAAAATGTGTTTCCTGCTATAAATTCTTCTTTATATGTATTGTAATCTTAAACACGAAAACATACTCAATCACTACGCAAGTATTAATATGTTTTGATAAACAGGTACTCTTATAAAACTCAATTTCATTTCTTGAATTCTTTAAAAAAAAATCATGAAGGTATTAATATTGCTCAAATCTAGGTAGAAATGTCATCTACGTCTTTCTCATAGATATGTATTTTTTTCATTTTGCAATAACAGTATTCATTCTATAATCTTGAAAATACTTGTGTTTTTATAAGGTTTAAGATGATCTGTTCAACAGTAAGATGAATCAGACTTTTATATTTTAATTGTATCGGAATAAGACCTAATGAAAATGATTTGTTATATAACAATGAGAAATGCAAGGCACTGCTGAGAGTTGAACTCAGGATCTCCTGTTTACTAGACAGGCGCTTTAACCAGCTAAGCCACAGCACCCACTTGATTCTTAAATTTGAAACACTTTTCTTTATGGTGTTCAAGAGAATATTGCTTTTTCACTTTCATATTCTTTTCTAAGTTCACACACTTCTCTACTCAAACACTTAAGATGAATGAAGACTCTTCACTTATTCAAAAACACCTCTCTAATTTGAAGTTTACCCTATTCATATCATTTTAAAATATACCTTGCTGAAGAATGGATTAGTTGAATTCAACAATAGAGTGAACATTCACCTCTATCTTGTTCTTTGTCATTTTCTTATCCCTATTTCAGTCAATGCATTCCTACAAAAATCTTCACAATACCAAGCATTTTATTTAATTTTTAAGATAACTTATTCTAAAGTTCATAGAACCAGATGTTTATTCTTAAATTGTATTCAACATTTGTTTGATGAAAATTATTCGGAAAGCATGGAGAAAACATTTAGGTGCTGCTGAGAATTGAACTCAGGATTTCCTGTTTCCGAGACAGGCGCTTTAACCACTAAGCCACAGCACCAACGTTAATAGTAAGAAATGCATACATAATTTATTGTTGATGATGAAAATGTGTTTCCTGCTATAAATTCTTCTTTATATGTATTGTAATCTTAAACACGAAAACGTACTCAATCACTACGCAAGTATTAATATGTTTTAATAAACAGGTACTCTTATAAAACTCAATTTCATTTCTTGAATCCTTTAAAAAAAAAATCATGAAGGTATTAATATTGCTCAAATCTAGGTAGAAATTTCATCTATGTCTTTCTCATAGATATGTATTTTTTTCATTTGGCAATAACAGTATTCATTCTATAATCTTGAAAATACTTGTGTTTTTATAAGGTTTAAGATGATCTGTTCAACAGTAAGATGAATCAGACTTTTATATTTTAATTGTATCGGAATAAGACCTAATAAAAATGATTTGTTATATAACAATGAGAAAAGCAATTCACTGCTGAGAGTTGAACTAAGGATCTCCTGTTTACTAGACAGGCGCTTTAACCAGCTAATCCACAGCATCCACTTGATTCTTAAATTTGAAACACTTTTCATTATGGTGTTTAAGAGAATATTGCTTTTTCACTTTCATATTCTTTTCTAAGTTCACACACTTCTCTACTCAAACACTTAAGATGAATGAAGACTCCTCACTTATTCAAAAACACCTCTCTAATTTGAAGTTTACCCTATTCATATCATTTTAAAATATACCTTGCTGAAGAATGGATTAGTTGAATTTAACAATAGAGTGATCATTCACCTCTATCTTGTTCTTTGTCATTTTCTTTTCCCTATTTCAGTCAATGCATTCCTACAAAAATCCTCACAATACCAAGCATTTTATTAAATTTGTAAGATAACTTATTCTAAAGTTCATAGAACCAGATGTTTTTTACTTAAATTGTATTCAACACTTGTTTGATGAAAATTATTTGGAAAGCATGGAGAAAACAGTTAAATGCTGCTGAGAATTGAACTCAGGATTTCCTATTTACGAGACAGGAGCTTTAACCACTAAGCCACAGCACCAACAGTAATAGCAAAAAATGCATAAAGAATTTATTGTTAATGATGAAAATTTGTTTTCTGCTATAAATTCTTCTTTATATGTATTGTAATCTTAAACACGAAAAGATACTCAATCACTTCACAAGGATTCATATGTTTTAATAAACAGGTACTCTTATAAAACCCAATTTCATTTCTTGAATTCTTTACAATTTTTTTTCATGAAGGTAATAATATTGCTCCAATCTTGGTAAACATTTCATCTACGTCTTTCTCATAGATATGTACTTTTTTCATTTTGCAATAACAGTATTCATTCTATAATCTTGAAAATACCTGGGTTTTTATAAGGTTACAGGTGATCTGTTCAACAGTAATATGAATCAGACTTTTATATTTTAATTGTATCGGAATAAGACCTAATGAAAGTGATTTGTTATATAACAATGAGAAAAGCAAGGCACTGCTGAGAGATGAACTCAGGATCTCCTGTTTACTAGACAGGTGCTTTAACCAGCTAAGCCACAGCACCCACTTGATTCTTCAATTTGAAACACTTTTCTTTATGGTTTTCAAGAGAATATTGCTTTTTCACTTTCATTTTCTTTTCTAAGTTCACACACTTCTCTACTCAAACACTTAAGATGAATGAAGACTCTTCACTTATTCAAAAACACCTCTCTAATTTGAAGTTTACCCTATTCATATCATTTTAAAATATACCTTGCTGAAGAATGGATTAGTTGAGTTCAACAATAGAGTGATCATTCACCTCTATCTTGTTCTTTGTCATTTTCTTTTCCCTATTTCAGTCAATGCATTCCTACAAAAATCTTCACAATACCAAGCATTTTATTTAATGTTTAAGATAACTTATTCTAAAGTTCATAGAACCAGATGTTTATTCTTAAATTGTATTCAACATTTGTTTGATGAAAATTATTCGGAAAGCATGGAGAAAACATTTAGGTGCTGCTGAGATTTGAACTCAGGATTTCCTGTTTACGAGACAGGCGCTTTAACCACTAAGCCACAGCACCAACGTTAATAGTAAGAAATGCATACATAATTTATTGTTGATGATGAAAATGTGTTTCCTGCTATAAATTCTTCTTTATATGTATTGTAATCTTAAACACGAAAACATACTCAATCACTACGCAAGTATTAATATGTTTTAATAAACAGGTACTCTTATAAAACCCAATTTCATTTCTTGAATTCTTTATAATTTTTTTCATGAAGGTAATAATATTGCTCCAATCTAGGTAGACATTTCATCTACGTCTTTCTCATAGATATGTATTTTTTTCATTTTGCAATAACAGTATTCATTCTATAATCTTGAAAATACTTGGGTTTTTATAAGGTTAAAGATGATCTGTTCAACAGTAAGATGAATCAGACTTTTATATTTTAATTGTATCGGAATAAGACCTAATGAAAATGATTTGTTATATAACAATGAGAAAAGCAAGGCGCTGCTGAGATTTGAACTCAGGATCTCCTGTTTACTAGACAGGCGCTTTAACCAGCTAAGCCACAGCACCCACTTGATTCTTAAATTTGAAACACTTTTCTTTATGGTGTTCAAGAGAATATTGCTTTTTCACTTTCATATTTTTTTCTAAGTTCACACACTTCTCTACTCAAACACTTAAGATGAATGAAGACTCATCACTTATTCAAAAACACCTCTCTAATTTGAAGTTTACCCTATTCATATCATTTTAAAATATACCTTGCTGAAGAATGGATTAGTTGAATTCAACAATAGAGTGAACATTCACCTCTATCTTGTTCTTTGTCATTTTCTTATCCCTATTTCAGTCAATGCATTCCTACAAAAATCTTCACAATACCAAGCATTTTATTTAATTTTTAAGATAACTTATTCTAAAGTTCATAGAACCAGATGTTTATTCTTAAATTGTATTCAACATTTGTTTGATGAAAATTATTCTGAAAGCATGGAGAAAACAGTTAGGTGCTGCTGAGAATTGAACTCAGGATTTCCTGTTTACGAGACAGGCGCTTTAACCACTAAGCCACAGCACCAATGTTAATAGTAAGAAATGCATACATAATTTATTGTTGATGATGAAAATGTGTTTCCTGCTATAAATTCTTCTTTATATGTATTGTAATCTTAAACACGAAAACATACTCAATCACTACGCAAGTATTAATATGTTTTAATAAACAGGTACTCTTATAAAACTCAATTTCATTTCTTGAATCCTTTCAACAAAAAAATCATGAAGATATTAATATTGCTCAAATCTAGGTAGAAATTTCATCTATGTCTTTCTCATAGATATGTATTTTTTTCATTTGGCAATAACAGTATTCATTCTATAATCTTGAAAATACTTGTGTTTTTATAAGGTTTAAGATGATCTGTTCAACAGTAAGATGAATCAGACTTTTATATTTTAATTTTATCAGAATAAGACCTAATAAAAATGATTTGTTATATAACAATGAGAAAAGCAATTCACTGCTGAGAGTTGAACTCAGGATCTCCTGTTTACTAGACAGGCGCTTTAACCAGCTAATCCACAGCATCCACTTGATTCTTAAATTTGAAACACTTTTCATTATGGTGTTCAAGAGAATATTGCTTTTTCACTTTCATATTCTTTTCTAAGTTCACACACTTCTCTACTCAAACACTTAAGATGAATGAAGACTCCTCACTTATTCAAAAACACCTCTCTAATTTGAAGTTTACCCTATTCATATCATTTTAAAATATACCTTGCTGAAGAATGGATTAGTTGAATTTAACAATAGAGTGATCATTCACCTCTATTTGTTCTTTGTCATTTTCTTTTCCCTATTTCAGTCAATGCATTCCTACAAAAATCCTCACAATACCAAGCATTTTATTAAATTTTTAAGATAACTTATTCTAAAGTTCATAGAACCAGATGTTTTTTACTTAAATTGTATTCAACACTTGTTTGATGAAAATTATTCGGAAAGCATGGAGAAAACAGTTAAATGCTGCTGAGAATTGAACTCAGGATTTCCTGTTTACGAGACAGGAGCTTTAACCACTAAGCCACAGCACCAACAGTAATAGTAAAAAATGCATAAAGAATTTATTGTTAATGATGAAAATTTGTTTTCTGCTATAAATTCTTCTTTATATGTATTGTAATCTTAAACAAGTAAAGATACTCAATCACTACGCAAGGATTAATATGTTTTAATAAAAAGGTACTCTTATAAAACCCAATTCCATTTCTTGAATTCTTTACAATTTTTTTTCATGAAGGTAATAATATTGCTCCAATCTAGGTAGACATTTCATCTACGTCTTTCTCATAGATATGTCTTTTTTCATTTTGCAATAACAGAATTCATTCTATAATCTTGAAAATACTTGGGTTTTTTTAAGGTTAAAGATGATCTGTTCAACAGTAAGATGAATCAGACTTTTATATTTTAATTGTATCGGAATAAGACCTAATGAAAATGATTTGTTATATAACAATGAGAAAAGCAAGGCACTGCTCAGAGTTGAACTCAGGATCTCCTGTTTACTAGACAGGCGCTTTAACCAGCTAAGCCACAGCACCCACTTGATTCTTTATTTTGAAACACTTTTCTTTATGGTGTTCAAGAGAATATTGCTTTTTCACTTTCATATTCTTTTCTAAGTTCACACACTTCTCTACTCAAACACTTAAGATGAATGAAGACTCTTCACTTATTCAAAAACACCTCTCTAATTTGAAGTTTACCCTATTCATATCATTTTAAAATATCCCTTGCTGAAGAATGGATTAGTTGAATTCAACAATAGAGTGATCATTCACCTCTATCTTGTTCTTTGTCATTTTCTTTTCCCTATTTTAGTCAATGCATTCTTACAAAAATCTTCACAATACCAAGCATTTTATTTAATGTTTAAGATAACTTATTCTAAAGTTCATAGATCCAGATGTTTATTCCTAAATTGTATTCAACATTTGTTGGATGTAAATTATTCGGAAAGCATGGAAAATCAGTTAGGATCTGCTGAGATTTGAACTCAGGATTTCCTGTTTATGAGAAAGGCGCTTTAACCACTAAGCCACAGCACTAACGTCAATAGTAAGCAATGCATAAATTATTCATTGTTGATGATGAAAATGTGTTTCCTGCTATAAATTCTTCTTTATATGTATTGTAATCTTAAACAGGAAAACATACTCAATCACTACGCAAGTATTAATATGTTTTAATAAACAGGTACTCTTATAAAACCCAATTTCATTTCTTGAATTCTTTACAATTTTTTTTCATGAAGGTAATATTACTCCAATCTATGTAGACATTTCATCGATGTCTTTCTCATAGATATGTATTTTTTTCATTTTGCAATAACATTATTCATTCTATAATCTTGAAAATACTTGGGTTTTTATAAGGTTAAAGATGATCTGTTCAACAGTAAGATGAATCAGACTTTTATATTTTAATTGTATCGGAATAAGACCTAATGAAAATGATTTGTTATATATTACAATGAGAAAAGCAAGGCGCTGCTGAGATTTGAACTCAGGATCTCCTGTTTACTAGACAGGCGCTTTAACCAGCTAAGCCACAGCACCCACTTGATTCTTAAATTTGAAACACTTTTCTTTATGGTGTTCAAGAGAATATTGCTTTTTCACTTTCATATTCTTTTCTAAGTTCACACACTTCTCTACTCAAACACTTAAGATGAATGAAGACTCCTCACTTATTCAAAAACACCTCTCTAATTTGAAGTTTACCCTATTCATATCATTTTAAAATATACCTTGCTGAAGAATGGATTAGTTGAATTTAACAATAGAGTGATAATTCACCTCTATTTGTTCTTTGTCATTTTCTTTTCCCTATTTCAGTCAATGCATTCCTACAAAAATCCTCACAATACCAAGCATTTTATTAAATTTTTAAGATAACTTATTCTAAAGTTCATAGAACCAGATGTTTTTTACTTAAATTGTATTCAACACTTGTTTGATGAAAATTATTCGGAAAGCATGGAGAAAACAGTTAAATGCTGCTGAGAATTGAACTCAGGATTTCCTGTTTACGAGACAGGAGCTTTAACCACTAAGCCACAGCACCAACAGTAATAGTAAAAAATGCATAAAGAATTTATTGTTAATGATGAAAATTTGTTTTCTGCTATAAATTCTTCTTTATATGTATTGTAATCTTAAACAAGTAAAGATACTCAATCACTACGCAAGGATTAATATGTTTTAATAAAAAGGTACTCTTATAAAACCCAATTCCATTTCTTGAATTCTTTACAATTTTTTTTCATGAAGGTAATAATATTGCTCCAATCTAGGTAGACATTTCATCTACGTCTTTCTCATAGATATGTCTTTTTTTCATTTTGCAATAACAGTATTCATTCTATAATCTTGAAAATACCTGGGTTTTTATAAGGTTAAAGGTGATCTGTTCAACAGTAAGATGAATCAGACTTTTATATTTTAATTGTATCGGAATAAGACCTAATGAAAATGATTTGTTATATAACAATGAGAAAAGCAAGGCACTGCTCAGAGTTGAACTCAGGATCTCCTGTTTACTAGACAGGCGCTTTAACCAGCTAAGCCACAGCACCCACTTGATTCTTTATTTTGAAACACTTTTCTTTATGGTGTTCAAGAGAATATTGCTTTTTCACTTTCATATTCTTTTCTAAGTTCACACACTTCTCTACTCAAACACTTAAGATGAATGAAGACTCTTCACTTATTCAAAAATACCTCTCTAATTTGAAGCTTACCCTATTCATATCATTTTAAAATATACCTTGCTGAAGAATGGATTAGTTGAATTCAACAATAGAGTGATCATTCACCTGTATCTTGTTCTTTGTCATTTTCTTTTCCCTATTTCAGTCAATGCATTCCTACAAAAATCTTCACAATACCAAGCATTTTATTTAATTTTTAAGATAACTTATTCTAAAGTTCATAGAACCAGATGTTTATTCTTAAATTGTATTCAACATTTGTTTGATGAAAATTATTCAGAAAGCATGGAGAAAACAGTTAGGTGCTGTTGAGATTTGAACTCAGGATTTCCTGTTTACGAGACAGGCGCTTTAACCACTAAGCCACAGCACCAACGTTAATAGTAAGAAATGCATACATAATTTATTGTTGATGATGAAAATGTGTTTCCTGCTATAAATTCTTCTTTATATGTATTGTAATCTTAAACACGAAAACATACTCAATCACTACGCAAGTATTAATATGTTTTAATAAACAGGTACTCTTATAAAACCCAATTTCATTTCTTGAATTCTTTACAATTTTTTTTCATGAAGGTAATAATATTACTCCAATCTATGTAGACATTTCATCGATGTCTTTCTCATAGATATGTATTTTTTTCATTTTGCAATAACATTATTCATTCTATAATCTTGAAAATACTTGGGTTTTTATAAGGTTAAAGATGATCTGTTCAACAGTAAGATGAATCAGACTTTTATATTTTAATTGTATCGGAATAAGACCTAATGAAAATGATTTGTTATATATTACAATGAGAAAAGCAAGGCGCTGCTGAGATTTGAACTCAGGATCTCCTGTTTACTAGACAGGCGCTTTAACCAGCTAAGCCACAGCACCCACTTGATTCTCAAATTTGAAACACTTTTCTTTATGGTGTTCAAGAGAATATTGCTTTTTCACTTTCATATTCTTTTCTAAGTTCACACACTTCTCTACTCAAACACTTAAGATGAATGAAGACTCTTCACTTATTCAAAAAACCCTCTTTAATTTGAAGCTTACCCTATTCATATCATTTTAAAATATACCTTGCTGAAGAATGGATTAGTTGAATTCAACAATAGAGTGATCATTCACCTGTATCTTGTTCTTTGTCATTTTCTTTTCCCTATTTCAGTCAATGCATTCCTACAAAAATCTTCTCAATACCAAGCATTTTATTTAATTTTTAAGATAACTTATTCTAAAGTTCATAGAACCAGATGTTTATTCTTAAATTGTATTCATCATTTGTTTGATGAAAATTATTCGGAAAGCATGGAGAAAACAGTTAGGTGCTGCTGAGAATTGAACTCAGGATTTCCTGTTTACGAGACAGGCGCTTTAACCACTAAGCCACAGCACCAACGTTAATAGTAAGAAATGCATACATAATTTATTGTTGATGATGAAAATGTGTTTCCTGCAATAAATTCTTCTTTATATGTATTCTAATCTTAAACACGAAAACATACTCAATCACTACGCAAGTATTAATATGTTTTAATAAACAGGTACTGTTATAAAACTCAATTTCATTTCTTGAATTCTTTAAAAAAAAATCATGAAGGTATTAATATTGCTCAAATCTAGGTAGAAATGTCATCTACGTCTTTCTCATAGATATGTATTTTTTTCATTTGGCAATAACAGTATTCATTCTATAATCTTGAAAATACTTGTGTTTTTATAAGGTTTAAGATGATCTGTTCAACAGTAAGATGAATCAGACTTTTATATTTTAATTGTATCGGAATAAGACCTAATGAAAATGATTTGTTATATAACAATGAGAAAAGCAAGGCACTGCTGAGAGATGAACTCAGGATCTCCTGTTTACTAGACAGGCGCTTTAACCAGCTAAGCCACAGCACCCACTTGATTCTTATATTTGAAACACTTTTCTTTATGGTGTTCAAGAGAATATTGCTTTTTCACTTTCATATTCTTTTCTAAGTTCACACACTTCTCTACTCAAACACTTAAGATGAATGAAGACTCTTCACTTATTCAAAAACACCTCTCTAATTTGAAGTTTACCCTATTCATATCATTTTAAAATATACCTTGCTGAAGAATGGATTAGTTGAATTCAACAATAGAGTGATCATTCACCTCTATCTTGTTCTTTGTCATTTTCTTTTCCCTATTTCAATCAATGCATTCCTACAAAAATCTTCACAATTCCAAGCATTTTATTTAATTTTTAAGATAACTTATTCTAAAGTTCATAGAACCAGATGTTTATTCTTAAATAGTATTCAACATTTGTTTGATGAAAATTATTCGGAAAGCATGGAGAAAACATTTAGGTGCTGCTGAGATTTGAACTCAGGATTTCCTGCTTACGAGACAGGCGCTTTAACCACTAAGCCACAGCACCAACGTTACGAGTAAGAAATGCATACATAATTTATTGTTGATGATGAAAATGTGTTTCCTGCTATAAATTCTTTTTTATATGTATTGTAATCTTAAACGCGAAAACATACTCAATCACTACGCAAGTATTAATATGTTTTAATAAACAGGTACTCTTATAAAACTCAATTTCATTTCTTGAATTCTTTAAAAAAAATCATGAAGGTATTAATATTGCTCAAATCTAGGTAGAAATTTCATCTACGTCTTTCTCATAGATATGTATTTTTTTCATTTGGCAATAACAGTATTCATTCTATAATCTTGAAAATAGTTGTGTTTTTATAAGGTTTAAGATGATCTGTTCAACAGTAAGATGAATCAGACTTTTATATTTTAATTGTATCGGAATAAGACCTAATAAAAATGATTTGTTATATAACAATGAGAAAAGTAATTCACTGCTGAGAGTTGAACTCAGGATCTCCTGTTTACTAGACAGGCGCTTTAACCAGCTAAGCCACAGCACACACTTGATTCTTAAATTTGAAACACTTTTCTTTATGGTGTTCAAGAGAATATTGCTTTTTCACTTTCATATTCTTTTCTAAGTTCACACACTTCTCTACTCAAACACTTAAGATGAATGAAGACTCCTCACTTATTCAAAAACACCTCTCTAATTTGAAGTTTACCCTATTCATATCATTTTAAAATATACCTTGCTGAAGAATGGATTAGTTGAATTCAACAATAGAGTGATCATTCACCTCTATCTTGTTCTTTGTCATTTTCTTTTCCCTATTTCAGTCAATGCATTCCTACAAAAATCCTCACAATACCAAGCATTTTATTTAATTTTTAAGATAACTTATTCTAAAGTTCATAGAACCAGATGTTTATACTTAAATTGTATTCAACACTTGTTTGATGAAAATTATTCGGAAAGCATGGAGAAAACAGTTAAATGCTGCTGAGAATTGAACTCAGGATTTCCTGTTTACGAGACAGGAGCTTTTTACCACTAAGCCACAGCACCAACAGTAATAGTAAAAAATGCATAAAGAATTTATTGTTAATGATGAAAATTTGTTTTCTGCTATAAATTCTTCTTTATAAGTATTGTAATCTTAAACACGAAAAGATACTCAATCACTACGCAAGGATTAATATGTTTTAATAAACAGGTACTCTTATAAAACCCAATTCCATTTCTTGAATTCTTTACAATTTTTTTTCATGAAGGTAATAATATTGCTCCAATCTAGGTAGACATTTCATCTACATCTTTCTCATAGATATGTATTTTTTTCATTTTGCAATAACAGTATTCATTCTATAATCTTGAAAATACTTGGGTTTTTATAAGGTTAAAGATGATCTGTTCAACAGTAAGATGAATCAGACTTTTATATTTTAATTGTATCGGAATAAGACCTAATGAAAATGATTTGTTATATAACAATGAGAAAAGCAAGGCACTGCTCAGAGTTGAACTCAGGATCTCCTGTTTACTAGACAGGCGCTTTAACCAGCTAAGCCACAGCACCCACTTGATTCTTTATTTTGAAGCACTTTTCTTTATGGTGTTCAAGAGAATATTGCTTTTTCACTTTCATATTCTTTTCTAAGTTCACACACTTCTCTACTCAAACACTTAAGATGAATGAAGACTCTTCACTTATTCAAAAACACCTCTCTAATTTGAAGTTTACTCTATTCATATCATTTTAAAATATTCCTTGCTGAAGAATGGATTTGTTGAATTCCGCAATAGAGTGATCATTCACCTCTATCTTGTTCTTTGTCATTTTCTTTTCCCTATTTCAGTCAATGCATTCCTACAAAAATCTTCACAATACCAAGCATTTTATTTAATGTTTAAGATAACTTATTCTAAAGTTCATAGATCCAGATGTTTATTCTTAAATTGTATTCAACATTTGTTTGATGTAAATTATTCGGAAAGCATGGAGAAAACAGTTAGGTTCTGCTGAGATTTGAACTCAGGATTTCCTGTTTACGAGAAAGGTGATTTAACTACTAAGCCACAGCACCACCAGTAATAGTAAAAAATGCATAAAGAATTTATTGTTAATGATGAAAATTTGTTTTCTGCTATAAATTCTTCTTTATATGTATTGTAATCTTAAACACGAAAAGATACTCAATCACTACGCAAGGATTAATATGTTTTAATAAACAGGTACTCTTATAAAACCCAATTCCATTTCTTGAATTCTTTACAATTTTTTTTCATGAAGGTAATAATATTGCTCCAATCTAGGTAGACATTTCATCTACGTCTTTCTCATAGATATGTATTTTTTTCATTTTGCAATAACATTATTCATTCTATAATCTTGAAAATACTTGGGTTTTTATAAGGTTAAAGATGATCTGTTCATCAGTAAGATGAATCAGACTTTTATATTTTAATTGTATCGGAGTAAGACCTAATGAAAATGATTTGTTATATATTACAATGAGAAAAGCAAGGCGCTGCTGTGATTTGAACTCAGGATCTCCTGTTTACTAGACAGGCGCTTTAACCAGCTAAGCCACAGCACCCACTTGATTCTTAAATTTGAAACACTTTTCTTTATGGTGTTCAAGAGAATATTGCTTTTTCACTTTCATATTCTTTTCTAAGTTCACACACTTCTCTACTCAAACACTTAAGATGAATGAAGACTCTTCACTTATTCAAAAACACCTCTCTAATTTGAAGTTTACCCTATTCATATCATTTTAAAATATTCCTTGCTGAAGAATGGATTTGTTGAATTCCAAAATAGAGTGATCATTCACCTCTATCTTGTTCTTTGTCATTTTATTTTCCCTATTTCAGTCAATGCATTCCTACAAAAATCTTCACAATACCAAGCATTTTATTTAATTTTTAAGATAACTTATTCTAAAGTTCATAGAACCAGATGTTTATTCTTAAATTGTATTCAACATTTGTTTGATGAAAATTATTCGGAAAGCATGGAGAAAAGAGTTCGGTGCTGTTGAGATTTGAACTCAGGATTTCCTGATTATGAGACAGGCACTTTAACCACTAAGCCACAGCACCAACGTTAATAGTAAGAAATGCATACATAATTTATTGTTGATGATGAAAATGTGTTTCCTGCTATAAATTCTTCTTTATATGTATTGTAATCTTAAACACGAAAACATACTCAATCACTACGCAAGTATTAATATGTTTTAATAAACAGGTACTCTTATAAAACTCAATTTCATTTCTTGAATTCTTTAAAAAAAAAATCATGAAGGTATTAATATTGCTCAAATCTAGGTAGAAATGTCATCTACGTCTTTCTCATAGATATGTATTTTTTTTATTTGGCAATAACAGTATTCATTCTATAATCTTGAAAATACTTGTGTTTTTATAAGGTTTAAGATGATCTGTTCAACGGTAAGATGAATCAGACTTTTATATTTTAATTGTATCGGAATAAGACCTAATGAAAATGATTTGTTATAAAACAATGAGAAAAGCAAGGCACAGCTCAGAGTTGAACTCAGGATCTCCTGTTTACTAGACAGGCGTTTTAACCAGCTAAGCCACAGCACCCACTTGATTCTTAATTTTGAAAACTTTTTCTTTATGGTGTTCAAGAGAATAATGCTTTTTCACTTTCATATTCTTTTCTAAGTTCACACACTTCTCTACTCATAAACTTAAGATGAATGAAGACTCTTCACTTATTCAAAAACACCTCTCTAATTTGAAGTTTACCCTATTCATATCATTTTAAAATATACCTTGCTGAAGTATGGATTAGTTGAATTCAACAATAGAGTGATCATTCACCTCTATCTTGTTCTTTGTCATTTTCTTTTCCCTATTTCAATCAATGCATTCCTACAAAAATCTTCACAATACCAAGTATTTTATTTAATTTTTAAGATAACTTATTCTAAAGTTCATAGAACCAGATGTTTATACTTAAATTGTATTCAACACTTGTTTGATGAAAATTATTCGGAAAGCATGAAGAAAACAGTTAAATGCTGCTGAGATTTGAACTCAGGATTTCCTGTTTACGAGATAGGAGCTTTAACCACTTAGCCACAGCACCAACGGTAATAGTAAAAAATGCATAAATAATTTATTGTTGATGATGAAAATGTGTTTTCTGCTATAAATTCTTCTTTATATGTATTGTAATCTTAAACACGAAAAGATACTCAATCACTTCACAAGGATTCATATGTTTTAATAAACAGGTACTCTTATAAAACCCAATTTCATTTCTTGAATTCTTTACAATTTTTTTTCATGAAGGTAATAATATTGCTCCAATCTTGGTAGACATTTCATCTACGTCTTTCTCATAGATATGTACTTTTTTTCATTTTGCAATAATAGTATTCATTCTATAATCTTGAAAATACCTGGGTTTTTATAAGGTTAAAGGTGATCTGTTCAACAGTAAGATGAATCAGACTTTTATATTTTATTTGTATCGGAATAAGACCTAATGAAAATGATTTGTTATATAACATTGAGAAAAGCAAGGCACTGCTGAGAGATGAACTCAGGATCTCCTGTTTACTAGACACGTGCTTTAACCAGCTAAGCCACAGCACCCACTTGTTTCTTAAATTTGAAACACTTTTCTTTATGGTTTTCAAGAGAATATTGCTTTTTCACTTTCATATTCTTTTCTAAGTTCACACACTTCTCTACTCAAACACTTAAGATGAATGAAGACTCTTCACTTATTCAAAAACACCTCTCTAATTTGAAGTTTACCCTATTCATATCATTTTAAAATATACCTTGCTGAAGAATGGATTAGTTGAATTCAACAATAGAGTGATCATTCACCTCTATCTTGTTCTTTGTCATTTTCGTTTCCCTATTTCAGTCAATGCATTCCTACAAAAATCTTCACAATACCAAGCATTTTATTTAATGTTTAAGATAACTTATTCTAAAGTTCATAGAACCAGATGTTTATTCTTAAATTGTATTCAACATTTGTTTGATGAAAATTATTCGGAAAGCATGGAGAAAACATTTAGGTGCTGCTGAGATTTGAACTCAGGATTTCCTGTTTACGAGACAGGCACTTTAACCACTAAGCCACAGCACCAACGTTAATAGCAAGAAATGCATACATAATTTATTGTTGATGATGAAAATGTGTTTCCTGCTATAAATTCTTCTTTATATGTATTGTAATCTTAAACACGAAAACATACTCAATCACTATGCAAGTATTAATATGTTTTAATAAACAGGTACTCTTATAAAACCCAATTTCATTTCTTGAATTCTTTACAATTTTTTTCATGAAGGTAATAATATTGCTCCAATCTAGGTAGACATTTCATCTACGTATTTCTCATAGATATGTATTTTTTTCATTTTGCAATAACAGTATTCATTCTATAATCTTGAAAATACTTGTGTTTTTATAAGGTTTAAGATGATCTGTTCAACAGTAAGATGAATCAGACTTTTATATTTTAATTGTATCCGAATAAGACCTAATGAAAATGATTTGTTATATAACAATGAGAAAAGCAAGGCGCTGCTGAGAGTTGAACTCAGGATCTCCTGTTTACTAGACAGGCGCTTTAACCAGCTAAGCCACAGCACCCACTTGATTCTTAAATTTGAAACACTTTTCTTTATGGTGTTCAAGAGAATATTGCTTTTTCACTTTCATATTCTTTTCTAAGTTCACACACTTCTCTACTCAAACACTTAAGATGAATGAAGACTCTTCACTTATTCAAAAACACCTCTCTAATTTGAAGTTTACCCTATTCATATCATTTTAAAATATACCTTGCTGAAGAATGGATTAGTTGAATTCAACAATAGAGTGATCATTCACCTCTATCTTGTCTTTGTCATTTTCTTTTCCCTATTTCAGTCAATGCATTCCTACAAAAATCTTCACAATACCAAGCATTTTATTTAATTTTTAAGATAACTTATTCTAAAGTTCATAGAACTAGATGTTTATTCTTAAATTGTATTCAACATTTGTTTGATGAAAATTATTCGGAAAGCATGGAGAAAACATTTAGGTGCTGTTGAGATTTGAACTCAGGATTTCCTGTTTACGAGACAGGCGCTTTAACCACTAAGCCACAGCACCAACGTTAAGAGTAAGAAATGCATACATAATTTATTGTTGATGATGAAAATGTGTTTCCTGCTATAAATTCTTCTTTATATGTATTGTAATCTTAAACACGAAAACATACTCAATCACTACGCAAGTATTAATATGTTTTGATAAACAGGTACTCTTATAAAACTCAATTTCATTTCTTGAATTCTTTAAAAAAAAATCATGAAGGTATTAATATTGCTCAAATCTAGGTAGAAATTTCATCTACGTCTTTCTCATAGATATGTATTTTTTTCATTTGGCAATAACAGTATTCATTCTATAATCTTGAAAATACTTGTGTTTTTATAAGGTTTAAGATGATCTGTTCAACAGTAAGATGAATCAGACTTTTATATTTTAATTGTATCGGAATAAGACCTAATAAAAATGATTTGTTATATAACAATGAGAAAAGCAATTCACTGCTGAGAGTTGAACTCAGGATCTCCTGTTTACTAGACAGGCGCTTTAACCAGCTAAGCCACAGCACCCACTTGATTCTTAAATTTGAAACACTTTTCTTTATGGTGTTCAAGAGAATATTGCTTTTTCACTTTCATATTCTTTTCTAAGTTCACACACTTCTCTACTCAAACACTTAAGATGAATGAAGACTCCTCACTTATTCAAAAACACCTCTCTAATTTGAAGTTTACCCTATTCATATCATTTTAAAATATACCTTGCTGAAGAATGGATTAGTTGAATTCAACAATAGAGTGATCATTCACCTCTATCTTGTTCTTTGTCATTTTCTTTTCCCTATTTCAGTCAATGCATTCCTACAAAAATCCTCACAATACCAAGCATTTTATTTAATTTTTAAGATAACTTATTCTAAAGTTCATAGAACCAGATGTTTATACTTAAATTGTATTCAACACTTGTTTGATGGAAATTATTCGGAAAGCATGGAGAAAACAGTTAAATGCTGCTGAGAATTGAACTCAGGATTTCCTGTTTACGAGACAGGAGCTTTAACCACTAAGCCACAGCATCAACAGTAATAGTAAAAAATGCATAAAGAATTTATTGTTAATGATGAGAAATTGTTTTCTGCTATAAATTCTTCTTTATATGTATTGTAATCTTAAACACGAAAAGATACTCAATCACTACGCAAGGATTAATATGTTTTAATAAACAGGTACTCTAATAAAACCCAATTTCATTTCTTGAATTCTTTACAATTTTTTTCATGAAGGTAATAATATTGCTCCAATCTAGGTAGACATTTCATCTACGTCTTTCTCATAGATATGTATTTTTTTCATTTTGCAATAACAGTATTCATTCTATAATCTTGAAAATACTTGGGTTTTTATAAGGTTAAAGATGATCTGTTCAACAGTAAGATGAATCAGACTTTTATATTTTAATTGTATCGGAATAAGACCTAATGAAAATGATTTGTTATATAACAATGAGAAAAGCAAGGCACTGCTCAGAGTTGAACTCAGGATCTCCTGTTTACTAGACAGGCGCTTTAACCAGCTAAGCCACAGCACCCACTTGATTCTTAAATTTGAAACACTTTTCTTTATGGTGTTCAAGAGAATATTGCTTTTTCACTTTCATATTCTTTTCTAAGTTCACACACTTCTCTACTCAAACACTTAAGATGAATGACGACTCTTCACTTATTCAAAAACACCTCTCTAATTTGAAGTTTACCCTATTCATATCATTTTAAAATATCCCTTGCTGAAGAATGGATTAGTTGAATTCAACAATAGAGTGATCATTCACCTCTATCTTGTTCTTTGTCATTTTCTTTTCCCTATTTCAGTCAATGCATTCCTACAAAAATCTTCACAATACCAAGCATTTTATTTAATTTTTAAGATAACTTATTCTAAAGTTCATAGATCCAGATGTTTATTCTTAAATTGTATTCAACATGCGTTTGATGTAAATTATTCGGAAAGCATGGAGAAAACAGTTAGGTTCTGCTGAGATTTGAACTCAGGATTTCCTGTATATGAGAAAGGCGCTTTAACCACTAAGCCACAGCACCAACGTTAATAGTAAGAAATGCATAAATTATTCATTGATGATGATGAAAATGTGTTTCCTGCTATAAATCCTTCTTTATATGTATTGTAATCTTAAACAGGAAAACATACTCAATCACTACGCAAGTATTAATATGTTTTAATAAACAGGTACTCTTATAAAACCCAATTTAATTTCTTGAATTCTTTACAATTTTTTTTCATGAAGGTAATAATATTACTCCAATCTAGGTAGACATTTCATCTACGTCTTTCTCATAGATATGTATTTTTTTCATTTTGCAATAACATTATTCATTCTATAATCTTGAAAATACTTGGGTTTTTATAAGGTTAAAGATGATCTGTTCAACAGTAAGATGAATCAGACTTTTATATTTTAATTGTATCGGAATAAGACCTAATGAAAATGATTTGTTATATAACAAAGAGAAAAGCAAGGCACTGCTCAGAGTTGAACTCAGGATCTCCTGTTTACTAGACAGGCGCTTTAACCAGCTAAGCCACAGCACCCACTTGATTCTTTATTTTGAAACACTTTTCTTTATGGTGTTCAAGAGAATATTGCTTTTTCACTTTCATATTCTTTTCTAAGTTCACACACTTCTCTACTCAAACACTTAAGATGAATGAAGACTCTTCACTTATTCAAAAACACCTCTCTAATTTGAAGTTTACCCTATTCATATCATTTTAAAATATCCCTTGCTGAAGAATGGATTAGTTGAATTCAACAATAGAGTGATCATTCACCTCTATCTTGTTCTTTGTCATTTTCTTTTCCCTATTTCAGTCAATGCATTCCTACAAAAATCTTCACAATACCAAGCATTTTATTTAATGTTTAAGATAACTTATTCTAAAGTTCATAGATCCAGATGTTTATTCTTAAATTGTATTCAACATTTGTTTGATGTAAATTATTCGGAAAGCATGGAGAAAACAGTTAGGTTCTGCTGAGATTTGAACTCAGGATTTCCTGTTTACGAGAAAGGTGCTTTAACCACTAAGCCACAGCACCAACGTTAATAGTAAGAAATGCATAAATTATTCATTGTTGATGATGAAAATGTGTTTCCTGCTATAAATTCTTCTTTATATGTATTGTAATCTTAAACAGGAAAACATACTCAATCACTACGCAAGTATTAATATGTTTTAATAAACAGGTACTCTTATAAAACCCAATTTCATTTCTTGAATTCTTTACAACTTTTTTTTCATGAAGGTAATAATATTACTCCAATCTAGGTAGACATTTCATCTACGTCTTTCTCATAGATATGTATTTTTTTCATTTTGCAATAACATTATTCATTCTATAATCTTGAAAATAATTGGGTTTTTATAAGGTTAAAGATGATCTGTTCAACAGTAAGATGAATCAGACTTTTATATTTTAATTGTATTGGAATAAGACCTAATGAAAATGATTTGTTATATATTACAATGAGAAAAGCAAGGCGCTGCTGAGATTTGAACTCAGGATCTCCTGTTTACTAGACAGGCGCTTTAACCAGCTAAGCCACAGCACCCACTTGATTCTTAAGTTTGAAACACTTTTTTTTATGGTGTTCAAGAGAATATTGCTTTTTCACTTTCATATTCTTTTCTAAGTTCACACACTTCTCTACTCAAACACTTAAGATGAATGAAGACTCTTCACTTATTCAAAAACACCTCTCTAATTTGAAGCTTACCCTATTCATATCATTTTAAAATATACCTTGCTGAAGAATGGATTAGTTGAATTCAACAATAGAGTGATCATTCACCTGTATCTTGTTCTTTGTCATTTTCTTTTCCCTATTTCAGTCAATGCATTCCTACAAATATCTTCTCAATACCAAGCATTTTATTTAATTTTTAAGATAACTTATTCTAAAGTTCATAGAACCAGATGTTTATTCTTAAATTGTATTCAACATTTGTTTGATGAAAATTATTCGGAAAGCATGGAGAAAACAGTTAGGTGCTGTTGAGATTTGAACTCAGGATTTCCTGTTTACGAGACAGGCGCTTTAATCACTAAGCCACAGCACCAACGTTAATAGTAAGAAATGCATACATAATTTATTGTTGATGATGAAAATGTGTTTCCTGCTATAAATTCTTCTTTATATGTATTCTAATCTTAAACACGAAAAAAACTCAATCACTACGCAAGTATTAATATGTTTTAATAAACAGGTACTCTTATAAAACTCAATTTCATTTCTTGAATTCTTAAAAAAAAAAATCATGAAGTTATTAATATTGCTCAAATCTAGGTAGAAATTTCATCTACGTCTTTCTCATAGATATGTCTTTTTTTCATTTGGCAATAACAGTATTCATTCTATAATCTTGAAAATACTTGTGTTTTTATAAGGTTTACGATGATCTGTTCAACAGTAAGATGAATCAGGCTTTTATATTTTAATGGTATCGGAATAAGACCTAATAAAAATGATTTGTTATATAACAATGAGAAAAGCAAGGGACTGCTGAGAGTTGAACTCAGGATCTCCTGTTTACTAGACAGGCGCTTTAACCAGCTAAGCCACAGCACCCACTTGATTCTTAAATTTGAAACACTTTTCTTTATGGTGTTCAAGAGAATATTGCTTTTTCACTTTCATATTCTTTTCTAAGTTCACACACTTCTCTACTCAAACACTTAAGATGAATGAAGACTCTTCACTTATTCAAAAACACCTCTCTAATTTGAAGTTTACCCTATTCATATCATTTTAAAATATACCTTGCTGAAGAATGGATTAGTTGAATTCAACAATAGAGTGATCATACACCTCTATCTTGTTCTTTGTCATTTTCTTTTCCCTATTTCAGTCAATGCATTCCTACAAAAATCTTCACAATACCAAGCATTTTATTTAATTTTTAAGATAACTTATTCTAAAGTTCATAGAACCAGATGTTTATACTTAAATTGTATTCAACACTTGTTTGATGAAAATTATTCGGAAAGCATGGAGAAAACAGTTAAATGCTGCTGAGATTTGAACTCAGGATTTCCTGTTTACGAGACAGGAGCTTTAACCACTAAGCCACAGCACCAACAGTAACAGTAAAAAATGCATAAAGAAATTATTGTTTATGATGAAAATGTGTTTTCTGCTATAAATTCTTCTTTATATGTATTGTAATCTTAAACACGAAAAGATACTCAATCACTACGCAAGGATTAATATGTTTTAATAAGCAGGTACTCCTATAAAACCCAATTTCATTTCTTGAATTCTTTACAATTTTTTTTCATGAAGGTAATAATATTGCTCCAATCTAGGTAGACATTTCATCTACGTCTTTCTCATAGATATGTATTTTTTTCATTTTTCAATAACAGTATTCATTCTATAATCTTGAAAATACTTGGGTTTTTATAAGGTTAAAGATGATCTGTTCAACAGTAAGATGAATCAGACTTTTATATTTTAATTGTATCGGAATAAGACCTAATGAAAATGATTTGTTATATAACAATCAGAAAAGCAAGGCGCTGCTAAGATTTGAACTCAGGATCTCCTATTTACTAGACAGGCGCTTTAACCAGCTAAGCCACAGCACCCACTTGATTTTTAAGTTTGAAACACTTTTCTTTATGGTGTTCAAGAGAATATTGCTTTTTCACTTTCATATTCTTTTCTAAGTTCACACACTTCTCTACTCATGAACTTAAGATGAATGATGACTCTTCACTTATTCAAAAACACCTCTCTAATTTGAAGTTTACCCTATTCATATCATTTTAAAATATACCTTGCTGAAGAATGGATTAGTTGAATTCAACAATAGAGTGATCATTCACCTCTATCTTGTTCTTTGTCATTTTCTTTTCCCTATTTCAATCAATGCATTCCTACAAAAATATTCACAATACCAAGTATTTTATTTAATTTTTAAGATAACTTATTCTAAAGTTCATAGAACCAGATGTTTATACTTAAATTGTATTCAACACTTGTTTGATGAAAAATATTCGGAAAGCATGGAGAAAACAGTTAAATGCTGCTGAGATTTGAACTCAGGATTTCCTGTTTACGAGACAGGAGCTTTAACCACTAAGCCACAGCACCAATGGTAATAGTAAAAAATGCATAAATAATTTATTGTTGATGATGAAAATGTGTTTTCTGCTATAAATTCTTCTTTATATGTATTGTAATCTTAAACACGAAAAGATACTCAATCACTACGCAAGGATTCATATGATTTAATAAACAGGTACTCTTATAAAACTCAATTTCATTTCTTGAATCCTTTAAAAAAAAAATCATGAAGGTATTAATATTGCTCAAATCTAGGTAGAAATTTAATCTACGTTTTTCTCATAGATATATATTTTTTTCATTTTGCAATAACATTATTCATTCTATAATCTTGAAAATACTTGGGTTTTTATAAGGTTAAAGATGATCTGTTCATCAGTAAGATGAATCAGACTTTTATATTTTAATTGTATCGGAATAAGACCTAATGAAAATGATTTGTTATATATTACAATGAGAAAAGCAAGGCGCTGCTGAGATTTGAACTCAGGATTTCCTGTTTACTAGACAGGCGCTTTAACCAGCTAAGCCACAGCACCCACTTGATTCTTAAATTTGAAACACTTTTCTTTATGGTGTTCAAGAGAATATTGCTTTTTCACTTTCATATTCTTTTCTAAGTTCACACGCTTCTCTACTCAAACACTTAAGATGAATGAAGACTCTTCACTTATTCAAAAACACCTCTCTAATTTGAAGTTTACCCTATTCATATCATTTTAAAATATTCCTTGCTGAAGAATGGATTTGTTGAATTCCACAATAGAGTGATCATATGGCTGAGATACCCGCCACCCCCTCTCGACGCAATCCCCAAGGATGGGAAACGGAAACGGTTCTGAACTTTTGGAAGGCGGGAGGGAGTGACCCTCCCGGCCGTATTTATTAAAATATGAAACAAAATCAAAACATTAAAATAACAGTTTCATATTATGTACAATTTCATTTCCACATTACGATGTTTGGCTAACCTTAACATATTTCTAATACAAAGGTTCTCCTAGCCGAACTAACATCCTACAAAACATTTAACTTGAAATTGTACATCCTAATGTTAAGGGCCAACGGCAAGGTCGTAACCGGTGTCAGATCCCTAAACCAGAATTACCCCCCCCACTTGGGAGGGGCGACTGCACAGAGGCTGTACCTCAAATGCATCTACCAATTTCCCTTGACTTGACGGGGGCCCCAATGAACTCGACGCCATTTGAAGGTCGTCCGAGGACTCGTGTGAGGTGTCTAGAAGGTAGCGTAAACCCCCTTCCCACCCCACACAACTTACCACATCTGCCGTCGCAGGTGTCCTGGCCCCGGGAAATTCCCCAGGAGGGGCCCGTAGCCCCTCCTATCAAGGAAGGGGCCTTGACCGCCTTTCCTTTTCTTTTGGTGGCCCATCCTTAGAAGGGACCGCCTCCCCGTTGAGGGGCCAATGGCCACCTCCCCCGGGCGCTCCCATCCGTAATGGGTGACGCCCCCCCATAGGGATCTTCCAATTACTGCTCACCGATCATGACCTTACCGCCACAGGCCGGATAGTTGACCGGCTATCCGGACCCCCCACAACAACTCCTGCCTAAAGGTCATGTTTCAAACTCTTTAGCCAAGCTATGAGGTCTCCTATGAGTAACTCATTCCCCACCCGGGACAAATGGACCCCATCTCCCAAATACATACTGTCCCCCTTGATACAACCATGCGGAATAGAATGCAGTGCCCTTGAACAAAACAATCTACCCAACTTGTTATTTACTTTCTTCACTGAGTGATTCAGAGCAGAAACCGAAATCGCCCCCGCCACACTTTTCGTGGAATCATATGGGACCATGCAATTGTGCACCCTGGAACTCTTCTCGCCAACCAACTTACAGTGGAAAGCATTGCCTCGAGAAGCAGTCGTCTACCAGTGGTCACCAAATCATTACCCCCAAGATGGACTATGATTATAGACGGCGGTGACCTTGTCCTCCCTAACAAACCCTCGAAAAAGGATTGAAACTGGTCAATACAGAGCCCGCCCCTTCCATAGAAGGTCACCCTGTACCCGTATTCCCCAGCCATGTGAATCATGTCACCTGCTTCGAATACGTCCGCGGCACGCCTCACGTATGAGTGGCCCACGACCCACACCACTTTTTCCGCAGCCGGTGATGTCTGACCGGTGGTTCCCAGGTGTCGGGTTGACTGCTCAGTCCGCCCCGCCTCGTAAGCTTGCGAAACTGTAAACTAAACAAAAACAAGAAGCGTGAGAACATGATTACCGCTTCACAACATGTGCAACCGCACATACCTCTTGTAACAATTCGAGGACCAACGCCCCAAACGTTTCACTTTTTCCACACTCAGACCCCTGGCTGTAGCTTCAGTAGCAGCCCCTATCCGAAAGGAATGGGTCCCAAACTCGCCGGGGTTCAAACCCGCGGCCGAAATTGACATTGAAAGCACCCGCTGGAACTGAAACCTCGTCAGTGGGGTGGCGTCAGAGTGTCTCAACAAGGTCCCCCCCCATGATGCCACCCTCTGCGCTAAATATTCCTCTACGCAAACAACAGGGCACATGGGAGATCCGGGAATCCTATGTATGACTATGCAGTCCCCAATCGCACCCTGATCGGCCTTGGACCTGACAAACGAGACAGTCATCCTCTCCATCTTAACCTGAATGTGCTCTCGGCACAGTCCCCCCACCGTATCCTGCTTGTTCTTTGCCACCAGTTCGCTTACCCGCATAGCCCCATGGAATGCTAACGCAAAAGCGGCTCGGAATAACACTGTTTCATACTGGGATGAACACGTCGCAGGGAGTACGGAAAATAACAGGGCCAACCTATCCAGACCTATCGGGTGTCTCTCATCTACTCTGCGACCTTCAAGGCGTTGCCACCCACGTAGCGCTTTCTGCACCACGAAAGACGCTGTCGGGTCCTGGATCCCATGAGCCTTCGCCATAAAGGAAATGGCGGCCCGATGCCTCTGGGCCGTAGCTACTGATTTGCCTGCCTGATGTAAGGACAGCAAAAATTTTACGACAAACTCTTCCTGGCCCCAAAGCTCCCCCCTAGCAGAACCCAAAAAGGACCAATAGGAACGAAACGCCCCTTCATATGCCTTCCTTGTCCTGGGTGCTAAACTCTCTCCCACGAGGTTTTGTAGTTCGGGGCACCGAGAGACCAGAGAGCTTCGGGAAAGGGTGCCGCCACCGGGTCCGCTGTGGGCAGAAAACCCCAGAAGGCCTGCATACGGAAACGAGAAAGCGCATCAGCCGCTTGGTTCAGCACCCCTGGGACATGTCGCGCCCTAAAGAGCACATTCAACTGCATACACAACAATACAATTTCTTTAAGCAGTCTTAGAATCCATTTACAACGTGCTGCCTGACTATTGATACACTCAACCACGGTCATGTTATCAGACCAGAACACCACAGAGTGATCTCGGAACCCCTCAGGCCATGTTTTCAGGGCCACCAAAATAGGGAAGAGCTCGAGGAAAGCAATGTTACTTGTCAGCCCGCACTCGTGCCACCATGACGGCCATTTCTGAGCCGACCATTGCGTACCGAATATGGCGCCAAAACCTACACTCCCCGCCGAATCTGTCCACAGCCCCAGCTCCTCGGAGGACACCGCCGGCTTGTTCCAGACAACTCGACCATTGAAATCTGCCAGGAATGCCAACCAAATGCGCATGTCCTGGCGAATCTCTGCCGAGAGCCTCGTGCGGTGATGTCCCTCCTTAAGGCCGACCATGGCTTGTGCAATCGAGCGGGAAAAGGGGCGGGCCATTGGGATTACTCTAAGGGCAAAATTCAACTGGCCCACCATTTGTTGCAATTGATGCAGGTTTACCTTAGTCTCTCGAATACATGTTTCAAGGGATGCCCTGAATTTCAACACCTTCTCTTTGGGCACCCGAAAACAACCTTCCTCCGAGTCGAGCTCGATCCCCAGAAACTCGAGTGAAGTCGAGGGACCCACAGTCTTACCTGGTGCCAATGGCACGCCAAAGTGATTCATTAAGACACAAAACTCTTTTAAAGCCTGTCCACATTCCGGATCCCCGGCTGCCCCCAGGAACAGAAAGTCATCGAGATAATGCATCACATGCTGAAAACCCGTCTTTCTTGTGAATACCCATTGCAAAAAACAACTGAACTTTTCAAAATAAGCACAAGATATGGAGCAACCCATTGGCATACATTTATCCATGTAATAGCGACCCTGAAACATGAAACCAAGGAGACGCTGATCGTCTGGGTGTACCGGGAGCAACCGGAACGCTGACTCGATGTCCGATTTGGCCATCAGCGCTCCGGGCCCCAGGCGATTCAACATGGCGACGGCCTCATCGAAAGATGCGTACCGCACCGAACACACTTCCGGGTCTATCGCATCATTCACGGAAAGACCTCGTGGGGCTGACAAATTATGTATTAGCCTAAACTCACCCGGGTCCTTCTTGGGGACCACCCCTAAGGGGGAACAAACAAAGTTAGCAACCGGTGGTAACTCGAATGGACCGGCAACCCGCCCTCGAGTCACCTCTTTCCCAATCTTTATCTGTACCACCGCCGTATGCTGCAGGACCGACAGTTGGTTCTTACAACTTGTTTTACCCTGAAAATCCCCCACCGGAATGCGGAAACCATACGAAAACCCATCTCGCAACACCCCAGCGGAGACATGATCCGGGTATTCATTGAGCAAAGGAATCATTGCCATGGTATCAACCGGGGTAGGTAAAGGCGCCCCTCGGACTATTTCAGACCTGTTTGGCGCTTCCCCTACCACCGTTATCACCCGTTTTGGCTCTGCACATGGTCTCGGGATGAGAGGACTGTCCACACCCCCCACATTCGTGTCTAAACTTGCATGACCCCTGAGGCCTTGTACATTTTCCCCTGTTAAAATTCCAACAAATCCCCTTTTTACCTGCGTTGCCACTCGACTTCGAGTGATGCTCGTTACCTGCACCCGTCCGAAAGGGTGTCCCAGAGGTTTGGCGGGAAGACTCACCCCCGAAACCCCCCGACAATGGTACCTTTAACATGCCTGAATTCTCCATTTTTTGCCAAGAAATGGAGTCATAACAATCCCAAGTTAGGGCTGGGTCGTGCTCCTTAGCCTTCCTAAAAATATTGTCATAACAAAACCACTGATTGCCCTCGTACGCTAGAGAATATTCCATGATACGTGTCTGATAAATAGGTAATTCCGTCAACAACTCAGGCCTTCGCTCACCCATAATGGAGGTGAAAATGCCAAACGCTCTGCCCCAAGTACCTATGTTCTCGTTGACCTTAAAGGCGGCCATTTTTGCGCGCCAAACACTCGGATGCATAAGCTCTTTTTGGCCCTTCACATGCTCGATCTCGTAATGATCAGTAAGCAAAGAAAACATATTCACATACTTATCAGCCCAAATCTTTTCCTTAATTTCGAGTGGAACATGCTGGGCCACTTTCTCCCTTCATGAGGGTACAGACCCCTCCCCCGCAATCGGCAGTAGCCGCTT
The DNA here is from genome assembly GCF_964263255.1 of Lissotriton vulgaris. Classification (NCBI taxonomy): domain Eukaryota; kingdom Metazoa; phylum Chordata; class Amphibia; order Caudata; family Salamandridae; genus Lissotriton; species Lissotriton vulgaris. The sequence goes on from NC_141700.1 coordinate 443,255,157, forward strand.
ACCTGAACTAGGTGCTGTACTTGCTGCCGAACTCGCGCCTGCTGCCATCTCAGCCACCGGAACCTGTGGGGGAACAGAAGATGGTGCCTTCGCAGCCTCTCTAGATTCCCGCAATTGTACTGCCCTGGCGTCGTCCGCCGTGGTGCCCTCACTATCTTTTCCCAACCACGCTGCCAGTTGTGCAGCCAACTCGGGAGGCATATCTTCCCCGTTCACAGGGGTGACTACCACGGGGATCGGATGCCCCTCCTTCGGAACCGGGATTGGCTCCTCTATCGGTGTATCGGGAACCGGGGCCTCCCCCCCAGGTGCCCCCCTCTTGGACCTCTTGCCTCTCCCGCTAGGGACAACTCCCGGCAATGCTGGTCCGACAATTCGCTTCGGGCCTCCCTCCCCGTTCTTTACCGCCATCTGTTTCTTCAACTCGGCTATCTCCTTCACGAGCATGCGGAGCATCTGATCGGTACCGACCCGCTTTCCGACCTTCTTGCCCGGCATTCTCCAACGAAGATATCTGTAAAACAAGAACAAAATTACAACGCTCAAAATTGGCTCTTCGTTCCGTCTCGAGCTCACGTGCAGCGGGGAGGTGCAGCTTCAGAGCACAGGAACAAGAGGATGCTTTCTTGGCTTGTTGCTCCTTTTATCCGTCTTCGGGCGGGCGTAAACCCGCCTCCGCCTGCCTCCGGGGGCGTGGCCGGCGGCGTCAGCGTCTAGGACAACCCACTCCAGGGCGGGAAAAGGCGCGCCCCGGCTACGCCGCTTCGGGCATACCAGCCGAGACTCGCCTCCCGCCCAAGATGGCCTCCCAGGGGGATCGGGGTACTCCACCATACGTTCGGGGGGACCGAGTGGTCGCCCCTTTCCATTCACCTCTATCTTGTTCTTTGTCATTTTCTTTTCCCTATTTCAGTCAATGCATTCCTACAAAAATCTTCACAATACCAAGCATTTTATTTCATTTTTAAGATAACTTATTCTAAACTTCATAGAACCAGATGTTTATTCTTAAATTGTATTCAACATTTGTTTGATGAAAATTATTCGGAAAGCATGGAGAAAAGAGTTAGGTGCTGTTGAGATTTGAACTCAGGATTTCCTGTTTACGAGACAGGCGCTTTAACCACTAAGCCACAGCACCAACGTTAATAGTAAGAAATGCATACATAATTTATTGTTGATGAGGAAAATGTGTTTCCTGCTATAAATTCTTCTTACTATTGTATTGTAATCTTAAACACGAAAACATACTCAATCACTAAGCAAGTATTAATATGTTCTAATAAACAGGTACTCTTATAAAACTCAATTTCATTTCTTGAATTCTTTAAAAAAAAAAATCATGAAGGTAATAATATTGCTCAAATCTAGGTAGAAATTTCATCTACGTCTTTCTCATAGATATGTATTTTTTTTATTTGGCAATAACAGTATTCATTCTATAATCTTGAAAATACTTGTGTTTTTATAAGGTTTAAGATGATCTGTTCAACAGTAAGATGAATCAGACTTTTATATTTTAATTGTATCGGAATAAGACCTAATGAAAATGACTTGTTATATAACAATGAGAAAAGCAAGGCACAGCTGAGAGTTGAACTCAGGATCTCCTGTTCACTAGACAGGCGTTTTAACCAGCTAAGCCACAGCACCCACTTGATTCTTAATTTTGAAAACTTTTTCTTTATGGTGTTCAAGAGAGTAATGCTTTTTCACTTCTCTACTCATAAACTTAAGATGAATGAAGACTCTTCACTTATTCAAAAACACCTCTCTAATTTGAAGTTTACCCTATTCATATCATTTTAAAATATACCTTGCTGAAGAATGGATTAGTTGAATTCAACAATAGAGTGATCATTCACCTCTATCTTGTTCTTTGTCATTTTCTTTTCCCTATTTCAATCAATGCATTCCTACAAAAATCTTCACAATACCAAGTATTTTATTTAATTTTTAAGATAACTTATTCTAAAGTACATAGAACCAGATGTTTATACTTAAATTGTATTCAACACTTGTTTGATGAAAATTATTCGGAAAGCATGAAGAAAACAGTTAAATACTGCTGAGATTTGAACTCAGGATTTCCTGTTTACGAGATAGGAGCTTTAACCACTTAGCCACAGCACCAACGGTAATAGTAAAAAATGCATAAATAATTTATTGTTGATGATGAAAATGTGTTTTCTGCTATAAATTCTTCTTTATATGTATTGTAATCTTAAACACGAAAAGATACTCAATCACTTCGCAAGGATTCATATGTTTTAATAAACAGGTACTCATATAAAACCCAATTTCATTTCTTGAATTCTTTACAATTTTTTTTCATGAAGGTAATAATATTGCTCCTATCTTGGTAGACATTTCATCTACGTCTTTCTTATAGATATGTACTTTTTTCATTTTGCAATAACAGTATTCATTCTATAATCTTGAAAATACCTGGGTTTTTATAAGGTTAAAGGTGATCTGTTCAACAGTAAGATGAATCAGACTTTTATATTTTAATTGTATCGGAATAAGACCTAATGAAAATGATTTGTTATATAACAATGAGAAAAGCAAGGCACTGCTGAGAGATGAACTCAGGATCTCCTTTTTACTAGACAGGTGCTTTAACCAGCTAAGCCACAGCACCCACTTGATTCTTAAATTTGAAACACTTTTCTTTATGGTTTTCAAGAGAATATTGCTTTTTCACTTTCATATTCTTTTCTAAGTTCACACACTTCTCTACTCAAACACTTAAGATGAATGAAGACTCTTCACTTATTCAAAAACACCTCTCTAATTTGAAGTTTACCCTATTCATATCATTTTAAAATATACCTTGCTGAAGAATGGATTAGTTGAATTCAACAATAGAGTGATCATTCACCTCTATCTTGTTCTTTGTCATTTTCTTTTCCCTATTTCAGTCAATGCATTCCTACAAAAATCTTCACAATACCAAGCATTTTATTTAATTTTTAAGATAACTTATTCTAAAGTTCATAGAACCAGATGTTTATTCTTAAATTGTATTCAACATTTGTTTGATGAAAATTATTCGGAAAGCATGGAGAAAACATTTAGGTGCTGCTGCGATTTGAACTCAGGATTTCCTGTTTACGAGACAGGCGCTTTAACCACTAAGCCACAGCACCAACCTTAATAGTAAGAAATGCATACATAATTTATTGTTGATGATGAAAATGTGTTTCCTGCTATAAATTCTTCTTTATATGTATTGTAATCTTAAACAGGAAAACATACTCAATCACTACGCAAGTATTAATATGTTTTAATAAACAGGTACTCTTATAAAACCCAATTTCATTTCTTGAATTCTTTACAATTTTTTTTCATGAAGGTAATAATATTGCTCCAATCTAGGTAGACATTTCATCTACGTCTTTCTCATAGATATATATTTTTTTCATTTTGCAATAACATTATTCATTCTATAATCTTGAAAATACTTGGGTTTTTAAAAGGTTAAAGATGATCTGTTCATCAGTAAGATGAATCAGACTTTTATATTTTAATTGTATCGGAATAAGACCTAATGAAAATGACTTGTTATATAACAATGAGAAAAGCAAGGCACAGCTGAGAGTTGAACTCAGGATCTCCTGTTTACTAGACAGGCGTTTTAACCAGCTAAGCCACAGCACCCACTTGATTCTTAACTTTGAAAACTTTTTCTTTATGGTGTTCAAGAGAGTAATGCTTTTTCACTTCTCTACTCATAAACTTAAGATGAATGAAGACTCTTCACTTATTCAAAAACACCTCTCTAATTTGAAGTTTACCCTATTCATATCATTTTAAAATATACCTTGCTGAAGAATGGATTAGTTGAATTCAACAATAGAGTGATCATTCACCTCTATCTTGTTCTTTGTCATTTTCTTTTCCCTATTTCAATCAATGCATTCCTACAAAAATCTTCACAATACCAAGTATTTTATTTAATTTTTAAGATAACTTATTCTAAAGTACATAGAACCAGATGTTTATACTTAAATTGCATTCAACACTTGTTTGATGAAAATTATTCGGAAAGCATGAAGAAAACAGTTAAATACTGCTGAGATTTGAACTCAGGATTTCCTGTTTACGAGATAGGAGCTTTAACCACTTAGCCACAGCACCAACGGTAATAGTAAAAAATGCATAAATAATTTATTGTTGATGATGAAAATGTGTTTTCTGCTATAAATTCTTCTTTATATGTATTGTAATCTTAAACACGAAAAGATACTCAATCACTTCGCAAGGATTCATATGTTTTAATAAACAGGTACTCATATAAAACCCAATTTAATTTCTTGAATTCTTTACAATTTTTTTTCATGAAGGTAATAATATTGCTCCTATCTTGGTAGACATTTCATCTACGTCTTTCTTATAGATATGTACTTTTTTCATTTTGCAATAACAGTACTCATTCTATAATCTTGAAAATACCTGGGTTTTTATAAGGTTAAAGGTGATCTGTTCAACAGTAAGATGAATCAGACTTTTATATTTTAATTGTATCGGAATAAGACCTAATGAAAATGATTTGTTATATAACAATGAGAAAAGCAAGGCACTGCTGAGAGATGAACTCAGGATCTCCTTTTTACTAGACAGGTGCTTTAACCAGCTAAGCCACAGCACCCACTTGATTCTTAAATTTGAAACACTTTTCTTTATGGTTTTCAAGAGAATATTGCTTTTTCACTTTCATATTCTTTTCTAAGTTCACACACTTCTCTACTCAAACACTTAAGATGAATGAAGACTCTTCACTTATTCAAAAACACCTCTCTAATTTGAAGTTTACCCTATTCATATCATTTTAAAATATACCTTGCTGAAGAATGGATTAGTTGAATTCAACAATAGAGTGATCATTCACCTCTATCTTGTTCTTTGTCATTTTCTTTTCCCTATTTCAGTCAATGCATTCCTACAAAAATCTTCACAATACCAAGCATTTTATTTAATTTTTAAGATAACTTATTCTAAAGTTCATAGAACCAGATGTTTATTCTTAAATTGTATTCAACATTTGTTTGATGAAAATTATTCGGAAAGCATGGAGAAAACATTTAGGTGCTGCTGCGATTTGAACTCAGGATTTCCTGTTTACGAGACAGGCGCTTTAACCACTAAGCCACAGCACCAACCTTAATAGTAAGAAATGCATACATAATTTATTGTTGATGATGAAAATGTGTTTCCTGCTATAAATTCTTCTTTATATGTATTGTAATCTTAAACAGGAAAACATACTCAATCACTACGCAAGTATTAATATGTTTTAATAAACAGGTACTCTTATAAAACCCAATTTCATTTCTTGAATTCTTTACAATTTTTTTTCATGAAGGTAATAATAATGCTCCAATCTAGGTAGACATTTCATCTACGTCTTTCTCATAGATATATATTTTTTTCATTTTGCAATAACATTATTCATTCTATAATCTTGAAAATACTTGGGTTTTTATAAGGTTAAAGATGATCTGTTCATCAGTAAGATGAATCAGACTTTTATATTTTAATTGTATCGGAATAAGACCTAATGAAAATGATTTGTTATATATTACAATGAGAAAAGCAAGGCGCTGCTGAGATTTGAACTCAGGATTTCCTGTTTACTAGACAGGCGCTTTAACCAGCTAAGCCACAGCACCCACTTGATTCTTAAATTTGAAACACTTTTCTTTATGGTGTTCAAGAGAATATTGCTTTTTCACTTTCATATTCTTTTCTAAGTTCACACACTTCTCTACTCAAACACTTAAGATGAATGAAGACTGTTCACTTATTCAAAAACACCTCTCTAATTTGAAGTTTACCCTATTCATATCATTTTAAAATATTCCTTGCTGAAGAATGGATTTGTTGAATTCCACAATAGAGTGATCATTCACCTCTATCTTGTTCTTTGTAATTTTCTTTTCCCTATTTCAGTCAATGCATTCCTACAAAAATCTTCACAATACCAAGCATTTTATTTCATTTTTAAGATAACTTATTCTAAAGTTCATAGAACCAGATGTTTATTCTTAAATTGTATTCAACATTTGTTTGATGAAAATTATTCGGAAAGCATGGAGAAAAGAGTTAGGTGCTGTTGAGATTTGAACTCAGGATTTCCTGTTTACGAGACAGGCGCTTTAACCACTAAGCCACAGCACCAACGTTAATAGTAAGCAATGCATATATAATTTATTGTTGATGATGAAAATGTGTTTCCTGCTATAAATTCTTCTTTATATGTATTGTAATCTTAAACACGAAAACATACTCAATCACTACGCAAGTATTAATATGTTTTAATAAACAGGTACTCTTATAAAACTCAATTTCATTTCTTGAATTCTTTAAAAAAAAAAATCATGAAGGTATTAATATTGCTCAAATCTAGTTAGAAATTTCATCTACGTCTTTCTCATAGATATGTATGTTTTTTATTTGGCAATAACAGTATTCATTCCATAATCTTGAAAATACTTGTGTTTTTATAAGGTTTAAGATGATCTGTTCAACAGTAAGATGAATCAGACTTTTATATTTTAATTGTATCGGAATAAGACCTAATGAAAATGATTTGTTCTATAACAATGAGAAAAGCAAGGCACAGCTGAGAGTTGAACTCAGGATCTCCTGTTTACTAGACAGGCGTTTTAACCAGCTAAGCCACAGCACCCACTTGATTCTTAATTTTGAAAACTTTTTCTTTATGTTGTTCAAGAGAATAATGCTTTTTCACTTTCATATTCTTTTCTAAGTTCACACACTTCTCTACTCATAAACTTAAGATGAATGAAGACTCTTCACTTATTCAAAAACACCTCTCTAATTTGAAGTTTACCCTATTCATATCATTTTAAAATATACCTTGCTGAAGAATGGATTAGTTGAATTCAACAATAGAGTGATCATTCACCTCTATCTTGTTCTTTGTCATTTTCTTTTCCCTATTTCAATCAATGCATTCCTACAAAAATCTTCACAATACCAAGTATTTTATTTAATTTTTAAGATAACTTATTCTAAAGTTCATAGAACCAGATGTTTATACTTAAATTGTATTCAACACTTGTTTGATGAAAATTATTCAGAAAGCATGAAGAAAACAGTTAAATGCTGCTGAGATTTGAACTCAGGATTTCCTGTTTACGAGATAGGAGCTTTAACCACTAAGCCACAGCACCAACGGTAATAGTAAAAAATGCATAAATAATTTATTGTTGATGATGAAAATGTGTTTTCTGCTATAAATTCTTCTTTATATGTATTGTAATCTTAAACACGAAAAGATACTCAATCACTACGCAAGGATTCATATATTTTAATAAACAGGTACTCTTATAAAACCCAATTTCATTTCTTGAATTCTTTACAATTTTTTTCATGAAGGTAATAATATTGCTCCAATCTTGGTAGGCATTTCATCTACGTCTTTCTCATAGATATGTACTTTTTTTGATTTTGCAATAACAGTATTCATTCTATAATCTTGAAAATACTTGGGTTTTTATAAGGTTAAAGATGATCTGTTCAACAGTAAGATGAATCAGGCTTTTATATTTTAATTGTATCGGAATAAGACCTAATGAAAATGATTTGTTATATAACAATGAGAAAAGCAAGGCACTGCTCAGAGTTGAACTCAGGATCTCCTGTTTACTAGACAGGCGCTTTAACCAGCTAAGCCACAGCACCCACTTGATTCTTTATTTTGAAACACTTTTCTTTATGGTGTTCAAGAGAATATTGCTTTTTCACTTTCATATTCTTTTCTAAGTTCACACACTTCTCTACTCAAACACTTAAGATGAATGAAGACTCTTCACTTATTCAAAAACACCTCTCTAATTTGAAGTTTACCCTATTCATATCATTTTAAAATATTCCTTGCTGAAGAATGGATTTGTTGAATTCTACAATAGAGTGATCATTCACCTCTATCTTGTTCTTTGTCATTTTCTTTTCCCTATTTCAGTCAATGCATTCCTACAAAAATCTTCACAATACCAAGCATTTTATTTCATTTTTAAGATAACTTATTCTAAAGTTCATAGAACCAGATGTTTATTCTTAAATTGTATTCAACATTTGTTTGATGAAAATTATTCGGAAAGCATGGAGAAAAGAGTTCGGTGCTGTTGAGATTTGAACTCAGGATTTCCTGATTACGAGACAGGTGCTTTAACCACTAAGCCACAGCACCAACGTAAATAGTAAGAAATGCATACATAATTTATTGTTGATGATGAAAATGTGTTTCCTGCTATAAATTCTTCTTTATATGTATTGTAATCTTAAACACGAAAACATACTCAATCACTACGCAAGTATTAATATGTTTTAATAAACAGGTACTCTTATAAAACTCAATTTCATTTCTTGAATTCTTTAAAAAAAAAATCATGAAGGTATTAATATTGCTCAAATCTAGGTAGAAATTTCATCTACGTCTTTCTCATAGATATGTATTTTTTTTATTTGGCAATAACAGTATTCATTCTATAATCTTGAAAATACTTGTGTTTTTATAAGGTTTAAGATGATCTGTTCAACGGTAAGATGAATCAGACTTTTATATTTTAATAGTATCGGAATAAGACCTAATGAAAATCATTTGTTATATAACAATGAGAAAAGCAAGGCACAGCTCAGATTTGAACTCAGTATCTCCTGTTTACTAGACAGGCGTTTTAACCAGCAAAGCCACAGCACCCACTTGATTCTTAATTTTGAAAACTTTTTCTTTATGGTGTTCAAGAGAATAATGCTTTTTCACTTTCATATTCTTTTCTAAGTTCACACACTTCTCTACTCATAAACTTAAGATGAATGAAGACTCTTCACTTATTCAAAAACACCTCTCTAATTTGAAGTTTACCCTATTCATATCATTTTAAAATATACCTTGCTGAAGTATGGATTAGTTGAATTCAACAATAGAGTGATCATTCACCTCTATCTTGTTCTTTGTCATTTTCTTTTCCCTATTTCAATCAATGCATTCCTACAAAAATCTTCACAATACCAAGTATTTTATTTAATTTTTAAGATAACTTATTCTAAAGTTCATAGAACCAGATGTTTATACTTAAATTGTATTCAACACTTGTTTGATGAAAATTATTTGGAAAGCATGAAGAAAACAGTTAAATGCTGCTGAGATTTGAACTCAGGATTTCATGTTTACGAGATAGGAGCTTTAACCACTTAGCCACAGCACCAACGGTAATAGTAAAAAATGCATAAATAATTTATTGTTGATGATGAAAATGTGTTTTCTGCTATAAATTCTTCTTTATATGTATTGTAATCTTAAACACGAAAAGATACTCAATCACTTCACAAGGATTCATATGTTTTAATAAACAGGTACTCTTATAAAACCCAATTTCATTTCTTGAATTCTTTACAATTTTTTTTCATGAAGGTAATAATATTGCTCCAATCTTGGTAGACATTTCATCTACGTCTTTCTCATAGATATGTACTTTTTTTCATTTTGCAATAACAGTATTCATTCTATAATCTTGAAAATACCTGGGTTTTTATAAGGTTAAAGGTGATCTGTTCAACAGTAAGATGAATCAGACTTTTATATTTTAATTGTATCGGAATAAGACCTAATGAAAATGATTTGTTATATAACATTGAGAAAAGAATGGCACTGCTGAGAGATGAACTCAGGATCTCCTGTTTACTAGACAGGTGCTTTAACCAGCTAAGCCACAGCACCCACTTGATTCTTAAATTTGAAACACTTTTCTTTATGGTGTTCAAGAGAATATTGCTTTTTCACTTTCATATTCTTTTCTAAGTTCACACACTTCTCTACTCAAACACTTAAGATGAATGAAGACTCTTCACTTATTCAAAAACACCTCTCTAATTTGAAGTTTACCCTATTCATATCATTTTAAAATATACCTTGCTGAAGAATGGATTAGTTGAATTCAACAATAGAGTGATCATTCACCTCTATCTTGTTCTTTGTCATTTTCTTTTCCCTATTTCAATCAATGCATTCCTACATAAATCTTCACAATACCAAGTGTTTTATTTAATTTTTAAGATAACTTATTCTAAAGTTCATAGAACCAGATGTTTATACTTAAATTGTATTCAACACTTGTTTGATGGAAATTATTCGGAAAGCATGGAGAAAACAGTTAAATGCTGCTGAGAATTTAACTCAGGATTTCCTGTTTACGAGACAGGAGCTTTAACCACTAAGCCACAGCACCAACAGTAATAGTAAAAAATGCATAAAGAATTTATTGTTAATGATGAAAATTTGTTTTCTGCTATAAATTCTTCTTTATATGTATTGTAATCTTAAACACGAAAAGATACTCAATCACTACGCAAGGATTAATATGTTTTAATAAACAGGTACTCTAATAAAACCCAATTTCATTTCTTGAATTCTTTACAATTTTTTTCATGAAGGTAATAATATTGCTCCAATCTAGGTAGACATTTCATCTACGTCTTTCTCATAGATATGTATTTTTTTCATTTTGCAATAACAGTATTCATTCTATAATCTTGAAAATACTTGGGTTTTTATAAGGTTAAAGATGATCTGTTCAACAGTAAGATGAATCAGACTTTTATATTTTAATTGTATCGGAATAAGACCTAATGAAAATGATTTGTTATATAACAATGAGAAAAGCAAGGCACTGCTCAGAGTTGAACTCAGGATCTCCTGTTTACTAGACAGGCGCTTTAACCAGCTAAGCCACAGCACCCACTTGATTCTTAAATTTGAAACACTTTTCTTTATGGTGTTCAAGAGAATATTGCTTTTTCACTTTCATATTCTTTTCTAAGTTCACACACTTCTCTACTCAAACACTTAAGATGAATGAAGACTCTTCACTTATTCAAAAACACCTCTCTAATTTTAAGTTTACCCTATTCATATCATTTTAAAATATCCCTTGCTGAAGAATGGATTAGTTGAATTCAACAATAGAGTGATCATTCACCTCTATCTTGTTCTTTGTCATTTACTTTTCCCTATTTCAGTTAATGCATTCCTACAAAAATCTTCACAATACCAAGCATTTTATTTAATGTTTAAGATAACTTATTCTAAAGTTCATAGATCCAGATGTTTATTCTTAAATTGTATTCAACATGCGTTTGATGTAAATTATTCGGAAAGCATGGAGAAAACAGTTAGGTTCTGCTGAGATTTGAACTCAGGATTTCCTGTTTACGAGAAAGGCGCTTTAACCACTAAGCCACAGCACCAACGTAAATAGTAAGAAATGCATAAATTATTCATTGTTGATGATGAAAATGTGTTTCCTGCTATAAATCCTTCTTTATATGTATTGTAATCTTAAACAGGAAAACATACTCAATCACTACGCAAGTATTAATATGTTTTAATAAACAGGTACTCTTATAAAACCCAATTTCATTTCTTGAATTCCTTACAATTTTTTTCATGAAGGTAATAATATTACTCCAATCTAGGTAGACATTTCATCTACGTCTTTCTCATAGATATGTATTTTTTTCATTTTGCAATAACATTATTCATTCTATAATCTTGAAAATACTTGGGTTTTTATAAGGTTAAAGATGATCTGTTCAACAGTAAGATGAATCAGACTTTTATATTTTAATTGTATCGGAATAAGACCTAATGAAAATGATTTGTTATATAACAATGAGAAAAGCAAGGCACTACTCAGAGTTGAACTCAGGATCTCCTGTTTACTAGACAGGCGCTTTAACCAGCTAAGCCACAGCACCCACTTGATTCTTTATTTTGAAACACTTTTATTTATGGTGTTCAAGAGAATATTGCTTTTTCACTTTCATATTCTTTTCTAAGTTCACACACTTCTCTACTCAAACACTTAAGATGAATGAAGACTCTTCACTTATTCAAAAACACCTCTCTAATTTGAAGCTTACCATATTCATATCATTTTAAAATATACCTTGCTGAAGAATGGATTAGTTGAATTCAACAATAGAGTGATCATTCACCTCTATCTTGTTCTTTGTCATTTTCTTTTCCCTATTTCAATCAATGCATTCCTACAAAAATCTTCACAATACCAAGTATTTTATTTAATTTTTAAGATAACTTATTCTAAAGTTCATAGAACCAGATGTTTATACTTAAATTGTATTCATCACTTGTTTGAGGAAAATTATTCGGAAAGCATGAAGAAAACAGTTAAATGCTGCTGAGATTTGAACTCAGGATTTCCTGTTTACGAGATAGGAGCTTTAACCACTAAGCCACAGCACCAACGGTAATAGTAAAAAATGCATAAATAATTTATTGTTGATGATGAAAATGTGTTTTCTGCTATAAATTCTTCTTTATATGTATTGTAATCTTAAACACGAAAAGATACTCAATCACTACGCAAGGATTCATATATTTTAATAAACAGGTACTCTTATAAAACCCAATTTCATTTCTTGAATTCTTTACAATTTTTTTCATGAAGGTAATAATATTGCTCCAATCTTGGTAGGCATTTCATCTACGTCTTTCTCATAGATATGTACTTTTTTTCATTTTGCAATACCAGTATTCATTCTATAATCTTGAAAATACTTGGGTTTTTATAAGGTTAAAGATGATCTGTTCATCAGTAAGATGAATCAGACTTTTATATTTTAATTGTATCGGAATAAGACCTAATGAAAATGATTTGTTATATATTACAATGAGAAAAGCAAGGCGCTGCTGAGATTTGAACTCAGGATCTCATGTTTACTAGACAGGCGCTTTAACCAGCTAAGCCACAGCACCCACTTGATTCTTAAATTTGAAACACTTTTCTTTATGGTGTTCAAGAGAATATTGCTTTTTCACTTTCATATTCTTTTCTAAGTTCACACACTTCTCTACTCAAACACTTAAGATGAATGAAGAATCTTCACTTATTCAAAAACACCTCTCTAATTTGAAGTTTACCCTATTCATATCATTTTAAAATATTCCTTGCTGAAGAATGGATTTGTTGAATTCCACAATAGAGTGATCATTCACCTCTATCTTGTTCTTTGTCATTTTCTTTTCCCTATTTCAGTCAATGCATTCCTACAAAAATCTTCACAATACCAAGCATTTTATTTCATTTTTAAGATAACTTATTCTAAAGTTCATAGAACCAGATGTTTATTCTTAAATTGTATTCAACATTTGTTTGATGAAAATTATTCGGAAAGCATGGAGAAAAGAGTTCGGTGCTGTTGAGATTTGAACTCAGGATTTCCTGATTACGAGACAGGTGCTTTAACCACTAAGCCACAGCACCAACGTTAATAGTAAGAAATGCATACATAATTTATTGTTGATGATGAAAATGTGTTTCCTGCTATAAATTCTTCTTTATATGTATTGTAATCTTAAACACGAAAACATACTCAATCACTACGCAAGTATTAATATGTTTTAATAAACAGGTACTCTTATAAAACTCAATTTCATTTCTTGAATTCTTAAAAAAAAAATCATGAAGGTATTAATATTGCTCAAATCTAGGTAGAAATTTCATCTACGTCTTTCTCATAGATATGTATTTTTTTTATTTGGCAATAACAGTATTCATTCTATAATCTTGAAAATACTTGTGTTTTTATAAGGTTTAAGATGATCTGTTCAACGGTAAGATGAATCAGACTTTTATATTTTAATAGTATCGGAATAAGACCTAATGAAAATCATTTGTTATATAACAATGAGAAAAGCAAGGCACAGCTCAGAGTTGAACTCAGGATCTCCTGTTTACTAGACAGGCGTTTTAACCAGCAAAGCCACAGCACCCACTTGATTCTTAATTTTGAAAACTTTTTCTTTATGGTGTTCAAGAGAATAATGCTTTTTCACTTTCATATTCTTTTCTAAGTTCACACACTTCTCTACTCATAAACTTAAGATGAATGAAGACTCTTCACTTATTCAAAAACACCTCTCTAATTTGAAGTTTACCCTATTCATATCATTTTAAAATATACCTTGCTGAAGTATGGATTAGTTGAATTCAACAATAGAGTGATCATTCACCTCTATCTTGTTCTTTGTCATTTTCTTTTCCCTATTTCAATCAATGCATTCCTACAAAAATCTTCACAATACCAAGTATTTTATTTAATTTTTAAGATAACTTATTCTAAAGTTCATAGAACCAGATGTTTATACTTAAATTGTATTCAACACTTGTTTGATGAAAATTATTCGGAAAGCATGAAGAAAACAGTTAAATGCTGCTGAGATTTGAACTCAGGATTTCCTGTTTACGAGATAGGAGCTTTAACCACTTAGCCACAGCACCAACGGTAATAGCAAAAAATGCATAAATAATTTATTGTTGATGATGAAAATGTGTTTTCTGCTATAAATTCTTCTTTATATGTATTGTAATCTTAAACACGAAAAGATACTCAATCACTTCACAAGGATTCATATGTTTTAATAAACAGGTACTCTTATAAAACCCAATTTCATTTCTTGAATTCTTTACAATTTTTTTTCATGAAGGTAATAATATTGCTCCAATCTTGGTAGACATTTCATCTACGTCTTTCTCATAGATATGTACTTTTTTTCATTTTGCAATAACAGTATTCATTCTATAATCTTGAAAATACCTGGGTTTTTATAAGGTTAAAGGTGATCTGTTCAACAGTAAGATGAATCAGACTTTTATATTTTAATTGTATCGGAATAAGACCTAATGAAAATGATTTGTTATATAACATTGAGAAAAGCAAGGCACTGCTGAGAGATGAACTCAGGATCTCCTGTTTACTAGACAGGTGCTTTAACCAGCTAAGCCACAGCACCCACTTGATTCTTAAATTTGAAACACTTTTCTTTATGGTGTTCAAGAGAATATTGCTTTTTCACTTTCATATTCTTTTCTAAGTTCACACACTTCTCTACTCAAACACTTAAGATGAATGAAGACTCTTCACTTATTCAAAAACACCTCTCTAATTTGAAGTTTACCCTATTCATATCATTTTAAAATATACCTTGCTGAAGAATGGATTAGTTGAATTCAACAATAGAGTGATCATTCACCTCTATCTTGTTCTTTGTCATTTTCTTATCCCTATTTCAGTCAATGCATTCCTAAGAAAATCTTCACAATACCAAGCATTTTATTTAATTTTTAAGATAACCTATTCTAAAGTTCCTAGAACCAGATGTTTATTCTTAAATTGTATTCAACATGCGTTTGATGAAAATTTTTCGGAAAGCATGGAGAAAACATTTAGGTGCTGCTGAGATTTGAACTCAGGATTTCCTGTTTACGAGACAGGCGCTTTAACCACTAAGCCACAGCACCAACGTTAATAGTAAGAAATGCATACATAATTTATTGTTGATGATGAAAATGTGTTTCCTGCTATAAATTCTTCTTTATATGTATTGTAATCTTAAACACGAAAACATACTCAATCACTACGCAAGTAATAATATGTTTTAATAAACAGGTACTCTTATATAACCCAATTTCATTTCTTGAATTCTTTACAATTTTTTTCATGAAGGTAATAATATTG
This sequence comes from Lissotriton vulgaris, assembly GCF_964263255.1. NCBI lineage: Eukaryota > Metazoa > Chordata > Amphibia > Caudata > Salamandridae > Lissotriton > Lissotriton vulgaris. The sequence continues at coordinate 443,270,727 of NC_141700.1, forward strand.
CTCCAATCTAGGTAGACATTTCATCTACGTCTTTCTCATAGATATGTATTTTTTTCATTTTGCAATAACAGTATTCATTCTATAATCTTGAAAATACTTGGGTTTTTATAAGGTTAAAGATGATCTGTTCAACAGTAAGATGAATCAGACTTTTATATTTTAATTGTATCGGAATAAGACCTAATGAAAATGATTTGTTATATAACAATGAGAAAAGCAAGGCGCTGCTGAGATTTGAACTCAGGATCTCCTGTTTACTAGACAGGCGCTTTAACCAGCTAAGCCACAGCACCCACTTGATTCTTAAATTTGAAACACTTTTCTTTATGGTGTTCAAGAGAATATTGCTTTTTCACTGTCATATTCTTTTCTAAGTTCACACACTTCTCTACTCAAACACTTAAGATGAATGAAGACTCATCACTTATTCAAAAACACCTCTCTAATTTGAAGTTTACCCTATTCATATCATTTTAAAATATACCTTGCTGAAGAATGGATTAGTTGAATTCAACAATAGAGTGAACATTCACCTCTATCTTGTTCTTTGTCATTTTCTTATCCCTATTTCAGTCAATGCATTCCTACAAAAATCTTCACAATACCAAGCATTTTATTTAATTTTTAAGATAACTTATTCTAAAGTTCATAGAACCAGATGTTTATTCTTAAATTGTATTCAACATTTGTTTGATGAAAATTATTCTGAAAGCATGGAGAAAAAAAGTTAGGTGCTGCTGAGAATTGAACTCAGGATTTCCTGTTTACGAGACAGGCGCTTTAACCACTAAGACACAGCACCAACGTTAATCGTAAGAAATGCATACATAATTTATTGTTGATGATGAAAATGTGTTTCATGCTATAAATTCTTCTTTATATGTATTGTAATCTTAAACACGAAAACATACTCAATCACTACGCAAGTATTAATATGTTTTAATAAACAGGTACTCTTATAAAACTCAATTTCATTTCTTGAATCCTTTAAAAAAAAAAATCATGAAGGTATTAATATTGCTCAAATCTAGGTAGAAATTTCATCTATGTCTTTCTCATAGATATGTATTTTTTTCATTTGGCAATAACAGTATTCATTCTATAATCTTGAAAATACTTGTGTTTTTATAAGGTTTAAGATGATCTGTTCAACAGTAAGATGAATCAGACTTTTATATTTTAATTGTATCGGAATAAGACCTAATGAAAATGATTTGTTATATAACAATGAGAAAAGCAAGGCACTGCTGAGAGTTGAACTCAGGATCTCCTGTTTACTAGACAGGCGCTTTAACCAGCTAAGCCACAGCACCCACTTGATTCTTAAATTTGAAACACTTTTCTTTATGGTGTTCAAGAGAATATTGCGTTTTCACTTTCATATTCTTTTCTAAGTTCACACACTTCTCTACTCAAACACTTAAGATGAATGAAGACTCTTCACTTATTCAAAAACACCTCTCTAATTTGAAGTTTACCCTATTCATATCATTTTAAAATATACCTTGCTGAAGAATGGATTAGTTGAATTCAACAATAGAGTGATCATTCACCTCTATCTTGTTCTTTGTCATTTTCTTTTCCCTATTTCAATCAATGCATTCCTACATAAATCTTCACAATACCAAGTGTTTTATTTAATTTTTAAGATAACTTATTCTAAAGTTCATAGAACCAGATGTTTATACTTAAATTGTATTCAACACTTGTTTGATGGAAATTATTCGGAAAGCATGGAGAAAACAGTTAAATGCTGCTGAGAATTTAACTCAGGATTTCCTGTTTACGAGACAGGAGCTTTAACCACTAAGCCACAGCACCAACAGTAATAGTAAAAAATGCATAAAGAATTTATTGTTAATGATGAAAATTTGTTTTCTGCTATAAATTCTTCTTTATATGTATTGTAATCTTAAACACGAAAAGATACTCAATCACTACGCAAGGATTAATATGTTTTAATAAACAGGTACTCTAATAAAACCCAATTTCATTTCTTGAATTCTTTACAATTTTTTTCATGAAGGTAATAATATTGCTCCAATCTAGGTAGACATTTCATCTACGTCTTTCTCATAGATATGTATTTTTTTCATTTTGCAATAACAGTATTCATTCTATAATCTTGAAAATACTTGGGTTTTTATAAGGTTAAAGATGATCTGTTCAACAGTAAGATGAATCAGACTTTTATATTTTAATTGTATCGGAATAAGACCTAATGAAAATGATTTGTTATATAACAATGAGAAAAGCAAGGCACTGCTCAGAGTTGAACTCAGGATCTCCTGTTTACTAGACAGGCGCTTTAACCAGCTAAGCCACAGCACCCACTTGATTCTTAAATTTGAAACACTTTTCTTTATGGTGTTCAAGAGAATATTGCTTTTTCACTTTCATATTCTTTTCTAAGTTCACACACTTCTCTACTCAAACACTTAAGATGAATGAAGACTCTTCACTTATTCAAAAACACCTCTCTAATTTTAAGTTTACCCTATTCATATCATTTTAAAATATCCCTTGCTGAAGAATGGATTAGTTGAATTCAACAATAGAGTGATCATTCACCTCTATCTTGTTCTTTGTCATTTACTTTTCCCTATTTCAGTCAATGCATTCCTACAAAAATCTTCACAATACCAAGCATTTTATTTAATGTTTAAGATAACTTATTCTAAAGTTCATAGATCCAGATGTTTATTCTTAAATTGTATTCAACATGCGTTTGATGTAAATTATTCGGAAAGCATGGAGAAAACAGTTAGGTTCTGCTGAGATTTGAACTCAGGATTTCCTGTTTACGAGAAAGGCGCTTTAACCACTAAGCCACAGCACCAACGTAAATAGTAAGAAATGCATAAATTATTCATTGTTGATGATGAAAATGTGTTTCCTGCTATAAATCCTTCTTTATATGTATTGTAATCTTAAACAGGAAAACATACTCAATCACTACGCAAGTATTAATATGTTTTAATAAACAGGTACTCTTATAAAACCCAATTTCATTTCTTGAATTCCTTACAATTTTTTTCATGAAGGTAATAATATTACTCCAATCTAGGTAGACATTTCATCTACGTCTTTCTCATAGATATGTATTTTTTTCATTTTGCAATAACATTATTCATTCTATAATCTTGAAAATACTTGGGTTTTTATAAGGTTAAAGATGATCTGTTCAACAGTAAGATGAATCAGACTTTTATATTTTAATTGTATCGGAATAAGACCTAATGAAAATGATTTGTTATATAACAATGAGAAAAGCAAGGCACTGCTCAGAGTTGAACTCAGGATCTCCTGTTTACTAGACAGGCGCTTTAACCAGCTAAGCCACAGCACCCACTTGATTCTTTATTTTGAAACACTTTTATTTATGGTGTTCAAGAGAATATTGCTTTTTCACTTTCATATTCTTTTCTAAGTTCACACACTTCTCTACTCAAACACTTAAGATGAATGAAGACTCTTCACTTATTCAAAAACACCTCTCTAATTTGAAGCTTACCATATTCATATCATTTTAAAATATACCTTGCTGAAGAATGGATTAGTTGAATTCAACAATAGAGTGATCATTCACCTCTATCTTGTTCTTTGTCATTTACTTTTCCCTATTTCAGTCAATGCATTCCTACAAAAATCTTCACAATACCAAGCATTTTATTTAATGTTTAAGATAACTTATTCTAAAGTTCATAGATCCAGATGTTTATTCTTAAATTGTATTCAACATGCGTTTGATGTAAATTATTCGGAAAGCATGGAGAAAACAGTTAGGTTCTGCTGAGATTTGAACTCAGGATTTCCTGTTTACGAGAAAGGCGCTTTAACCACTAAGCCACAGCACCAACGTAAATAGTAAGAAATGCATAAATTATTCATTGTTGATGATGAAAATGTGTTTCCTGCTATAAATCCTTCTTTATATGTATTGTAATCTTAAACAGGAAAACATACTCAATCACTACGCAAGTATTAATATGTTTTAATAAACAGGTACTCTTATAAAACCCAATTTCATTTCTTGAATTCCTTACAATTTTTTTCATGAAGGTAATAATATTACTCCAATCTAGGTAGACATTTCATCTACGTCTTTCTCATAGATATGTAGTTTTTTTCATTTTGCAATAACATTATTCATTCTATAATCTTGAAAATACTTGGGTTTTTATAAGGTTAAAGATGATCTGTTCAACAGTAAGATGAATCAGACTTTTATATTTTAATTGTATCGGAATAAGACCTAATGAAAATGATTTGTTATATAACAATGAGAAAAGCAAGGCACTGCTCAGAGTTGAACTCAGGATCTCCTGTTTACTAGACAGGCGCTTTAACCAGCTAAGCCACAGCACCCACTTGATTCTTTATTTTGAAACACTTTTATTTATGGTGTTCAAGAGAATATTGCTTTTTCACTTTCATATTCTTTTCTAAGTTCACACACTTCTCTACTCAAACACTTAAGATGAATGAAGACTCTTCACTTATTCAAAAACACCTCTCTAATTTGAAGCTTACCATATTCATATCATTTTAAAATATACCTTGCTGAAGAATGGATTAGTTGAATTCAACAATAGAGTGATCATTCACCTGTATCTTGTTCTTTGTCATTTTCTTTTCCCTATTTCAGTCAATGCATTCCTACAAAAATCTTCTCAATACCAAGCATTTTATTTAATTTTTAAGATAACTTATTCTAAAGTTCATAGAACCAGATGTTTATTCTTAAATTGTATTCAACATTTGTTTGATGAAAATTATTCGGAAAGCATGGAGAAAACAGTTAGGTGCTGTTGAGATTTGAACTCAGGATTTCCTGTTTACGAGACAGGCGCTTTAACCACTAAGCCACAGCACCAACGTTAATAGAAAGAAATGCATACATAATTTATTGTTGATGATGAAAATGTGTTTCCTGCTATAAATTCTTCTTTATATGTATTCTAATCTTAAACACGAAAAAAACTCAATCACTACGCAAGTATTAATATGTTTTAATAAACAGGTACTCTTATAAAACTCAATTTCATTTCTTGAATTCTTAAAAAAAAAAAATCATGAAGGTATTAATATTGCTCAAATCTAGGTAGAAATTTCATCTACGTCTTTCTCATAGATATGTATTTTTTTCATTTGGCAATAACAGTATTCATTCTATAATCTTGAAAATACTTGTGTTTTTATAAGGTTTAAGATGATCTGTTCAACAGTAAGCTGAATCAGACTTTTATATTTTAATTGTATCGGAATAAGACCTAATGAAAATGATTTGTTATATAACAATGAGAAAAGCAAGGCACTGCTGAGAGTTGAACTCAGGATCTCCTGTTTACTAGACAGGCGCTTTAACCGGCTAAGCCACAGCACCCACTTGATTCTTAAATTTGAAACACTTTTCTTTATGGTGTTCAAGAGAATATTGCTTTTTCACTTTCATATTCTTTTCTAAGTTCACACACTTCTCTACTCAAACACTTAAGATGAATGAAGACTCTTCACTTATTCAAAAACACCTCTCTAATTTGAAGTTTTCCCTATTCATATCATTTTAAAATATACCTTGCTGAAGAATGGATTAGTTGAATTCAACAATAGAGTGATCATTCACCTCTATCTTGTTCTTTGTCATTTTCTTTTCCCTATTTCAATCAATGCATTCCTACAAAAATCCTCACAATACCAAGTATTTAATTTAATTTTTAAGATAACTTATTCTAAAGTTCATAGAACCAGATGTTTATACTTAAATTGTATTCATCACTTGTTTGATGAAAATTATTCGTAAAGCATGAAGAAAACAGTTAAATGCTGCTGAGATTTGAACTCAGGATCTCCTGTTTACGAGATAGGACCTTTAACCACTAAGCCACAGCACCAACGGTAATAGTAAAAAATGCATAAATAATTTATTGTTGATGATGAAAATGTGTTTTCTGCTATAAATTCTTCTTTATATGTATTGTAATCTTAAACACGAAAAGATACTCAATCACTACGCAAGGATTCATATATTTTAATAAACAGGTACTCTTATAAAACCCAATTTCATTTCTTGAATTCTTTACAATTTTTTTTCATGAAGGTAATAATATTGCTCCAATCTTGGTAGACATTTCATCTACGTCTTTCTCATAGATATGTACTTTTTTCATTTTGCAATAATAGTATTCATTCTATAATCTTGAAAATACCTGGGTTTTTATAAGGTTAAAGGTGATCTGTTCAACAGTAAGATGAATCAGACTTTTATATTTTAATTGTATCGGAATAAGACCTAATGAAAATGATTTGTTATATAACAATGAGATAATGCAAGGCACTGCTGAGAGATGAACTCAGGATCTCCTGTTTACTAGACAGGCGCTTTAACCAGCTGTGCCACAGCACCCACTTGATTCTTAAATTTGAAACACTTTTCTTTATGGTGTTCAAGAGAATATTGCTTTTTCACTTTCATATTCTTTTCTAAGTTCACACACTTCTCTACTCAAACACTTAAGATGAATGAAGACTCCTCACTTATTCAAAAACACCTCTCTAATTTGAAGTTTACCCTATTCATATCATTTTAAAATATACCTTGCTGAAGAATGGATTAGTTGAATTCAACAATAGAGTGATCATTCACCTCTATCTTGTTCTTTGTCATTTTCTTTTCCCTATTTCAGTCAATGCATTCCTACAAAAATCTTCACAATACCAAGCATTTTATTTAATTTTTAAGATAACTTATTCCAAAGTTCATAGAACCAGATATTTATTCTTAAATTGTTTTCAACATTTGTTTGATGAAAATTATTCGGAAAGCATGGAGAAAAAATTTAGGTGCTGCTGAGATTTGAACTCAGGATTTCCTGTTTACGAGACATGCGCTTTAACCACTAAGCCACAGCACCAACGTTAATAGTAAGAAATGCATACATAATTTATTGTTGATGATGAAAATGTGTTTCCTGCTATAAATTCTTCTTTATATGTATTGTAATCCTAAACACGAAAACATACTCAATCACTACGCAAGTATTAATATGTTTTAATAAACAGGTACTCTTATAAAACTCAATTTCATTTCTTGAATCCTTTAAAAAAAAATCATGAAGGTAATAATATTGCTCAAATCTAGGTAGAAATTTCATCTACGTCTTTCTCATAGATATGTATTTTTTTCATTTTGCAATAACAGTATTCATTCTATAATCTTGAAAATACTTGTGTTTTTATAAGGTTTAAGATGATCTGTTCAACAGTAAGATGAATCAGACTTTTATATTTTAATTGTATCGGAATAAGACCTAATGAAAATGATTTGTTATATAACAATGAGAAAAGCAAGGCACTGCTGAGAGTTGAACCCAGGATCTCCTGTTTACTAGACAGGCGCTTTAACCAGCTAAGCCACAGCACCCACTTGATTCTTAAATTTGAAACACTTTTCTTTATGGTGTTCAAGAGAATATTGCTTTTTCACTTTCATATTCTTTTCTAAGTTCACACACTTCTCTACTCAAACACTTAAGATGAATGAAGACTCTTCACTTATTCAAAAACACCTCTCTAATTTGAAGTTTACCCTATTCATATCATTTTAAAATATACCTTGCTGAAGAATGGATTAGTTGAATTCAACAATAGAGTGATCATTCACCTCTATCTTGTTCTTTGTCATTTTCTTTTCCCTATTTCAGTCAATGCATTCCTACAAAAATCTTCACAATACCAAGCATTTTATTTAATTTTTAAGATAACTTATTCTAAAGTTCATAGAACCAGATGTTTATTCTTAAATTGTATTCAACATTTGTTTGATGAAAATTATTCGGAAAGCATGGAGAAAACATTTAGGTGTAGCTGAGATTTGAACTCAGGATATCCTGTTTATGAGACAGGCGCTTTAACCACTAAGCCACAGCACCAACGTTAATAGTAAGAAATGCATACATAATTTATTGTTGATGATGAAAATGTGTTTCCTGCTATAAATTCTTCTTTATATGTATTGTAATCTTAAACACGAAAACATACTCAATCACTACGCAAGTATTAATATGTTTTAATAAACAGGTACTCTTATAAAACTCAATTTCATTTCTTGAATCCTTTAAAAAAAAATCATGAAGGTATTAATATTGCTCAAATCTAGGTAGAAATTTCATCTACGTCTTTCTCATAGATATGTCTTTTTTCATTTGGCAATAACAGTATTCATTCTATAATCTTGAAAATACTTGTGTTTTTATAAGGTTTACGATGATCTGTTCAACAGTAAGATGAATCAGACTTTTATATTTTAATGGTATCGGAATAAGACCTAATAAAAATGATTTGTTATATAACAATGAGAAAAGCAAAGGACTGCTGAGAGTTGAACTCAGGATCTCCTGTTTACTAGACAGGCGCTTTAACCAGCTAAGCCACAGCACCCACTTGATTCTTAAATTTGAAACACTTTTCTTTATGGTGTTCAAGAGAATATTGCTTTTTCACTTTCATATTCTTTTCTAAGTTCACACACTTCTCTACTCAAACACTTAAGATGAATGAAGACTCTTCACTTATTCAAAAACACCTCTCTAATTTGAAGTTTACCCTATTCATATCATTTTAAAATATACCTTGCTGAAGAATGGATTAGTTGAATTCAACAATAGAGTGATCATTCACCTCTATCTTGTTCTTTGTCATTTTCTTTTCCCTATTTCAGTCAATGCATTCCTACAAAAATCTTCACAATACCAAGCATTTTATTTAATTTTTAAGATAACTTATTCTAAAGTTCATAGAACCAGATGTTTATTCTTAAATTGTATTCAACATTTGTTTGAGGAAAATTATTCGGAAAGCATGGAGAAAACATTTAGGTGCTGCTGCGATTTGAACTCAGGATTTCCTGTTTACGAGACAGGCGCTTTAACCACTAAGCCACAGCACCAACCTTAATAGTAAGAAATGCATACATAATTTATTGTTGATGATGAAAATGTGTTTCCTGCTATAAATTCTTCTTTATATGTATTGTAATCTTAAACAGGAAAACATACTCAATCACTACGCAAGTATTAATATGTTTTAATAAACAGGTACTCTTATAAAACCCAATTTCATTTCTTGAACTCTTTACAATTTTTTTTCATGAAGGTAATAATATTGCTCCAATCTAGGTAGACATTTCATCTACGTCTTTCTCATAGATATATATTTTTTTCATTTTGCAATAACATTATTCATTCTATAATCTTGAAAATACTTGGGTTTTTATAAGGTTAAAGATGATCTGTTCATCAGTAAGATGAATCAGACTTTTATATTTTAATTGTATCGGAATAAGACCTAATGAAAATGATTTGTTATATATTACAATGAGAAAAGCAAGGCGCTGCTGAGATTTGAACTCAGGATTTCCTGTTTACTAGACAGGCGCTTTAACCAGCTAAGCCACAGCACCCACTTGATTCTTAAATTTGAAACACTTTTCTTTATGGTGTTCAAGAGAATATTGCTTTTTCACTTTCATATTCTTTTCTAAGTTCACACACTTCTCTACTCAAACACTTAAGATGAATGAAGACTCTTCACTTATTCAAAAACACCTCTCTAATTTGAAGTTTACCCTATTCATATCATTTTAAAATATTCCTTGCTGAAGAATGGATTTGTTGAATTCCACAATAGAGTGATCATTCACCTCTATCTTGTTCTTTGTCATTTTCTTTTCCCTATTTCAGTCAATGCATTCCTACAAAAATCTTCACAATACCAAGCATTTTATTTCATTTTTAAGATAACTTATTCTAAAGTTCATAGAACCAGATGTTTATTCTTAAATTGTATTCAACATTTGTTTGATGAAAATTATTCGGAAAGCATGGAGAAAAGAGTTAGGTGCTGTTGAGATTTGAACTCAGGATTTCCTGTTTACGAGACAGGCGCTTTAACCACTAAGCCACAGCACCAACGTTAATAGTAAGCAATGCATACATAATTTATTGTTGATGATGAAAATGTGTTTCCTGCTATAAATTCTTCTTTATATGTATTGTAATCTTAAACACGAAAACATACTCAATCACTACGCAAGTATTAATATGTTTTAATAAACAGGTACTCTTATAAAACTCAATTTCATTTCTTGAATTGTTTAAAAAAAAAAAATCATGAAGGTATTAATATTGCTCAAATCTAGGTAGAAATTTCATCTACGTCTTTCTCATAGATATGTATGTTTTTTATTTGGCAATAACAGTATTCATTCTATAATCTTGAAAATACTTGTGTTTTTATAAGGTTTAAGATGATCTGTTCAACAGTAAGATGAATCAGACTTTTATATTTTAATTGTATCGGAATAAGACCTAATGAAAATGATTTGTTATATAACAATGAGAAAAGCAAGGCACAGCTGAGAGTTGAACTCAGGATCTCCTGTTTACTAGACAGGCGTTTTAACCAGCTAAGCCACAGCACCCACTTGATTCTTAATTTTGAAAACTTTTTCTTTATGTTGTTCAAGAGAATAATGCTTTTTCACTTTCATATTCTTTTCTAAGTTCACACACTTCTCTACTCAAACACTTAAGATGAATGAAGACTCTTCACTTATTCAAAAACACCTCTCTAATTTGAAGTTTACCCTATTCATATCATTTTAAAATATCCCTTGCTGAAGAATGGATTAGTTGAATTCAACAATAGAGTGATCATTCACCTCTATCTTGTTCTTTGTCATTTTATTTTCCCTATTTCAGTCAATGCATTCCTACAAAAATCTTCTCAATACCAAGCATTTTATTTAATTTTTAAGATAACTTATTCTAAAGTTCATAGAACCAGATGTTTATTCTTAAATTGTATTCAACATTTGTTTGATGAAAATTATTCGGAAAGCATGGAGAAAACAGTTAGGTTCTGCTGAGATTTGAACTCAGGATTTCCTGTTTACGAGAAAGGTGCTTTAACCACTAAGCCACAGCACCAACGTTAATAGTAAGAAATGCATAAATTATTCATTGTTGATGATGAAAATGTGTTTCCTGCTATAAAGTCTTCTTTATATGTATTGTAATCTTAAACAGGAAAACATACTCAATCACTACACAAGTATTAATATGTTTTAATAAACAGGTACTCTTATAAAACCCAATTTCATTTCTTGAATTCTTTACAAATTTTTTTCATGAAGGTAATAATATTACTCCAATCTAGGTAGACATTTCATCGACGTCTTTCTCATAGATATGTATTTTTTTCATTTTGCAATAACATTATTCATTCTATAATCTAGAAAATACTTGGGTTTTTATAAGGTTAAAGATGATCTGTTTAACAGTAAGATGAATCAGACTTTTATATTTTAATTGTATCGGAATAAGACCTAATGAAAATGATTTGTTATATATTACAATGAGAAAAGCAAGGCGCTGCTGAGATTTGAACACAGGATCTCCTGTTTACTAGACAGGCGCTTTAACCAGCTAAGCCACAGCACCCACTTGATTCTTAAATTTGAAACACTTTTCTTTATGGTGTTCAAGAGAATATTGCTTTTTCACTTTCATATTCTTTTCTAAGTTCACACACTTCTCTACTCAAACACTTAAGATGAATGAAGACTCTTCACTTATTCAAAAACACCTCTCTAATTTGAAGCTTACCCTATTCATATCATTTTAAAATATACCTTGCTGAAGAATGGATTAGTTGAATTCAACAATAGAGTGATCATTCACCTGTATCTTGTTCTTTGTCATTTTCTTTTCCCTATTTCAGTCAATGCATTCCTACAAAAATCTTCTCAATACCAAGCATTTTATTTAATTTTTAAGATAACTTATTCTAAAGTTCATAGAACCAGATGTTTATTCTTAAATTGTATTCAACATTTGTTTGATGAAAATTATTCGGAAAGCATGGAGAAAACAGTTAGATGCTGTTGAGATTTGAACTCAGGATTTCCTGTTTATGAGACAGGCGCTTTAACCACTAAGCCACAGCACCAACGTTAATAGTAAGAAATGCATACATACTTTATTGTTGATGATGAAAATGTGTTTCCTGCTATAAATTCTTCTTTATATGTATTCTAATCTTAAACACGAAAACATACTCAATCACTACGCAAGTATTAATATGTTTTAATAAACAGGTAATCTTATAAAACTCAATTTCATTTCTTGAATTCTTTAAAAAAGAAATCATGAAGGTATTAATATTGCTCAAATCTAGGTAGAATTTTCATCTACGTCTTTCTCATAGATATGTATTTTTTTCATTTGGCAATAACAGTATTCGTTCTATAATCTTGAAAATACTTGTGTTTTTATAAGGTTTAAGATGATCTGTTCAACAGTAAGATGAATCAGACTTTTATATTTTAATTGTATCGGAATAAGACCTAATGACAATGATTTGTTATATAACAATGAGAAAAACAAGGCACTGCTGAGAGTTGAACTCAGGATCTCCTGTTTACTAGACAGGCGCTATAACCAGCTAAGCCACAGCACCCACTTGATTCTTAAATTTGAAACACTTTTCTTTATGGTGTTCAAGAGAATATTGCTTTTTCACTTTCATATTCTTTTCTAAGTTCACACACTTCTCTACTCAAACACTTAAGATGAATGAAGACTCTTCACTTATTCAAAAACACCTCTCTAATTTGAAGTTTACCCTATTCATATCATTTTAAAATATACCTTGCTGAAGAATGGATTAGTTGAATTTAACAATAGAGTGATCATTCACCTCTATCTTGTTCTTTGTCATTTTCTTTTCCCTATTTCAATCAATGCATTCCTACAAAAATCTTCACAATACCAAGTATTTTATTTATTTTTAAGATAACTTATTCTAAAGTTCATAGAACCAGATGTTTATACTTGAATTGTATTCATCACTTGTTTGATGAAAATTATTCGGAAAGCATGAAGAAAACAGTTAAATGCTGCTGAGATTTGAACTCAGGATTTCCTGTTTACGAGATAGGAGCTTTAACCACTAAGCCACAGCACCAACGGTAATATTAAAAAATGCATAAATAATTTATTGTTGATGATGAAAATGTGTTTTCTGCTATAAATTCTTCTTTATATGTATTGTAATCTTAAACACGAAAAGATACTCAATCACTACGCAAGGATTCATATATTTTAATAAACAGGTACTCTTATAAAACCCAATTTCATTTCTTGAATTCTTTACAATTTTTTTCATGAAGGTAATAATATTGCTCCAATCTTGGTAGGCATTTCATCTACATCTTTCTCATAGATATGTACTTTTTTCATTTTGCAATAACAGTATTCATTCTATAATCTTGAAAATACCTGGGTTTTTATAAGGTTAAAGGTGATCTGTTCAACAGTAAGATGAATCAGACTTTTATATTTTAATTGTATCGGAATAAGACCTAATGAAAATGATTTGTTATATAACGATGAGAAAATGCAAGGCACTGCTGAGAGATGAACTCAGGATCTCCTGTTTACTAGACAGGCGCTTTAACCAGCTAAGCCACAGCACCCACTTGATTCTTAAATTTGAAACACTTTTCTTTATGGTTTTCAAGAGAATATTGCTTTTTCACTTTCATATTCTTTTCTAAGTTCACACACTTCTCTACTCCATTACTTAAGATGAATGAAGACTCTTCACTTATTCAAAAACACCTCTCTAATTTGAAGTTTACCCTATTCATATCATTTTAAAATATACCTTGCTGAAGAATGGATTAGTTGAATTCAACAATAGAGTGATCATTCACCTCTATCATGTTCTTTGTCATTTTCTTTTCCCTATTTCAGTCAATGCATTCCTACAAAAATCTTCACAATACCAAGCATTTTATTTAATTTTTAAGATAACTTATTCTAAAGTTCATAGAACCAGATGTTTATACTTGAATTGTATTCATCACTTGTTTGATGAAAATTATTCGGAAAGCATGAAGAAAACAGTTAAATGCTGCTGAGATTTGAACTCAGGATTTCCTGTTTACGAGATAGGAGCTTTAAACACTAAGCCACAGCACCAACGGTAATATTAAAAAATGCATAAATAATTTATTGTTGATGATGAAAATGTGTTTTCTGCTATAAATTCTTCTTTATATGTATTGTAATCTTAAACACGAAAAGATACTCAATCACTACGCAAGGATTCATATATTTTAATAAACAGGTACTCTTATAAAACCCAATTTCATTTCTTGAATCCTTTACAATTTTTTTTCCTGAAGGTATTAATATTGCTCAAATCTAGGTAGAAATTTCATCTACTTCTTTCTCATAGATATGTATTTTTTTCACTTTGCAATAACAGTATTCATTCTATAATCTTGAAAATACTTGGGTTTTTATAAGGTTTAAGATGATCTGTTCAACAGTAAGGTGAATGAGACTTTTATATTTTAATTGTATCGGAAGAAGACCTCATGAAAATTATTTGTTATATAACAATGAGCAAAGCAAGGCACTGCTGAGAGTTGAACTCAGGATCTCCTGTTTACTAGACAGGCGCTATAACCAGCTAAGCCACAGCACCCACTTGATTCTTAAATTTGAAACACTTTTCTTTATGGTGTTCAAGAGAATATTGCTTTTTCACTTTCATATTCTTTTCTAAGTTCACACACTTCTCTACTCAAACACTTAAGATGAATGAAGACTCTTCACGTATTTAAAAACACCTCTCTAATTTGAAGTTTACCCTATTCATATCATTTTAAAATATACCTTGCTGAAGAATGGATTAGTTGAATTCAACAATAGAGTGATCATTCACCTCTATCTTGTTCTTTGTCATTTTCTTTTCCCTATTTCAATCAATGCATTCCTACAAAAATCTTCACAATACCAAGTATTTTATTTAATTTTTAAGATAACTTATTCTAAAGTTCATAGAACCAGATGTTTATACTTGAATTGTATTCATCACTTGTTTGATGAAAATTATTCGGAAAGCATGAAGAAAACAGTTAAATGCTGCTGAGATTTGAACTCAGGATTTCCTGTTTACGAGATAGGAGCTTTAACCACTAAGCCACAGCACCAACGGTAATATTAAAAAATGCATAAATAATTTATTGTTGATGATGAAAATGTGTTTTCTGCTATAAATTCTTCTTTATATGTATTGTAATCTTAAACACGAAAAGATACTCAATCACTACGCAAGGATTCATATATTTTAATAAACAGGTACTCTTATAAAACCCAATTTCATTTCTTGAATTCTTTACAATTTTTTTTCATGAAGGTAATAATATTGCTCCAATCTTGGTAGGCATTTCATCTACGTCTTTCTCATAGATATGTACTTTTTTTCATTTTGCAATAACAGTATTCATTCTATAATCTTGAAAATACCTGGGTTTTTATAAGGTTTAAGATGATCTGTTCAACAGTAAGATGAATCAGACTTTTATATTTTAATGGTATCGGAATAAGACCTAATGAAAATGATTTGTTATATAACAATGAGAAAAGCAAGGCACTGCTGATAGTTGAACTCAGGATCTCCTGTTTACTAGACAGGCGCTTTAACCAGCTAAGCCACAGCACCCACTTGATTCTTAAATTTGAAACACTTTTCTTTATGGTGTTCAAGAGAATATTGCTTTTTCACTTTCATATTCTTTTCTAAGTTCACACACTTCTCTACTCAAACACTTAAGATGAATGAAGACTCTTCACTTATTCAAAAACACCTCTCTAATTTGAAGTTTACCCTATTCATATCATTTTAAAATATACCTTGCTGAAGAATGGATTAGTTGAATTCAACAATAGAGTGATCATTCACCTCTATCTTGTTCTTTGTCATTTTCTTTTCCCTATTTCAGTCAATGCATTCCTACAAAAATCTTCACAATACCAAGCATTTTATTTAATTTTTAAGATAACTTATTCTAAAGTTCATAGAACCAGATGTTTATACTTAAATTGTATTCATCACTTGTTTGATGAAAATTATTTGGAAAGCATGAAGGAAACAGTTAAATGCTGCTGAGATTTGAACTCAGGATTTCCTGTTTATGAGATAGGAGCTTTAACCACTAAGCCACAGCACCAACGGTAATAGTAAAAAATGCATAAATAATTTATTGTTGATGATGAAAATGTGTTTTCTGCTATAAATTCTTCTTTATATGTATTGTAATCTTAAACACGAAAAGATACTCAATCACTACGCAAGGATTCATATATTTTAATAAACAGGTACTCTTATAAAACCCAATTTCATTTCTTGAAATCTTTACAATTTTTTTTCATGAAGGTAATAATATTGCTCCAATCTTGGTAGAGATTTCATCTACGTCTTTCTCATAGATATGTACTTTTTTCATTTTGCAATAATAGTATTCATTCTATAATCTTGAAAATACCTGGGTTTTTATAAGGTTAAAGGTGATCTGTTCAACAGTAAGATGAATCAGACTTTTATATTTTAATTGTATCGGAATAAGACCTAATGAAAATGATTTGTTATATAACAATGAGAAAAGCAAGGCACTGCTGAGAGTTGAACTCAGGATCTCCTGGAGACAGGCACTTTAACCAGCTAAGCCACAGCACCCACTTGATTCTTTATTTTGAAACACTTTTCTTTATGGTGTTCAAGAGAATATTGCTTTTTCACTTTTATATTCTTTTCTAAGTTCACACACTTCTCTACTCAAACACTTAAGATGAATGAAGACTCTTCACTTATTCAAAAACACCTCTCTAATTTGAAGCTTACCCTATTCATATCATTTTAAAATATACCTTGCTGAAGAATGGATTAGTTGAATTCAACAATAGAGTGATCATTCACCTCTATCTTGTTCTTTGTCATTTTCTTTTCCCTATTTCAGTCAATGAATTCCTACAAAAATCTTCACAATACCAAGCATTTTATTTAATGTTTAAGATAACTTATTCTAAAGTTCATAGAACCAGATGTTTATTCTTAAATTGTATTCAACATTTGTTTGATGTAAATTATTCGGAAAGCATGGAGAAAACAGTTAGGTTCTGCTGAGATTTGATCTCAGGATTTCCTGTTTACGAGACAGGCGCTTTAACCACTAAGCCACAGCACCAACGTTAACAGTAAGAAATGCATAAATTATTCATTGTTGATGATGAAAATGTGTTTCCTGCTATAAATTCTTCTTTATATGTATTGTAATCTTAAACAGGAAAATATACTCAATCACTACTCAAGTATTAATATGTTTTAATGAACAGGTACTCTTATAAAACCCAATTTCATTTCTTGAATTCTTTACAATTTTTTTTCATGAAGGTAATAATATTGCTCAAATCTAGGTAGACATTTCATCTACGTCTTTCTCATAGATATGTATTTTTTTCATTTTGCAATAACAGTATTCATTCTATAATCTTGAAAATACTTGTGTTTTTATAAGGTTTAAGATGATCTGTTCAACAGTAAGATGAATCAGA
Source organism: Lissotriton vulgaris (assembly GCF_964263255.1). Classification (NCBI taxonomy): domain Eukaryota; kingdom Metazoa; phylum Chordata; class Amphibia; order Caudata; family Salamandridae; genus Lissotriton; species Lissotriton vulgaris. The sequence continues at coordinate 443,288,192 of NC_141700.1, forward strand.
CTTTTATATTTTAATTGTATCGGAATAAGACCTAATGAAAATGATTTGTTATATAACAATGAGAAAAGCAAGGCACTGCTGAGAGTTGAACTCAGGATCTCCTGTTTACTAGACATGCACTTTAACCAGCTAAGCCACAGCACCCACTTGATTCTTAAATTTCAAACACTTTTCTTTATGGTGTTCAAGAGAATATTGCTTTTTCACTTTCATATTCTTTTCTAAGTTCACACACTTCTCTACTCAAACACTTAAGATGAATGAAGACTCTTCACTTATTCAAAAACACCTCTCTAATTTGAAGTTTACCCTATTCATATCATTTTAAAATATTCCTTGCTGAAGAATGGATTTGTTGAATTCCACAATAGAGCGATCATTCACCTCTATCTTGTTCTTTGTCATTTTCTTTTCCCTATTTCAGTCAATGCATTCCTACAAAAATCTTCACAATACCAAGCATTTTATTTCATTTTTAAGATAACTTATTCTAAAGTTCATAGAACCAGATGTTTATTCTTAAATTGTATTCAACATTTGTTTGATGAAAATTATTCGGAAAGCATGGAGAAAAGAGTTAGGTGCTGTTGAGATTTGAACTCAGGATTTCCTGATTACGAGACAGGCGCTTTAACCACTAAGCCACAGCACCAACGTTAATAGTAAGAAATGCATACATAATTTATTGTTGATGATGAAAATGTGTTTCCTGCTATAAATTCTTCTTTATATGTATAGTAATCTTAAACACGAAAACATGCTCAATCACTACGCAAGTATTAATATGTTTTAATAAACAGGTACTCTTATAAAACTCAATTTGATTTCTTGAATTCTTTAAAAAAAAAAATCATGAAGGTATTAATATTGCTCAAATCTAGGTAGAAATGTCATCTACGTCTTTCTCATAGATATGTATTTTTTTTATTTGGCAATAACAGTATTCATTCTATAATCTTGAAAATACTTGTGTTTTTATAAGGTTTAAGATGATCTGTTCAACAGTAAGATGAATCAGACTTTTATATTTTAATTGTATCGGAATAAGACCTAATGAAAATAATTTGTTATATAACAATGAGAAAAGCAAGGCACAGCTCAGAGTTGAACTCAGGATCTCCTGTTTACTAGACAGGCGTTTTAACCAGCTAAGCCACAGCACCCACTTGATTCTTAATTTTGAAAACTTTTTCTTTATGGTGTTCAAGAGAATAATGCTTTTTCACTTTCATATTCTTTTCTAAGTTCACACACTTCTCTACTCATAAACTTAAGATGAATGAAGACTCTTCACTTATTCAAAAACACCTCTCTAATTTGAAGTTTACCCTATTGATATCATTTTAAAATATACCTTGCTGAAGAATGGATTAGTTGAATTCAACAATAGAGTGATCATTCACCTCTATCTTGTTCTTTGTCATTTTCTTTTCCCTATTTCAATCAATGCATTCCTACAAAAATCCTCACAATACCAAGTATTTTATTTAATTTTTAAGATAACTTATTCTAAAGTTCATAGAACCAGATGTTTATACTTAAATTGTATTCATCACTTGTTTGATGAAAATTATTCGGAAAGCATGAAGAAAACAGTTAAATGCTGCTGAGGTTTGAACTCAGGATTTCCTGTTTACGAGATAGGAGCTTTAACCACTAAGCCACAGCACCAACGGTAATAGTAAAAAATGCATAAATAATTTATTGTTGATGATGAAAATGTGTTTTCTGCTATAAATTCTTCTTTATATGTATTGTAATCTTAAACACGAAAAGATACTCAATCACTACGCAAGGATTCATATATTTTAATAAACAGGCACTCTTATAAAACCCAATTTCATTTCTTGAATTCTTTACAATTTTTTTTCATGAAGGTAATAATATTGCTCCAATCTTGGTAGACATTTCATCTACGTCTTTCTCATAGATATGTACTTTTTTTCATTTTGCAATAACAGTATTCATTCTATAATCTTGAAAATACCTCGGTTTTTATAAGGTTAAAGGTGATCTGTTCAACAGTAAGATGAATCAGACTTTTATATTTTAATTGTATCGGAATAAGACCTAATGAAAATGATTTGTTATATAACAATGAGAAAAGCAAGGCACTGCTGAGAGTTGAGCTCAGGATCTCCTGTTTACTAGACAGGCACTTTAACCAGCTAAGCCACAGCACCCACTTGATTCTTAAATTTGAAACACTTTTCTTTATGGTGTTCAAGAGAATATTGCTTTTTCACTTTCATATTCTTTTCTAAGTTCACACACTTCTCTACTCAAACACTTAAGATGAATGAAGACTCTTCACTTATTCAAAAACACCTCTCTAATTTGAAGCTTACCCTATTCATATCATTTTAAAATATACCTTGCTGAAGAATGGATTAGTTGAATTCAACAATAGAGTGATCATTCACCTCTATCTTGTTCTTTGTCATTTTCTTTTCCCTATTTCAGTCAATGCATTCCTACAAAAATCTTCACAATACCAAGCATTTTATTTAATTTTTAAGATAACTTATTCTAAAGTTCATAGAACCAGATGTTTATTCTTAAATTGTATTCAACATTTGTTTGATGAAAATTATTCAGAAAGCATGGAGAAAACATTTAGGTGCTGCTGAGATTTGAACTCAGGATTTCCTGTTTATGAGACAGGCGCTTTAACCACTAAGCCACAGCACCAACGTTAATAGTAAGAAATGCATACATAATTTATTGTTGATGATGAAAATGTGTTTCCTGCTATAAATTCTTCTTTATATGTATTGTAATCTTAAACACGAAAACATACTCAATCACTACGAAAGTATTAATATGTTTTAATAAACAGGTACTCTTATAAAACTCAATTTCATTTCTTGAATCCTTTAAAAAAAAAATCATGAAGTTATTAATATTGCTCAAATCTAGGTAGAAATTTCATCTACGTCTTTCTCATAGATATGTCTTTTTTCATTTGGCAATAACAGTATTCATTCTATAATCTTGAAAATACTTGTGTTTTTATAAGGTTTAAGACGATCTGTTCAACAGTAAGATGAATCAGACTTTTATATTTTAATGGTATCGGAATAAGACCTAATAAAAATGATTTGTTATATAACAATGAGAAAAGCAAGGGACTGCTGAGAGTTGAACTCAGGATCTCCTGTTTACTAGACAGGCGCTTTAACCAGCTAAGCCACAGCACCCACTTGATTCTTAAATTTGAAACACTTTTCTTTATGGTGTTCAAGAGAATATTGCTTTTTCACTTTCAAATTCTTTTGTAAGTTCACACACTTCTCTACTCAAACACTTAAGATGAATGAAGACTCTTCACTTATTCAAAAACACCTCTCTAATTTGAAGTTTACCCTATTCATATCATTTTAAAATATACCTTGCTGAAGAATGGATTAGTTGAATACAACAATAGAGTGATCATTCACCTCTATCTTGTTCTTTGTCATTTTCTTTTCCCTATTTCAGTCAATGCATTCCTACAAAAATCTTCACAATACCAAGCATTTTATTTAATTTTTAAGATAACTTATTCTAAAGTTCATAGAACCAGATGTTTATACTTAAATTGTATTCAACACTTGTTTGATGAAAATTATAATTACTTGGAGAAAACAGTTAAATGCTGCTGAGAATTGAACTCAGGATTTCCTGTTTACGGGACAGGAGCTTTAACCACTAAGCCACAGCACCAACAGTAATAGTAAAAAATGCATAAAGAATTTATTGTTAATGATGAAAATGTGTTTTCTGCTATAAATTCTTCTTTATATGTATTGTAATCTTAAACACGAAAAGATACTCAATCACTACGCAAGGATTAATATGTTTTAATAAGCAGGTACTCCTATAAAACCCAATTTCATTTCTTGAATTCTTTACAATTTTTTTTCATGAAGGTAATAATATTGCTCCAATCTAGGTAGACATTTCATCTACGTCTTTCTCATAGATATGTATTTTTTTCATTTTGCAATAACAGTATTCATTCTATAATCTTGAAAATACTTGGGTTTTTATAAGGTTAAAGATAATCTGTTCAACAGTAAGATGAATCAGACTTTTATATTTTAATTGTATCGGAATAAGACCTAATGAAAATGATTTGTTATATAACAATGAGAAAAGCAAGGCACTGCTGAGAGTTGAACTCAGGATCTCCTGGAGACAGGCACTTTAACCAGCTAAGCCACAGCACCCACTTGATTCTTTATTTTGAAACACTTTTCTTTATGGTGTTCAAGAGAATATTGCTTTTTCACTTTTATATTCTTTTCTAAGTTCACACACTTCTCTACTCAAACACTTAAGATGAATGAAGACTCTTCACTTATTCAAAAACACCTCTCTAATTTGAAGCTTACCCTATTCATATCATTTTAAAATATACCTTGCTGAAGAATGGATTAGTTGAATTCAACAATAGAGTGATCATTCACCTCTATCTTGTTCTTTGTCATTTTCTTTTCCCTATTTCAGTCAATGAATTCCTACAAAAATCTTCACAATACCAAGCATTTTATTTAATGTTTAAGATAACTTATTCTAAAGTTCATAGAACCAGATGTTTATTCTTAAATTGTATTCAACATTTGTTTGATGTAAATTATTCGGAAAGCATGGAGAAAACAGTTAGGTTCTGCTGAGATTTGATCTCAGGATTTCCTGTTTACGAGACAGGCGCTTTAACCACTAAGCCACAGCACCAACGTTAACAGAAAGAAATGCATAAATTATTCATTGTTGATGATGAAAATGTGTTTCCTGCTATAAATTCTTCTTTATATGTATTGTAATCTTAAACAGGAAAATATACTCAATCACTACGCAAGGATTCATATATTTTAATAAACAGGTACTCTTATAAAACCCAATTTCATTTCTTGAATTCTTTACAATTTTTTTTCATGAAGGTAATAATATTGCTCCAATCTTGGTAGAGATTTCATCTACGTCTTTCTCATAGATATGTACTTTTTTTCATTTTGCAATAATAGTATTCATTCTATAATCTTGAAAATACCTGGGTTTTTATAAGGTTAAAGGTGATCTGTTCAACAGTAAGATGAATCAGACTTTTATATTTTAATTGTATCGGAATAAGACCTAATGAAAATGATTTGTTATATAACAATGAGGAAATGCAAGGCACTGCTGAGAGATGAACTCAGGATCTCCTGTTTACTAGACAGGCGCTTTAACCAGCTAAGCCACAGCACCCACTTGATTCTTCAATTTGAAACACTTTTCTTTATGGTGTTCAAGAGAATATTGCTTTTTCACTTTCATATTCTTTTCTAAGTTCACACACTTCTCTACTCAAACACTTAAGATGAATGAAGACTCTTCATGTATTCAAAAACACCTCTCTAATTTGAAGTTTACCCTATTCATATCATTTTAAAATATACCTTGCTGAAGAATGGATTAGTTGAATTCAACAATAGAGTGATCATTCACCTCTATCTTGTTCTTTGTCATTTTCTTTTCCCTATTTCAGTCAATGCATTCCTACAAAAATCTTCACAATACCAAGCATTTTATTTAATTTTTAAGATAACTTATTCTAAAGTTCATAGAACCAGATATTTATTCTTAAATTGTTTTCAACATTTGTTTGATGAAAATTATTCGTAAAGCATGGAGAAACCATTTAGGTGCTGCTGAGATTTGAACTCAGAATTTCCTGTTTACGAGACAGGCGCTTTAACCACTAAGCCACAGCACCAACGTTAATAGTAAGAAATGCATACATAATTTATTGTTGATGATGAAAATGTGTTTCCTGCTATAAATTCTTCTTTATATGTATTGTAATCTTAAACACGAAAACATACTCAATCACTACGCAAGTATTAATATGTTTTGATAAACAGGTACTCTTATAAAACTCAATTTCATTTCTTGAATTCTTTAAAAAAAAATCATGAAGGTATTAATATTGCTCAAATCTAGGTAGAAATTTCATCTACGTCTTTCTCATAGATATGTATTTTTTTCATTTTGCAATAACAGTATTCATTCTATAATCTTGAAAATACTTGTGTTTTTATAAGGTTTAAGATGATCTGTTCAACAGTAAGATGAATCAGACTTTTATATTTTAATTGTATCGGAATAAGACCTAATGAAAATGATTTGTTATATAACAATGAGAAAAGCAAGGCACTGCTGAGAGTTGAACTCAGGATCTCCTGTTTACTAGACAGGCGCTTTAACCAGCTAAGCCACAGCACCCACTTGATTCTTAAATTTGAAACACTTTTCTTTATGGTGTTCAAGAGAATATTGCTTTTTCACTTTCATATTCTTTTCTAAGTTCACACACTTCTCTACTCAAACACTTAAGATGAATGAAGACTCTTCACTTATTCAAAAACACCTCTCTAATTTGAAGTTTACCCTAATTCATATCATTTTAAAATATACCTTGCTGAAGAATGGATTAGTTGAATTCAACAATAGAGTGATCATTCACCTCTATCTTGTTCTTTGTCATTTTCTTTTCCCTATTTCAGTCAATGCATTCCTACAAAAATCTTCACAATACCAAGCATTTTATTTAATTTTTAAGATAACTTATTCTAAAATTCATAGAACCAGATGTTTATTCTTAAATTGTATTCAACATTTGTTTGATGAAAATTATTCAGAAAGCATGGAGAAAACATTTAGGTGCCGCTGAGATTTGAACTCAGGATTTCCTGTTTACGAGACAGGCACTTTAACCACTAAGCCACAGCACCAACGTTAATAGTAAGAAATGCATACATAATTTATTGTTGATGATGAAAATGTGTTTCCTGCTATAAATTCTTCTTTATATGTATTGTAATCTTAAACACGAAAACATACTCAATCACTACGCAAGTATTAATATGTTTTAATAAACAGGTACTCTTATAAAACTCAATTTCATTTCTTGAATCCTTTAAAAAACAAAATCATGAAGGTATTAATATTGCTCAAATCTAGGTAGAAATTTCATCTACGTCTTTCTCATAGATATGTCTTTTTTTCATTTGGCAATAACAGTATTCATTCTATAATCTTGAAAATACTTGTGTTTTTATAAGGTTTAAGATGATCTGTTCAACAGTAAGATGAATCAGACTTTTATATTTTAATGGTATCGGAATAAGACCTAATAAAAATGATTTGTTATATAACAATGAGAAAAGCTAGGGACTGCTGAGAGTTGAACTCAGGATCTCCTGTTTACTAGACAGGCGCTTTAACCAGCTAAGCCACAGCACCCACTTGATTCTTAAATTTGAAACACTTTTCTTTATGGTGTTCAAGAGAATATTGCTTTTTCACTTTCATATTCTTTTCTAAGTTCACACACTTCTCTACTGAAACACTTAAGATGAATGAAGACTCTTCACTTATTCAAAAACACCTCTCAAATTTGAAGTTTACCCTATTCATATCATTTTAAAATATACCTTGCTGAAGAATGGATTAGTTGAATTCAACAATAGAGTGATCATTCACCTCTATCTTGTTCTTTGTCATTTTCTTTTCCCTATTTCAGTCAATGCATTCCTACAAAAATCTTCACAATACCAAGCATTTTATTTAATTTTTAAGATAACTTATTCTAAAGTTCATAGAACCAGATGTTTATACTTAAATTGTATTCAACACTTGTTTGATGAAAATTATTCGGAAAGCATGGAGAAAACAGTTAAATGCTGCTGAGAATTGAACTCAGGATTTCCTGTTTACGAGACAGGAGCTTTAACCACTAAGCCACAGCACCAACAGTAATAGTATAAAATGCATAAAGAATTTATTGTTAATGATGAAAATGTGTTTTCTGCTATAAATTCTTCTTTATATGTATTGTAATCTTAAACACGAAAAGATACTCAATCACTACGCAAGGATTAATATGTTTTAATAAGCAGGTACTCCTATAAAACCCAATTTCATTTCTTGAATTCTTTACAATTTTTTTTCATGAAGGTAATATTATTTCTCCAATCTAGGTAGACATTTCATCTACGTCTTTCTCATAGATATGTATTTTTTTCATTTTGCAATAACAGTATTCATTCTATAATCTTGAAAATACTTGGGTTTTTATAAGGTTAAAGATGATCTGTTCAACAGTAAGATGAATCAGACTTTTATATTTTAATTGTATCGGAATAAGACCTAATGAAAATGATTTGTTATATAACAATGAGAAAAGCAAGGCACTGCTGAGAGTTGAACTCAGGATCTCCTGGAGACAGGCGCTTTAACCAGCTAAGCCACAGCACCCACTTGATTCTCTATTTTGAAACACTTTTCTTTATGGTGTTCAAGAGAATATTGCTTTTTCACTTTTATATTCTTTTCTAAGTTCACACACTTCTCTACTCAAACACTTAAGATGAATGAAGACTCTTCACTTATTCAAAAACATCTCTCTAATTTGAAGTTTACCCTATTCATATCATTTTAAAATATACCTTGCTGAAGAATGGATTAGTTGAATTCAACAATAGAGTGATCATTCACCTCTATCTTGTTCTTTGTCATTTTCTTTTCCCTATTTCAGTCAATGCATTCCTACAAAAATCTTCTCAATACCAAGCATTTTATTTAATTTTTAAGATAACTTATTCTAAAGTTCATAGAACCAGATGTTTATTCTTAAATTGTATTCAACATTTGTTTGATGAAAATTATTCGGAAAGCATGGAGAACACAGTTAGGTGCTGTTGAGATTTGAACTCAGGATTTCCTGTTTACGAGACAGGCGCTTTAACCACTAAGCCACAGCACCAACGTTAATAGTAAGAAATGCATACATAATTTATTGTTGATGATGAAAATGTGTTTCCTGCTATAAATTCTTCTTTATATGTATTGTAATCTTAAACACGAAAACATACTCAATCACTACGCAAGTATTAATATGTTTTGATAAACAGGTACTCTTATAAAACTCAATTTCATTTCTTGAATTCTTTAAAAAAAAATCATGAAGGTATTAATATTGCTCAAATCTAGGTAGAAATTTCATCTACGTCTTTCTCATAGATATGTATTTTTTTCATTTTGCAATAACAGTATTCATTCTATAATCTTGAAAATACTTCTGTTTTTATAAGGTTTAAGATGATCTGTTCAACAGTAAGATGAATCAGACTTTTATATTTTAATTGTATCGGAATACGACCTAATGAAAATGATTTGTTATATAACAATGAGAAAAGCAAGGCACTGCTGAGAGTTGAACTCAGGATCTCCTGTTTACTAGACAGGCACTTTAACCAGCTAAGCCACAGCACCCACTTAATTCTTAAATTTGAAACACTTTTCTTTATGGTGTTCAAGAGAATATTGCTTTTTCACTTTCATATTCTTTTCTAAGTTCACACACTTCTCTACTCAAACACTTAAGATGAATGAAGACTTTTCACTTATTCAAAAACACCTCTCTAATTTGAAGTTTACCCTATTCAAATCATTTTAAAATATACCTTGCTGAAGAATGGATTAGTTGAATTCAACAATAGAGTGATCATTCACCTCTATCTTGTTCTTTGTCATTTTCTTTTCCCTATTTCAATCAATGCATTCCTACAAAAATCCTCACAATACCAAGTATTTTATTTAATTTTTAAGATAACTTATTCTAAAGTTCATAGAACCAGATGTTTATACTTAAATTGTATTCATCACTTGTTTGATGAAAATTATTCGGAAAGCATGAAGGAAACAGTTAAATGCTGCTGAGATTTGAACTCAGGATTTCCTGTTTACGAGATAGGAGCTTTAACCACTAAGCCACAGCACCAACGGTTATAGTAAAAAATGCATAAATAATTTATTGTTGATGATGAAAATGTGTTTTCTGCTATAAATTCTTCTTTATATGTATTGTAATCTTAAACACGAAAAGATACTCAATCACTACGCAAGGATTCATATATTTTAATAAACAGGTACTCTTATAAAACCCAATTTCATTTCTTGAATTCTTTACAATTTTTTTTCATGAAGGTAATAATATTGCTCCAATCTTGGTAGAGATTTCATCTACGTCTTTCTCATAGATATGTACTTTTTTTCATTTTGCAATAATAGTATTCATTCTATAATCTTGAAAATACCTGGGTTTTTATAAGGTTAAAGGTGATCTGTTCAACAGTAAGATGAATCAGACTTTTATATTTTAATTGTATCGGAATAAGACCTAATGAAAATGATTTGTTATATAACAATGAGGAAATGCAAGGCACTGCTGAGAGATGAACTCAGGATCTCCTGTTTACTAGACAGGCGCTTTAACCAGCTAAGCCACAGCACCCACTTGATTCTTCAATTTGAAACACTTTTCTTTATGGTGTTCAAGAGAATATTGCTTTTTCACTTTCATATTCTTTTCTAAGTTCACACACTTCTCTACTCAAACACTTAAGATGAATGAAGACTCTTCATGTATTCAAAAACACCTCTCTAATTTGAAGTTTACCCTATTCATATCATTTTAAAATATACCTTGCTGAAGAATGGATTAGTTGAATTCAACAATAGAGTGATCATTCACCTCTATCTTGTTCTTTGTCATTTTCTTTTCCCTATTTCAGTCAATGCATTCCTACAAAAATCTTCACAATACCAAGCATTTTATTTAATTTTTAAGATAACTTATTCTAAAGTTCATAGAACCAGATATTTATTCTTAAATTGTTTTCAACATTTGTTTGATGAAAATTATTCGTAAAGCATGGAGAAACCATTTAGGTGCTGCTGAGATTTGAACTCAGAATTTCCTGTTTACGAGACAGGCGCTTTAACCACTAAGCCACAGCACCAACGTTAATAGTAAGAAATGCATACATAATTTATTGTTGATGATGAAAATGTGTTTCCTGCTATAAATTCTTCTTTATATGTATTGTAATCTTAAACACGAAAACATACTCAATCACTACGCAAGTATTAATATGTTTTGATAAACAGGTACTCTTATAAAACTCAATTTCATTTCTTGAATTCTTTAAAAAAAAATCATGAAGGTATTAATATTGCTCAAATCTAGGTAGAAATTTCATCTACGTCTTTCTCATAGATATGTATTTTTTTCATTTTGCAATAACAGTATTCATTCTATAATCTTGAAAATACTTGTGTTTTTATAAGGTTTAAGATGATCTGTTCAACAGTAAGATGAATCAGACTTTTATATTTTAATTGTATCGGAATAAGACCTAATGAAAATGATTTGTTATATAACAATGAGAAAAGCAAGGCACTGCTGAGAGTTGAACTCAGGATCTCCTGTTTACTAGACAGGCGCTTTAACCAGCTAAGCCACAGCACCCACTTGATTCTTAAATTTGAAACACTTTTCTTTATGGTGTTCAAGAGAATATTGCTTTTTCACTTTCATATTCTTTTCTAAGTTCACACACTTCTCTACTCAAACACTTAAGATGAATGAAGACTCTTCACTTATTCAAAAACACCTCTCTAATTTGAAGTTTACCCTAATTCATATCATTTTAAAATATACCTTGCTGAAGAATGGATTAGTTGAATTCAACAATAGAGTGATCATTCACCTCTATCTTGTTCTTTGTCATTTTCTTTTCCCTATTTCAGTCAATGCATTCCTACAAAAATCTTCACAATACCAAGCATTTTATTTAATTTTTAAGATAACTTATTCTAAAATTCATAGAACCAGATGTTTATTCTTAAATTGTATTCAACATTTGTTTGATGAAAATTATTCAGAAAGCATGGAGAAAACATTTAGGTGCCGCTGAGATTTAAACTCAGGATTTCCTGTTTACGAGACAGGCACTTTAACCACTAAGCCACAGCACCAACGTTAATAGTAAGAACTGCATACATAATTTATTGTTGATGATGAAAATGTGTTTCCTGCTATAAATTCTTCTTTATATGTATTGTAATCTTAAACACGAAAACATACTCAATCACTACGCAAGTATTAATATGTTTTAATAAACAGGTACTCTTATAAAACTCAATTTCATTTCTTGAATCCTTTAAAAAACAAAATCATGAAGGTATTAATATTGCTCAAATCTAGGTAGAAATTTCATCTACGTCTTTCTCATAGATATGTCTTTTTTTCATTTGGCAATAACAGTATTCATTCTATAATCTTGAAAATACTTGTGTTTTTATAAGGTTTAAGATGATCTGTTCAACAGTAAGATGAATCAGACTTTTATATTTTAATTGTATCGGAATAAGACCTAATAAAAATGATTTGTTATATAACAATGAGAAAAGCTAGGGACTGCTGAGAGTTGAACTCAGGATCTCCTGTTTACTAGACAGGCACTTTAACCAGCTAAGCCACAGCACCCACTTAATTCTTAAATTTGAAACACTTTTCTTTATGGTGTTCAAGAGAATATTGCTTTTTCACTTTCATATTCTTTTCTAAGTTCACACACTTCTCTACTCAAACACTTAAGATGAATGAAGACTCTTCACTTATTCAAAAACACCTCTCTAATTTGAAGTTTACCCTATTCATATCATTTTAAAATATACCTTGCTGAAGAATGGATTAGTTGAATTCAACAATAGAGTGATCATTCACCTCTATCTTGTTCTTTGTCATTTTCTTTTCCCTATTTCAGTCAATGCATTCCTACAAAAATCTTCACAATACCAAGCATTTTATTTAATTTTTAAGATAACTTATTCTAAAGTTCATAGAACCAGATGTTCATTCCTAAATTGTATTCAACATTTGTTTGATGAAAATTATTCGGAAAGCATGGAGAAAACATTAAGGTGCTGCTGAGATTTGAACTCAGGATTTCCTGTTTACGAGACAGGCGCTTTAACCACTAAGCCACAGCACCAACGTTAATAGTAAGAAATGCATACATAATTTATTGTTGATGATGAAAATGTGTTTCCTGCTATAAATTCTTCTTTATATGTATTGTAATCTTAAACACGAAAACATACTCAATCACTACGCAAGTATTAATATGTTTTAATAAACAGGTACTCTTATAAAACTCAATTTCATTTCTTGAATCCTTTAAAAAAAAATCATGAAGGTATTAATATTGCTCAAATCTAGGTAGAAATTTCATCTACGTCTTTCTCATAGATATGTATTTTTTTCATTTTGCAATAACAGTATTCATTCTATAATCTTGAAAATACTTCTGTTTTTATAAGGTTTAAGAAGATCTGTTCAACAGTAAGATGAATCAGACTTTTATATTTTAATGGTATCGGAATAAGACCTAATAAAAATGATTTGTTATATAACAATGAGAAAAGCTAGGGACTGCTGAGAGTTGAACTCAGGATCTCCTGTTTACTAGACAGGCACTTTAACCAGCTAAGCCACAGCACCCACTTGATTCTTAAATTTGAAACACTTTTCTTTATGGTGTTCAAGAGAATATTGCTTTTTCACTTTCATATTCTTTTCTAAGTTCACACACTTCTCTACTCAAACACTTAAGATGAATGAAGACTCTTCACTTATTCAAAAACACCTCTCAAATTTGAAGTTTACCCTATTCATATCATTTTAAAATATACCTTGCTGAAGAATGGATTAGTTGAGTTCAACAATAGAGTGATCATTCACCTCTATCTTGTTCTTTGTCATTTTCTTTTCCATATTTCAGTCAATGCATTCCTACAAAAATCTTCACTATACCAAGCATTTTATTTAATTTTTAAGATAACTTATTCTAAAGTTCATAGAACCAGATGTTTATAATTAAATTGTATTCAACACTTGTTTGATGAAATTTATTCGGAAAGCATGGAGAAAACAGTTAAATGCTGCTGAGAATTGAACTCAGGATTCCCTGTTTACGAGACAGGAGCTTTAACCACTAAGCCACAGCACCAACAGTAATAGTAAAAAATGCATAAAGAATTTATTGTTAATGATGAAAATGTGTTTTCTGCTATAAATTCTTCTTTATATGTATTGTAATCTTAAACACGAAAAGATACTCAATCACTACGCAAGGATTAATATGTTTTAATAAGCAGGTACTCCTATAAAACCCAATTTCATTTCTTGAATTCTTTACAATTTTTTTACATGAAGGTAATATTATTGCTCCAATCTAGGTAGACATTTCATCTACGTCTTTCTCATAGATATGTATTTTTTTCATTTTGCAATAACAGTATTCATTCTATAATCTTGAAAATACTTGGGTTTTTATAAGGTTAAAGATGATCTGTTCAACAGTAAGATGAATCAGACTTTTATATTTTAATTGTATCGGAATAAGACCTAATGAAAATGATTTGTTATATAACAATGAGAAAAGCAAGGCACTGCTGAGAGTTGAACTCAGGATCTCCTGGAGACAGGCGCTTTAACCAGCTAAGCAACAGCACCCACTTGATTCTCTATTTTGAAACACTTTTCTTTATGGTGTTCAAGAGAATATTGCTTTTTCACTTTTATATTCTTTTCTAAGTTCACACACTTCTCTACTCAAACACTTAAGATGAATGAAGACTCTTCACTTATTCAAAAACACCTCTCTAATTTGAAGTTTACCCTATTCATATCATTTTAAAATATACCTTGCTGAAGAATGGATTAGTTGAATTCAACAATAGAGTGATCATTCACCTCTATCTTGTTCTTTGTCATTTTCTTTTCCCTATTTCAGTCAATGCATTCCTACAAAAATCTTCACAATACCAAGCATTTTTTTTAATGTTTAAGATAACTTATTCTAAAGTTCATAGAACCAGATGTTTATTCTTAAATTGTATTCAACATTTGTTTGATGTAAAATATTCAGAAAGCATGGAGAAAACAGTTAGGTTCTGCTGAGATTTGAACTCAGGATTTCCTGTTTATGAATCAGGCGCTTTAACCACTAAGCCACAGCACCAACGTTGACAGTAAGAAATGCATAAATTATTCATTGTTGATGATGAAAATGTGTTTCCTGCTATAAATTCTTCTTTATATGTATTGTAATCTTAAACAGGAAAACATACTCACTACGCAAGTATTAATATGTTTTAATGAACAGGTACTCTTATAAAACCCAATTTCATTTCTTGAATTCTTTACAATTTTTTTTCATGAAGGTAATAATATTGCTCCAATCTAGGTAGACATTTCATCTACGTCTTTCTCATAGATATGTATTTTTTTCATTTTGCAATAACATTATTCATTCTATAATCTTGAAAATACTTGGGTTTTTATAAGGTTAAAGATGATCTGTTCATCAGTAAGATGAATCAGACTTTTATATTTTAATTGTATCGGAATAAGACCTAATGAAAATGATTTGTTATATATTACAATGAGAAAAGCAAGGCGCTGCTGAGATTTGAACTCAGGATTTCCTGTTTACTAGACAGGCGCTTTAACCAGCTAAGCCACAGCACCCACTTGATTCTTAAATTTGAAACACTTTTCTTTATGGTGTTCAAGAGAATATTGCTTTTTCACTTTCATATTCTTTTCTAAGTTCACACACTTCTCTACTCAAACACTTAAGATGAACGAAGACTCTTCACTTATTCAAAAACACCTCTCTAATTTGAAGTTTACCCTATTCATATCATTTTAAAATATTCCTTGCTGAAGAATGGATTTGTTGAATTCCACAATAGAGTGATCATTCACCTCTATCTTGTTCTTTGTCATTTTCTTTTCCCTATTTCAGTCAATGCATTCCTACAAAAATCTTCACAATACCAAGCATTTTATTTCATTTTTAAGATAACTTATTCTAAAGTTCATAGAACCAGATGTTTATTCTTAAATTGTATTCAACATTTGTTTGATGAAAATTATTCGGAAAGAATGGAGAAAAGAGTTAGGTGCTGTTGAGATTTGAACTCAGGATTTCCTGTTTAAGAGACAGGCGCTTTAACCACTAAGCCACAGCACCAACGTTAATAGTAAGAAATGCATACATAATTTATTGTTGATGATGAAAATGTGTTTCCTGCTATAAATTCTTCTTACTATTGTATTGTAATCTTAAACACGAAAACATACTCAATCACTACGCAAGTATTAATATGTTTTAATAAACAGGTACTCTCATAAAACTAAATTTTTTTTCTTGAATTCTTTAAAAAAAAATCATGAAGGTATTAATTTTGCTCAAATCTAGGTAGAAATTTCATCTACGTCTTTCTCATAGATATGTATTTTTTTTATTTGGCAATAACAGTATTAATTCTATAATCTTGAAAATACTTGTGTTTTTATAAGGTTTAAGATGATCTGTTCAACAGTAAGATGAATCAGACTTTTATATTTTAATTGTATCGGAATAAGACCTAATGAAAATGATTTGTTATATAACAATGAGAAAAGCAAGGCACAGCTGAGAGTTGAACTCAGGATCTCCTGTTTAGTAGACAGGCGTTTTAACCAGCTAAGCCACAGCACCCACTTGATTTTTAATTTTGAAAACTTTTTCTTTATGGTGTTCAAGAGAATAATGCTTTTTCACTTTCATATTCTTTTCTAAGTTCACACACTTCTCTACTCATAAACTTAAGTTGAATGAAGACTCTTCACTTATTCAAAAACACCTCTCTAATTTGAAGTTTACCCTATTCATATCATTTTAAAATATACCTTGCTGAAGAATGGATTAGTTGAATTCAACAATAGAGTGATCATTCACCTCTATCTTGTTCTTTGTCATTTTCTTTTCCCTATTTCAATCAATGCATTCCTACAAAAATCTTCACAATACCAAGTATTTTATTTAATTTTTAAGATAACTTATTCTAAAGTTCATAGAACCAGATGTTTATACTTAAATTGTATTCAACACTTGTTTGATGAAAAATATTCGGAAAGCATGAAGAAAACAGTTAAATACTGCTGAGATTTGAACTCAGGATTTCCTGTTTAGGAGATAGGAGCTTTAACCACTTAGCCACAGCACCAACGGTAATAGTAAAAAATGCATAAATAATTTATTGTTGATGATGAAAATGTGTTTTCTGCTATAAATTCTTCTTTATATGTATTGTAATCTTAAACACGAAAAGATACTCAATCACTACGCAAGGATTCATATATTTTAATAAACAGGTACTCTTATAAAACCCAATTTCATTTCTTGAATTCTTTACAATTTTTTTTCATGAAGGTAATAATATTGCTCCAATCTTGGTAGACATTTCATCTACGTCTTTCTCATAGATATGTACTTTTTTTCATTTTGCAATATTAGTATTCATTCTATAATCTTGAAAATACCTGGGTTTTTATAAGGTTAAAGGTGATCTGTTCAACAGTAAGATGAATCAGACTTTTATATTTTAATTGTATCGGAATAAGACCTAATGAAAATGATTTGTTATATAACAATGAGAAAATGCAAGGCACTGCTGAGAGATGAACTCAGGATCTCCTGTTTACTAGACAGGCGCTTTAACCAGCTAAGCCACAGCACCCACTTGATTCTTAAATTTGAAACACTTTTCTTTATGGTGTTCAAGAGAATATTGCTTTTTCACTTTCATATTCTTTTCTAAGTTCACACACTTCTCTACTCAAACACTTAAGATGAATGAAGACTCTTCACTTATTCAAAAACACCTCTCTAATTTGAAGTTTACCCTATTCATATCATTTTAAAATATACCTTGCTGAAGAATGGATTAGTTGAATTCAACAATAGAGTGATCATTCACCTCTATCTTGTTCTTTGTCATTTTCTTTTCCCTATTTCAGTCAATGCATTCCTACAAAAATCTTCACAATACCAAGCATTTTATTTAATTTTTAAGATAACTTATTCTAAAGTTCATAGAACCAGATGTTTATTCTTAAATTGTATTCAACATTTGTTTGATGAAAATTATTCGGAAAGCATGGAGAAAACATTTAGGTGCTGCTGAGATTTGAACTCAGAATTTCCTGTTTACGAGACAGGCGCTTTAACCACTAAGCCACAGCACCAACGTTAATAGTAAGAAATGCATACATAATTTATTGTTGATGATGAAAATGTGTTTCCTGCTATAAATTCTTCTTTATATGTATTGTAATCTTAAACACGAAAACATACTCAATCACTACGCAAGTATTAATATGTTTTGATAAACAGGTACTCTTATAAAACTCAATTTCATTTCTTGAATTCTTTAAAAAAAAATCATGAAGGTATTAATATTGCTCAAATCTAGGTAGAAATTTCATCTACATCTTTCTCATATATATGTATTTTTTTCATTTTGCAATAACAGTATTCATTCTATAATCTTGAAAATACTTGTGTTTTTATAAGGTTTAAGATGATCTGTTCAACAGTAAGATGAATCAGACTTTTATATTTTAATTGTATCGGAATAAGACCTAATGAAAATGATTTGTTATATAACAATGAGAAAAGCAAGGCACAGCTGAGAGTTGAACTCAGGATCTCCTGTTTACTCGACAGGCGCTTTAACCAGCTAAGCCACAGCACCCACTTGATTCTTAACTTTGAAACACTTTTCTTTATGGTGTTCAAGAGAATATTGCTTTTTCACTTTCATATTCTTTTCTAAGTTCACACACTTCTCTACTCAAACACTTAAGATGAATGAAGACTCTTCACTTATTCAAAAACACCTCTCTAATTTGAAGTTTACCCTATTCATATCATTTTAAAATATACCTTGCTGAAGAATGGATTAGTTGAATTCAACAATAGAGTGATCATTCACCTCTATCTTGTTCTTTGTCATTTTCTTTTCCCTATTTCAGTCAATGCATTCCTACAAAAATCTTCACAATACCAAGCATTTTATTTAATTTTTAAGATAACTTATTCTAAAGTTCATAGAACCAGATGTTTATTCTTAAATTGTATTCAACATTTGTTTGATGAAAATTATTCAGAAAGCATGGAGAAAACATTTAGGTGCTGCTGAGATTTGAACTCAGGATTTCCTGTTTACGAGACAGGCGCTTTAACCACTAAGCCACAGCACCAACGTTAATAGTAAGAAATGCATACATAATTTATTGTTGATGATGAAAATGTGTTTCCTGCTATAAATTCCTCTTTATATGTATTGTAATCTTAAACACGAAAACATACTCAATCACTACGCAAGTATTATTTATATTTTAATAAACAGGTACTCTTATAAAACTCAATTTCATTTCTTGAATCCTTTAAAAAAAAAATCATGAAGGTATTAATATTGCTCAAATCTAGGTAGAAATTTCATCTGCGTCTTTCTCATAGATATGTCTTTTTTTCATTTGGCAATAACAGTATTCATTCTATAATCTTGAAAATACTTGTGTTTTTATAAGGTTTAAGATGATCTGTTCAACAGTAAGATGAATCAGACTTTTATATTTTAATGGTATCGGAATAAGACCTAATAAAAATGATTTGTTATATAACAATGAGAAAAGCTAGGGACTGCTGAGAGTTGAACTCAGGATCTCCTGTTTACTAGACAGGCGCTTTAACCAGCTAAGCCACAGCACCCACTTGATTCTTAAATTTGAAACACTTTTCTTTATGGTGTTCAAGAGAATATTGCTTTTTCACTTTCATATTCTTTTCTAAGTTCACACACTTCTCTACTCAAACATTTAAGATGAATGAAGACTCTTCACTTATTCAAAAACACCTCTCAAATTTGAAGTTTACCCTATTCATATCATTTTAAAATATACCTTGCTGAAGAATGGATTAGTTGAATTCAACAATAGAGTGATCATTCACCTCTATCTTGTTCTTTGTCATTTTCTTTTCCCTATTTCAGTCAATGCATTCCTACAAAAATCTTCACAATACCAAGCATTTTATTTAATTTTTAAGATAACTTATTCTAAAGTTCATAGAACCAGATGTTTATACTTAAATTGTATTCAACACTTGTTTGATGAAAATTATTCGGAAAGCATGGAGAAAACAGTTAAATGCTGCTGAGAATTGAACTCAGGATTTCCTGTTTACGAGACAGGAGCTTTAACCACTAAGCCACAGCACCAACAGTAATAGTAAAAAATGCATAAAGAATTTATTGTTAATGATGAAAATGTGTTTTCTGCTATAAATTCTTCTTTATATGTATTGTAATCTTAAACACGAAAAGATACTCAATCACTACGCAAGGATTAATATGTTTTAATAAGCAGGTACTCCTATAAAACCCAATTTCATTTCTTGAATTCTTGACAATTTTTTTTCATGAAGGTAATATTATTGCTCCAATCTAGGTAGACATTTCATCTACGTCTTTCTCATAGATATGTATTTTTTTCATTTTGCAATAACAGTATTCATTCTATAATCTTGAAAATACTTGGGTTTTTATAAGGTTAAAGATGATCTGTTCAACAGTAAGATGAATCAGACTTTTATATTTTAATTGTATCGGAATAAGACCTAATGAAAATGATTTGTTATATAACAATGAGAAAAGCAAGGCACTGCTGAGAGTTGAACTCAGGATCTCCTGGAGACAGGCGCTTTAACCAGCTAAGCCACAGCACCCACTTGACTCTCTATTTTGAAACACTTTTCTTTATGGTGTTCAAGAGAATATTGCTTTTTCACTTTTATATTCTTTTCTAAGTTCACAAACTTCTCTACTCAAACACTTAAGATGAATGAAGACTCTTCACTTATTCAAAAACACCTCTCTAATTTGAAGTTTACCCTATTCATATCATTTTAAAATATACCTTGCTGAAGAATGGATTAGTTGAATTCAACAATAGAGTGATCATTTACCTCTATCTTGTTCTTTGTCATTTTCTTTTCCCTATTTCAGTCAATGCATTCCTACAAAAATCTTCTCAATACCAAGCATTTTATTTAATTTTTAAGATAACTTATTCTAAAGTTCATAGAACCAGATGTTTATTCTTAAATTGTATTCAACATTTGTTTGATGAAAATTATTCGGAAAGCATGGAGAACACAGTTAGGTGCTGTTGAGATTTGAACTCAGGATTTCCTGTTTACGAGACAGGCGCTTTAACCACTAAGCCACAGCACCAACGTTAATAGTAAGAAATGCATACATAATTTATTGTTGATGATGAAAATGTGTTTCCTGCTATAAATTCTTCTTTATATGTATTGTAATCTTAAACACGAAAACATACTCAATCACTACGCAAGTATTAATATGTTTTGATAAACAGGTACTCTTATAAAACTCAATTTCATTTCTTGAATTCTTTAAAAAAAATCATGAAGGTATTAATATTGCTCAAATCTAGGTAGAAATTTCATCTACGTCTTTCTCATAGATATGTATTTTTTTCATTTTGCAATAACAGTATTCATTCTATAATCTTGAAAATACTTCTGTTTTTATAAGGTTTAAGATGATCTGTTCAACAGTAAGATGAATCAGACTTTTATATTTTAATGGTATCGGAATAAGACCTAATAAAAATGATTTGTTATATAACAATGAGAAAAGATAGGGACTGCTGAGATTTGAACTCAGGATTTCCTGTTTACTAGACAGGCGCTTTAACCAGCTAAGCCACAGCACCCACTTGATTCTTAAATTTGAAACACTTTTCTTTATGGTGTTCAAGAGAATATTGCTTTTTCACTTTCATATTCTTTTCTAAGTTCACACACTTCTCTACTCAAACACTTAAGATGAATGAAGACTCTTCACTTATTCAAAAACACCTCTCTAATTTGAAGTTTACCCTATTCATATCATTTTAAAATATTCCTTGCTGAAGAATGGATTTGTTGAATTCCACAATAGAGTGATCATTCACCTCTATCTTGTTCTTTGTCATTTTCTTTTCCCTATTTCAGTCAATGCATTCCTACAAAAATCTTCACAATACCAAGCATTTTATTTCATTTTTAAGATAACTTATTCTAAAGTTCATAGAACCAGATGTTTATTCTTAAATTGTATTCAACATTTGTTTGATGAAAATTATTTGGAAAGAATGGAGAAAAGAGTTAGGTGCTGTTGAGATTTGAACTCAGGATTTCCTGTTTAAGAGACAGGCGCTTTAACCACTAAGCCACAGCACCAACGTTAATAGTAAGAAATGCATACATAATTTATTGTTGATGATGAAAATGTGTTTCCTGCTATAAATTCTTCTTACTATTGTATTGTAATCTTAAACACGAAAACATACTCAATCACTACGCAAGTATTAATATGTTTTAATAAACAGGTACTCTCATAAAACTCAATTTTTTTTCTTGAATTCTTTAAAAAAAAATCATGAAGGTATTAATATTGCTCAAATCTAGGTAGAAATTTCATCTACGTCTTTCTCATAGATATGTATTTTTTTTATTTGGCAATAACAGTATTAATTCTATAATCTTGAAAATACTTGTGTTTTTATAAGGTTTAAGATGATCTGTTCAACAGTAAGATGAATCAGACTTTTATATTTTAATTGTATCGGAATAAGACCTAATGAAAATGATTTGTTATATAACAATGAGAAAAGCAAGGCACAGCTGAGAGTTGAACTCAGGATCTCCTGTTTAGTAGACAGGCGTTTTAACCAGCTAAGCCACAGCACCCACTTGATTCTTAATTTTGAAAACTTTTTCTTTATGGTGTTCAAGAGAATAATGCTTTTTCACTTTCATATTCTTTTCTAAGTTCACACACTTCTCTACTCATAAACTTAAGATGAATGAAGACTCTTCACTTATTCAAAAACACCTCTCTAATTTGAAGTTTACCCTATTCATATCATTTTAAAATATACCTTGCTGAAGAATGGATTAGTTGAATTCAACAATAGAGTGATCATTCACCTCTATCTTGTTCTTTGTCATTTTCTTTTCCCTATTTCAATCAATGCATTCCTACAAAAATCTTCACAATACCAAGTATTTTATTTAATTTTTAAGATAACTTATTCTAAAGTTCATAGAACCAGATGTTTATACTTAAATTGTATTCAACACTTGTTTGATGAAAAATATTCGGAAAGCATGAAGAAAACAGTTAAATACTGCTGAGATTTGAACTCAGGATTTCCTGTTTAGGAGTCAAAGTCAAAGTCAAAAGTTTATTATGATTTGGCTCTCAATGAGGGCCACATAAAATAACATACATGTAAACATACTTTAAAACACAAACTTAATACAACGACTAAACGACCACTTGTTATATACAAAGTTACACTCATCAACATCTCGCCAGAATCACATTAATAAATATCTAAAAATTCTTTAAAATATTTAAAAATTCTAAAACAGAACATTTCATTAGGGGGGCAGAGGAGAGCATTAAAAAACATTTTTACATTCGTAATTCCCATTTGTATACAGATTGGTTTTATCCATTTTTTCCTCAATAAGTACAGGCCTGGGCAAATAAGCAGAACATGTTTAAAATCTTGAGCGGCATTATTACAAAAATTACACAAGGGGGACACTCCATACCATTTTGCAAGTAATGTATTTAGTGGAAGCAAATTGTGGCGAAGGAGGTACCATACCCTACGGACACCATGCGGAATGTTCCAAGTTAGATATTGTTGAGCTTGTTTTGGTGTATAGGTTAAAACCAGGAGTTCCCTATCTTTATCTTTCTGTTGGGCAAGTATATCCAGTTTGTAGCAGTATTCCCAGGACATACTTTTTAACTTTAGCTTTAGTTCTAATGGAGAAAGTAAAAACAACGTACTTTCATCCAATTCCAATATTGAAACAGCCAGTCGAAAGTTTTTTACTAGCTGCGAGAACTCATTAAAGTTGCCCAAGAGCTCCTTTTTTAAGCTTTCTCGTAAGGTTCCTGGTTTGCCTCGGGCCAAGCATGTTATCCATTTTACTAGAGCAGCTAACCCTTGAGCCCTACAACTTCGCAGTCCGAATTCCAGCCTGCAAGATGAAGTGGAGCAGGCAGAATTTAATGAAGAAATTTTCCTTAATACCTTCCCCTCCATTTTTTGCATAAACTCCCATTGATATGGGTCCACCAATTCCATTCCATACAAGAGGGTAGCAGGAATCTTTGCACGGAATACATCCAAGCAACATGAGAAGTGTCTCCTCCCAGTCGCTTTGTACAAGGAACATAATCCCCTCCCATGGGCCATTGCTTTTCTAGAGTTATTTTCAATGTGGGGTTTCTCACTAAGGTTAGAACATATTATTTTGCCCAAAAACGTATAAGAGTTAACTACCTCTAGTTTTTCACCACTTAATGTCCAATTAAAACCCTTGGACCTGCATTTCTTTTTTCCAAAGATGCACATAACTTTACTTTTTGAACTATTGATTTTCATAAAGTGTGCATCGGCGAATTTATTCAATGTATGGAGACGATTAGAGAGACCTTTCGGGGTCAGATCTAGAACAAGAATATCGTCTGCGTACATTAGAATGGGTATGGCAGTTCCTCCAATTTTTGGGGCTAATCCCTCACAGTCAGCAACAGCAGTTGGCAAATCAGCCATATATAGGGAGAACAAAGTAGGTGCCAGTATGCATCCTTGTTTTAAGCCATTGCGAGATGGGATGGCTTGGGAGAGACCCCTATCACCTCCTTGTAGCACCCGACACCATGTGTTCCAATGCAAGGACCTAACTAAGTCCAATAAATGTCCCGGCATGCCCAATGCCGACAGCTTTCTCCACAGCGTTGGTCTGTCCACCCTATCGAACGCTGCAGAGAAATCTATAAATGCTGCATATACGCCTCCACCACGTACACGAACATATTTATCTACAATTACCTGTAGCATGGTTAAGTTGTCCAGAGTTCCGTGCTCTTTTCGGAAACCTGTCTGTTCCCTGGGTATAATATTATTTTTATCTGCCCATTCTGTTATAGATATTAATAAAAGTTTAGCAAAGATTTTCCCTATAGCATCCAGTAATGCAATTAGACGGTAATTAGCGGGATTAGCCCGGTCTCCTTTTTTAAAAATTGGGATCAGGATGCTTCCCTGCCAAGAGTCCGGGACTGCTCTTGTTTTAAAACACACCCGAAACACTGGAAGAAGGATCCTACTCCAAGTAGTTACATCTTGCTTAATTGTGGACATAGGCACTTCATCTGGTCCCATAGCTCCTGAAGAGCGCATACTCCTGATTGTACTGGCTATGGTGTGCTCAGTGGGGAGTTCCATTATAACGTCAGAATTGGAATCTGGAACCCAAACATCGGTCCCTACGTGGTTGGACGCATATAGAGTAGTCACAAATTGGGTCCAGACATTTTCAGTGATTGCAATCGGAGTGGGCGTTGTTACAGATCCACATCCTTGCCTTATTATAGACCAAAAATCTCTGACGTTTTTGCACTTAGATGCCTCTTTTAGCTTAATCCATAAGATATCTTCTTTATCTCTTTTTAATTTGGCTCTCAATCTCACCCTCCTTCTTTTTAATAAAGCTAGTTTTAACCCAAGCTCTCCAGATCTATTTAGGTATTGCATCCTAACAACTTTATTAATTTCTTTATTCAACCTTAATAGAGGACTAGGAGAGAAACATTTCTTTTTAGAATTTCCTGAAGTCCTAACTATTTCAGTAATTTTTTGGATAAGGGTTTCGAGGAACATAAATTCCCTTCCCTGCCAATAGTCAAGCTCAGTTAGAAATTGGGTAAGGATGTTTTGTACATCTTTGTTATAACTAGATCTCCAATAACATCTATCTGAGTGACTATTAATGGTAAAACCTCTGTTCTTTAATGACCAGAGGTCAGCTTCAGGAGATGTTAAAGAAACAGTTAATTTAATGATTTTATGATCGCTCAAGGGCGTATAAGAGATTACCAAATCTTTGCAGAGAGAGAACATTTCAAAGTCTGTAATTACGTAATCCAAATTAGATTCTCCCCTGGATGAACCATGAGTGTAATTAGCTGGAGTATCAGAGGGCATTCTGCCGTTTATAATAATTCCCTCTATGGCATTGAGTTCCCCGAGGAGAATCTTGCCCCTTTTATTAGTTTTTATTTTATTGGGCAAAGAGGCTTGGGGGATATTATAAACCTCTTCCTTTGCTTTGTTTCTAAATAAGTCTAGGGAAATGTTAGACACTTTACAGTTTAAGTCCCC
Source organism: Lissotriton vulgaris (assembly GCF_964263255.1). NCBI lineage: Eukaryota > Metazoa > Chordata > Amphibia > Caudata > Salamandridae > Lissotriton > Lissotriton vulgaris. The sequence continues at coordinate 443,314,221 of NC_141700.1, forward strand.
CACTAATAATAGGTATGGGGGATCATCCACCTCTAATAGACGCTTTAGATAGGAAAACATACGTTTTAAAACTACCGTAAAATAATCTTCAGGTGGAATATAGGCGTTTACTATGATAAACGAGGTCCGTTGGACACCAGGATCCAGGTTAGAAATAGTTATAACTTGGAATAGATTACTCTCGTCCTTATAGTGTGCGAAATGCCATTGTAGTGCATTTGATAATAGACAGGCAATTCCGCCTTTAGCGTGGCCCTTCTTTGATGGCGTTGCGGGAGCCTCCAGGACGAAGTAATCATTTCCAACATGTGGGAAAATATGACACCATGTTTCTTGGATACATAACACATCTGCATTTTGGGAGAAGAGATAATCAAATTTTTCAGGGCAGTTAGTCAAGCCGGCCGCATTCCAAGAGACAATTTTTAAACAATGGTTAAAGATGTGAGGGTGACCGTGGGTTTCTCAAGGTGGTGTTTGAGAGAACTCCAGGTAGCCAGTTCCACATCGCAGAGTCTTCAGTAAGTAGATTGTCTGTACTACTAGGTACAGGACAAACCTGGGAAACCATGCGTTTGCCTCTAGAGATCCAAATTTTTAGATCGTTATTACATAACGGAAGGACATCCTGTCCCATGTTTAACTTTGTGTTCCTTTCATTAAGAGAAAGGCACAAATTTTTATTTACATAGGGTAGGACGTCAATACCTCTACATTGAAATGCTTCGGCTTGTTGGAGAACTAGGTTAGTAATTATCTTTGAATAAAATTTTACCCTTATTCGTTGGCCATTTAATGATCTTATTGGCGTAACTAAATCTATATCATTTGATAGGACCAACTTTAGACTTTCAATCTCCTTAAAGCAGCTAAGTAACAAAGATCTATTCATTTTTAGATCAGAGTCAAATAATGGAAGAAAATCTAGTACACAAGTGTCCACATATGAGATTGGACTTTTTACAGATTGTGGTATTGCCTTCTTAGCTATCTCCTTCTGAGGCAGAAAAATAGGAGCAGTTGGATTATATACTCGTGTTACTATCGGGAAATATTTATCATCTGTACTTGTAAGTTGAGGAACAGGGGCATCAACTACTAAACCAGAGACCACCATATCCGTGTTTACTTCAGCCGAGGGAAGTCCCTTGGAATCCTCTAAAATATTTTCCACTTCCACCTTCTCCGGACTAACAGAGGGAAGACTATGCCCTCTTTCTATGGGAGCAGGTGTTACAGTTATTATATGTTTTGGAAAAATAATTTGTCTAGGTCTTTTCTTTTTATATTTACGTGTAGGTTTCCCCTTTTTTTCTCTTGATTTCATTTTGGTGACTTTTGGAGACCCCGAGGCAACTTCTGGCTCCTTTTTATCCTGTGCAAAAATAGGAAAGAGATCGTGGCCCCCCGTTGTAGGAGCTTCACAGACACTCTCTTCCTGCTCAGGTAACAAAGGCTCAATCCTCAAATGCGAGGCGGGTGAAATAGGTTGATTAAGTGACTTAAGCATCCCCGCCTCTGTGGAAGATCCCAGATGAGCCTCTCCCCTCTCTTCTATAATATTGTCTGCCTCATTAAGAACAGAAAGACCTGTGTCAACAGGAATAGTGGGAGGCTTAAGTACCTTTTCTACCAATTTCCCATTTTGTGCCAACAAAGCCTGCAGAATCTCAGTAACCGAAGACAAGATACAGTCAGAATTTACAGCAAATTTTCCCATTAGCAATAACATAGAGGATAAAATTTGTTCCAGGGCAATGAGTGACTCTGAGATAGGTTTTTCGTTTTTTGGGAAATTTGAAGATGTGAGGGGACAAATCCCTGACATGTTAAAGTGCGGGGATTGTATCTCAAACTGCGGAGAAAGACTATCTTTAGATCTGATGGAAGGCGTACTACTATATAATAGTAGACCAGATGGAGTTTCACCACGTGGAGTTTTATTACCTACTAAGTGGGGTAAAGATGTCTTATCTATGTATCGGCCGCAGAGTTCTAAATCAATGCTGTTGAGTATAGAGATATCGCCCTTATCCTCTTCCAGAATACCGTTCCCTATAGGAATTTCATGGGTCAAGGATTGCGATTTTAGCAAGGGGACAGCATCAATCATATTCACAGCACATTTTGAACGGTTGGCCTCTCCAGTCTGACTCAGAGACCCTTTTTTTCCTCCGTAAGAGCTGGAAAACCAGCTTCCTCCATATTTGAGCAGAGATTCAATTGCGGTAGTAGTTCAGTATCATCTTTTCTAGGAACTTCAAGAGATTTACTCAAACTTTTCTCCCAGATTTGATTTAATTGCATCTGACCTTTCATGATGCCTCTATTTGTTTTCTTTTTTCCGACATGACTTAAATTAGGAAATGAATCATAATTCTCCATAACAACTTTCCCAGATCGTAATGTCTTACACTCCATAGTAGCGTATGTGAATAGAGCCTACAAAATAACCACACTCTAAAACAACAAACACTGTATAAAATACTATAAATATTCACTCAATGATCATGAGAGATGAACTAGAAGTGCATACAGTTAGTGGCGTTCAATCGTTCAGTATCTCTAGCAATACTCAAGATTATAATATAATGGCACACCCGAGTATCACAGGGTATACAACCCAATAATCAAAATGCCTGAGCCCGGCCCGGCCTACCTCGGCCACTGAGGGCCCGCCCTTTGCCCGGGCTTAGCCCGGCGACGCCCGCGCGCGTGCCGCGATGCGCGTTACCTCAGCGCAATTAGTACCAGCTGAGGGGGGCGTGGCAGGGCGGTTCTATGAGCCCAACTGGCTTGTGGGCGTTGTTGTTCCCTGTCCTGCAAGCCTGCCAACAAGCCCTTGCCAGCGAGTGTTTCCCGCGGAGCGGGAAACGCGAGCGGTGAATCCCAAGCGCTGGCAGATAGCGCTGCAAATGTTGGAGAAGCACTGGGGCTTCCAAATAGCGCTACAAACAACTCTGTAGCTTGACGAGTTCAGGCCAGGTTCCAAAGTTTCTCGTTATTCAGGGGCTTAGCAGCCGTCTTCCAAATGCAAACAAGCAGGATAAGTCCTCTTCGCCTGCTTGCTCGTATGCTCGTGTGCTCCACAGCGCCACCTCTGCTCTCCTTAGCCACCACTGACACCAGCTTGAGTCTCAGTGCCCCCAAATCCTCTAGCGGCCTTCTTCTCAAAAGTTCTCATTCAGGGGTTTCCTAGTCTCGAGAGACACTCCTCGCCTCACAGCTCCAGGCACCCGGCTCCCAGCACCCGAGACCTGGCACCCGGCGCCTTTACTCACAGCTGCGCCGAGGCTCAGCTCAGGCACAGAGATTCGAGGGGTTACAGGGAGTCTCTCTAGCACCCACTGGCTGTAATCAGGTCACAGTGAGGTCTGGGTGAGGTCGTTCTCTCTCGTAAAAAAAAAGTCTGCTCACTGTCCATTTGCGGCTCCTGCGGCAATTATCGAGTACTCACGGCACACGGGACGGCACACAGGACACTGCAGCACTCTCAGAGCCCTCACAGAGCACACGCGGTCACCGCAACGCCCGTAACACCTGAGGCACTATGATACTATGGCTCAATGTCCCACAATGCACCGCGGCCCTATGGCTTGCAGTCTCTCCGCAGAGCATGCACCGTGTACAGTGTCCACACGCAGAGCCCACCCGCTGGCACTGGCGCCCGCGTGCTCGACCACACCAATGTCCCGCACACAGCTCAACTGGATGCCGCACCAGCCGTGCCCCCGTAGTGCACTCGTTTGGCCCGACGCCGATGACTGACGGCTCACAGTATTCTGATGGCGGCAGGGAACGTACGGATTCACGCCAAGCGAAACCAAGCGATGCAATTCTCAATTTTCCGGTGTTCTAGGCTCTGCCGGCTTCACGCAGCTTCACGCAGCTCCGCCACTGCTCCGCTTCACCGCCGCCGCCGCCGCCTCTACCACTGCTACTGCTACTGCCACTACTGCTGCCGCTGGTCACGTGTCAAACTTACACACCTTGCTGAAGTATGGATTAGTTGAATTCAACAATAGAGTGATCATTCACCTCTATCTTGTTCTTTGTCATTTTCTTTTCCCTATTTCAATCAATGCATTCCTACAAAAATCTTCACAATACCAAGTATTTTATTTAATTTTTAAGATAACTTATTCTAAAGTTCATAGAACCAGATGTTTATACTTAAATTGTATTCAACACTTGTTTGATGAAAATTATTCGGAAAGCATGAAGAAAACAGTTAAATGCTGCTGAGATTTGAACTCAGGATGTCCTGTTTAGGAGATAGGAGCTTTAACCACTTAGCCACAGCACCAACGGTAATAGTAAAAAATGCATAAATAATTTATTGTTGATGATGAAAATGTGTTTTCTGCTATAAATTCTTCTTTATATGTATTGTAATCTTAAACACGAAAAGATACTCAATCACTACGCAAGGATTCATATATTTTAATAAACAGGTACTCTTATAAAACCCAATTTCATTTCTTGAATTCTTTACAATTTTTTTTCATGAAGGTAATAATATTGCTCCAATCTTGGTAGACATTTCATCTACGTCTTTCTCATAGATATGTACTTTTTTTCATTTTGCAATATTAGTATTCATTCTATAATCTTGAAAATACCTGGGTTTTTATAAGGTTAAAGGTGATCTGTTCAACAGTAAGATGAATCAGACTTTTATATTTTAATTGTATCGGAATAAGACCTAATGAAAATGATTTGTTATATAACAATGAGAAAATGCAAGGCACTGCTGAGAGATGAACTCAGGATCTCCTGTTTACTAGACAGGCGCTTTAACCAGCTAAGCCACAGCACCCACTTGATTCTTAAATTTGAAACACTTTTCTTTATGGTGTTCAAGAGAATATTGCTTTTTCACTTTCATATTCTTTTCTAAGTTCACACACTTCTCTACTCAAACACTTAAGATGAATGAAGACTCTTCACTTATTCAAAAACACCTCTCTAATTTGAAGTTTACCCTATTCATATCATTTTAAAATATACCTTGCTGAAGAATGGATTAGTGGAATTCAACAATAGAGTGATCATTCACCTCTATCTTGTTCTTTGTCATTTTCTTTTCCCTATTTCAGTCAATGCATTCCTACAAACATCTTCACAATACCAAGCATTTTATTTAATTTTTAAGATAACTTATTCTAAAGTTCATAGAACCAGATGTTTATTCTTAAATTGTATTCAACATTTGTTTGATGAAAATTATTCGGAAAGCATGGAGAAAACATTTAGGTGCTGCTGAGATTTGAACTCAGGATTTCCTGTTTACGAGACAGGCGCTTTAACCACTAAGCCACAGCACCAACGTTAATAGTAAGAAATGCATACATAATTTATTGTTGATGATGAAAATGTGTTTCCTGCTATAAATTCTTCTTTATATGTATTGTAATCTTAAACACGAAAACAAACTCAATCACTACGCAAGTATTAATATGTTTTGATAAACAGGTACTCTTATAAAACTCAATTTCATTTCTTGAATTCTTTAAAAAAAAATCATGAAGGTATTAATATTGCTCAAATCTAGGTTGAAATTTCATCTACGTCTTTCTCATAGATATGTATTTTTTTCATTTTGCAATAACAGTATTCATTCTATAATCTTGAAAATACTTCTGTTTTTATAAGGTTTAAGATGATCTGTTCAACAGTAAGATGAATCAGACTTTTATATTTTAATTGTATCGGAATAAGACCTAATGAAAATGATTTGTTATATAACAATGAGAAAAGCAAGGCACTGCTGAGAGTTGAACTCAGGATCTCCTGTTTACTAGACAGGCGCTTTAACCAGCTAAGCCACAGCACCCACTTAATTCTTAAATTTGAAACACTTTTCTTTATGGTGTTCAAGAGAATATTGCTTTTTCACTTTCATATTCTTTTCTAAGTTCACACACTTCTCTACTCAAACACTTAAGATGAATGAAGACTCTTCACTTATTCAAAAACACCTCTCTAATTTGAAGTTTACCCTATTCATATCATTTTAAAATATACCTTGCTGAAGAATGGATTAGTTGAATTCAACAATAGAGTGATCATTCACCTCTATCTTGTTCTTTGTCATTTTCTTTTCCTTATTTCAGTCAATGCATTCCTACAAAAATCTTCACAATACCAAGCATTTTATTTAATTTTTAAGATAACTTATTCTAAAGTTCATAGAACCAGATGTTCATTCTTAAATTGTATTCAACATTTGTTTGATGAAAATTATTCGGAAAGCATGGAGAAAACATTTAGGTGCTGCTGAGATTTGAACTCAGGATTACCTGTTTACGAGACAGGCGCTTTAACCACTAAGCCACAGCACCAACGTTAATAGTAAGAAATGCATACATAATTTATTGTTGATGATGAAAATGTGTTTCCGGCTATAAATTCTTCTTTATATGTATTGTAATCTTAAACACGAAAACATACTCAATCACTACGCAAGTATTAATATGTTTTAATAAACAGGTACTCTTATAAAACTCAATTTCATTTCTTGAATCCTTTAAAAAAAAATCATGAAGGTATTAATATTGCTCAAATCTAGGTAGAAATTTCATCTACGTCTTTCTCATAGATATGTCTTTTTTTCATTTGGCAATAACAGTATTCATTCTATAATCTTGAAAATACTTGTGTTTTTATAAGGTTTAAGATGATCTGTTCAACAGTAAGATGAATCAGACTTTATATTTTAATGGTATCGGAATAAGACCTAATAAAAATGATTTGTTATATAACAATGAGAAAAGCTAGGGACTGCTGAGAGTTGAACTCAGGATCTCCTGTTTACTAGACAGGCGCTTTAACCAGCTAAGCCACAGCACCCACTTGATTCTTAAATTTGAAACACTTTTCTTTATGGTGTTCAAGGGAATATTGCTTTTTCACTTTCATATTCTTTTCTAAGTTCACACACTTCTCTACTCAAACACTTAAGATGAATGAAGACTCTTCACTTATTCAAAAACACCTCTCAAATTTGAAGTTTACCCTATTCATATCATTTTAAAATATACCTTGCTGAAGAATGGATTAGTTGAATTTAACAATAGAGTGATCATTCACCTCTATCTTGTTCTTTGTCATTTTCTTTTCCCTATTTCAGTCAATGCATTCCTACAAAAATCTTCACAATACCAAGCATTTTATTTAATTTTTAAGATAACTTATTCTAAAGTTCATAGAACCAGATGTTTATACTTAAATTGTATTCAACACTTGTTTGATGAAAATTATTCGGAAAGCATGGAGAAAACAGTTAAATGCTGCTGAGAATTGAACTCAGGATTTCCTGTTTACGAGACAGGAGCTTTAACCACTAAGCCACAGCACCAACAGTAATAGTAAAAAATGCATAAAGAATTTATTGTTAATGATGAAAATGTGTTTTCTGCTATAAATTCTTCTTTGTATGTATTGTAATCTTAAACACGAAAAGATACTCAATCACTACGCAAGGATTAATATGTTTTAATAAGCAGGTACTCCTATAAAACCCAATTTCATTTCTTGAATTCTTTACAATTTTTTTTCATGAAGGTAATATTATTGCTCCAATCTAGGTAGACATTTCATCTACTTCTTTCTCATAGATATGTATTTTTTTCATTTTGCAATAACAGTATTCATTCTATAATCTTGAAAATACTTGGGTTTTTATAAGGTTAAAGATGATCTGTTCAACAGTAAGATGAATCAGACTTTTATATTTTAATTGTATCGGAATAAGACTTAATGAAAATGATTTGTTATATAACAATGAGAAAAGCAAGGCACTGCTGAGAGTTGAACTCAGGATCTCCTGGAGACAGGCACTTTAACCAGCTAAGCCACAGCACCCACTTGATTCTCTATTTTGAAACACTTTTCTTTATGGTGTTCAAGAGAATATTGCTTTTTCACTTTTATATTCTTTTCTAAGTTCACACACTTCTCTACTCAAACACTTAAGATGAATGAAGACTCTTCACTTATTCAAAAACACCTCTCTAATTTGAAGTTTACCCTATTCATATCATTTTAAAATATACCTTGCTGAAGAATGGATTAGTTGAATTCAACAATAGAGTGATCATTCACCTCTATCTTGTTCTTTGTCATTTTCTTTTCCCTATTTCAGTCAATGCATTCCTACAAAAATCTTCACAATACCAAGCATTTTATTTAATGTTTAAGATAACTTATTCTAAAGTTCATAGAACCAGATGTTTATTCTTAAATTGTATTCAACATTTGTTTGATGTAAATTATTCAGAAAGCATGGAGAAAACAGTTAGGTTCTGCTGAGATTTGAACTCAGGATTTCCTGTTTACGAGACAGGCGCTTTAACCACTAAGCCACAGCACCAACGTTAACAGTAAGAAATGCATAAATTATTCATTGTTGATGATGAAAATGTGTTTCCTGCTATAAATTCTTCTTTATATGTATTGTAATCTTAAACAGGAAAACATACTCACTACGCAAGTATTAATATGTTTTAATGAACAGGTACTCTTATAAAACCCAATTTCATTTCTTGAATTCTTTACAATTTTTTTTCATGAAGGTAATAATATTGCTCCAATCTAGGTAGACATTTCATCTACGTCTTTCTCATAGATATGTATTTTTTTCATTTTGCAATAACATTATTCATTCTATAATCTTGAAAATACTTGGGTTTTTATAAGGTTAAAGATGATCTGTTCATCAGTAAGATGAATCAGACTTTTATATTTTAATTGTATCGCAATAAGACCTAATGAAAATGATTTGTTATATATTACAATGAGAAAAGCAAGGCGCTGCTGAGATTTGAACTCAGGATTTCCTGTTTACTAGACAGGCGCTTTAACCAGCTAAGCCACAGCACCCACTTGATTCTTAAATTTGAAACACTTTTCTTTATGGTGTTCAAGAGAATATTGCTTTTTCACTTTCATATTCTTTTCTAAGTTCACACACTTCTCTACTCAAACACTTAAGATGAATGAAGACTCTTCACTTATTCAAAAACACCTCTCTAATTTGAAGTTTACCCTATTCATATCATTTTAAAATATTCCTTGCTGAAGAATGGATTTGTTGAATTCCACAATAGAGTGATCATTCACCTCTATCTTGTTCTTTGTCATTTTCTTTTCCCTATTTCAGTCAATGCATTCCTACAAAAATCTTCACAATACCAAGCATTTTATTTCATTTTTAAGATAACTTATTCTGAAGTTCATAGAACCAGATGTTTATTCTTAAATTGTATTCAACATTTGTTTGATGAAAATTATTCGGAAAGCATGGAGAAAACAGTTAGGTGCTGTTGAGATTTGAACTCAGGATTTCCTGTTTAAGAGACAGGCGCTTTAACCACTAAGCCACAGCACCAACATTAATAGTAAGAAATGCATACATAATTTATTGTTGATGATGAAAATGTGTTTCCTGCTATAAATTCTTCTTACTATTGTATTGTAATCTTAAACACGAAAACATACTCAATCACTACGCAAGTATTAATATGTTTTAATAAACAGGTACTCTTATAAAACTCAATTTTTTTTCTTGAATTCTTTACAATTTTTTTTCATGAACGTAATGATATTGCTCCAATCTTGGTAGACATTTCATCTACATCTTTCTCATAGATATGTATTTTTTTCATTTTGCAATAACAGTATTCATTCTATAATCTTGAAAATACTTGGGTTTTTATAAGGTTTGAGATGATCTGTTCACCAGTAAGATGAATCAGACTTTTATATTTTAATGGTATCGGAATAAGACCTAATAAAAATGATTTGTTATATAACAATGAGAAAAGCAAGGCACTGCTGAGAGTTGAACTCAGGATCTCCTGTTTAATAGACAGGCGCTTTAACCAGCTAAGCCACAGCACCCACTTGATTCTTAAATTTGAAACACTTTTCTTTATGGTGTTCAAGAGAATATTGCTTTTTCACTTTCATATTCTTTTCTAAGTTCACACACTTCTCTACTCAAACACTTAAGATGAATGAAGACTCTTCACTTATTCAAAAACACCTCTCTAATTTGAAGTTTACCCTATTCTTATCATTTTAAAATATACCTTGCTGAAGAATGGATTAGTTGAATTCAACAATAAAGTGATCATTCACCTCTATCTTGTTCTTTGTCATTTTCTTTTCCCTATTTCAGTCAATGCATTCCTACAAAAATCTTCACAATACCAAGCATTTTATTTAATTTTTAAGATAACTTATTCTAAAGTTCATAGAACCAGATGTTTATACTTAAATTGTATTCAACACTTGTTTGATGAAAATTATTCGGAAAGCATGGAGAAAACAGTTAAATGCTGCTGAGAATTGAACTCAGGATTTCCTGTTTACGAGACAGGAGCTTTAACCACTAAGCCACAGCACCAACAGTAATAGTAAAAAATGCATAAAGAATTTATTGTTAATGATGAAAATGTGTTTTCTGCTATAAATTCTTCTTTACATGTATTGTTATCTTAAACACGAACAGATACTCAATCACTACGCAAGGATTAATATGTTTTAATAAACAGGTACTCCTATAAAACCCAATTTCATTTCTTGAATTCATTACAATTTTTTTTTCATGAAGGTAATAATATTGCTCCAATCTAGGTAGACATTTCATCTACGTCTTTCTCATAGATATGTATTTTTTTCATTTTGCAATAACAGTATTCATTCTATAATCTTGAAAATACTTGGGTTTTTATAAGGTTAAAGATGATCTGTTCAACAGTAAGATGAATCAGACTTTTATATTTTAATTGTATCGGAATAAGACCTAATGAAAATGATTTGTTATATAACAATGAGAAAAGCAAGGCACTGCTGAGAGTTGAACTCAGGATCTCCTGTAGACAGGCGCTTTAACCAGCTAAGCCACAGCACCCACTTGATTCTTTATTTTGAAACACTTTTCTTTATGGTGTTCAAGAGAATATTGCTTTTTCACTTTCATATTCTTTTCTAAGTTCACACACTTCTCTACTCAAACACTTAAGATGAATGAAGACTCTTCACTTATTCAAAAACACCTCTCTAATTTGAAGTTTACCCTATTCATATCATTTTAAAATATACCTTGCTGAAGAATGGATTAGTTGAATTCAACAATAGAGCGATCATTCACCTCTATCTTGTTCTTTGTCATTTTCTTTTCCCTATTTCAATCAATGCATTCCTACAAAAATCTTCACAATACCAAGTATTTTATTTAATTTTTAAGATAACTTATTCTAAAGTTCATAGAACCAGATGTTTATACTTAAATTGTATTCAACACTTGTTTGATGAAAATTATTCGGAAAGCATGAAGAAAACAGTTAAATCCTGCTGAGATTTGAACTCAGGATTTCCTGTTTACGAGATAGGAGCTTTAACCACTAAGCCACAGCACCAACGGTAATAGTAAAAAATACATAAATAATTTATTGTTGATGATGAAAATGTGTTTTCTGCTATAAATTCTTCTTTATATGTATTGTAATCTTAAACACGAAAAGATACTCAATCACTACGCAAGGATTCATATGTTTTAATAAACAGGTACTCTTATAAAACCCAATTTCATTTCTTGAATTCTTTACAATTTTTTTTCATGAACGTAATGATATTGCTCCAATCTTGGTAGACATTTCATCTACGTCTTTCTCATAGATATGTACTTTTTTTCATTTTGCAATAACAGTATTCATTCTATAATCTTGAAAATACCTGGGTTTTTATAAGGTTAAAGGTGATCTGTTCAACAGTAAGATGAATCAGACTTTTATATTTTAATTGTATCGGAATAAGACCTAATGAAAATGATTTGTTATATAACAATGAGAAAAGCAAGGCACTGCTGAGAGATGAACTCAGGATCTCCTGTTTACTATACAGGCGCTTTAACCAGCTAAGCCACAGCACCCATTTGACCCTTAAAGTTGAAACACTTTTCTTTATGGTGTTCAAGAGAATATTGCTTTTTCACTTTCATATTCTTTTCTAAGTTCACACACTTCTCTACTCAAACACTTAAGATGAATGAAGACTCTTCACTTATTCAAAAACACCTCTCTAATTTGAAGGTTACCCTATTCATATCATTTTAAAATATACCTTGCTGAAGAATGGATTAGTTGAATTCAACAATAGAGTGATCATTCTCCTCTATCTTGTTCTTTGTCATTTTCTTTTCCCTATTTCAGTCAATGCATTCCTACAAAAATGTTCACAATACCAAGCATTGTATTTAATGTTTAAGATAACTTATTCTAAAGTTCATAGAACCAGATGTTTATTCTTAAATTGTATTCAACATTTGTTTGATGTAAATTATTCGGAAAGCATGGAGAAAATGGTTAGGTGCTGCTGAGATTTGAACTCAGGATTTCCTGTTTACGAGATAGGAGCTTTAACCACTAAGCCACAGCACCAACGGTAATAGTAAAAAATGCATAAATAATTTATTGTTGATGATGAAAATGTGTTTTCTGCTATAAATTCTCCTTTATATGTATTGTAATCTTAAACACGAAAATATACTCAATCACTACGCAAGGATTCATATATTTTAATAAACAGGTACTCTTATAAAACCCAATTTCATTTCTTGAATTCTTTACAATTTCTTTTCATGAAGTTATTAATATTGCTCAAATCTAGGTAGAAATTTCATCTACGTCTTTCTCATAGATATGTATTTTTTTCATTTTGCAATAACAGTATTCATTCTATAATCTTGAAAATACTTGGGTTTTTATAAGGTTTAAGATGATCTGTTCAACAGTAAAATGAATCAGATTTTTATATTTTAATTGTATCGGAATAAGACCTAATGAAAATGATTTGTTATATAACAATGAGAAAAGCAAGGCGCTGCTGAGAGCTGAACTCAGGATCTCCTTTTTACTAAACAGGCGCTTTAACCAGCTTAGCCACAGCACCCACTTGACTCTTAATTTTGAAACACTTTTCTTTATGCTGTTCAAGAGAATATTGCTTTTTCACTTTCATAGTCTTTTCTAAGTTCACACACTTCTCTACTCATAAACTTAAGATGAATGAAGACTCTTCACTTATTCAAAAACACCTCTCTAATTTGAAGTTTACCCTATTCATATCATTTTAAAATATACCTTGCTGAAGAATGGATTAGTTGAATTCAACAATAGAGTGATCATTCACCTGTATCTTGTTCTTTGTCATTTTCTTTTCCCTATTTCAATCAATGCATTCCTACAAAAATCTTCACAATACCAAGTGTTTTATTTAATTTTTAGGATAACATTCTAAAGTTCATAGAACCAGATGTTTATACTTAAATTGTATTCAACACTTGTTTGATGAAAATTATTCGGAAAGCATGGAGAAAACAGTTAAATGCTGCTGAGATTTGAATTCAGGATTTCCTGTTTACGAGACAGGAGCTTTAACCGCTAAGCCACAGCACCAACGGTAATAGTAAAAAATGCATAAATAATTTATTGTTGATGATGAAAATGTGTTTTCTGCAATAAATTCTTCTTTATATGTATTGTAATCTTAAACACGAAAAGATACTCAATCACTACGCAAGGATTCATATGTTTTAATAAACAGGTACTCTTATAAAACCCAATTTCATTTCTTGAATTCTTTACAATTTTTTTTCATGAAGGTAATAATATTGCTCCAATCTAGGTAGACATTTCATCTACGTCTTTCTCATAGATATGTATTTTTTTCATTTTGCAATAACAGTATTCATTCTATAATCTTGAAAATACTTGTGTTTTTATAAGGTTTAAGATGATCTGTTCAACAGTAAGATGAATCAGACTTTTATATTTTAATTGTATCGGAATAAGACCTAATGAAAATGATTTGTTATATAACAATGAGAAAAGCAATGCACTGCTGTGAGTTGAACTCAGGATCTCCTGTTTACTAGAGAGGCGCTTTAACCAGCTAAGCCACAGCACCCACTTGATTCTTAAATTTGAAACACTTTTCTTTATAGTGTTCAAGCGAATATTGCTTTTTCACTTTCATATTCTTTTCTAAGTTCACACACTTCTCTACTCAAACACTTAAGATGAATGAAGACTCTTCACTTATTCAAAAACACCTCTCTAATTTGAAGTTTACCCTATTCATATCATTTTAAAATATACCTTGCTGAAGAATGGATTAGTTGAATTCAACAATAGAGTGATCATTCACCTCTATCTTGTTCTTTGTCATTTTCTTTTCCCTATTTCAATCAATGCATTCCTACAAAAATCTTCACAATACCAAGTATTTTATTTAATTTTTAAGATAACTTATTCTAAAGTTCATAGAACCAGATGTTTATACTTGAATTGTATTCATCACTTGTTTGATGAAAATTATTCGGAAAGCATGAAGAAAACAGTTAAATGCTGCTGAGATTTGAACTCAGGATTTCCTGTTTACGAGATAGGAGCTTTAACCACTAAGCCACAGCACCAACGGTAAAATTAAAAAATGCATAAATAATTTATTGTTGATGATGAAAATGTGTTTTCTGCTATAAATTCTTCTTTATATGTATTGTAATCTTAAACACGAAAAGATACTCAATCACTACGCAAGGATTCATATATTTTAATAAACAGGTACTCTTATAAAATCCAATTTCATTTCTTGAATTCTTTACAATTTTTTTTCATGAAGGTAATAATATTGCTCCAATCTTGGTAGGCATTTCATCTACGTCTTTCTCATAGATATGTACTTTTTTTCATTTTGCAATAACAGTATTAATTCTATAATCTTGAAAATACCTGGGTTTTTATAAGGTTAAAGGTGATCTGTTCAACAGTAAGATGAATCAGACTTTTATATTTTAATTGTATCGGAATAAGGCCTAATGAAAATGATTTGTTATATAACAATGAGAAAATGCAAGGCACTGCTGAGAGAGGAACTCAGGATCTCCTGTTTACTAGACAGGCGCTTTAACCAGCTAAGCCACAGCACCCACTTGATTCTTAAATTTGAAACACTTTTCTTGATGGTGTTCAAGAGAATATTGCTTTTTCACTTTCATATTCTTTTCTAAGTTCACACACTTCTCTACTCAAACACTTAAGATGAATGAAGACTCTTCACTTATTCAAAAACACCTCTCTAATTTGAAGTTTACCCTATTCATATCATTTTAAAATATACCTTGCTGAAGAATGGATTAGTTGAATTCAACAATAGAGTGATCATTCACCTCTATCTTGTTCTTTGTCATTTTCTTTTCCCTATTTCAGTCAATGCATTCCTACAAAAATCTTCACAATACCAAGCATTTTATTTAATGTTTAAGATACCTTATTCTAAAGTTCATAGAACCAGATGTTTATTCTTAAATTGTATTCAACATTTGTTTGATGTAAATTATTCGGAAAGCATGGAGAAAACAGTTAGGTTCTGCTGAGATTTGAACTCAGAATTTCCTGTTTACAAGACAGGCGCTTTAACCACTAAGCCACAGCACCAACGTTAACAGTAAGAAATGCATAAATTATTCATTGTTGATGATGAAAATGTGTTTCCTGCTATAAATTCTTCTTTATATGTATTGTAATCTTAAACAGGAAAACATACTCAATCACTACGCAAGTATTAATATGTTTTAATAAACAGGTACTCTTATAAAACCCAATTTCATTTCTTGAATTCTTTACAATTTTTTTCATGAATGTAATAATATTGCTCCAATCTAGGTAGACATTTCATCTACGTCTTTCTCATAGATATGTATTTTTTTCATTTTGCAATAACATTATTCATTCTATAATCTTGAAAATACTTGGGTTTTTATAAGGTTAAAGATGATCTGTTCATCAGTAAGATGAATCAGACTTTTATATTTTAATTGTATCGGAATAAGACCTAATGAAAATGATTTGTTATATAACAATGAGAAAAGCAAGGCACTGCTGAGAGTTGAACTCAGGATCTCCTGTTTACTAGACAGGCGCTTTAACCAGCTAAGCCACAGCACCCACTGGATTCTTACATTCGAAACACTTTTCTTTATGGTGTTCAAGAGAATATTGCTTTTTCACTTTCATATTCTTTTCTAAGTTCACACACTTCTCTACTCAAACACTTAAGATGAATGAAGACTCTTCACTTATTCAAAAACGCCTCTCTAATTTGAAGTTTACCCTATTCATATCATTTTAAAATATACCTTGCTGAAGAATGGATTAGTTGAATTCAACAATAGAGTGAACATTCACCTCTATCTTGTTCTTTGTCATTTTCTTACCCCTATTTCAATCAATGCATTCCTACAAAAATCTTCACAATACCAAATATTTTATTTAATTTTTAAGATAACTTATTCTAAAGTTCATAGAACCAGATGTTTATACTTAAATTGTATTCAACATTTGTTTGATGAAAATTATTCAGAAAGCATGGAGAAAACAGTTAGGTGCTGCTGAGATTTGAACTCAGGATTTCCTGTTTACGAGACAGGCACTTTAACCACTAAGCCACAGCACCAACGTTAATAGTAAGAAATGCATACATAATTTATTGTTGATGATGAAAATGTGTTTCCTGCTATAAATTCTTCTTTATATGTATTGTAATCTTAAACACGAAAACATACTCAATCACTACGCAAGTATTAATATGTTTTAATAAGCAGGCACTCTTATAAAACTCAATTTCATTTCTTGAATCCTTTAAAAAAAAAAATAATGAAGGTATTAATATTGCTCAAATCTAGGTAGAAATTTCATCTACGTCTTTCTCATAGATATGTATTTTTTTCATTTGGCAATAACAGTATTCATTCTATAATCTTGAAAATACTTGTGTTTTTATAAGGTTTAAGATGATCTGTTCAACAGTAAGATGAATCAGACTTTTATATTTTAATGGTATCGGAATAAGACCTAATAAAAATGATTTGTTATATAACAATGAGAAAAGCAAGGCACTGCTGAGAGTTGAACTCAGGATCTCCTGTTTACTAGACAGGCGCTTTAACCAGCTAAGCCACAGCACCCACTTGATTCTTAAGTTTGAAACACTTTTCTTTATGGTGTTTAAGAGAATATTGCTTTTTCACTTTCATATTCTTTTCTAAGTTCACACACTTCTCTACTCAAACACTTAAGATGAATGAAGACTCTTCACTTATTCAAAAACACCTCTCTAATTTGAAGTTTACCCTATTCATATCATTTTAAAATATACCTTGCTGAAGAATGGATTCGTTGAATTCAACAATAGAGTGATCATTCACCTCTATCTTGTTCTTTGTCATTTTCTTTTCCCTATTTCAGTCAATGCATTCCTACAAACATCTTCACAATACCAAGCATTTTATTTAATTTTTAAGATAACTTATTCTAAAGTTCATAGAACCAGATGTTTATACTTAAATTGTATTCAACACTTGTTTGATGAAAATTATTCGGAAAGCATGGAGAAAACAGTTAAATGCTGCTGAGAATTGAACTCAGGATTTCCTGTTTACGAGACAGGAGCTTTAACCACTAAGCCACAGCACCAACAGCAATAGTAAAAAATGCATAAAGAATTTATTGTTAATGATGAAAATGTGTTTTCTGCTATAAATTCTTCTTTATATGTATTGTAATCTGAAACACGAAAAGATACTCAATCACTACGCAAGGATTAATATGTTTTAATAAACAGGTACTCCTATAAAACCCAATTTCATTTCTTGAATTCATTACAATTTTTTTTCATGAAGGTAATAATATTGCTCCAATCTAGGTAGACATTTCATCTACGTCTTTCTCATAGATATGTATTTTTTTCATTTTGCAATAACAGTATTCATTCTATAATCTTGAAAATACTTGGGTTTTTATAAGGTTAAAGATGATCTGTTCAACAGTAAGATGAATCAGACTTTTATATTTTAATTGTATCGGAATAAGACCAAATGAAAATGATTTGTTATATAACAATGAGAAAAGCAAGGCACTGCTGAGAGTTGAACTCAGGATCTCCTGTAGACAGGCGCTTTAACCAGCTAAGCCACAGCACCCACTTGAATCTTTATTTTGAAACACTTTTCTTTATGGTGTTCAAAAGAATATTGCTTTTTCACTTTCATATTCTTTTCTAAGTTCACACACTTCTCTACTCAAACACTTAAGATGAATGAAGACTCTTCACTTATTCAAAAACACCTCTCTAATTTGAAGTTTACCCTATTCATATCATTTTAAAATATACCTTGCTGAAGAATGGATTAGTTGAATTCAACAATAGAGTGATCATTCACCTCTATCTTGTTCTTTGTCATTTTCTTTTCCCTATTTCAGTCAATGCATTCCTACAAAAATCTTCACAATACCAAGCATTTTATTTAATGTTTAAGATACCTTATTCTAAAGTTCATAGAACCAGATGTTCATTCTTAAATTGTATTCAACATTTGTTTGATGTAAATTATTCGGAAAGCATGGAGAAAACAGTTAGGTTCTTCTGAGATTTGAACTCAGGATTTCCCTTTTACGAGACAGGCGCTTTAACCACTAAGCCACAGCACCAACGTTAACAGTAAGAAATGCATAAATTATTCATTGTTGATGATGAAAATGTGTTTCCTGCTATAAATTCTTCTTTATATGTATTGTAATCTTAAACAGGAAAACATACTCAATCACTACGCAAGTATTAATATGTTTTAATAAACAGGTACTCTTATAAAACCCAATTTCATTTCTTGAATTCTTTACAATTTTTTTTCATGAATGTAATAATATTGCTCCAATCTAGGTAGACATTTCATCTACGTCTTTCTCATAGATATGTATTTTTTTCATTTTGCAATAACATTATTCATTCTATAATCTTGAAAATACTTGGGTTTTTATAAGGTTAAAGATGATCTGTTCATCAGTAAGATGAATCAGACTTTTATATTTTAATTGTATCGGAAAAAGAACTAATGAAAATGATTTGTTATATATTACAATGAGAAAAGCAAGGCGCTGCTGAGATTTGAACTCAGGACCTCCTGTTTACTAGACAGGAGCTTTACCCAGCTAAGCCACAGCACCAACTTGATTCTTAAATTTGAAACACTTTTCTCTATGGTGTTCAAGAGAATATTGCTTTTTCACTTTCATATTCTTTTCTAAGTTCACACACTTCTCTACTCAAACACTTAAGATGAATGAAGACTCTTCACTTATTCAAAAACACCTCTCTAATTTGAAGTTTACCCTATTCATATCATTTTAAAATATTCCTTGCTGAAGAATGGATTTGTTGAATTCCACAATAGAGTGATCATTCACCTCTATCTTGTTCTTTGTCATTTTCTTTTCCCTATTTCAGTCAATGCATTCCTACAAAAATCTTCACAATACCAAGCATTTTATTTCATTTTTAAGATAACTTATTCTGAAGTTCATAGAACCAGATGTTTATTCTTAAATTGTATTCAACATTTGTTTGATGAAAATTATTCGGAAAGCATGGAGAAAACAGTTAGGTGCTGTTGAGATTTGAACTCAGGATTTCCTGTTTACGAGACAGGCGCTTTAACCACTAAGCCACAGCACCAACGTTAATAGTAAGAAATGCATACATAATTTATTGTTGATGATGAAAATGTGCTTCCTGCTATAAATTCTTCTTTATATGTATTGTAATCTTAAACACGAAAACATACTCAATCACAACGCAAGGATTCATATGTTTTAATAAACAGGTACTCTTATAAAACCCAATTTCATTTCTTGAATTCTTTACAATTTTTTTTCATGAACGTAATGATATTGCTCCAATCTTGGTAGACATTTCATCTACGTCTTTCTCATAGATATGTATTTTTTTCATTTTGCAATAACAGTATTCATTCTATAATCTTGAAAATACTTGGGTTTTTATAAGGTTAAAGATGATCTGTTCAACAGTAAGATGAATCAGACTTTTATATTTTAATGGTATCGGAATAAGACCTAATAAAAATGATTTGTTATATAACAATGAGAAAAGCAAGGCACTGCTGAGAGTTGAACTCAGGATCTCCTGTTTACTAGACAGGCGCTTTAACCAGCTAAGCCACAGCACCCACTTGATTCTTAAGTTTGAAACACTTTTCTTTATGGTGTTTAAGAGAATATTGCTTTTTCACTTTCATATTCTTTTCTAAGTTCACACACTTCTCTACTCAAACACTTAAGATGAATGAAGACTCTTCACTTATTCAAAAACACCTCTCTAATTTGAAGTTTACCCTATTCATATCATTTTAAAATATACCTTGCTAAAGAATGGATTAGTTGAATTCAACAATAGAGTGATCATTCACCTCTATCTTGTTCTTTGTCATTTTCTTTTCCCTATTTCAGTCAATGCATTCCTACAAACATCTTCACAATACCAAGCATTTTATTTAATTTTTAAGATAACTTATTCTAAAGTTCATAGAACCAGATGTTTATACTTAAATTGTATTCAACACTTGTTTGATGAAAATTATTCGGAAAGCATGGAGAAAACAGTTAAATGCTGCTGAGAATTGAACTCAGGATTTCCTGTTTACGAGACAGGAGCTTTAACCACTAAGCCACAGCACCAACAGCAATAGTAAAAAATGCATAAAGAATTTATTGTTAATGATGAAAATGTGTTTTCTGCTATAAATTCTTCTTTATATGTATTGTAATCTGAAACACGAAAAGATACTCAATCACTACGCAAGGATTAATATGTTTTAATAAACAGGTACTCCTATAAAACCCAATTTCATTTCTTGAATTCATTACAATTTTTTTTCATGAAGGTAATAATATTGCTCCAATCTAGGTAGACATTTCATCTACGTCTTTCTCATAGATATGTATTTTTTTCATTTTGCAATAACAGTATTCATTCTATAATCTTGAAAATACTTGGGTTTTTATAAGGTTAAAGATGATCTGTTCAACAGTAAGATGAATCAGACTTTTATATTTTAATTGTATCGGAATAAGACCAAATGAAAATGATTTGTTATATAACAATGAGAAAAGCAAGGCACTGCTGAGAGTTGAACTCAGGATCTCCTGTAGACAGGCGCTTTAACCAGCTAAGCCACAGCACCCACTTGATTCTTTATTTTGAAACACTTTTCTTTATGGTGTTCAAAAGAATATTGCTTTTTCACTTTCATATTCTTTTCTAAGTTCACACACTTCTCTACTCAAACACTTAAGATGAATGAAGACTCTTCACTTATTCAAAAACACCTCTCTAATTTGAAGTTTACCCTATTCATATCATTTTAAAATATACCTTGCTGAAGAATGGATTAGTTGAATTCAACAATAGAGTGATCATTCACCTCTATCTTGTTCTTTGTCATTTTCTTTTCCCTATTTCAGTCAATGCATTCCTACAAAAATCTTCACAATACCAAGCATTTTATTTAATGTTTAAGATACCTTATTCTAAAGTTCATAGAACCAGATGTTTATTCTTAAATTGTATTCAACATTTGTTTGATGTAAATTATTCGGAAAGCATGGAGAAAACAGTTAGGTTCTTCTGAGATTTGAACTCAGGATTTCCCTTTTACGAGACAGGCGCTTTAACCACTAAGCCACAGCACCAACGTTAACAGTAAGAAATGCATAAATTATTCATTGTTGATGATGAAAATGTGTTTCCTGCTATAAATTCTTCTTTATATGTATTGTAATCTTAAACAGGAAAACATACTCAATCACTACGCAAGTATTAATATGTTTTAATAAACAGGTACTCTTATAAAACCCAATTTCATTTCTTGAATTCTTTACAATTTTTTTTCATGAATGTAATAATATTGCTCCAATCTAGGTAGACATTTCATCTACGTCTTTCTCATAGATATGTATTTTTTTCATTTTGCAATAACATTATTCATTCTATAATCTTGAAAATACTTGGGTTTTTATAAGGTTAAAGATGATCTGTTCATCAGTAAGATGAATCAGACTTTTATATTTTAATTGTATCGGAAAAAGACCTAATGAAAATGATTTGTTATATATTACAATGAGAAAAGCAAGGCGCTGCTGAAATTTGAACTCAGGACCTCCTGTTTACTAGGCAGGCGCTTTACCCAGCTAAGCCACAGCACCAACTTGATTCTTAAATTTGAAACACTTTTCTTTATGGTGTTCAAGAGAATATTGCTTTTTCACTTTCATATTCTTTTCTAAGTTCACACACTTCTCTACTCAAACACTTAAGATGAATGAAGACTCTTCACTTATTCAAAAACACCTCTCTAATTTGAAGTTTACCCTATTCATATCATTTTAAAATATTCCTTGCTGAAGAATGGATTTGTTGAATTCCACAATAGAGTGATCATTCACCTCTATCTTGTTCTTTGTCATTTTCTTTTCCCTATTTCAGTCAATGCATTCCTACAAAAATCTTCACAATACCAAGCATTTTATTTCATTTTTAAGATAACTTATTCTGAAGTTCATAGAACCAGATGTTTATTCTTAAATTGTATTCAACATTTGTTTGATGAAAATTATTCGGAAAGCATGGAGAAAACAGTTAGGTGCTGTTGAGATTTGAACTCAGGATTTCCTGTTTACGAGACAGGTGCTTTAACCACTAAGCCACAGCACCAACGTTAATAGTAAGAAATGCATACATAATTTATTGTTGATGATGAAAATGTGCTTCCTGCTATAAATTCTTCTTTATATGTATTGTAATCTTAAACACGAAAACATACTCAATCACTACGCAAGGATTCATATGTTTTAATAAACAGGTACTCTTATAAAACCCAATTTCATTTCTTGAATTCTTTACAATTTTTTTTCATGAACGTAATGATATTGCTCCAATCTTGGTAGACATTTCATCTACATCTTTCTCATAGATATGTATTTTTTTCATTTTGCAATAACAGTATTCATTCTATAATCTTGAAAATACTTGGGTTTTTATAAGGTTAAAGATGATCTGTTCAACAGTAAGATGAATCAGACTTTTATATTTAAATTGTATCGGAATAAGACCTAATGAAAATGATTTGTTATATAACAATGAGAAAATGCAAGGCACTGCTGAGAGATGAACTCAGGATCTCCTGTTTACTAGACAGGCGCTTTAACCAGCTAAGCCACATCACCCACTTGATTCTTAAATTTGAAACACTTTTCTTTATGGTGTTCAAGAGAATATTGCTTTTTCACTTTCATATTCTTTTCTAAGTTCACACACTTCTCTACTCAAACACTTAAGATGAATGAAGACTCTTCACTTATTCAAAAACACCTCTCTAATTTGAAGTTTACCCTATTCATATCATTTTAAAATATACCTTGCTGAAGAATGGATTAGTTGAATTCAACAATAGAGTGATCATTCACCTCTATCTTGTTCTTTCTCATTTTCTTTTCCCTATTTCAGTCAATGCATTCCTACAAAAATGTTCACAATACCAAGCATTGTATTTAATGTTTAAGATAACTTATTCTAAAGTTCATAGAACCAGATGTTATGTTATGTTATGTTATGTTATGTTATGTGGTTTTTATTTGGCGCACAGATGCTCCAGCTAAGGAGCGTCCTGGCGCCCGACAAGGCAGCTACACAACACAACTAAAATAAAAACAGCACAAGCAAATGACTAAGGGAATAAAAATGTTTTCACGGCGCGACGAAAAGAAAGCAAATCGCTCATAGCGCGAATTGCCGGGGGTAAGGAGTTCCACAAAGCAGCGGCCCGCACTCGAAATGAGCGTCCACCGGCCCTGCTTCGTTTAAAGCGCGGTACCACGGCCAATTCGAGGTCTGCCGATCTTAAGGGTCGTGCTGGGATGTAGTTGGCCATGAGGGTCGTAAGGATCGTTGCCGGGGACCCCTTCAAGATCTTATAGGCGACGCAGAGGACCTTAAACTGAATCCGCTGCGCCACCGGAAGCCAATGCAGCGCTCGTATGGTGCTGGAGGTAGGACAGAATCTTGGAAGGCCTACCACCGCTCTCGCTGCGGCATTCTGGATCCGTTGCAGGCGCCCGATCTCAGCTGCATTCAACCCGGCCAGCAAAGAACTCGCATAATCCAGCCTGGAGATGACGGTAGCTTGGATCATGAGTTGCCGGGTAGGGGCATCGAAGAACTTTAGCACAGGACGGAGCCCACGCAAGATGCCGAAGCAACAAGCAGCCGTGCGTTTAGTGTGGCATGCAAACGTAAGGGAAGGGTCCAACCAGACCCCGAGGTTCTTAAGCTCGGCGACTGGGATGGGAGCAGAACCCAACTCCTCCGGCCACCAACTCTCTCCCCACAGTTCCGGTTGTCTACCAAATACCATCACCTCGGTCTTACTAGCGTTTAGCTGGAGACAATTGAGCGTCATCCAGCTAGCGACCGCCCTCAGTCCTTGTTGAAACCTGGGAGCGTCGACTTCAGCATCCCCGCTGATCGTGACCGCTAGCTGGGTGTCATCGGCATATGACACCATGGTCATACCCCATTGTTTGACAACCTCAGCTAGCGGCCTTACGTACAGATTGAACAGCGTAGGACTCAGCGAGGAGCCTTGGGGGACGCCCAGGTTCAACGGATGGAATTTTGACTGATAAGGTGTTTATTCTTAAATTGTATTCAACATTTGTTTGATGTAAATTATTCGGAAAGCATGGAGAAAACGGTTAGGTGCTGCTGAGATTTGAACTCAGGATTTCCTGTTTACGAGATAGGAGCTTTAACCACTAAGCCACAGCACCAACGGTAATAGTAAAAAATGCATAAATAATTTATTGTTGATGATGAAAATGTGTTTTCTGCTATAAATTCTTCTTTATATGTATTGTAATCTTAAACATGAAAATATACTCAATCACTACGCAAGGATTCATATATTTTAATAAACAGGTACTCTTATAAAACCCAATTTCATTTCTTGAATTCTTTACAATTTCTTTTCATGAAGTTATTAATATTGCTCAAATCTAGGTAGAAATTTCATCTACGTCTTTCTCATAGATATGTATTTTTTTCATTTTGCAATAACAGTATTCATTCTATAATCTTGAAAATACTTGGGTTTTTATAAGGTTTGAGATGATCTGTTCAACAGTAAGATGAATCAGACTTTTATATTTTAATGGTATCGGAATAAGACCTAATAAAAATGATTTGTTATATAACAATGAGAAAAGCAAGGCACTGCTGAGAGTTGAACTCAGGATCTCCTGTTTACTAGACAGGCGCTTTAACCAGCTAAGCCACAGCACCCACTTGATTCTTAAATTTGAAACACTTTTCTTTATGGTGTTCAAGAGAATATTGCTTTTTCACTTTCATATTCTTTTCTAAGTTCACACACTTCTCTACTCAAACACTTAAGATGAATGAAGACTCTTCACTTATTCAAAAACACCTCTCTAATTTGAAGTTTACCCTATTCTTATCATTTTAAAATATACCTTGCTGAAGAATGGATTAGTTGAATTCAACAATAGAGTGATCATTCACCTCTATCTTGTTCTTTGTCATTTTCTTTTCCCTATTTCAATCAATGCATTCCTACAAAAATCTTCACAATACCAAGTATTTTATTTAATTTTTAAGATAACTTATTCTAAAGTTCATAGAACCAGATGTTTATACTTAAATTGTATTCAACACTTGTTTGATGAAAATTATTCGGAAAGCATGAAGAAAACAGTTAAATCCTGCTGAGATTTGAACTCAGGATTTCCTGTTTACGCGATAGGAGCTTTAACCACTAAGCCACAGCACCAACGGTAATAGTAAAAAATACATAAATAATTTATTGTTGATGATGGAAATGTGTTTTCTGCTATAAATTCTTCTTTATATGTATTGTAATCTTAAACACGAAAAGATACTCAATCACTACGCAAGGATTCATATGTTTTAATAAACAGGTACTCTTATAAAACCCAATTTCATTTCTTGAATTCTTTACAATTTTTTTTCATGAACGTAATGATATTGCTCCAATCTTGGTAGACATTTCATCTACGTCTTTCTCATAGATATGTACTTTTTTTCATTTTGCAATAACAGTATTCATTCTATAATCTTGAAAATACCTGGGTTTTTATAAGGTTAAAGGTGATCTGTTCAACAGTAAGATGAATCAGACTTTTATATTTTAATTGTATCGGAATAAGACCTAATGAAAATGATTTGTTATATAACAATGAGAAAAGCAAGGCACTGCTGAGAGATGAACTCAGGATCTCCTGTTTACTATACAGGCGCTTTAACCAGCTAAGCCACAGCACCCACTTGACCCTTAAAGTTGAAACACTTTTCTTTATGGTGTTCAAGAGAATATTGCTTTTTCACTTTCATATTCTTTTCTAAGTTCACACACTTCTCTACTCAAACACTTAAGATGAATGAAGACTCTTCACTTATTCAAAAACACCTCTCTAATTTGAAGTTTACCCTATTCATATCATTTTAAAATATACCTTGCTGAAGAATGGATTAGTTGAATTCAACAATAGAGTGATCATTCTCCTCTATCTTGTTCTTTGTCATTTTCTTTTCCCTATTTCAGTCAATGCATTCCTACAAAAATGTTCACAATACCAAGCATTGTATTTAATGTTTAAGATAACTTATTCTAAAGTTCATAGAACCAGATGTTTATTCTTAAATTGTATTCAACATTTGTTTGATGTAAATTATTCGGAAAGCATGGAGAAAATGGTTAGGTGCTGCTGAGATTTGAACTCAGGATGTCTTGTTTACGAGACAGGCGCTTTAACCACTAAGCCACAGCACCAACATTAATAATAAGAAAGGCATAAATAATTCATTGTTGATGATGAAAATGTGTTTTCTGCTATAAATTCTCCTTTATATATATTGTAATCTTAAACACGAAAATATACTCAATCACTACGCAAGGATTCATATATTTTAATAAACAGGTACTCTTATAAAACCCAATTTCATTTCTTGAATTCTTTACAATTTCTTTTCATGAAGTTATTAATATTGCTCAAATCTAGGTAGAAATTTCATCTACGTCTTTCTCATAGATATGTATTTTTTTCATTTTGCAATAACAGTATTCATTCTATAATCTTGAAAATACTTGGGTTTTTATAAGGTTTAAGATGATCTGTTCAACAGTAAAATGAATCAGATTTTTATATTTTAATTGTATCGGAATAAGACCTAATGAAAATGATTTGTTATATAACAATGAGAAAAGCAAGGCGCTGCTGAGAGTTGAACTCAGGCTCTCCTTTTTACTAAACAGGCGCTTTAACCAGCTAAGCCACAGCACCCACTTGACTCTTAATTTTGAAACACTTTTCTTTATGCTGTTCAAGAGAATATTGCTTTTTCACTTTCATAGTCTTTTCTAAGTTCACACACTTCTCTACTCATAAACTTAAGATGAATGAAGACTCTTCACTTATTCAAAAACACCTCTCTAATATGAAGTTTACCCTATTCATATCATTTTAAAATATACCTTGCTGAAGAATGGATTAGTTGAATTCAACAATAGAGTGATCATTCACCTGTATCTTGTTCTTTGTGATTTTCTTTTCCCTATTTCAATCAATGCATTCCTACAAAAATCTTCACAATACCAAGTGTTTTATTTAATTTTTAGGATAACATTCTAAAGTTCATAGAACCAGATGTTTATACTTAAATTGTATTCAACACTTGTTTGATGAAAATTAC
Source organism: Lissotriton vulgaris (assembly GCF_964263255.1). Lineage (NCBI taxonomy): Eukaryota > Metazoa > Chordata > Amphibia > Caudata > Salamandridae > Lissotriton > Lissotriton vulgaris. The sequence continues at coordinate 443,341,923 of NC_141700.1, forward strand.
TCGGAAAGCATGGAGAAAACAGTTAAATGCTGCTGAGATTTGAACTCAGGATTTCCTGTTTACGAGACAGGAGCTTTAACCACTAAGCCACAGCACCAACGGTAATAGTAAAAAATGCATAAATAATTTATTGTTGATGATGAAAATGTGTTTTCTGCTATAAATTCTCCTTTATATATATTGTAATCTTAAACACGAAAATATACTCAATCACTACGCAAGGATTCATATATTTTAATAAACAGGTACTCTTATAAAACCCAATTTCATTTCTTGAATTCTTTACAATTTCTTTTCATGAAGTTATTAATATTGCTCAAATCTAGGTAGAAATTTCATCTACGTCTTTCTCATAGATATGTATTTTTTTCATTTTGCAATAACAGTATTCATTCTATAATCTTGAAAATACTTGGGTTTTTATAAGGTTTAAGATGATCTGTTCAACAGTAAAATGAATCAGATTTTTATATTTTAATTGTATCGGAATAAGACCTAATGAAAATGATTTGTTATATAACAATGAGAAAAGCAAGGCGCTGCTGAGAGTTGAACTCAGGCTCTCCTTTTTACTAAACAGGCGCTTTAACCAGCTAAGCCACAGCACCCACTTGACTCTTAATTTTGAAACACTTTTCTTTATGCTGTTCAAGAGAATATTGCTTTTTCACTTTCATAGTCTTTTCTAAGTTCACACACTTCTCTACTCATAAACTTAAGATGAATGAAGACTCTTCACTTATTCAAAAACACCTCTCTAATATGAAGTTTACCCTATTCATATCATTTTAAAATATACCTTGCTGAAGAATGGATTAGTTGAATTCAACAATAGAGTGATCATTCACCTGTATCTTGTTCTTTGTGATTTTCTTTTCCCTATTTCAATCAATGCATTCCTACAAAAATCTTCACAATACCAAGTGTTTTATTTAATTTTTAGGATAACATTCTAAAGTTCATAGAACCAGATGTTTATACTTAAATTGTATTCAACACTTGTTTGATGAAAATTACTCGGAAAGCATGGAGAAAACAGTTAAATGCTGCTGAGATTTGAACTCAGGATTTCCTGTTTACGAGACAGGAGCTTTAACCACTAAGCCACAGCACCAACGGTAATAGTAAAAAATGCATAAATAATTTATTGTTGATGATGAAAATGTGTTTTCTGCTATAAATTCTTCTTTATATGTATTGTAATCTTAAACACGAAAAGATACTCAATCACTACGCAAGGATTAATATGTTTTAATAAACAGGTACTCTTATAAAACCCAATTTAATTTCTTGAATTCTTTACAATTTTTTTCATGAAGGTAATAATATTGCTCCAATCTAGGAAGACATTTCATCTACGTCTTTCTCATAGATATGTATTTTTTTCATTTTGCAATACCAGTATTCATTCTATAATCTTGAAAATACTTGGGTTTTTATAAGGTTAAAGATGATCTGTTAAACAGTAAGATGAATCAGACTTTTATATTTTAATTGTATCGGAATAAGACCTAATGAAAATGATTTGTTATATAACAATGAGAAAAGCAAGGCACTGCTGAGAGTTGAACTCAGGATCTCCTGTTTACTAGACAGGCGCTTTAACCAGCTTAGCCACAGCACCCACTTGATTCTTAAATTTGAAACACTTTTCTTTATGCTGTTCAAGAGAATATTGCTTTTTCACTTTCATATTCTTTTCTAAGTTCACACACTTCTCTACTCAAACACTTAAGATGAATGAAGACTCTTCACTTATTCAAAAACACCTCTCTAATTTGAAGTTTACCCTATTCATATCATTTTAAAATATACCTTGCTAAAGAATGGATTAGTTGAATTCCACAATAGAGTGATCATTCACCTCTATCTTGTTCTTTGTCATTTTCTTTTCCCTATTTCAGTCAATGCATTCCTACAAAAATCTTCACAATACCAAGCATTTTATTTAATTTTTAAGATAACTTATTCTAAAGTTCATAGAACCAGATGTTTATATTTAAATTGTATTCAACACTTGTTTGATGAAAATTATTCGGAAAGCATGGAGAAAACAGTTAAATGCTGCTGAGAATTGAACTCTGGATTTCCTGTTCACGAGACAGGAGCTTTAACCCCTAAGCCACAGCACCAACAGTAATAGTAAAAAATGCATAAAGAATTTATTGTTGATGATGAAAATGTGTTTTCTGCTATAAATTCTTCTTTATATGTATTGTAATCTTAAACACGAAAAGATACTCAATCACTACGCAAGGATTAATATGTTTTAATAAACAGGTACTCTTATAAAACCCAATTTCATTTCTTGAATTTTTTACAATTTTTTTTCATGAAGGTAATAATATTGCTCAAATCTAGGTAGACATTTCATCTACGTCTTTCTCATAGATATGTATTTTTTTCATTTTGCAATAACAGTATTCATTCTATAATCTTGAAAATACTTGGGTTTTTATAAGGATAAAGATGATCTGTTCAACAGTAAGATGAATCAGACTTTTATATTTTAATTGTATCGGAATAAGACCCAATGAAAATGATTTGTTATATAACAATGGGAAAAGCAAGGCACGGCTGAGAGTTGAACTCAGAATCTCCTGTTTACTAGACAGGCGCTTTAACCAGCTTAGCCACAGCACCCACTTGATTCTTAAATTTGAAACACTTTTCTTTATGGTGTTCAAGAGAATATTGCTTTTTCACTTTCATATTCTTTTCTAAGTTCACACACTTCTCTACTCAAACACTTAAGATGAATGAAGACTCTTCACTTATTCAAAAACACCTCTCTAATTTGAAGCTTACCCTATTCATATCATTTTAAAATATACCTTGCTGAAGAATGGATTAGTTGAATTCAACAATAGAGTGATCATTCACCTGTATCTTGTTCTTTGTCATTTTCTTTTCCCTATTTCAGTCAATGCATTCCTACAAAAATCTTCTCAATACCAAGCATTTTATTTAATTTTTAAGATAACTTATTCTAAAGTTCATAGAACCAGATGTTTATTCTTAAATTGTATTCAACACTTGTTTGATGTAAATTATTCGGAAAGCATGGAGAAAACAGTTAGGTGATGCTGAGATTCTAACTCATGATTTCCTGATTATGAGACAGGCGCTTTAACCACTAAGCCACAGCACCAACGTTAAAAGTAAAAAATGCATAAATAATTCATTGTTGATGATGAAAATGTGTTTTCTGCTATAAATTCTTCTTTATATGTATTGTAATCTTAAACACGAAAAGATACTCAATCACTACGCAAGGATTAATATGTTTTAATAAACAGGTACTCTTATAAAACCTAATTTCATTTCTTGAATTCTTTACAATTTTTTTCATGAAGGTATTAATATTGCTCAAATCTAGGTAGAAATTTCATCTACGTCTTTCTCATAGATATGTATTTTTTTATTTTGCAATAACAGTATTCATTCTATAATCCTGAAAATACTTGGGTTTTTATAAGGTTTAAGATGATCTGTTCAACAGTAAGATGAATCAGACTTTTATATTTTAATTGTATTGGAATAAGACCTAATGAAAATGATTTGTTATATAACAATGAGAAAAGCAAGGCGCTGCTGAGAGTTGAACTCAGGATCTCCTTTTTACTAAACGTGCACTTTAACCAGCTAAGCCACAGCACCCACTTGATTCTTAATTTTGAAACACTTTTCTTTATGGTGTTCAAGAGAATATGGCTTTTTCACTTTCATATTCTCTTCTAAGTTCACACACTTCTCTACTCATGAACTTAAGATGAATGAAGACTCTTCACTTATCCAAAAACACCTCTCTAATTTGAAGTTTACCCTATTCATATCATTTTAAAATATACCTTGCTGAAGAATGGATTAGTTGAATTCAACAATAGAGTGATCATTCACCTCTATCTTGTTCTTTGTCATTTTCTTTTCCCTATTTCAATCAATGCATTTCTACAAAAATCTTCACAATACCAAGTATGTTATTTAATTTTTAAGATAACTTATTCTAAAGTTCATAGAACCAGTTGTTTATACTTAAATTGTATTCAACACTTGTTTGATGAAAATTATTCGGAAAGCATGAAGAAAACAGTTAAATGCTGCTGAGATTTGAACTCAGGATTTCCTGTTTACGAGATAGGAGCTTTAACCACTAAGCCACAGCACCAACGGTAACAGTCAAAAATGCATAAATAATTTATTGTTGATGATGAAAATGTGTTTTCTGCTATAAATTCTTCTTTATATGTATTGTAATCTTAAACACGAAAAGATACTCAATCACTACGCAAGGATTCATATGTTTTAATAAACAGGTACTCTTATAAAACCCAATTTCATTTCTTGAATTCTTTACAATTTTTTTCATGAAGGTATTAATATTGCTCAAATCTAGGTAGAAATTTCATCTACGTCGTTCTCATAGATATATATGTTTTTCATTTTGCAATAACAGTATTCATTCTATAATCTTGAAAATACTTGGGTTTTTATAAGGTTTAAAATGATCTTTTCAACAGTAAGATGAATCAGACTTTTATATGTTAATTGAATCGGAATAAAACCTAATGAAAATGATTTGTTATATAACAATGAGAAAAGCAAGGCACTGCTGAGAGTTGAACTCAGGATCTCCTGTTTACTAGACAGGCGCTTTAACCAGCTAAGCCACAGCACCCACTTGATTCTTAATTTTTGAAAGACTTTTCTTTATGGTGTTCAAGAGAATATTGCTTTTTCACTTTCATATTCTTTTCTAAGTTCACACACTTCTCTACTCAAACACTTAAGATGAATGAAGACTCTTCACTTATTCAAAAACACCTCTCTAATTTGAAGCTTACCCTATTCATATCATTTTAAAATATACCTTGCTGAAGAATGGATTAGTTGAATTCAACAATAGAGTGATCATTCACCTGTATCTTGTTCTTTGTCATTTTCTTTTCCCTATTTCAGTCAATGCATTCCTACAAAAATCTTCTCAATACCAAGCATTTTATTTAATTTTTAAGATAACTTATTCGAAAGTTCATAGAACCAGATGTTTATACTTAAACTGTATTCAACACTTGTTTGATGAAAATTATTTGGAAAGCATGGAGAAAACAGTTAAATGCTGCTGAGCTTTGAAATCAGGATTTCTTGTTTACGAGACAGGCGCTTTAACCACTAAGCCACAGCACCAACATTAATAATAAGAAAGGCATAAATAATTCATTGTTGATGATGAAAATGTGTTTCCTGCTATAAATTCTTCTTTATATGTATTGCAATCTTAAACACGAAAACATACTCAATCACTACGCAAGTATTAATATGTTTTAATAAACAGGTACTCTTATAAAACCCAATATCATTTCTTGAATTCTTTACAAAAAAAATCATGAAGGTATTAATATTGCTCAAATCTAGGTAGAAATTTCATCTACGTCTTTCTCATAGATATGTAGTTTTTTTCATTTGGCAATAACAGTATTCATTCTATAATCTTGAAAATAGTTGTGTTTTCATAAGGTTTAAGATGATCTGTTCAACAGTAAGATGAATCAGACTTTTATATTTTAATTGTATCGGAATAAGACCTAATGAAAATGATTTGTTATATAACAATGAGAAAAGCAAGGCGCTGCTGAGATTTGAACTCAGAATCTCCTTTTTACTAAACAGGTGCTATAACCAGCTAAGCCACAGCACCCACTTGATTCTTTATTTTGAAACACTTTTCTTTAAGGTGTTCAGGAGAATATTGCTTTTTCACTTTCATATTCTTTTCTAAGTTCACACACTTCTCTACTCAAACACTTAAGATGAATGAAGACTCTTCACTTTTTCAAAAACACATCTCTAATTTGAAGTTTACCCTATTCATATCATTTTAAAATATGCCTTGCTGAAGAATGGATTAGTTGAATTCAACAATAGAGTGATCATTCACCTCTATCTTGTTCTTTGTCATTTTCTTTTTCCTATTTCAGTCAATGCATTCCTACAAAAATCTTCACAATACCAAGCATTTTATTTAATTTTTAAGATAACTTATTCTAAAGTTCATAGAACCAGATGTTTATTCTTAAATTGTATTCAACACTTGTTTGATGAAAATTATTCGGAAAGCATGGAGAAAACCGTTTGGTGCTGCTGGAATTTGAACTCAGGATTTCCTGTTTACGAGACAGGCACTTTAACCACTAAGCCACAGCACCAACGTTAATAGTGAAAAATGCATAAATAATTTATTGTTGATGATGAAAATGTGTTTCTGCTATAAATTCTTCTTTATATGTATTGTAATCTTAAACACGAAAAGATACTCAATCACTACGCAAGGATTAATATGTTTTAATAAACAGGTACTCTTATAAAACCCAATTTCATTTCTTGAATTCTTTACAATTTTTTTTCATGAAGGTATTAATATTGCTCAAATCTAGGTTGAAATTTCATCTACGTCTTTCTCATAGATATGTATTTTTTTATTTTGCAATAACAGTATTCATTCTATAATCCTGAAAATACTTGGGTTTTTATAAGGTTTAAGATGATCTGTTCAACAGTAAGATGAATCAGACTTTTATATTTTAATTGTATTGGAATAAGACCTAATGAAAATGATTTGTTTTATAACAATGAGAAAAGCAAGGCGCTGCTGAGAGTTGAACTCAGGATCTCCTTTTTACTAAACATGCGCTTTAACCAGCTAAGCCACAGCACCCACTTGATTCTTAATTTTGAAACACTTTTCTTTATGGTGTTCAAGAGAATATGGCTTTTTCACTTTCATATTCTCTTCTAAGTTCACACACTTCTCTACTCATGAACTTAAGATGAATGAAGACTCTTCACTTATCCAAAAACACCTCTCTAATTTGAAGTTTACCCTATTCATATCATTTTAAAATATACCTTGCTGAAGAATGGGTTAGTTGAATTCAACAATAGAGTGATCATTCACCTCTATCTTGTTCTTTGTCATTTTCTTTTCCCTATTACAATCAATGCATTCCTACAAAAATCTTCACAATACCAAGTATTTTATTTAATTTTTAAGATAACTTATTCTAAAGTTCATAGAACCAGTTGTTTATACTTAAATTGTATTCAACACTTGTTTGATGAAAATTATTCAGAAAGCATGAAGAAAACAGTTAAATGCTGCTGAGATTTGAACTCAGGATTTCCTGTTTACGAGATAGGAGCTTTAACCACTAAGCCACAGCACCAACGGTAACAGTCAAAAATGCATAAATAATTTATTGTTGATGATGAAAATGTGTTTTCTGCTATAAATTCTTCTTTATATGTATTGTAATCTTAAACACGAAAAGATACTCAATCACTACGCAAGGATTCATATGTTTTAATAAACAGGAACTCTTATAAAACCCACTTTCATTTCTTGAATTCTTTACAATTTTTTTTCATGAAGGTAATAATATTGCTCCAATCTAGGTAGACATTTCATCTACGTCTTTCTCATAGATATGTATTTTTTTCATTTGCCAATAACAGTATTCATTCTATAATCTTGAAAATACTTGGGTTTTTATAAGGTTAAAGATGATCTGTTCAACAGTAAGATGAATCAGACTTTTATATTTTAATTGTATCGGAATAAGACCTAATGAAAATGATTTGTTATATAACAATGAGAAAAGCAAGGCGCTGCTGAGATTTGAACTCAGGATCTCCTGTTTACTAGACAGGCGCTTTAACCAGCTAAGCCACAGGACCCACTTGATTCTTAAATTTGAAACACTTTTCTTTATGGTGTTCAAGAGAATATTGCTTTTTCACTTTCATATTCTTTTCTAAGTTCACACACTTCTCTACTCAAACACTCAAGATGAATGAAGACTCTTCACTTATTCAAAAACACCTCTCTAATTTGAAGTTTACCCTATTCATATCATTTTAAAATATACCTTGCTGAAGAATGGATTAGTTGAATTCCACAATAGAGTGATCATTCACCTCTATCTTGTTCTTTGCCATTTTCTTTTCCCTATTTCAGTCAATGCATTCCTACAAAAATCTTCACAATACCAAGCATTTTATTTAATTTTTAAGATAACTTATTCTAAAGTTCATAGAACCAGATGTTTATACTTAAATTGTATTCAACACTTGTTTGATGAAAATTATTCGGAAAGCATGGAGAAAACAGTTAGGTGATGCTGAGATTCTAACTCATGATTTCCTGTTTATGAGACAGGCGCTTTAACCACTAAGCCACAGCACCAACGTTAAAAGTAAAAAATGCATAAATAATTCATTGTTGATGATGAAAATGTGTTTTCTGCTATAAATTCTTCTTTATATGTATTGTAATCTTAAACACGAAAAGATACTCAATCACTACGCAAGGATTAATATGTTTTAATAAACAGGTACTCTTATAAAACCCAATTTCATTTCTTGAATTCTTTACAATTTTTTTCATGAAGGTATTAATATTGCTCAAATCTAGGTAGAAATTTCATCTACGTCGTTCTCATAGATATATATGTTTTTCATTTTGCAATAACAGTATTCATTCTATAATCTTGAAAATACTTGGGTTTTTATAAGGTTTAAAATGATCTTTTCAACAGTAAGATGAATCAGACTTTTATATGTTAATTGAATCGGAATAAAACCTAATGAAAATGATTTGTTATATAACAATGAGAAAAGCAAGGCACTGCTGAGAGTTGAACTCAGGATCTCCTGTTTACTAGACAGTCGCTTTAACCAGCTAAGCCACAGCACCCACTTGATTCTTAATTTTTGAAAGACTTTTCTTTATGGTGTTCAAGAGAATATTGCTTTTTCACTTTCATATTCTTTTCTAAGTTCACACACTTCTCTACTCAAACACTTAAGATGAATGAAGACTCTTCACTTATTCAAAAACACCTCTCTAATTTGAAGTTTACCCTATTCATATCATTTTAAAATATACCTTGCTGAAGAATGGATTAGTTGAATTGAACAATAGAGTGATCATTCACCTCTATCTTGTTCTTTGTCATTTTCTTTTCCCTATTTCAGTCAATGCGTTCCTACAAAAATCTTCACAATACCAAGCATTTTATTTAATTTTTAAGATAACTTATTCTAAAGTTCATAGAACCAGATGTTTATTCTTAAATTGTATTCAACACTTGTTTGATGTAAATTATTCGGAAAGCATGGAGAAAACAGTTAGGTGATGCTGAGATTCTAACTCATGATTTCCTGTTTATGAGACAGGCGCTTTAACCACTAAGCCACAGCACCAACGTTAAAAGTAAAAAATGCATAAATAATTCATTGTTGATGATGAAAATGTGTTTTCTGCTATAAATTCTTCTTTAAATGTATTGTAATCTTAAACACGAAAAGATACTCAATCACTACGCAAGGATTAATATGTTTTAATAAACAGGTACTCTTATAAAACCCAATTTCATTTCTTGAATTCTTTACAATTTTTTTCATGAAGGTATTAATATTGCTCAAATCTAGGTAGAAATTTCATCTACGTCGTTCTCATAGATATATATGTTTTTCATTTTGCAATAACAGTATTCATTCTATAATCTTGAAAATACTTGGGTTTTTATAAGGTTTAAAATGATCTTTTCAACAGTAAGATGAATCAGACTTTTATATGTTAATTGAATCGGAATAAAACCTAATGAAAATGATTTGTTATATAACAATGAGAAAAGCAAGGCACTGCTGAGAGTTGAACTCAGGATCTCCTGTTTACTAGACATGCGCTTTAACCAGCTAAGCCACAGCACCCACTTGATTCTTAATATTTGAAAGACTTTTCTTTATGGTGTTCAAGAGAATATTGCTTTTTCACTTTCATATTCTTTTCTAAGTTCACACACTTCTCTACTCAAACACTTAAGATGAATGAAGACTCTTCACTTTTTCAAAAACACCTCTCTAATTTGAAGTTTACCCTATTCATATCATTTTAAAATATGCCTTGCTGAAGAATGGATTAGTTGAATTCAACAATAGAGTGATCATTCACCTCTATCTTGTTCTTTGTCATTTTCTTTTTCCTATTTCAGTCAATGCATTCCTACAAAAATCTTCACAATACCAAGCATTTTATTTAATTTTTAAGATAACTTATTCTAAAGTTCATAGAACCAGATGTTTATTCTTAAATTGTATTCAACACTTGTTTGATGAAAATTATTCGGAAAGCATGGAGAAAACCGTTAGGTGCTGCTGGAATTTGAACTCAGGATTTCCTGTTTACGAGACAGGCACTTTAACCACTAAGCCACAGCACCAACGTTAATAGTGAAAAATGCATAAATAATTTATTGTTGATGATGAAAATGTGTTTCTGCTATAAATTCTTCTTTATATGTATTGTAATCTTAAACACGAAAAGATACTCAATCACTACGCAAGGATTAATATGTTTTAATAAACAGGTACTCTTATAAAACCCAATTTCATTTCTTGAATTCTTTACAATTTTTTTCATGAAGGTATTAATATTGCTCAAATCTAGGTAGAAATTTCATCTACGTCTTTCTCATAGATATGTATTTTTTTATTTTGCAATAACAGTATTCATTCTATAATCCTGAAAATACTTGGGTTTTTATAAGGTTTAAGATGATCTGTTCAACAGTAAGATGAATCAGACTTTTATATTTTAATTGTATTGGAATAAGACCTAATGAAAATGATTTGTTATATAACAATGAGAAAAGCAAGGCGCTGCTGAGAGTTGAACTCAGGATCTCCTTTTTACTAAACAGGCGCTTTAACCAGCTAAGCCACAGCACCCACTTGATTCTTAATTTTGAAACACTTTTCTTTATGGTGTTCAAGAGAATATTGCTTTTTCACTTTCATATTCTCTTCTAAGTTCACACACTTCTCTACTCATGAACTTAAGATGAATGAAGACTCTTCACTTATCCAAAAACACCTCTCTAATTTGAAGTTTACCCTATTCATATCATTTTAAAATATACCTTGCTGAAGAATGGATTAGTTGAATTCAACAATAGAGTGATCATTCACCTCTATCTTGTTCTTTGTCATTTTCTTTTCCCTATTTCAATCAATGCATTCCTACAAAAATCTTCACAATACCAAGTATTTTATTTAATTTTTAAGATAACTTATTCTAAAGTTCATAGAACCAGTTGTTTATACTTAAATTGTATTCAACACTTGTTTGATGAAAATTATTCGGAAAGCATGAAGAAAACAGTTAAATGCTGCTGAGATTTGAACTCAGGATTTCCTGTTTACGAGATAGGAGCTTTAACCACTCAGCCACAGCACCAACGGTAACAGTCAAAAATGCATAAATAATTTATTGTTGATGATGAAAATGTGTTTTCTGCTATAAATTCTTCTTTATATGTATTGTAATCTTAAACACGAAAAGATACTCAATCACTACGCAAGGATTCATATGTTTTAATAAACAGGTACTCTTATAAAACCCACTTTCATTTCTTGAATTCTTTACAATTTTTTTTCATGAAGGTAATAATATTGCTCCAATCTAGGTAGACATTTCATCTACGTCTTTCTCATAGATATGTATTTTTTTCATTTTGCAATAACAGTATTCATTCTATAATCTTGAAAATACTTGGGTTTTTATAAGGTTAAAGTTGATCTGTTCAACAGTAAGATGAATCAGACTTTTATATTTTAATTGTATCGGAATAAGACCTAATGAAAATGATTTGTTATATAACAATGAGAAAAGCAAGGCACTGCTGAGAGTTGAACTCAGGCTCTCCTTTTTACTAAACAGGCGCTTTAACCAGCTAAGCCACAGCACCCACTTGACTCTTAATTTTGAAACACTTTTCTTTATGCTGTTCAAGAGAATATTGCTTTTTCACTTTCATAGTCTTTTCTAAGTTCACACACTTCTCTACTCATAAACTTAAGATGAATGAAGACTCTTCACTTATTCAAAAACACCTCTCTAATTTGAAGTTTACCCTATTCATATCATTTTAAAATATACCTTGCTGAAGAATGGATTAGTTGAATTCAACAATAGAGTGATCATTCACCTGTATCTTGTTCTTTGTGATTTTCTTTTCCCTATTTCAATCAATGCATTCCTACAAAAATCTTCACAATACCAAGTGTTTTATTTAATTTTTAGGATAACATTCTAAAGTTCATAGAACCAGATGTTTATACTTAAATTGTATTCAACACTTGTTTGATGAAAATTACTCGGAAAGCATGGAGAAAACAGTTAAATGCTGCTGAGATTTGAACTCAGGATTTCCTGTTTACGAGACAGGAGCTTTAACCACTAAGCCACAGCACCAACGGTAATAGTAAAAAATGCATAAATAATTTATTGTTGATGATGAAAATGTGTTTTCTGCTATAAATTCTTCTTTATATGTATTGTAATCTTAAACACGAAAAGATACTCAATCACTACGCAAGGATTAATATGTTTTAATAAACAGGTACTCTTATAAAACCCAATTTAATTTCTTGAATTCTTTACAATTTTTTTCATGAAGGTAATAATATTGCTCCAATCTAGGAAGACATTTCATCTACGTCTTTCTCATAGATATGTATTTTTTTCATTTTGCAATACCAGTATTCATTCTATAATCTTGAAAATACTTGGGTTTTTATAAGGTTAAAGATGATCTGTTAAACAGTAAGATGAATCAGACTTTTATATTTTAATTGTATCGGAATAAGACCTAATGAAAATGATTTGTTATATAACAATGAGAAAAGCAAGGCACTGCTGAGAGTTGAACTCAGGATCTCCTGTTTACTAGACAGGCGCTTTAACCAGCTTAGCCACAGCACCCACTTGATTCTTAAATTTGAAACACTTTTCTTTATGCTGTTCAAGAGAATATTGCTTTTTCACTTTCATATTCTTTTCTAAGTTCACACACTTCTCTACTCAAACACTTAAGATGAATGAAGACTCTTCACTTATTCAAAAACACCTCTCTAATTTGAAGTTTACCCTATTCATATCATTTTAAAATATACCTTGCTAAAGAATGGATTAGTTGAATTCCACAATAGAGTGATCATTCACCTCTATCTTGTTCTTTGTCATTTTCTTTTCCCTATTTCAGTCAATGCATTCCTACAAAAATCTTCACAATACCAAGCATTTTATTTAATTTTTAAGATAACTTATTCTAAAGTTCATAGAACCAGATGTTTATATTTAAATTGTATTCAACACTTGTTTGATGAAAATTATTCGGAAAGCATGGAGAAAACAGTTAAATGCTGCTGAGAATTGAACTCTGGATTTCCTGTTCACGAGACAGGAGCTTTAACCCCTAAGCCACAGCACCAACAGTAATAGTAAAAAATGCATAAAGAATTTATTGTTGATGATGAAAATGTGTTTTCTGCTATAAATTCTTCTTTATATGTATTGTAATCTTAAACACGAAAAGATACTCAATCACTACGCAAGGATTAATATGTTTTAATAAACAGGTACTCTTATAAAACCCAATTTCATTTCTTGAATTTTTTACAATTTTTTTTCATGAAGGTAATAATATTGCTCAAATCTAGGTAGACATTTCATCTACGTCTTTCTCATAGATATGTATTTTTTTCATTTTGCAATAACAGTATTCATTCTATAATCTTGAAAATACTTGGGTTTTTATAAGGATAAAGATGATCTGTTCAACAGTAAGATGAATCAGACTTTTATATTTTAATTGTATCGGAATAAGACCCAATGAAAATGATTTGTTATATAACAATGGGAAAAGCAAGGCACGGCTGAGAGTTGAACTCAGAATCTCCTGTTTACTAGACAGGCGCTTTAACCAGCTTAGCCACAGCACCCACTTGATTCTTAAATTTGAAACACTTTTCTTTATGGTGTTCAAGAGAATATTGCTTTTTCACTTTCATATTCTTTTCTAAGTTCACACACTTCTCTACTCAAACACTTAAGATGAATGAAGACTCTTCACTTATTCAAAAACACCTCTCTAATTTGAAGCTTACCCTATTCATATCATTTTAAAATATACCTTGCTGAAGAATGGATTAGTTGAATTCAACAATAGAGTGATCATTCACCTGTATCTTGTTCTTTGTCATTTTCTTTTCCCTATTTCAGTCAATGCATTCCTACAAAAATCTTCTCAATACCAAGCATTTTATTTAATTTTTAAGATAACTTATTCTAAAGTTCATAGAACCAGATGTTTATTCTTAAATTGTATTCAACACTTGTTTGATGTAAATTATTCGGAAAGCATGGAGAAAACAGTTAGGTGATGCTGAGATTCTAACTCATGATTTCCTGATTATGAGACAGGCGCTTTAACCACTAAGCCACAGCACCAACGTTAAAAGTAAAAAATGCATAAATAATTCATTGTTGATGATGAAAATGTGTTTTCTGCTATAAATTCTTCTTTATATGTATTGTAATCTTAAACACGAAAAGATACTCAATCACTACGCAAGGATTAATATGTTTTAATAAACAGGTACTCTTATAAAACCTAATTTCATTTCTTGAATTCTTTACAATTTTTTTCATGAAGGTATTAATATTGCTCAAATCTAGGTAGAAATTTCATCTACGTCTTTCTCATAGATATGTATTTTTTTATTTTGCAATAACAGTATTCATTCTATAATCCTGAAAATACTTGGGTTTTTATAAGGTTTAAGATGATCTGTTCAACAGTAAGATGAATCAGACTTTTATATTTTAATTGTATTGGAATAAGACCTAATGAAAATGATTTGTTATATAACAATGAGAAAAGCAAGGCGCTGCTGAGAGTTGAACTCAGGATCTCCTTTTTACTAAACGTGCACTTTAACCAGCTAAGCCACAGCACCCACTTGATTCTTAATTTTGAAACACTTTTCTTTATGGTGTTCAAGAGAATATGGCTTTTTCACTTTCATATTCTCTTCTAAGTTCACACACTTCTCTACTCATGAACTTAAGATGAATGAAGACTCTTCACTTATCCAAAAACACCTCTCTAATTTGAAGTTTACCCTATTCATATCATTTTAAAATATACCTTGCTGAAGAATGGATTAGTTGAATTCAACAATAGAGTGATCATTCACCTCTATCTTGTTCTTTGTCATTTTCTTTTCCCTATTTCAATCAATGCATTTCTACAAAAATCTTCACAATACCAAGTATGTTATTTAATTTTTAAGATAACTTATTCTAAAGTTCATAGAACCAGTTGTTTATACTTAAATTGTATTCAACACTTGTTTGATGAAAATTATTCGGAAAGCATGAAGAAAACAGTTAAATGCTGCTGAGATTTGAACTCAGGATTTCCTGTTTACGAGATAGGAGCTTTAACCACTAAGCCACAGCACCAACGGTAACAGTCTAAAATGCATAAATAATTTATTGTTGATGATGAAAATGTGTTTTCTGCTATAAATTCTTCTTTATATGTATTGTAATCTTAAACACGAAAAGATACTCAATCACTACGCAAGGATTCATATGTTTTAATAAACAGGTACTCTTATAAAACTCAATTTCATTTCTTGAATTCTTTACAATTTTTTTCATGAAGGTATTAATATTGCTCAAATCTAGGTAGAAATTTCATCTACGTCGTTCTCATAGATATATATGTTTTTCATTTTGCAATAACAGTATTCATTCTATAATCTTGAAAATACTTGGGTTTTTATAAGGTTTAAAATGATCTTTTCAACAGTAAGATGAATCAGACTTTTATATGTTAATTGAATCGGAATAAAACCTAATGAAAATGATTTGTTATATAACAATGAGAAAAGCAAGGCACTGCTGAGAGTTGAACTCAGGATCTCCTGTTTACTAGACAGGCGCTTTAACCAGCTAAGCCACAGCACCCACTTGATTCTTAATTTTTGAAAGACTTTTCTTTATGGTGTTCAAGAGAATATTGCTTTTTCACTTTCATATTCTTTTCTAAGTTCACACACTTCTCTACTCAAACACTTAAGATGAATGAAGACTCTTCACTTATTCAAAAACACCTCTCTAATTTGAAGCTTACCCTATTCATATCATTTTAAAATATACCTTGCTGAAGAATGGATTAGTTGAATTCAACAATAGAGTGATCATTCACCTGTATCTTGTTCTTTGTCATTTTCTTTTCCCTATTTCAGTCAATGCATTCCTACAAAAATCTTCTCAATACCAAGCATTTTATTTAATTTTTAAGATAACTTATTCGAAAGTTCATAGAACCAGATGTTTATACTTAAACTGTATTCAACACTTGTTTGATGAAAATTATTTGGAAAGCATGGAGAAAACATTTAAATGCTGCTGAGATTTGAACTCAGGATTTCCTGTTTACGAGACAGGAGCTTTAACCACTAAGCCACAGCACCAACGTTAATAGTAAGAAATGCATAAATAATTCATTGTTGATGATGAACATGTGTTTCCTGCTATAAATTCTTCTTTATATGTATTGTAATCTTAAACACGAAAACATACTCAATCACTACGAAAGTATTATTATGTTTTAATAAACAGGTACTCTTATGAAACCCAATTTCATTTCTTGAATTCTTTACAATTTTTTTTCATGAAGGTAATAATATTGCTCCAATCTAGGTAGACATTTCATCTACGTCTTTCTCATAGATATGTATTTTTTTAATTTGGAAATAACAGTATTCATTCTATAATCTTGAAAATACTTGGGTTTTTATAAGGTTAAAGATGATCTGTTCAACAGTAAGATGAATCAGACTTTTATATTTTAATTGTATCGGAATAAGACCTAATGAAAATGATTTGTTATATAACAATGAGAAAAGCAAGGCGCTGCTGAGATTTGAACTCAGGATCTCCTGTTTACTAGACAGGCGCTTTAACCAGCTAAGCCACAGGACCCACTTGATTCTTAAATTTGAAACACTTTTCTTTATGGTGTTCAAGAGAATATTGCTTTTTCACTTTCATATTCTTTTCTAAGTTCACACACTTCTCTACTCAAACACTTAAGATGAATGAAGACTCTTCACTTATTCAAAAACACCTCTCTAATTTGAAGTTTACCCTATTCATATCATTTTAAAATATACCTTGCTGAAGAATGGATTAGTTGAATTCCCCAATAGAGTGATCATTCACCTCTATCTTGTTCTTTGTCATTTTCTTTTCCCTATTTCAGTCAATGCATTCCTACAAAAATCTTCACAATACCAAGCATTTTATTTAATTTTTAAGATAACTTATTCTAAAGTTCATAGAACCAGATGTTTATACTTAAATTGTATTCAACACTTGTTTGATGAAAATTATTCGGAAAGCATGGAGAAAACAGTTAAATGCTGCTGAGAATTGAACTCAGGATTTCCTGTTTACGAGACAGGAGCTTTAACCCCTAAGCCACAGCACCAACAGTAATCGTAAAAAATGCATAAAGAATTTATTGTTGATGATGAAAATGTGTTTTCTGCTATAAATTCTTCTTTATATGTATTGTAATCTTAAACACGAAAAGATACTCAATCACTACGCAAGGATTAATATGTTTTAATAAACAGGTACTCTTATAAAACCCAATTTCATTTCTTGAATTTTTTACAATTTTTTTTCATGAAGGTAATAATATTGCTCAAATCTAGGTAGACATTTCATCTACGTCTTTCTCATAGATATGTATTTTTTTCATTTTGCAATAACAGTATTCATTCTATAATCTTGAAAATACTTGGGTTTTTATAAGGATAAAGATGATCTGTTCAACAGTAAGATGAATCAGACTTTTATATTTTAATTGTATCGGAATAAGACCCAATGAAAATGATTTGTTATATAACAATGAGAAAAGCAAGGGACGGCTGAGAGTTGAACTCAGGATCTCCTGTTTACTAGACAGGCGCTTTAACCAGCTAAGCCACAGCACTCACTTGATTCTTAAATTTGAAACACTTTTCTTTATGGTGTTCAAGAGAATATTGCTTTTTCACTTTCATATTCTTTTCTAAGTTCACACACTTCTCTACTCAAACACTTAAGATGAATGAAGACTCTTCACTTATTCAAAAACACCTCTCTAATTTGAAGCTTACCCTATTCATATCATTTTAAAATATACCTTGCTGAAGAATGGATTAGTTGAATTCAACAATAGAGTGATCATTCACCTGTATCTTGTTCTTTGTCATTTCCTTTTCCCTATTTCAGTCAATGCATTCCTACAAAAATCTTCTCAATACCAAGCATTTTATTTAATTTTTAAGATAACTTATTCTAAAGTTCATAGAACCAGATGTTTATACTTAAATTGTATTCAACACTTGTTTGATGAAAATTATTCGGAAAGCATGGAGAAAACAGTTAAATGCTGCTGAGCTTTGAACTCAGGATTTCTTGTTGACGAGACAGGCGCTTTAACCACTAAGCCACAGCACCAATGTTAATAATAAGAAATGCATAAATAATTCATTGTTGATGATGAAAATGTGTTTCCTGCTATAAACTCTTCTTTATATGTATTGTAATCTTAAACACGAAAACATACTCAATCACTACGCAAGTATTAATATGTTTTAATAAACAGGTACTCTTATAAAACCCAATTTCATTTCTTGAATTCTTTAAAAAAAAAATCATGAAGGTATTAATATTGCTCAAATCTAGGTAGAAATTTCATCTACGTCTTTCTCATAGATATGTATTTTTTTCATTTGGCAATAACAGTATTCATTCTATAATCTTGAAAATAGTTGTGTTTTTATAAGGTTTAAGATGATCTGTTCAACAGTAAGATGAATCAGACTTTTATATTTTAATTGTATCGGAATAAGACCTAATGAAAATGATTTGTTATATAACAATGAGAAAAGCAAGGCGCTGCTGAGATTTGAACTCAGGATCTCCTTTTTACTAAACAGGTGCTATAACCAGCTTAGCCACAGCACCCACTTGATTCTTAAATTTGAAACACTTTTCTTTATGGTGTTCAAGAGAATATTGCTTTTTCACTTTCATATTCTTTTCTAAGTTCACACACTTCTCTACTCAAACACTTAAGATGAATGAAGACTCTTCACTTATTCAAAAACACCTCTCTAATTTGAAGCTTACCCTATTCATATCATTTTAAAATATACCTTGCTGAAGAATGGATTAGTTGAATTCAACAATAGAGTGATCATTCACCTGTATCTTGTTCTTTGTCATTTTCTTTTCCCTATTTCAGTCAATGCATTCCTACAAAAATCTTCTCAATACCAAGCATTTTATTTAATTTTTAAGATAACTTATTCTAAAGTTCATAGAACCAGATGTTTATTCTTAAATTGTATTCAACACTTGTTTGATGTAAATTATTCGGAAAGCATGGAGAAAACAGTTAGGTGATGCTGAGATTCTAACTCATGATTTCCTGATTATGAGACAGGCGCTTTAACCACTAAGCCACAGCACCAACGTTAAAAGTAAAAAATGCATAAATAATTCATTGTTGATGATGAAAATGTGTTTTCTGCTATAAATTCTTCTTTATATGTATTGTAATCTTAAACACGAAAAGATACTCAATCACTACGCAAGGATTAATATGTTTTAATAAACAGGTACTCTTATAAAACCTAATTTCATTTCTTGAATTCTTTACAATTTTTTTCATGAAGGTATTAATATTGCTCAAATCTAGGTAGAAATTTCATCTACGTCTTTCTCATAGATATGTATTTTTTTATTTTGCAATAACAGTATTCATTCTATAATCCTGAAAATACTTGGGTTTTTATAAGGTTTAAGATGATCTGTTCAACAGTAAGATGAATCAGACTTTTATATTTTAATTGTATTGGAATAAGACCTAATGAAAATGATTTGTTATATAACAATGAGAAAAGCAAGGCGCTGCTGAGAGTTGAACTCAGGATCTCCTTTTTACTAAACGTGCACTTTAACCAGCTAAGCCACAGCACCCACTTGATTCTTAATTTTGAAACACTTTTCTTTATGGTGTTCAAGAGAATATGGCTTTTTCACTTTCATATTCTCTTCTAAGTTCACACACTTCTCTACTCATGAACTTAAGATGAATGAAGACTCTTCACTTATCCAAAAACACCTCTCTAATTTGAAGTTTACCCTATTCATATCATTTTAAAATATACCTTGCTGAAGAATGGATTAGTTGAATTCAACAATAGAGTGATCATTCACCTCTATCTTGTTCTTTGTCATTTTCTTTTCCCTATTTCAATCAATGCATTTCTACAAAAATCTTCACAATACCAAGTATGTTATTTAATTTTTAAGATAACTTATTCTAAAGTTCATAGAACCAGTTGTTTATACTTAAATTGTATTCAACACTTGTTTGATGAAAATTATTCGGAAAGCATGAAGAAAACAGTTAAATGCTGCTGAGATTTGAACTCAGGATTTCCTGTTTACGAGATAGGAGCTTTAACCACTAAGCCACAGCACCAACGGTAACAGTCAAAAATGCATAAATAATTTATTGTTGATGATGAAAATGTGTTTTCTGCTATAAATTCTTCTTTATATGTATTGTAATCTTAAACACGAAAAGATACTCAATCACTACGCAAGGATTCATATGTTTTAATAAACAGGTACTCTTATAAAACCCAATTTCATTTCTTGAATTCTTTACAATTTTTTTCATGAAGGTATTAATATTGCTCAAATCTAGGTAGAAATTTCATCTACGTCGTTCTCATAGATATATATGTTTTTCATTTTGCAATAACAGTATTCATTCTATAATCTTGAAAATACTTGGGTTTTTATAAGGTTTAAAATGATCTTTTCAACAGTAAGATGAATCAGACTTTTATATGTTAATTGAATCGGAATAAAACCTAATGAAAATGATTTGTTATATAACAATGAGAAAAGCAAGGCACTGCTGAGAGTTGAACTCAGGATCTCCTGTTTACTAGACAGGCGCTTTAACCAGCTAAGCCACAGCACCCACTTGATTCTTAATTTTTGAAAGACTTTTCTTTATGGTGTTCAAGAGAATATTGCTTTTTCACTTTCATATTCTTTTCTAAGTTCACACACTTCTCTACTCAAACACTTAAGATGAATGAAGACTCTTCACTTATTCAAAAACACCTCTCTAATTTGAAGCTTACCCTATTCATATCATTTTAAAATATACCTTGCTGAAGAATGGATTAGTTGAATTCAACAATAGAGTGATCATTCACCTGTATCTTGTTCTTTGTCATTTTCTTTTCCCTATTTCAGTCAATGCATTCCTACAAAAATCTTCTCAATACCAAGCATTTTATTTAATTTTTAAGATAACTTATTCGAAAGTTCATAGAACCAGATGTTTATACTTAAACTGTATTCAACACTTGTTTGATGAAAATTATTTGGAAAGCATGGAGAAAACAGTTAAATGCTGCTGAGCTTTGAAATCAGGATTTCTTGTTTACGAGACAGGCGCTTTAACCACTAAGCCACAGCACCAACATTAATAATAAGAAAGGCATAAATAATTCATTGTTGATGATGAAAATGTGTTTCCTGCTATAAATTCTTCTTTATATGTATTGCAATCTTAAACACGAAAACATACTCAATCACTACGCAAGTATTAATATGTTTTAATAAACAGGTACTCTTATAAAACCCAATATCATTTCTTGAATTCTTTACAAAAAAAATCATGAAGGTATTAATATTGCTCAAATCTAGGTAGAAATTTCATCTACGTCTTTCTCATAGATATGTAGTTTTTTTCATTTGGCAATAACAGTATTCATTCTATAATCTTGAAAATAGTTGTGTTTTCATAAGGTTTAAGATGATCTGTTCAACAGTAAGATGAATCAGACTTTTATATTTTAATTGTATCGGAATAAGACCTAATGAAAATGATTTGTTATATAACAATGAGAAAAGCAAGGCGCTGCTGAGATTTGAACTCAGAATCTCCTTTTTACTAAACAGGTGCTATAACCAGCTAAGCCACAGCACCCACTTGATTCTTTATTTTGAAACACTTTTCTTTAAGGTGTTCAGGAGAATATTGCTTTTTCACTTTCATATTCTTTTCTAAGTTCACACACTTCTCTACTCAAACACTTAAGATGAATGAAGACTCTTCACTTTTTCAAAAACACATCTCTAATTTGAAGTTTACCCTATTCATATCATTTTAAAATATGCCTTGCTGAAGAATGGATTAGTTGAATTCAACAATAGAGTGATCATTCACCTCTATCTTGTTCTTTGTCATTTTCTTTTTCCTATTTCAGTCAATGCATTCCTACAAAAATCTTCACAATACCAAGCATTTTATTTAATTTTTAAGATAACTTATTCTAAAGTTCATAGAACCAGATGTTTATTCTTAAATTGTATTCAACACTTGTTTGATGAAAATTATTCGGAAAGCATGGAGAAAACCGTTTGGTGCTGCTGGAATTTGAACTCAGGATTTCCTGTTTACGAGACAGGCACTTTAACCACTAAGCCACAGCACCAACGTTAATAGTGAAAAATGCATAAATAATTTATTGTTGATGATGAAAATGTGTTTCTGCTATAAATTCTTCTTTATATGTATTGTAATCTTAAACACGAAAAGATACTCAATCACTACGCAAGGATTAATATGTTTTAATAAACAGGTACTCTTATAAAACCCAATTTCATTTCTTGAATTCTTTACAATTTTTTTTCATGAAGGTATTAATATTGCTCAAATCTAGGTTGAAATTTCATCTACGTCTTTCTCATAGATATGTATTTTTTTATTTTGCAATAACAGTATTCATTCTATAATCCTGAAAATACTTGGGTTTTTATAAGGTTTAAGATGATCTGTTCAACAGTAAGATGAATCAGACTTTTATATTTTAATTGTATTGGAATAAGACCTAATGAAAATGATTTGTTTTATAACAATGAGAAAAGCAAGGCGCTGCTGAGAGTTGAACTCAGGATCTCCTTTTTACTAAACATGCGCTTTAACCAGCTAAGCCACAGCACCCACTTGATTCTTAATTTTGAAACACTTTTCTTTATGGTGTTCAAGAGAATATGGCTTTTTCACTTTCATATTCTCTTCTAAGTTCACACACTTCTCTACTCATGAACTTAAGATGAATGAAGACTCTTCACTTATCCAAAAACACCTCTCTAATTTGAAGTTTACCCTATTCATATCATTTTAAAATATACCTTGCTGAAGAATGGGTTAGTTGAATTCAACAATAGAGTGATCATTCACCTCTATCTTGTTCTTTGTCATTTTCTTTTCCCTATTACAATCAATGCATTCCTACAAAAATCTTCACAATACCAAGTATTTTATTTAATTTTTAAGATAACTTATTCTAAAGTTCATAGAACCAGTTGTTTATACTTAAATTGTATTCAACACTTGTTTGATGAAAATTATTCAGAAAGCATGAAGAAAACAGTTAAATGCTGCTGAGATTTGAACTCAGGATTTCCTGTTTACGAGATAGGAGCTTTAACCACTAAGCCACAGCACCAACGGTAACAGTCAAAAATGCATAAATAATTTATTGTTGATGATGAAAATGTGTTTTCTGCTATAAATTCTTCTTTATATGTATTGTAATCTTAAACACGAAAAGATACTCAATCACTACGCAAGGATTCATATGTTTTAATAAACAGGAACTCTTATAAAACCCACTTTCATTTCTTGAATTCTTTACAATTTTTTTTCATGAAGGTAATAATATTGCTCCAATCTAGGTAGACATTTCATCTACGTCTTTCTCATAGATATGTATTTTTTTCATTTGCCAATAACAGTATTCATTCTATAATCTTGAAAATACTTGGGTTTTTATAAGGTTAAAGATGATCTGTTCAACAGTAAGATGAATCAGACTTTTATATTTTAATTGTATCGGAATAAGACCTAATGAAAATGATTTGTTATATAACAATGAGAAAAGCAAGGCGCTGCTGAGATTTGAACTCAGGATCTCCTGTTTACTAGACAGGCGCTTTAACCAGCTAAGCCACAGGACCCACTTGATTCTTAAATTTGAAACACTTTTCTTTATGGTGTTCAAGAGAATATTGCTTTTTCACTTTCATATTCTTTTCTAAGTTCACACACTTCTCTACTCAAACACTCAAGATGAATGAAGACTCTTCACTTATTCAAAAACACCTCTCTAATTTGAAGTTTACCCTATTCATATCATTTTAAAATATACCTTGCTGAAGAATGGATTAGTTGAATTCCACAATAGAGTGATCATTCACCTCTATCTTGTTCTTTGCCATTTTCTTTTCCCTATTTCAGTCAATGCATTCCTACAAAAATCTTCACAATACCAAGCATTTTATTTAATTTTTAAGATAACTTATTCTAAAGTTCATAGAACCAGATGTTTATACTTAAATTGTATTCAACACTTGTTTGATGAAAATTATTCGGAAAGCATGGAGAAAACAGTTAGGTGATGCTGAGATTCTAACTCATGATTTCCTGTTTATGAGACAGGTGCTTTAACCACTAAGCCACAGCACCAACGTTAAAAGTAAAAAATGCATAAATAATTCATTGTTGATGATGAAAATGTGTTTTCTGCTATAAATTCTTCTTTATATGTATTGTAATCTTAAACACGAAAAGATACTCAATCACTACGCAAGGATTAATATGTTTTAATAAACAGGTACTCTTATAAAACCCAATTTCATTTCTTGAATTCTTTACAATTTTTTTCATGAAGGTATTAATATTGCTCAAATCTAGGTAGAAATTTCATCTACGTCGTTCTCATAGATATATATGTTTTTCATTTTGCAATAACAGTATTCATTCTATAATCTTGAAAATACTTGGGTTTTTATAAGGTTTAAAATGATCTTTTCAACAGTAAGATGAATCAGACTTTTATATGTTAATTGAATCGGAATAAAACCTAATGAAAATGATTTGTTATATAACAATGAGAAAAGCAAGGCACTGCTGAGAGTTGAACTCAGGATCTCCTGTTTACTAGACAGTCGCTTTAACCAGCTAAGCCACAGCACCCACTTGATTCTTAATTTTTGAAAGACTTTTCTTTATGGTGTTCAAGAGAATATTGCTTTTTCACTTTCATATTCTTTTCTAAGTTCACACACTTCTCTACTCAAACACTTAAGATGAATGAAGACTCTTCACTTATTCAAAAACACCTCTCTAATTTGAAGTTTACCCTATTCATATCATTTTAAAATATACCTTGCTGAAGAATGGATTAGTTGAATTGAACAATAGAGTGATCATTCACCTCTATCTTGTTCTTTGTCATTTTCTTTTCCCTATTTCAGTCAATGCGTTCCTACAAAAATCTTCACAATACCAAGCATTTTATTTAATTTTTAAGATAACTTATTCTAAAGTTCATAGAACCAGATGTTTATTCTTAAATTGTATTCAACACTTGTTTGATGTAAATTATTCGGAAAGCATGGAGAAAACAGTTAGGTGATGCTGAGATTCTAACTCATGATTTCCTGTTTATGAGACAGGCGCTTTAACCACTAAGCCACAGCACCAACGTTAAAAGTAAAAAATGCATAAATAATTCATTGTTGATGATGAAAATGTGTTTTCTGCTATAAATTCTTCTTTAAATGTATTGTAATCTTAAACACGAAAAGATACTCAATCACTACGCAAGGATTAATATGTTTTAATAAACAGGTACTCTTATAAAACCCAATTTCATTTCTTGAATTCTTTACAATTTTTTTCATGAAGGTATTAATATTGCTCAAATCTAGGTAGAAATTTCATCTACGTCGTTCTCATAGATATATATGTTTTTCATTTTGCAATAACAGTATTCATTCTATAATCTTGAAAATACTTGGGTTTTTATAAGGTTTAAAATGATCTTTTCAACAGTAAGATGAATCAGACTTTTATATGTTAATTGAATCGGAATAAAACCTAATGAAAATGATTTGTTATATAACAATGAGAAAAGCAAGGCACTGCTGAGAGTTGAACTCAGGATCTCCTGTTTACTAGACATGCGCTTTAACCAGCTAAGCCACAGCACCCACTTGATTCTTAATATTTGAAAGACTTTTCTTTATGGTGTTCAAGAGAATATTGCTTTTTCACTTTCATATTCTTTTCTAAGTTCACACACTTCTCTACTCAAACACTTAAGATGAATGAAGACTCTTCACTTTTTCAAAAACACCTCTCTAATTTGAAGTTTACCCTATTCATATCATTTTAAAATATGCCTTGCTGAAGAATGGATTAGTTGAATTCAACAATAGAGTGATCATTCACCTCTATCTTGTTCTTTGTCATTTTCTTTTTCCTATTTCAGTCAATGCATTCCTACAAAAATCTTCACAATACCAAGCATTTTATTTAATTTTTAAGATAACTTATTCTAAAGTTCATAGAACCAGATGTTTATTCTTAAATTGTATTCAACACTTGTTTGATGAAAATTATTCGGAAAGCATGGAGAAAACCGTTAGGTGCTGCTGGAATTTGAACTCAGGATTTCCTGTTTACGAGACAGGCACTTTAACCACTAAGCCACAGCACCAACGTTAATAGTGAAAAATGCATAAATAATTTATTGTTGATGATGAAAATGTGTTTCTGCTATAAATTCTTCTTTATATGTATTGTAATCTTAAACACGAAAAGATACTCAATCACTACGCAAGGATTAATATGTTTTAATAAACAGGTACTCTTATAAAACCCAATTTCATTTCTTGAATTCTTTACAATTTTTTTCATGAAGGTATTAATATTGCTCAAATCTAGGTAGAAATTTCATCTACGTCTTTCTCATAGATATGTATTTTTTTATTTTGCAATAACAGTATTCATTCTATAATCCTGAAAATACTTGGGTTTTTATAAGGTTTAAGATGATCTGTTCAACAGTAAGATGAATCAGACTTTTATATTTTAATTGTATTGGAATAAGACCTAATGAAAATGATTTGTTATATAACAATGAGAAAAGCAAGGCGCTGCTGAGAGTTGAACTCAGGATCTCCTTTTTACTAAACAGGCGCTTTAACCAGCTAAGCCACAGCACCCACTTGATTCTTAATTTTGAAACACTTTTCTTTATGGTGTTCAAGAGAATATTGCTTTTTCACTTTCATATTCTCTTCTAAGTTCACACACTTCTCTACTCATGAACTTAAGATGAATGAAGACTCTTCACTTATCCAAAAACACCTCTCTAATTTGAAGTTTACCCTATTCATATCATTTTAAAATATACCTTGCTGAAGAATGGATTAGTTGAATTCAACAATAGAGTGATCATTCACCTCTATCTTGTTCTTTGTCATTTTCTTTTCCCTATTTCAATCAATGCATTCCTACAAAAATCTTCACAATACCAAGTATTTTATTTAATTTTTAAGATAACTTATTCTAAAGTTCATAGAACCAGTTGTTTATACTTAAATTGTATTCAACACTTGTTTGATGAAAATTATTCGGAAAGCATGAAGAAAACAGTTAAATGCTGCTGAGATTTGAACTCAGGATTTCCTGTTTACGAGATAGGAGCTTTAACCACTCAGCCACAGCACCAACGGTAACAGTCAAAAATGCATAAATAATTTATTGTTGATGATGAAAATGTGTTTTCTGCTATAAATTCTTCTTTATATGTATTGTAATCTTAAACACGAAAAGATACTCAATCACTACGCAAGGATTCATATGTTTTAATAAACAGGTACTCTTATAAAACCCACTTTCATTTCTTGAATTCTTTACAATTTTTTTTCATGAAGGTAATAATATTGCTCCAATCTAGGTAGACATTTCATCTACGTCTTTCTCATAGATATGTATTTTTTTCATTTTGCAATAACAGTATTCATTCTATAATCTTGAAAATACTTGGGTTTTTATAAGGTTAAAGTTGATCTGTTCAACAGTAAGATGAATCAGACTTTTATATTTTAATTGTATCGGAATAAGACCTAATGAAAATGATTTGTTATATAACAATGAGAAAAGCAAGGCACTGCTGAGAGTTGAACTCAGGCTCTCCTTTTTACTAAACAGGCGCTTTAACCAGCTAAGCCACAGCACCCACTTGACTCTTAATTTTGAAACACTTTTCTTTATGCTGTTCAAGAGAATATTGCTTTTTCACTTTCATAGTCTTTTCTAAGTTCACACACTTCTCTACTCATAAACTTAAGATGAATGAAGACTCTTCACTTATTCAAAAACACCTCTCTAATTTGAAGTTTACCCTATTCATATCATTTTAAAATATACCTTGCTGAAGAATGGATTAGTTGAATTCAACAATAGAGTGATCATTCACCTGTATCTTGTTCTTTGTGATTTTCTTTTCCCTATTTCAATCAATGCATTCCTACAAAAATCTTCACAATACCAAGTGTTTTATTTAATTTTTAGGATAACATTCTAAAGTTCATAGAACCAGATGTTTATACTTAAATTGTATTCAACACTTGTTTGATGAAAATTACTCGGAAAGCATGGAGAAAACAGTTAAATGCTGCTGAGATTTGAACTCAGGATTTCCTGTTTACGAGACAGGAGCTTTAACCACTAAGCCACAGCACCAACGGTAATAGTAAAAAATGCATAAATAATTTATTGTTGATGATGAAAATGTGTTTTCTGCTATAAATTCTTCTTTATATGTATTGTAATCTTAAACACGAAAAGATACTCAATCACTACGCAAGGATTAATATGTTTTAATAAACAGGTACTCTTATAAAACCCAATTTAATTTCTTGAATTCTTTACAATTTTTTTCATGAAGGTAATAATATTGCTCCAATCTAGGAAGACATTTCATCTACGTCTTTCTCATAGATATGTATTTTTTTCATTTTGCAATACCAGTATTCATTCTATAATCTTGAAAATACTTGGGTTTTTATAAGGTTAAAGATGATCTGTTAAACAGTAAGATGAATCAGACTTTTATATTTTAATTGTATCGGAATAAGACCTAATGAAAATGATTTGTTATATAACAATGAGAAAAGCAAGGCACTGCTGAGAGTTGAACTCAGGATCTCCTGTTTACTAGACAGGCGCTTTAACCAGCTTAGCCACAGCACCCACTTGATTCTTAAATTTGAAACACTTTTCTTTATGCTGTTCAAGAGAATATTGCTTTTTCACTTTCATATTCTTTTCTAAGTTCACACACTTCTCTACTCAAACACTTAAGATGAATGAAGACTCTTCACTTATTCAAAAACACCTCTCTAATTTGAAGTTTACCCTATTCATATCATTTTAAAATATACCTTGCTAAAGAATGGATTAGTTGAATTCCACAATAGAGTGATCATTCACCTCTATCTTGTTCTTTGTCATTTTCTTTTCCCTATTTCAGTCAATGCATTCCTACAAAAATCTTCACAATACCAAGCATTTTATTTAATTTTTAAGATAACTTATTCTAAAGTTCATAGAACCAGATGTTTATATTTAAATTGTATTCAACACTTGTTTGATGAAAATTATTCGGAAAGCATGGAGAAAACAGTTAAATGCTGCTGAGAATTGAACTCTGGATTTCCTGTTCACGAGACAGGAGCTTTAACCCCTAAGCCACAGCACCAACAGTAATAGTAAAAAATGCATAAAGAATTTATTGTTGATGATGAAAATGTGTTTTCTGCTATAAATTCTTCTTTATATGTATTGTAATCTTAAACACGAAAAGATACTCAATCACTACGCAAGGATTAATATGTTTTAATAAACAGGTACTCTTATAAAACCCAATTTCATTTCTTGAATTTTTTACAATTTTTTTTCATGAAGGTAATAATATTGCTCAAATCTAGGTAGACATTTCATCTACGTCTTTCTCATAGATATGTATTTTTTTCATTTTGCAATAACAGTATTCATTCTATAATCTTGAAAATACTTGGGTTTTTATAAGGATAAAGATGATCTGTTCAACAGTAAGATGAATCAGACTTTTATATTTTAATTGTATCGGAATAAGACCCAATGAAAATGATTTGTTATATAACAATGGGAAAAGCAAGGCACGGCTGAGAGTTGAACTCAGAATCTCCTGTTTACTAGACAGGCGCTTTAACCAGCTTAGCCACAGCACCCACTTGATTCTTAAATTTGAAACACTTTTCTTTATGGTGTTCAAGAGAATATTGCTTTTTCACTTTCATATTCTTTTCTAAGTTCACACACTTCTCTACTCAAACACTTAAGATGAATGAAGACTCTTCACTTATTCAAAAACACCTCTCTAATTTGAAGCTTACCCTATTCATATCATTTTAAAATATACCTTGCTGAAGAATGGATTAGTTGAATTCAACAATAGAGTGATCATTCACCTGTATCTTGTTCTTTGTCATTTTCTTTTCCCTATTTCAGTCAATGCATTCCTACAAAAATCTTCTCAATACCAAGCATTTTATTTAATTTTTAAGATAACTTATTCTAAAGTTCATAGAACCAGATGTTTATTCTTAAATTGTATTCAACACTTGTTTGATGTAAATTATTCGGAAAGCATGGAGAAAACAGTTAGGTGATGCTGAGATTCTAACTCATGATTTCCTGATTATGAGACAGGCGCTTTAACCACTAAGCCACAGCACCAACGTTAAAAGTAAAAAATGCATAAATAATTCATTGTTGATGATGAAAATGTGTTTTCTGCTATAAATTCTTCTTTATATGTATTGTAATCTTAAACACGAAAAGATACTCAATCACTACGCAAGGATTAATATGTTTTAATAAACAGGTACTCTTATAAAACCTAATTTCATTTCTTGAATTCTTTACAATTTTTTTCATGAAGGTATTAATATTGCTCAAATCTAGGTAGAAATTTCATCTACGTCTTTCTCATAGATATGTATTTTTTTATTTTGCAATAACAGTATTCATTCTATAATCCTGAAAATACTTGGGTTTTTATAAGGTTTAAGATGATCTGTTCAACAGTAAGATGAATCAGACTTTTATATTTTAATTGTATTGGAATAAGACCTAATGAAAATGATTTGTTATATAACAATGAGAAAAGCAAGGCGCTGCTGAGAGTTGAACTCAGGATCTCCTTTTTACTAAACGTGCACTTTAACCAGCTAAGCCACAGCACCCACTTGATTCTTAATTTTGAAACACTTTTCTTTATGGTGTTCAAGAGAATATGGCTTTTTCACTTTCATATTCTCTTCTAAGTTCACACACTTCTCTACTCATGAACTTAAGATGAATGAAGACTCTTCACTTATCCAAAAACACCTCTCTAATTTGAAGTTTACCCTATTCATATCATTTTAAAATATACCTTGCTGAAGAATGGATTAGTTGAATTCAACAATAGAGTGATCATTCACCTCTATCTTGTTCTTTGTCATTTTCTTTTCCCTATTTCAATCAATGCATTTCTACAAAAATCTTCACAATACCAAGTATGTTATTTAATTTTTAAGATAACTTATTCTAAAGTTCATAGAACCAGTTGTTTATACTTAAATTGTATTCAACACTTGTTTGATGAAAATTATTCGGAAAGCATGAAGAAAACAGTTAAATGCTGCTGAGATTTGAACTCAGGATTTCCTGTTTACGAGATAGGAGCTTTAACCACTAAGCCACAGCACCAACGGTAACAGTCTAAAATGCATAAATAATTTATTGTTGATGATGAAAATGTGTTTTCTGCTATAAATTCTTCTTTATATGTATTGTAATCTTAAACACGAAAAGATACTCAATCACTACGCAAGGATTCATATGTTTTAATAAACAGGTACTCTTATAAAACTCAATTTCATTTCTTGAATTCTTTACAATTTTTTTCATGAAGGTATTAATATTGCTCAAATCTAGGTAGAAATTTCATCTACGTCGTTCTCATAGATATATATGTTTTTCATTTTGCAATAACAGTATTCATTCTATAATCTTGAAAATACTTGGGTTTTTATAAGGTTTAAAATGATCTTTTCAACAGTAAGATGAATCAGACTTTTATATGTTAATTGAATCGGAATAAAACCTAATGAAAATGATTTGTTATATAACAATGAGAAAAGCAAGGCACTGCTGAGAGTTGAACTCAGGATCTCCTGTTTACTAGACAGGCGCTTTAACCAGCTAAGCCACAGCACCCACTTGATTCTTAATTTTTGAAAGACTTTTCTTTATGGTGTTCAAGAGAATATTGCTTTTTCACTTTCATATTCTTTTCTAAGTTCACACACTTCTCTACTCAAACACTTAAGATGAATGAAGACTCTTCACTTATTCAAAAACACCTCTCTAATTTGAAGCTTACCCTATTCATATCATTTTAAAATATACCTTGCTGAAGAATGGATTAGTTGAATTCAACAATAGAGTGATCATTCACCTGTATCTTGTTCTTTGTCATTTTCTTTTCCCTATTTCAGTCAATGCATTCCTACAAAAATCTTCTCAATACCAAGCATTTTATTTAATTTTTAAGATAACTTATTCGAAAGTTCATAGAACCAGATGTTTATACTTAAACTGTATTCAACACTTGTTTGATGAAAATTATTTGGAAAGCATGGAGAAAACATTTAAATGCTGCTGAGATTTGAACTCAGGATTTCCTGTTTACGAGACAGGAGCTTTAACCACTAAGCCACAGCACCAACGTTAATAGTAAGAAATGCATAAATAATTCATTGTTGATGATGAACATGTGTTTCCTGCTATAAATTCTTCTTTATATGTATTGTAATCTTAAACACGAAAACATACTCAATCACTACGAAAGTATTATTATGTTTTAATAAACAGGTACTCTTATGAAACCCAATTTCATTTCTTGAATTCTTTACAATTTTTTTTCATGAAGGTAATAATATTGCTCCAATCTAGGTAGACATTTCATCTACGTCTTTCTCATAGATATGTATTTTTTTAATTTGGAAATAACAGTATTCATTCTATAATCTTGAAAATACTTGGGTTTTTATAAGGTTAAAGATGATCTGTTCAACAGTAAGATGAATCAGACTTTTATATTTTAATTGTATCGGAATAAGACCTAATGAAAATGATTTGTTATATAACAATGAGAAAAGCAAGGCGCTGCTGAGATTTGAACTCAGGATCTCCTGTTTACTAGACAGGCGCTTTAACCAGCTAAGCCACAGGACCCACTTGATTCTTAAATTTGAAACACTTTTCTTTATGGTGTTCAAGAGAATATTGCTTTTTCACTTTCATATTCTTTTCTAAGTTCACACACTTCTCTACTCAAACACTTAAGATGAATGAAGACTCTTCACTTATTCAAAAACACCTCTCTAATTTGAAGTTTACCCTATTCATATCATTTTAAAATATACCTTGCTGAAGAATGGATTAGTTGAATTCCCCAATAGAGTGATCATTCACCTCTATCTTGTTCTTTGTCATTTTCTTTTCCCTATTTCAGTCAATGCATTCCTACAAAAATCTTCACAATACCAAGCATTTTATTTAATTTTTAAGATAACTTATTCTAAAGTTCATAGAACCAGATGTTTATACTTAAATTGTATTCAACACTTGTTTGATGAAAATTATTCGGAAAGCATGGAGAAAACAGTTAAATGCTGCTGAGAATTGAACTCAGGATTTCCTGTTTACGAGACAGGAGCTTTAACCCCTAAGCCACAGCACCAACAGTAATCGTAAAAAATGCATAAAGAATTTATTGTTGATGATGAAAATGTGTTTTCTGCTATAAATTCTTCTTTATATGTATTGTAATCTTAAACACGAAAAGATACTCAATCACTACGCAAGGATTAATATGTTTTAATAAACAGGTACTCTTATAAAACCCAATTTCATTTCTTGAATTTTTTACAATTTTTTTTCATGAAGGTAATAATATTGCTCAAATCTAGGTAGACATTTCATCTACGTCTTTCTCATAGATATGTATTTTTTTCATTTTGCAATAACAGTATTCATTCTATAATCTTGAAAATACTTGGGTTTTTATAAGGATAAAGATGATCTGTTCAACAGTAAGATGAATCAGACTTTTATATTTTAATTGTATCGGAATAAGACCCAATGAAAATGATTTGTTATATAACAATGAGAAAAGCAAGGGACGGCTGAGAGTTGAACTCAGGATCTCCTGTTTACTAGACAGGCGCTTTAACCAGCTAAGCCACAGCACTCACTTGATTCTTAAATTTGAAACACTTTTCTTTATGGTGTTCAAGAGAATATTGCTTTTTCACTTTCATATTCTTTTCTAAGTTCACACACTTCTCTACTCAAACACTTAAGATGAATGAAGACTCTTCACTTATTCAAAAACACCTCTCTAATTTGAAGCTTACCCTATTCATATCATTTTAAAATATACCTTGCTGAAGAATGGATTAGTTGAATTCAACAATAGAGTGATCATTCACCTGTATCTTGTTCTTTGTCATTTCCTTTTCCCTATTTCAGTCAATGCATTCCTACAAAAATCTTCTCAATACCAAGCATTTTATTTAATTTTTAAGATAACTTATTCTAAAGTTCATAGAACCAGATGTTTATACTTAAATTGTATTCAACACTTGTTTGATGAAAATTATTCGGAAAGCATGGAGAAAACAGTTAAATGCTGCTGAGCTTTGAACTCAGGATTTCTTGTTGACGAGACAGGCGCTTTAACCACTAAGCCACAGCACCAATGTTAATAATAAGAAATGCATAAATAATTCATTGTTGATGATGAAAATGTGTTTCCTGCTATAAACTCTTCTTTATATGTATTGTAATCTTAAACACGAAAACATACTCAATCACTACGCAAGTATTAATATGTTTTAATAAACAGGTACTCTTATAAAACCCAATTTCATTTCTTGAATTCTTTAAAAAAAAAATCATGAAGGTATTAATATTGCTCAAATCTAGGTAGAAATTTCATCTACGTCTTTCTCATAGATATGTATTTTTTTCATTTGGCAATAACAGTATTCATTCTATAATCTTGAAAATAGTTGTGTTTTTATAAGGTTTAAGATGATCTGTTCAACAGTAAGATGAATCAGACTTTTATATTTTAATTGTATCGGAATAAGACCTAATGAAAATGATTTGTTATATAACAATGAGAAAAGCAAGGCGCTGCTGAGATTTGAACTCAGGATCTCCTTTTTACTAAACAGGTGCTATAACCAGCTAAGCCACAGCACCCACTTGATTCTTTATTTTGAAACACTTTTCTTTATGGTGTTCAAGGGAATATTGCTTTTTCACTTTCATATTCTTTTCTAAGTTCACACACTTCTCTACTCAAACACTTAAGATGAATGAAGACTCTTCACTTATTCAAAAACACCTCTCTAATTTGAAGTTTACCCTATTCATATCATTTTAAAATATACCTTGCTGAAGAATGGATTAGTTGAATTCAACAATAGAGTGATCATTCACCTCTATCTTGTTCTTTGTCATTTTCTTTTCCCTATTTCAGTCAATGCATTCCTACAAAAATCTTCACAATACCAAGCATTTTATTTAATTTTTAAGATAACTTATTCTAAAGTACATAGAACCAGATGTTTATACTTAAATTGTATTCAACACTTGTTTGATGAAAATGATTCGGAAAGCATGGAGAAAACAGTTAAATGCTGCTGAGATTTGAACTCAGGATTTCCTGTTTACGAGACAGGCGCTTTAACCACTAAGCCACAGCACCAAAGTTAATAGTAAGAAATGCATAAATAATTCATTATTGCTGATGAAAATGTGTTTCCTGCTATAAATTCTTCTTTATATGTATTGTAATCTTAAACACGAAAACATACTCAATCACTACGAAAGTATTATTATGTTTTAATAAACAGGTACTCTTATAAAACCCAATTTCATTTCTTGAATTCTTTACAATTTTTTTTCATGAAGGTAATAATATTGCTCCAATCTAGGTAGACATTTCATCAACGTCTTTCTCATAGATATGTATTTTTTTAATTTGGCAATAACAGTATTCATTCTATAATCTTGAAAATACTTGGGTTTTTATAAGGTTAAAGATGATCTGTTCAACAGTAAGATGAATCAGACTTTTATATTTTAATTGTATCGGAATAAGACCTAATGAAAATGATTTGTTATATAACAATGAGAAAAGCAAGGCGCTGCTGAGATTTGAACTCAGGATCTCCTGTTTACTAGACAGGCGCTTTAACCAGCTAAGCCACAGGACCCACTTGATTCTTAAATTTGAAACACTTTTCTTTATGGTGTTCAAGAGAATATTGCTTTTTCACTTTCATATTCTTTTCTAAGTTCACACACTTCTCTACTCAAACACTTAAGATGAATGAAGACTCTTCACTTATTCAAAAACACCTCTCTAATTTGAAGTTTACCCTATTCATATCATTTTAAAATATACCTTGCTGAAGAATGGATTAGTTGAATTCCACAATAGAGTGTCATTCACCTCTATCTTGTTCTTTGTCATTTTCTTTTCACTATTTCAGTCAATGCATTCCTACAAAAATATTCCCAATACCAAGCATTTTATTTAATTTTTAAGATAATTTATTCTAAAGTTCATAGAACCAGATGTTTATACTTAAATTGTATTCAACACTTGTTTGATGAAAATTATTCGGAAAGCATGGAGAATACAGTTAAATGCTGCTGAGAATTGAACTCAGGATTTCCTGTTTACGAGATAGGAGCTTTAACCCCTAAGCCACAGCACCAACAGTAATAGTAAGAAATGCATAAAGAATTTATTGTTGATGATGAAAATGTGTTTTCTGCTATAAATTCTTCTTTATATGTATTGTAATCTTAAACACGAAAAGATACTCAATCACTACGCAAGGATTAATATGTTTTAATAAACAGGTACTCTTATAAAACCCAATTTCATTTCTTGAATTTTTTACAATTTTTTTTCATGAAGGTAATAATATTGCTCCAATCTAGGTAGACATTTCATCTACGTCTTTCTCATAGATATGTATTTTTTTCATTTTGCAATAACAGTATTCATTCTATAATCTTGAAAATAGTTGGGTTTTTATAAGGATAAAGATGATCTGTTCAACAGTAAGATGAATCAGACTTTTATATTTTAATTGTATCCGAATAAGACCTAATGAAAATGATTTGTTATATAACAATGAGAAAAGCAAGGCACTGCTGAGAGTTGAACTCAGGATCTCCTGTTTACTAGACAGGCGCTTTAACCAGCTAAGCCACAGCACCCACTTGATTCTTAAGTTTGAAATACTTTTCTTTATGGTGTTCAAGAGAATATTGCTTTTTCACTTTCATATTCTTTTGTAAGTTCACACACTTCTCTACTCATAAACTTAAGATGAATGAAGACTCTTCACTTATTCAAAAACACCTCTCTAATTTGAAGTTTACCCTATTCATATCATTTTAAAATATACCTTGCTGAAGAATGGATTAGTTGATTTCAACAATAGAGTGATCATTCACCTCTATCTTTTTCTTTGTCATTTTCTTTTCCCTATTTCAATCAATGCATTCCGACAAAAATCTTCACAATACCAAGTATTTAATTTAATTTTTAAGATAACTTATTCTAAAGTTCATAGAACCAGATGTTTATACTTAAATTGTATTCAACACATGTTTGATGAAAAATATTCGGAAAGCATGGAGAATACAGTTAAATGCTGCTGAGATTTGAACTCAGGATTTCCTGTTTATGAGACAGGAGCTTCAACCACTAAGCCACAGCACCAACTGTAATAGTAAAAAATGCATAAATAATTTATTGTTGATGATGAAAATGTGTTTTCTGCTATAAATTCTTCTTTATATGTATTGTAATCTTAAACACGAAAAGATACTCAATCACTACGCAAGGATTAATATGTTTTAATAAACAGGTACTCCTATTGAAGGACTGGGTTAATTTAAGACCCAGCGGTGCCAGGGATAACACCTGAAACCTTCGTGGGTAACCTGTTCCGGCGTACAAATGACAGAGACACGGGACACTTCCTTCGGCGTCAAAGATTCGAGGTTTATTTACTGCAGGGAACACAGAAGTCACAGGAAGTACAACACGTGTAGGTTCGAGGAGACTGCTTCAACTTGTATCTGTGGATCGCTCCTTTTATACAGTTTTCTCTCATAGGTTAACATGGTACACAAAGGATTACAACTTGGTTCCCATCGTAAAGACCATAAGGGGTCGCTTTCATGTATTCAGGGCCCGGAACATAAGTACAGTAACATTTGGTAGTTCCCAACTGTAAAAGCACATCTTCTCACCATTTGTACATTCCAATCAGCAGTAAACAGATCGAGGATAAGGCGAAAAACAGGTGCAGAGGAAGACAGGAACAAAGAGGGTGTAAAAGGGGACGTACCAGGAAACACGAGTTGCAGGAATCAAAAGGACGTGCCTAATGAGATGCACAACTGAGACAATAGTCCGGCACGGCAAGATGAGCCTCGAGCGGGGCCAGCTGCCTTGCAGTGTCATCCCCCTCATCATAAAGACACTTTCAAAGGAAATGTGTCTTCCGCAGGAGTTTGGGAATCCCAGGGTCGCGAAGCGGACAGCGTCCGTTCGCTGGCTACTTGAGGGCAAGAAACAAAATGGATGCCGTATCTAAGATGGAACCCGTGGGTTCAGATGAAGAAACCCACAAAACAAACGAAAGGTTTAGGCTACCACAGCGAAAACGCGTACACCCACTAAACTCGTCATTTGCGGTTCATAGATACCAGACTCGGCCATATTCGTGCGAGTTGAAAACACCACTTACGATCGTCACGGAACCTCAGACGCTCCTTTTGCCCTCATGTAGGCAAGCACTGGTCGGAATCATAATCGATCTCGATATTCATCAGACCATCCAGATGCTGCTGCAACATAATTCTATCCATCAATGCTTCCTTGGTAACAGGCGGCCGTCTTATACACGTTGTAGCACAGAGGCCACATAAGGCAGGACCACACTGCACACAAAGACAGCACGTGAACAGGAATGCTACAACAACCCCGATAATCATCAAAATCGTCCAACCCCAAGTCGACATTAGGCCCCAAAACCATCATAGTAGCGTCCAATCCCCTACGTCCACGTGTATGGACTCAGAGATCTTATGCAACTTCGAGATGGCTTGATAGACAGTCGGAGCGTTGTCTGGAATGAAAATACAACAGCTCGAATGGATCACCTTACATACTCCACCTCGATCTGCTAAGACAACGTCTAAACCATACGGTTTTGTAACGTCATAAGCCTATCCGCCTGGAGCTCTGCTGTAATGTTACCAAGGGCACTGGCAGTGATATTAGCAGTCGATTCCACCACTCGAGTCAACTGTCTCAGGTTCCTACTATTGACCATAGGTCCCCAAAATGGAAAGAAACCCTTGAAAAAGTCTCCTGCCTCTTGACCGGCAGTGTCCTCTTCGCAAATCACGCCCCTCACAACTCTGGTCTTATGATAATCTGCGGCAAACGTAAAAGTTGGAGGCAGCAAGTTTGCAATATAACAGGTGCCCGCAAAGTCAAGGGGCAACCATGTATATGCACGGTCATAACAGACAAAGTATGTACCCTTGGCAGTCAGGAGAACAGGGGAAGAGAGCATTGGTAAAACATACGTCTCGGAGCAAGCACTCTCTCCAAGGTGAGCTCTCGGGCTTCGGCCACGACCTTTTAGACAGAAATTACCAAGGTGGGGTACGATCCATATTGGAGACGAGCTTTTAAGCTGTCTTTCACCTACGAGCGCATTATACTCAACCTCACTCAGATCCCTATAGGCTCGCACCTCTTCATCTGGGATAAGCGACGGCTCATAGATATCCCTATCTAAGTCAGCAATCGCTATTGCCAAAGGCTTATGGTACGGACCGGGACCAAAGTGGGGAGAACGTGGCTCTCGATTGGGGTAAGAATCTAGTGCGCTTCGAAACATTGTTTGGAATGCTCGAGCTGAACCCTGGGAACTGTAAGGTAGGACCAAGTACGGAATTCCTTTATCGGTGGTATGTGGCATTAACCCACACACCCAACAATTGGTAGTGTTTACAACCAACTGATGCTGATGAAGGAGCTGAACGAAGGAATTGTTCATGAACTCCGCACGTCTAGCCTGCTCGTGTTGTGGTAAGATGTGGAAGGAATGAGGAGAAACAGTGGAGATAGGTTTAGGTTCAGAAGAAGGGGTAGGTGAGGCAGTAGGCAAGAACGACTGTATCATGTAATACACCCCACCCACCAATAATGAGGAAACAGTTAAGAATAGAAGGAACACCTGAAACATGAAGCATTTTGTACGAGCAATTTGCTGCAGCTTGAATCTTTGGGCCTGAGCTTTTTCCAAATCCAACAGCTTTGAGGAAGCCATCCTCTAAAACCGTCCGCAGCGTTTTTGACGCACTTCGTTCTGTGTAGCAGTAGTCAATCCCCAGGAGTTCCCAGGAACCGACGGTCTTTGACCTAGTGTCAAGACCTACTAACCAGAAGGAAGTACCCGTGCGGCCCTACGGCCCAACCGGATGCAAGGTATTTTTAATTTACAATATGTACAAAATCTCCTAGCTGTGAAAGCAAACCGTATATATGGAAAAAGGCTCAAATTTACAAAATTACAATTTATACGAGTGTGTTCAGACTGAATGGTAGCAATGGGGTAACGTGGATGTCAAAGGAGAAAGCAGAGCTTTTATTAGTCTTTGATATTGGATCGCAGAAAATATCGGCTTTTCCCAGGACATGTCTGTTCGTCAAACAGTTGGTCCGATGATGAAACAGAGTTCTGTTGATCAGTCAATTGTTCAGATCCTGAGTTTTGTGATGACAAATGTTCAACAATGTCGTTCTGCTGCACTGAGGTCTCGCCGACAGGCTGAGCGTCGCTAAAGGGAACGAAAGTCTGCACAGCTTCTGTTTCGGACGAGGCAATGCCCTTCCTCACCCACGAGTCTGCTGGTAAAGGCATAGGTACCTTTTTAGTATGGGTGGCATGCACCCAATTTTTGCGTCCTTCCTAACCAAACAGCAGTCCTCGTGGCAAGGAGCACTTGGTAGGGTCCAGTAAAACGAGGCTCAAGGTTGCGTTTTCTGGCAAAGTTTCGCGTCACCACCCAGTCTCCGGGCTGGAGCTGGTGGCCTGGACCCTCCGTCTGCGTCGGCAGTGCTTCGAAGACCTGTTGGTGAATTAACCTCAGTTTAGCAGTCAGATCATGAAGATAATCGATCAACATTGGATATTCAAGATCAGAGAACACACTCGGTCTAGGGACCCCCAAACATTGGCAGGGCGGCCAAACACAATCTCGTAGGGGCTAAGCCCTTCTCGGGAGTGTACAGTCGCCCTTGTTGACAATAGAGCTAAGGGTAAAGCGTCAGGCCACGAGAGACCAGTCGTAGCCTGAAACTTCGCTAACTTTAATTTAAGGGTGCCATTATAACCTTCAACCAAACCTGCTGACTGGGGATGATTGGCGCTGTGGAATTTCTGTGTAATTCCAAGGCCCTTACACACACTCTTCATCACACTCCCCACAAACTCACTTCCGTTATCAGACCATACAATCCGTGGCATTCCATACCGAGGAAAGTATTCCTTCAGTAGGATTTTTGCAGTGGACAAAGCAGTGTTATCTTTGAGAGGGTAGGCTTCGATCCATCGGGAGAATGCGCAAACCACAACTAAAACGTTCTTCAGGTTATTGCATCGCTCCATGTGGATGAAGTCTAGCTGAATCACCTCAAAGGGACATGAAGGGGGAGCAAAATGGCCAGGAGGTGTAGGGGTTCCCTTACCAGGATTTTACATTATACAAATCATACAATTCTTAACCAATCTCTCAGCACACTTAGTAATACCATCATTCTTCCA
The DNA here is from genome assembly GCF_964263255.1 of Lissotriton vulgaris. Lineage (NCBI taxonomy): Eukaryota > Metazoa > Chordata > Amphibia > Caudata > Salamandridae > Lissotriton > Lissotriton vulgaris. The sequence goes on from NC_141700.1 coordinate 443,383,822, forward strand.
TACAGGGGACAACAACTTGCAGATACCTTTCACACTAATATGTGCCAAGCCGTGTGCCATCGTCACAACAGCTAGCACATATGCATCCGGCAACATCCATCTCTTATTCTCCGACAAATCAATCCAACAGCCATTCGCATCCAACTTTCCCGTACTCTCTTTCCACTTCGTCTTTTCAGATTCAGTGGCCTCGTTCTGAATCGCTTTCACACTCTCGATAGTGTCCTCACACATACCAGTCTCTGTAGGCCACCTAACCAAACTCGTCACATACATTCTAGTACTAAGATTCCGGGCAGTCTCCTTAGCAATCTCATCCGCAAACGCATTACCACGACCAACATCATCCGTCACCTTACGGTGCACACTACATTTAATAATCGCCACCTGCTTGGGCAATGTAAGCGCGTCCAAAAGATCATTCACGAGCTGTCCGTGCTGAATCTTCGTACCATGCGATGTCATGAACCCTATCTCTCTCCACAAACGTCCAAAGCTATGGGCCACGCCAAATGTGTATTGGCTGTCCGTAAACACATTCACCCGTTTCCCTTTCGACAACACACATGCTCTAGTCAAAGCAATCAGCTCTGCCGCCTGAGCAGAATTCTGATTCAATCTCGCACTTTCCACAACAGTACTCAATGTCACCACAGCATACGCAGTCGTTACATCGCCATTCGGCAACTTAAAACACGACCCATCCACATACAAGGTCCCATCGGGATCTTCCAATGGAGTATTTTTCAGGTCTGCACGACCTTTTGTTTCCTCCTCGGTTCGTAAGTAGCAGTCATGAGGTGCTACTTCGTCTGATTCCATACTGATTGGCAACAAAGTCGCCGGGTTCAGGACGTTGCAACGTTTTATTTGAATGTGACTTGCCAAAAGCGTCAACTCATAACCAGACAATCTTGCACTTGTCAGGTGTTGAGTTTTCGTACGATTCAAGAGAGTGTCAACTGCATGCGGAACCATCACCGTAAGCATATTATCCATGACCAATCCTGCAGATTGTCGGATGGACACCGCAGCTGCCGCTGTTGCTCTCAGAAAACTCGGCAATGCTCTAGCTACCGGGTCCAAGGTCGAGGAAAAATATGCACATGGACGTTGCTTACCGCCGAATTGTTGCGTCAAAACACTCAACGCACAACCTTCCCTCTCGTGAACGTATAGTGTAAACGGCTTACTGTAGTCAGGGGTACCTAACACAGGAGCCGAACACAACGCATCACGCAATTCAGAAAAACTTTTCTGACATTCTTCCGTCCATGGTAAAGGAGTTGGAACATCCTTACACGTAAGAGCCACCAATGGTTTTGCTAGCAATGAAAAATTTGGAATCCATTGCCTGCAGTATGACGTGATACCTAAAAAGGCACGTACATCTCTCTGAGTTGTTGGCACAGTTATTCGAGCAATCGCTGCAATTCTCTCTGGGGTCAACCTTCTTCCCTCCTTTGACAATAAGTGACCTAGATAGGTTACTTCTTGACAACAATATTGCAGTTTAGAAGGTGACACCTTATGATGTAAGTCACAGAGATGTTGCAACAATGACACCGTAGCAATTTTGCAAATGTCCTGAGTATCTGCAGCCACCAATAAGTCATCGACATATTGGATCAAGGTCGCACCGGCCAGCAACACAAACGCATCTAGTTGGCCCTTCATAGCTTGGCTATATATCGACGGGCTCTCACAGTAGCCCTGAGGAGCGCATTTGAACCTATAGCTGCGGCCACCGAGAGAGAAACTGAAAAGGTCCCTACTCTCCTCAGCAATCGGAATGCTAAAGAAAGCATTCTTCAGATCGATCACCGAGAACCAAGATGCAGAGGCTGGAATCAGAGTCAGTAGAGCCGTGATGTCAGGCACCACAGGGAACTGAGGAATCACAATTTTATTCACCTCCCGTAAATCGATAACAAAACGATAAACAGGTGGTTTTGATGGATCAGTGCGCTTCAAGATGGGCAGTACAGGGCTATTGCACACGTTTCCCCGAGTCTCCTCGATAACATCTTTCTCGATCAAATCGTAAATGATCGCTAACAGCGCTCGCTCACCATCAAGGGAGATACGATACTGGGGAATACGTGGCAATCGCACATTCAATTTCAAGTGAACAACATAAGGGGAGATGTCAAGCAGGCCCACGTCATTGGGGCCCGTTGCCCACAAAGATGCAGGAAGAGAACTCAATTCCGGTGGAAGCTTATCGATGGATAAGTACATAGGAGAGACAACTCTCTCACCCAACGTAAGCTTCACTCCCGCAGGAGAACAATACAGAGTCGCATACAGACGTTTTTGCAAATCCAGGCCCAAAAGATTTTCACCATAACCAGTAGTCAAAATCAAAGGAGCTTTCAGCTCACGTGGCGCAATTGTAAGGGGCAACGGACGAGAAACCGGATTGCTAACAGGGGCGCCAGAGAATCCAACGGAAACATTTGTTAAGCCAGACAAAGGTGCGCCAGGGAGTTTCGAATGCATGATGGAACTTTTCGCTGCACCAGTGTCCAACAGAAAAGTCTCAACTACGCCCGAGGTGGCAACTGCGACGTAAGGCCCTCTCTGATCAACCGGAACTGATACTACTCCCTCTCCTTGTCTATGGCTGTCCTAGTAATTACCGTCGTCAGCATCCTGATCGACGTAATAATCCTCCACATTGTACTGCGCAGATCTTCCTTGCGACGATCCGCGCTGATCAAAACAATTATTAGAGTCAGAAGAATTGTTAGAACGATCATTTTGAGCACCACGACCTCTACCACGTGATGCCTGTTGAGGACCACCACGACCTCCTCTAGATGAATTACCATTGTTTCGATCAAGCAAAACTGGACAATCGAATTTCAAATGACCCTCTCCCCTACAATAGGCACACTGATTGTACCCTAACGAAGATCTCTGCGAAGAGGAGTCATTTCGCGATTGCGACCTATTCGACTGAGACTGCGATCTATTCCGTTGTTGCGAATCATTCTGATTCGAACGTGGAGGATACGCTTGCTGCAACAACACTTTAGTTTTGAGTTCTTTTGTCTTTTTATCTGCTCGATCATTTTCTTCTTTCTCTCTATTCTCATAATATTGGGCCGTGGCCAATATTTGAGCAGAAGTGGAAACAGCCCACGCACTTTCTGAATTTTGTAATTTGCTGCTTAGGTCCGGCAACAAATTTGAGACAAACTTGTCCACAAACAATCGCTGACCTCCCTCGGTACCCATATCTTGACCACTATGATCAATGAATGCCTCCTCAAATCTTGTAAAGAAATCAGAGACACTCTCATCCTTCTTTTGTTTGCAAGCGGACAGTTTGTCCCAATTTACCTTCATAGCTGGCATAAGCGTCTTCATAAGAGTAATAATTCTCTGGGGCAAAGCCGTAATTAGCTGTTCAGGCTTGGCCCCACCAACTTGTCGGGTATCCGCCGCTGTAAGAGCAGCCCAATCACCTCCTAATTCTGCTACATGATTTTCCTGACGAATTTTCGCCCAAACCGGTTGCGGAACTACGTTACCAAACAACATATCAATGTCAGCCAGATTCATTATCGTAGCATCCACTAGCTGCGACAATTCTTTATAGTACCCTGCAGGATTGGGGTAAGAATCTAGTGCGCTTCGAAACATTGTTTGGAATGCTCGAGCTGAACCCTGGGAACTGTAAGGTAGGACCAAGTACGGAATTCCTTTATCGGTGGTATGTGGCATTAACCCACACACCCAACAATTGGTAGTGTTTACAACCAACTGATGCTGATGAAGGAGCTGAACGAAGGAATTGTTCATGAACTCCGCACGTCTAGCCTGCTCGTGTTGTGGTAAGATGTGGAAGGAATGAGGAGAAACAGTGGAGATAGGTTTAGGTTCAGAAGAAGGGGTAGGTGAGGCAGTAGGCAAGAACGACTGTATCATGTAATACACCCCACCCACCAATAATGAGGAAACAGTTAAGAATAGAAGGAACACCTGAAACATGAAGCATTTTGTACGAGCAATTTGCTGCAGCTTGAATCTTTGGGCCTGAGCTTTTTCCAAATCCAACAGCTTTGAGGAAGCCATCCTCTAAAACCGTCCGCAGCGTTTTTGACGCACTTCGTTCTGTGTAGCAGTAGTCAATCCCCAGGAGTTCCCAGGAACCGACGGTCTTTGACCTAGTGTCAAGACCTACTAACCAGAAGGAAGTACCCGTGCGGCCCTACGGCCCAACCGGATGCAAGGTATTTTTAATTTACAATATGTACAAAATCTCCTAGCTGTGAAAGCAAACCGTATATATGGAAAAAGGCTCAAATTTACAAAATTACAATTTATACGAGTGTGTTCAGACTGAATGGTAGCAATGGGGTAACGTGGATGTCAAAGGAGAAAGCAGAGCTTTTATTAGTCTTTGATATTGGATCGCAGAAAATATCGGCTTTTCCCAGGACATGTCTGTTCGTCAAACAGTTGGTCCGATGATGAAACAGAGTTCTGTTGATCAGTCAATTGTTCAGATCCTGAGTTTTGTGATGACAAATGTTCAACAATGTCGTTCTGCTGCACTGAGGTCTCGCCGACAGGCTGAGCGTCGCTAAAAGGAACGAAAGTCTGCACAGCTTCTGTTTCGGACGAGGCAATGCCCTTCCTCACCCACGAGTCTGCTGGTAAAGGCATAGGTACCTTTTTAGTATGGGTGGCATGCACCCAATTTTTGCGTCCTTCCTAACCAAACAGCAGTCCTCGTGGCAAGGAGCACTTGGTAGGGTCCAGTAAAACGAGGCTCAAGGTTGCGTTTTCTGGCAAAGTTTCGCGTCACCACCCAGTCTCCGGGCTGGAGCTGGTGGCCTGGACCCTCCGTCTGCGTCGGCAGTGCTTCGAAGACCTGTTGGTGAATTAACCTCAGTTTAGCAGTCAGATCATGAAGATAATCGATCAACATTGGATATTCAAGATCAGAGAACACACTCGGTCTAGGGACCCCCAAACATTGGCAGGGCGGCCAAACACAATCTCGTAGGGGCTAAGCCCTTCTCGGGAGTGTACAGTCGCCCTTGTTGACAATAGAGCTAAGGGTAAAGCGTCAGGCCACGAGAGACCAGTCGTAGCCTGAAACTTCGCTAACTTTAATTTAAGGGTGCCATTATAACCTTCAACCAAACCTGCTGACTGGGGATGATTGGCGCTGTGGAATTTCTGTGTAATTCCAAGGCCCTTACACACACTCTTCATCACACTCCCCACAAACTCACTTCCGTTATCAGACCATACAATCCGTGGCATTCCATACCGAGGAAAGTATTCCTTCAGTAGGATTTTTGCAGTGGACAAAGCAGTGTTATCTTTGAGAGGGTAGGCTTCGATCCATCGGGAGAATGCGCAAACCACAACTAAAACGTTCTTCAGGTTATTGCATCGCTCCATGTGGATGAAGTCTAGCTGAATCACCTCAAAGGGACATGAAGGGGGAGCAAAATGGCCAGGAGGTGTAGGGGTTCCCTTACCAGGATTTTACATTATACAAATCATACAATTCTTAACCAATCTCTCAGCACACTTAGTAATACCATCATTCTTCCATACAGGGGACAACAACTTGCAGATACCTTTCACACTAATATGTGCCAAGCCGTGTGCCATCGTCACAACAGCTAGCACATATGCATCCGGCAACATCCATCTCTTATTCTCCGACAAATCAATCCAACAGCCATTCGCATCCAACTTTCCCGTACTCTCTTTCCACTTCGTCTTTTCAGATTCAGTGGCCTCGTTCTGAATCGCTTTCACACTCTCGATAGTGTCCTCACACATACCAGTCTCTGTAGGCCACCTAACCAAACTCGTCACATACATTCTAGTACTAAGATTCCGGGCAGTCTCCTTAGCAATCTCATCCGCAAACGCATTACCACGACCAACATCATCCGTCACCTTACGGTGCACACTACATTTAATAATCGCCACCTGCTTGGGCAATGTAAGCGCGTCCAAAAGATCATTCACGAGCTGTCCGTGCTGAATCTTCGTACCATGCGATGTCATGAACCCTATCTCTCTCCACAAACGTCCAAAGCTATGGGCCACGCCAAATGTGTATTGGCTGTCCGTAAACACATTCACCCGTTTCCCTTTCGACAACACACATGCTCTAGTCAAAGCAATCAGCTCTGCCGCCTGAGCAGAATTCTGATTCAATCTCGCACTTTCCACAACAGTACTCAATGTCACCACAGCATACGCAGTCGTTACATCGCCATTCGGCAACTTAAAACACGACCCATCCACATACAAGGTCCCATCGGGATCTTCCAATGGAGTATTTTTCAGGTCTGCACGACCTTTTGTTTCCTCCTCGGTTCGTAAGTAGCAGTCATGAGGTGCTACTTCGTCTGATTCCATACTGATTGGCAACAAAGTCGCCGGGTTCAGGACGTTGCAACGTTTTATTTGAATGTGACTTGCCAAAAGCGTCAACTCATAACCAGACAATCTTGCACTTGTCAGGTGTTGAGTTTTCGTACGATTCAAGAGAGTGTCAACTGCATGCGGAACCATCACCGTAAGCATATTATCCATGACCAATCCTGCAGATTGTCGGATGGACACCGCAGCTGCCGCTGTTGCTCTCAGACAACTCGGCAATGCTCTAGCTACCGGGTCCAAGGTCGAGGAAAAATATGCACATGGACGTTGCTTACCGCCGAATTGTTGCGTCAAAACACTCAACGCACAACCTTCCCTCTCGTGAACGTATAGTGTAAACGGCTTACTGTAGTCAGGGGTACCTAACACAGGAGCCGAACACAACGCATCACGCAATTCAGAAAAACTTTTCTGACATTCTTCCGTCCATGGTAAAGGAGTTGGAACATCCTTACACGTAAGAGCCACCAATGGTTTTGCTAGCAATGAAAAATTTGGAATCCATTGCCTGCAGTATGACGTGATACCTAAAAAGGCAGTACATCTCTCTGAGTTGTTGGCACAGTTATTCGAGCAATCGCTGCAATTCTCTCTGGGGTCAACCTTCTTCCCTCCTTTGACAATAAGTGACCTAGATAGGTTACTTCTTGACAACAATATTGCAGTTTAGAAGGTGACACCTTATGATGTAAGTCACAGAGATGTTGCAACAATGACACCGTAGCAATTTTGCAAATGTCCTGAGTATCTGCAGCCACCAATAAGTCATCGACATATTGGATCAAGGTCGCACCGGCCAGCAACACAAACGCATCTAGTTGGCCCTTCATAGCTTGGCTATATATCGACGGGCTCTCACAGTAGCCCTGAGGAGCGCATTTGAACCTATAGCTGCGGCCACCGAGAGAGAAACTGAAAAGGTCCCTACTCTCCTCAGCAATCGGAATGCTAAAGAAAGCATTCTTCAGATCGATCACCGAGAACCAAGATGCAGAGGCTGGAATCAGAGTCAGTAGAGCCGTGATGTCAGGCACCACAGGGAACTGAGGAATCACAATTTTATTCACCTCCCGTAAATCGATAACAAAACGATAAACAGGTGGTTTTGATGGATCAGTGCGCTTCAAGATGGGCAGTACAGGGCTATTGCACACGTTTCCCCGAGTCTCCTCGATAACATCTTTCTCGATCAAATCGTAAATGATCGCTAACAGCGCTCGCTCACCATCAAGGGAGATACGATACTGGGGAATACGTGGCAATCGCACATTCAATTTCAAGTGAACAACATAAGGGGAGATGTCAAGCAGGCCCACGTCATTGGGGCCCGTTGCCCACAAAGATGCAGGAAGAGAACTCAATTCCGGTGGAAGCTTATCGATGGATAAGTACATAGGAGAGACAACTCTCTCACCCAACGTAAGCTTCACTCCCGCAGGAGAACAATACAGAGTCGCATACAGACGTTTTTGCAAATCCAGGCCCAAAAGATTTTCACCATAACCAGTAGTCAAAATCAAAGGAGCTTTCAGCTCACGTGGCGCAATTGTAAGGGGCAACGGACGAGAAACCGGATTGCTAACAGGGGCGCCAGAGAATCCAACGGAAACATTTGTTAAGCCAGACAAAGGTGCGCCAGGGAGTTTCGAATGCATGATGGAACTTTTCGCTGCACCAGTGTCCAACAGAAAAGTCTCAACTACGCCCGAGGTGGCAACTGCGACGTAAGGCCCTCTCTGATCAACCGGAACTGATACTACTCCCTCTCCTTGTCTATGGCTGTCCTAGTAATTACCGTCGTCAGCATCCTGATCGACGTAATAATCCTCCACATTGTACTGCGCAGATCTTCCTTGCGACGATCCGCGCTGATCAAAACAATTATTAGAGTCAGAAGAATTGTTAGAACGATCATTTTGAGCACCACGACCTCTACCACGTGATGCCTGTTGAGGACCACCACGACCTCCTCTAGATGAATTACCATTGTTTCGATCAAGCAAAACTGGACAATCGAATTTCAAATGACCCTCTCCCCTACAATAGGCACACTGATTGTACCCTAACGAAGATCTCTGCGAAGAGGAGTCATTTCGCGATTGCGACCTATTCGACTGAGACTGCGATCTATTCCATTGTTGCGAATCATTCTGATTCGAACGTGGAGGATACGCTTGCTGCAACAACACTTTAGTTTTGAGTTCTTTTGTCTTTTTATCTGCTCGATCATTTTCTTCTTTCTCTCTATTCTCATAATATTGGGCCGTGGCCAATATTTGAGCAGAAGTGGAAACAGCCCACGCACTTTCTGAATTTTGTAATTTGCTGCTTAGGTCCGGCAACAAATTTGAGACAAACTTGTCCACAAACAATCGCTGACCTCCCTCGGTACCCATATCTTGACCACTATGATCAATGAATGCCTCCTCAAATCTTGTAAAGAAATCAGAGACACTCTCATCCTTCTTTTGTTTGCAAGCGGACAGTTTGTCCCAATTTACCTTCATAGCTGGCATAAGCGTCTTCATAAGAGTAATAATTCTCTGGGGCAAAGCCGTAATTAGCTGTTCAGGCTTGGCCCCACCAACTTGTCGGGTATCCGCCGCTGTAAGAGCAGCCCAATCACCTCCTAATTCTGCTACATGATTTTCCTGACGAATTTTCGCCCAAACCGGTTGCGGAACTACGTTACCAAACAACATATCAATGTCAGCCAGATTCATTATCGTAGCATCCACTAGCTGCGACAATTCTTTATAGTACCCTGCAGGATTTTTGCGAGGGTCAGGCAAAGATTGCTTTACCTGCAAAACCTCCGATCGTTTCCATGGGAGGTGTATCCACACTCTCTGGAAATGCGGCAGGATCGGCGGTGCAGCACCAGGGTTACCTGGCATCCACACTGGTGGAACTTCGTGCATAGGATACTGACCAGGCGCTGAAAGCGGTCCCTCAATGTCTTCTAAAAACAATGCCCTAGGCATTATAGAAGGATGAAAAGACAACAACTGCTCGACAGCACGCCGAACATTGCTACCCACCATTATTCCACTCGCAAACTGGAGCTGGAGATTAGTGAGAGCAGTCATTACATCATCAGATGCATCAGCCTATATTTGGTCACGTAGAACCTTGCACATTTCTTCAAACACGAACCTCTGTGTCGGTTCGTTAAATTGACAAAACGTATCAAGCACCACACGTGGAGGATTTCTAAGGGGGTATTTCATCCAACCCATCGCCATGTTATACAGCGAGTCACGTTCCCTACCACCGGGAAGCTGACTTCGTCTTTGAGGACCGTCCGAACCAGCGGACTCAAGAATAGGTCCAAGAGAATGAAAGAAGTTAGCAGCAACAGAAGGGGTACGACGTCGAACAGATGGAGAAGAAGAGTAACTCAACGGGGTGAGGTTCCGTGACGATTTGAACCCGTGTTTTCAATATTGTCGGAAATACATAATATTGGTATCAGCGAACCGCAAATGATCCATTTAGCATATCCTGGTGTTTTCGCTACGCTACGAGCAAGAGTACTCCTGTAACAAACACATTTCTGATCTACCCATGGCATCCATCTTAGATCATGGCAGCCATTTTGTGTTTCTTGCCCTCACATACGCAATAACCTTTGATCACTTCACTTCATTTCGATTAAGGACACGTAGCCTTAGCCGGTGATTCACCTCTTTAGTGACACGTGCACCTTGGAACAGAACACGCTGTAGCTGCATGACTCGACAAAGGCTGCCTCCTCTGCCCGAGGCCAGTCCTGCTATACTGGTTCTTGTGGTCGTTGGCCTGATCACGATTAGGCGGCCGAAGCCGGTAGCCTTGCCCATTTACAACCCACAAACATCCCTTATCCTGCTTTTCTATCTTCTGCACCTGGCTCTGCTCCTTTCCTTCTGGGCCTTTATTAGGGGGAGGTAACGAAATTTACGATGAGGCGGTCCGGGTCTTGAATGAAAAGTTGACATGAGATTATGATGGAAAAGTGGGAACCCCTTGTTCGTAATGTTTTGACATCAGATAGTGTCGAAGATTCCTGTGCAATGCCAAATATTTATTGTTTAGGACACAAAGGTTTGGGAATGTACTAACATGTGAAGAATTTGCCTGAAGCCCAATTTTTAGTATATAAGGAGCAACCCTCTTTGTACAAATTGAACAGGCTCCTAGACACTGCCCATGCGTAGTTTCTGTGACTTCTGTGTCCCTGCAGTAATAAACCTTTGGTCTTTGACGCCACCATCGAGAAGCCCGTGTTTCTGTTTATTTGTGCACCAAGACAGGTGGAACTCCGGGGTCTTTGGGTGTTGTTCCCTGACACCTCTGGACGGAACCAAAAAGTCCAGAACTCCAATTGGCGCCCAACATGGGGCGAAGTCATTCGGTACCGGTCCAAAAGCCTGAAGAGTTCGAGAAGCTTCGTGTGAAGATTCCTGAGGGAGGCGCCCCACTTCATCGATCCCGGCATATCGCAAAAGTGGCCCGACGTTCTCTTCCACGAGGGTTCCCGTTCAGGACGGCTGCAGTGGGCCGTTGCCTTGAACGTCGCCCTGTCTTGGACCCGAGGTGCAGTCCTTAGTACGGCGAAACGTGACGGGTTTCTCCTTGGTGACGTCTTCAGTGCCTCAGTTAAGTATTTAGTGGTTGCTAGCTGGTTATCTCGTGAGGGTTGTTAAAATCCTTTTTGGTTCTTGGTTTGGTTTGGTTTCGTAAGATTATCACTGGTTGTTCTGGTTACGATAATCTATTTGGTTTGGTTTGGGTATCAATACGATACATTTGTTCTCTTTTGGTAGGCCTAAGTTCTTGGTTCGAGTGCACATTCTTGTTTGTGTTGTTTGTTCTGTGTTCCGGATTACAAAATGGTAAGTCGGAAAAATTGTATGTTGTCGTGTTTTGGTTGCAACAGCGATTCACGATTGGAGGACTCATGTCTGGTTCCTCCGATTGGGACTCCTTTATATGATCTTTACTGTAAGCATGGTGTGGGTCCTATATCTTATAATGAGGTATGGGTCCGATACACTGAAAAGGACGGTGTCCTTAGTTGGCCACTGCATGGTAGTTTTGAACCCGAAATCCTTGACAATTTAGAAGTGAAACTGTTTAAGAAGAAAGCCCGGCCGGCAATGTTTGATTCTTTCCGTTACTGGCGAAAAGAATCTAAACAGAGAGAGATTAAAAGGTTGAAGAAAGAACAGAAAGAGCAAGAGTTAACTTTAGAACAAGCGGCTAAGCAGCTGCAAGATAACGAGTCTGAGAAGGCAATGGAGATAGCCACTAGAGAGCGTAACTTAACGATAGATAAATGCTATCCTGCCTTGCCATCGAGTACGACTAAGATAGTAGAAGATCCCGAAAACGATCCTCTGTTGTCTTACTTGTTACGGTCACCACCACCGTATGCACAAGGTGCTACGGCTCCACCTGTACCAAATGTTCAATTGCCGGTTGCTGGACAACCTGGTATTCCTGTTCCTGCCCCTCAGAATCAAGCTCCTGTACCTCCTGTGGTCAATGTGAATGTTCCTACGGCACCTCCTCTTCCTGGGTTGCCGACTTCTCTACCTATACCTGTATCGCTTACACCTACTGTTCCACAAGCTATCTTCCTCGATACTCCTACTGTCCCGCTATCTGTTCCAACTGCTACTGTGTTCTCTGCATCTGCCAGTATGTTGACTCCGCTTTCTGTTCGTCGAAGAATCACTGATTCTGTCTCTAACATTCTGTCTCCTTTCTATAAATCTTTAATTAAGACTCCTACTTCTGACTCTGTACAAAGACGTAGTCAGCTCCCAAGTACTGAGGAACGGGGAATATTAGATTCCACGGCTCTCAGATGGATTTCGAAAAGTAGGAGATATAGTACAAGAGATGTACTAGATACATTTATGCAGTGGAATGAACCAACGCAACGATATGTCTTTGACGAGATGTGCTCTCTTTTACGTGAGGAACTAGAAGAAGATGACTCTGAATTGAATTTAGAAGACTTAATTAAGGTTCAGAAAGAGTTTGCTGCAGGAATGATAGTAGGTCATAATATAAAAGAAGCGATGGAACTGATTTTAAGTTATAGGAATGATCCATCACTTCGTTCACCGAGAGATTTAGAGAAAAGTAATACGAAGCTGAATCGCCAATATCCAATGAGGGAGGTTCCTCCAATTTGGCGCGACGCTGTACAAGCTGATGTTGCCAATGGTATTGTAGCTGCTCCGGCGCAATTCCAAAGAGTGTGGATACACATTCCGTGGAAGCGAGCCAAAGTGTTTGCAGTGAAACAGGCCTTGCCAGACCCGCGTAAGAATCCTGCTGGATACTATAAGGAATTAGCGCAAACAGTTGAGGCCTGTGTAATGAATCTGGCGGACATTGACATGTTATTTGGGAATGTAGTTCCGCAACCAATTTGGGCTAAAATTCGTAAAGAGAATCATCCAGTTGCCCTAGGTGGTGATTGGGCAGCTATCATTGCAGCGGATGGTCAGCAAATAGGTGGTTCCAAACCCGAACCTCTAATTGCCGATCTTCCAGGTAGGATAATCGACTTAATGAAGACTCTGATGCCCGCATTGCGTGTTAATTGGGACAAGTTGTCCGCATGCAGGCAAAAGAAAGACGAAAGTGTCTCCGACTTTTTCACGAGGTTCGAAGAGACTTTTGTAGATCATAGTGGTCAGGATATGAGCACAGAAGGAGGACAGAGACTGTTTGTCGATAAATTCGTACATAATTTGTTACCTGAGCTATGCAATAAATTAAAAGATTCCGAGAGTGCGTGGGCTGTATCTACAACTGCGCAAATACTTGCAACTGCACAGTATTATGAAAATAGGGATAAAGAAGAGAAAGAGAAATCAGATAAAAAGACGAAAGACTTAAAGACTAAAGTTCTTTTGCAGCAGGCATATCCACCTCGTATGAATCAGACTAATACACAGCAAGGTTCGTATCAAAGGACAGATTATAGTTCACCTAGGCCACAATACCAGTGGAATCAGTGTGCGTATTGTAAGAAAGAAGGTCATTATAAAAATGAGTGTCCAGTCTTGGCGCAAAATAACGCAGCAGCAGCTCAGAGAGGTCGTGGAGGTTTTGTGCAGAATTCTAGAGGTCGAGGACGAGGTGCTATGCCTCCACAGACGAATGATCGCCCTTCCAATCACTTTGATCAACGAAATGGACAGTCGGCCCAACAAAATAGATCTCAACAATATCATGTTGAAGACTATTGTGAAAATGATGAGGAATTTCAGCAAAATGGGTACTTGGACAGCCATGGACAGAGAGAGGGAGTAGTATCAGTTCCAGTGGATCAGAGTGGGCCTTATGTCGCAGTAGCAACATCAGGTGTAGTCGAACCGTTTCTGTTGGATACTGGTGCCGCAAAAAGTTCTATCATACATGCGAAACTCCCTGGCGCACCTTTGTCCGGCTTAACAAATGTTTCTGTAGGTTTTTCAGGCGCCCCTGTTTACAACCCGGTATCTGGTCCCTTGTCTATTTCTGTTGGACCGTGTCAATTGAAAGCACCCCTGATTTTGACGACAGGTTGTAATGAAAATCTGCTTGGTTTAGACTTGTTAAAACGACTATATGCGACATTGTACTGTTCTCCGGAAGGAGTACAGCTTACGTTGGGTAAAAGAATCACCTCTCCGATGTACTTGTCTATGGATGCACTCCCGCCAGAGCTGCGTTCACTCCCTGATACTCTTTGGGCGACTGGTCCTAACGATGTAGGCCTTTTAGAAATACCACCATATGTAGTCACTTTGAAAGCAAATGTAAAATTTCCACGAATTCCTCAATATAAGATCTCTAATGAAGGTGAACGTGCACTTTTACTGATTGTGCAAGATTTGATTAAGAAAGGGGTGGTTGAAGAAACTAGAGGAAATGTCTGTAACAGTCCTGTATTACCGATTTTGAAACGAACTGATCCTACAAAGCCTCCAGTATATAGGTTTGTCATTGATCTCAGAGAAGTTAATAAGATTGTGGTCCCGCAGTTTCCTGTGGTTCCAGATATTACTGCCTTGTTAACATTGATTCCTGCTACAGCCACATGGTTTTCAGTCATTGACTTGAAAAATGCCTTTTTCAGCATTCCAATAGCCGAGGAAAGCAGAGATATTTTCGGCTTCTGTCTAGGAGGTCGAAGCTTCATATTTAAACGCGCTCCACAAGGCTATTGTGAGAGCCCATCCATTTACAGTCAGGCATTAAAAAGTCAGTTAGATTCCTTTGTACTTCCTCCAGGTTCTGCTCTAGTACAGTATGTAGATGATCTTCTAGTGGCTGCCGATGACAAGGAAACTTGCAAAGCAGCTACAATTTCGTTATTGCATCATTTGTCCAATTTGAATCATAAGGTGTCACCTTCGAAAATGCAATATTGCTGCCAAGAAGTGACCTACTTAGGTCATCTCTTGTCAAAGGAGGGAAGGAAGTTGACCCCAGAAAGAATAAAAGCAATTACGCAGATGAGTGTTCCTCGCACACAGAGAGAAGTGCGTGCCTTTTTAGGTATTACCTCTTACTGTAGGCAGTGGATCCCAAATTTTTCTCTTTTAGCAAAACCGTTGGTAGCTTTGACTGGGAAAAATGTTCCGAGTCCGGTGCCATGGTCTGCTGAATGTCAGGAGAGTTTTTCTGAGTTACGAAATGCACTTTGTTCAGCTCCTGTATTGGGCACACCCGATTACAGCAAGCCATTCACGCTCTATGTTCACGAGAGAGAAGGTTGCGCGTTGAGTGTTCTGACACAGAAATTTGGTGATAAACAACGCCCTTGTGCGTATTTTTCATCAACATTAGATCCGGTAGCTAGAGCGTTACCTAGTTGTTTGAGAGCTACAGCGGCAGCTGCGGCTTCCATTCGACAATCTGCTGGTTTGGTGATGAACAACATGCTAGTGGTTATGGTTCCTCATGCTGTGGATACACTCATGAACAGAACCAAGACACAACACCTTACCAGTGCGAGATTATCTGGCTACGAGCTGACATTGCTAGCGAGTCATATTCAGATCAAAAGATGCAATGTATTGAATCCAGCAACACTGTTGCCGGCTAATCAAGAGTCGAGTGATTCCGAACCTCATGATTGTTGTTTCAGAACCGAGGAAGAGACAAAAGGACGAATTGATTTGAAAGACACTCCATTGTCAGATCCCGATGGCACGTTGTATGTTGATGGGTCATGCTTTAAATTGGAGAAAGGTGATGTGACTGCTGCTTATGCAGTAACGACTTTGAGTACGATTGTGGAGACTGCAAGAGTGAGTCAGAATTCTGCCCAAGCTGCAGAGTTAATCGCTCTAACAAGAGCGTGTGTTTTAGCTAAGGGAAAGAGAGTGAATGTGTTCACAGATAGTCAGTACGCGTTTGGCGTGGCCCATAATTTTGGCCGTTTGTGGAAAGAAAGAGGTTTCATTACGTCCCATGGGACTAAGATTCAACATGGTCAGTTAGTTAACGACTTGTTGGAATCTCTAACCTTGCCGACCGAAGTTGCGATTGTGAAATGCAGTGCGCATAAAGCAATCACGGATGATGTTGGTCGTGGGAATGCTTTTGCTGATGAGACTGCTAAACAGACAGCTAGGAATATGATGAGTAGAATGTATGTTGCAACATCGGCAAGATGGATCTCCGAGTCTGGAATGTGTGAGGATACAGTGGAAAGTGTGAAAGAGATTCAGAAAGAGGCAACTGAGGAGGAAAAACGTGCATGGAAAGAAAGTACGGGCAAGTTGGATTCGAGTGGGTGTTGGATTGACTTGTCGGAACAACAGCGTTGGATGTTGCCTGATGCGTATGTGCTTGCAGTGGTGAAAATGGCGCATGGAGTAGCGCACATAAGTTCTAAAGGAATCTGTAAAATGTTGGCCCCGGTCTGGAAGAATGATGGGATTAGTAAATGTGCAGAGAGAGTGGTGAAAAATTGTATGGTATGCCTGATGCATAATCCTGGCATGGGAACTCCTACTCCTGCTGGTCATTTCGCTCCACCCTCTTGCCCCTTTGAAGTGATTCAGTTAGACTTCATTCACATGGATCGGTGCAATAGCTTAAAATACGTCCTGGTGGTAGTCTGTGCATTTTCCAGATGGATCGAAGCATATCCACTAAAGGACAATACTGCCCTATCAACTGCCAAAATTCTTCTCAAAGAATATTTCCCTAGGTTTGGAATGCCACGGATTGTATGGTCAGATAACGGAAGTGAGTTTATAGGGAAAGTTATGCAGAGTGTGTGTGCCGGTTTGGGTATTAAACAAAAATTTCACAGTGCAAACCATCCCCAGTCCGCTGGTTTAGTTGAGGGTTACAATGGCACCCTCAAACTAAAACTTGCTAAAATACAGGAATCCACGGGTTTATCCTGGCCAGACGCACTACCCTTGGCTTTGTTATCGACGAGAGCGACTGTGCATTCTAGAGTAGGGCTTAGTCCATACGAAATTGTCTTCGGCCGTCCTGCTAATGTTTGGGGAGTGCCTAGGCCGAAAGAATTTTGTTCTTTGGAATATCCAATGTTGATTGATTACCTTTACGACTTGACTGCTAAATTGAGTCTTATTCACCAACAGGTTTTCGATGCATTGCCAAAGCCTCCGGAGAGTCCAGGTCATCAGCTGAAACCCGGCGACCACGTTGTGGTACGAAATTTTACGAGGACAAAGAACCTTCAGCCCAAGTTTGTCGGCCCCTTCCAGGTGCTGCTTGCAACAAGAACTGCCGTTCGTGTGGCTGGACGCAAGCACTGGATACATGCAACTCATGTCAAACGTGTACCTTTGCCACTTCCTTACGACAACTGGGTGAAGAAGGGAATTGGTGCCTCTGAATTCGAGCAAACACCCAAGTTTATCCCTTTCAGCGATGCCGAATTGATAACTGACTCTCCTCCTGATACTACTTCTTTGACTCCTGAACACTTGCCCTCTGCATCAGAAGAAACTTTGCCATCTGCGAACTTGAACATTGCAAACTCTATTGACAACACACTGTTTCCTGATCAAACGGTTCCTGCAAAACTAAGATACAACTTACGATCTCGTAATATGGACAAATAAAGCAGGAAACTGCCTATTGTGATATTTGAAATTTTGAACTTTTGCCTTCAGCCAGGAAGTTTGCTATTGTTTTATTGTTTTTAAAATTGCCTTGCCGTCTGGGTAGCCGTAGGGTCGTGGCTGTGTACCTAGTTGAATCTGCGGGGGTCAGACACAAGGTCGATCTTTCTGTTGGTTCTGGGAACTCCCAGGGCTGATAGAGGCATTTTCATCTACGTACACATCATCAGTGGTCGCGAGCGGATTGTAGAAGATGGAGCTTCCTGCGCTGCAACGAGAAAATGTGATTTATGTTCGCAGAAACAGACTTTACAGAATCCTTCATAGTAAATGTTTTCTGATGCAATGTGCTATTACATTTTTAATTATTTTGATAACGTTGGTGGGTGGAATCGTTTTTGGTATAAATTTAATCTTTGTGCCAGTCACTACAGTACCTCCCCTTGATCCTGCTTCCTCTACTGTTTCTTCCATACACTATTTTCACTCGTTTCCTGAACATGAGCAAGCCCGACGCTCAGAATTCATTAATAACACTTTTGTACAGCTCTTGCACCAACACCAACTAGTAGTTAACACTACAGACTGCTGGGTGTGTGGCTTGATACCCCACACTATGGATAAAGGCATTCCCTACCTGGTTTTGCCTTTTAGCTATAATGGATCATTTCAGGCCTTTCAAACCATCTTTGCTTATGCCCTTGAAACCTATCCTCCGCGTCCACCACGTTCCACTAGATATAACTCTGCCAACAAAGCTTTAGTCCAGGGAATTATTGACATGATCAAGGACGTCAATAATACTCCATCTTACCCTAGAGACGAATTACGAGTATATTTGAGTTGGAATTCTTCAGAGTATCGCCTTAGTTTGGGAGAAAGCAAACGGAAAAGCTCCACTCCAATCTGGGTCGTACCTCACCGAGGTCAGGTCTGTTTGCAAGGTAATGGGAGAAATCCGAGAGCTCAGCTAGGGAGGAGTGAGTGCGTAGAGACTTACGTGTTTCCGTCTAACTCTTCCCCTGCTTTTCTTACTGCTAGGGGTACCTACTTCATCTGTCAAGACAGAGCGTATACATGGTTGCCTGCTGACTTTTCAGGGTCATGTTATATTGCTCGACTGTTGCCTCCAACATACACTGCTTCTTCTGACTACCACAAAACCAGAGTAGCAAGAGGTGTTTTCAGGAAGGAAGACACCGCTGGTCAGGAAGCTGGAGACTTCTTCAAAGGCTTCCTTCCGTTCTGGGGGCCTATGGCCAATAGTAGAAACATACGTCAGCTAACACGGGTAGTTGAATCTACTATTACCGAAACTGCTGGTGCCCTTAGCAATTTGACAGCTGAGCTTCAGGCGGATAGACTCATGACGTTGCAGAACCGTATGGTTCTAGACGTAATACTTGCAGATCGAGGTGGGGTATGCAGAATGATCCAATCGAGCTGCTGTGTCTTTATTCCCAATAATGCTCCAACCGTCTATGAGGCGATCTCTAAGCTACACAAGATTTCCGACTCTATACACGTAGACAAGGGAAACTGGTCCTTCATGGAGTGGTTTTGGACTCTGATATCAGCGTGGGGATGGAAGGTTCTGATGGTCATTGGTGTCATCTTAGTATTCCTATTCTCATGCTGCCTGATTATCCAGTGTGGTCCTGCTCTGTGTAGTCTTTGTGCTGCAACCTGTTTTAGGAAACCACCTGCGTTTGGAGAAAAGGCGCGAGAAAGGATGATGATACAACAACATGTCACTGACCTGATGAGCATAGAATTAGACTCTGACATAGACTGAGTCATTGCCTATGTAAGGGCAAAAGGAGGGTCTGAGGTTCCGTGACGATTTGAACCCGTGTTTTCAATATTGTCGGAAATACATAATATTGGTATCAGCGAACCGCAAATGATCCATTTAGCATATCCTGGTGTTTTCGCTACGCTACGAGCAAGAGTACTCCTGTAACAAACACATTTCTGATCTACCCATGGCATCCATCTTAGATCATGGCAGCCATTTTGTGTTTCTTGCCCTCACATACGCAATAACCTTTGATCACTTCACTTCATTTCGATTAAGGACACGTAGCCTTAGCCGGTGATTCACCTCTTTAGTGACGCGTGCACCTTGGAACAGAACACGCTGTAGCTGCATGACTCGACAAAGGCTGCCTCCTCTGCCCGAGGCCAGTCCTGCTATACTGGTTCTTGTGGTCGTTGGCCTGATCACGATTAGGCGGCCGAAGCCGGTAGCCTTGCCCATTTACAACCCACAAACATCCCTTATCCTGCTTTTCTATCTTCTGCACCTGGCTCTGCTCCTTTCCTTCTGGGCCTTTATTAGGGGGAGGTAACGAAATTTACGATGAGGCGGTCCGGGTCTTGAATGAAAAGTTGACATGAGATTATGATGGAAAAGTGGGAACCCCTCGTTCGTAATGTTTTGACATCAGATAGTGTCGAAGATTCCTGTGCAATGCCAAATATTTATTGTTTAGGACACAAAGGTTTGAGAATGTACTAACATGTGAAGAATTTGCCTGAAGCCCAATTTTTAGTATATAAGGAGCAACCCTCTTTGTACAAATCGAACAGGCTCCTAGACACTGCCCATGCATAGTTTCTGTGACTTCTGTGTCCCTGCAGTAATAAACCTTTGGTCTTTGACGCCACCATCGAGAAGCCCGTGTTTCTGTTTATTTGTGCACCAAGACAGGTGGAACTCCGGGGTCTTCGGGTGTTGTTCCCTGACACCTCTGGACGGAACCAAAAAGTCCAGAACTCCAGGGGTAATAAGAGAAGTGTCAGAAACAGAAGAAACAGCAGGAGTAACCAGAACAGTAGGAGCAGCGGGAACAGGAGTATGGGGAAGTACAAGCGGAGGAGCAGTAGGGACGGAAGCAGGTAGAGGAGCAGGAACGGGTTGAAGAACGGGGACAGGTTGTGGAACAGGAGCAGGAGCAGGTGGAGGAACAGGAGCAGGGGGAACCACAGGAACTACAGTACCCTGTGCGTACGGAGGTGGTGACTTCAAGAGATAGGACAACAAGGGGTCCTCTACTACTTCCTCCTTCTTATCCGTACCCGTCGGTAAAACGGGGTAACACTTATCTATAGTCATACGCTGCAATCTATCGAAAACTTCCTTTTCCTTTTCCTCCTTATCTCGCTGGAACTGCTCTGCGTTTCTTACCGTTGTAACAATACCTTCTCTTTTATTACGCTTAAGCGGCTTGATTTCTCTCTGCTTGGCTTCTTTACGCCACAACCAAAAGGAATCAAACATGGCCGGCCTTGCTTTTCTTTGGAACAATTTAGCTTCTAGATTATCTAAAATTGGGGTCTCAAAACTACCATGAGGTGGCCAACTAAGGACACCGTCTTTTTTAGTATAACGAACCCAACACTCATTGAAGGTGATTGGACCCAAACCATGGAGGCTATACAACTCATGAGTTGGAGTTCCAACCGGAGGTATCGGACACGAGTCCTCCAGTCGGGAATCCGTACCACAACCCTTAAAGCAACTGAACAAAGTACTACAGCCAGGCATCGTGCACACTAACCGAGTTTCACAAACGTCAAGGGTTACGGGATTACACTATATCCCAGCAATGAGCAAAAACCCTCGGTTTTTGGCGACTGCAGACGTCAAATATCACAACAAAGAACAAAATACTAAGAACCACAAATACAATGGAACCATGCAACAACTAAGCACCCACAACAAAGGACTCTGGGAGCGACCCACAAATACTTAACTCAAAGATCGATGGCGTCACCAGGAAGGCCCGTCTATCGTCTCGCTGTAGCAAGGTCTACGCCAGGCGCCAAAACAGGTCTACAGTCAGGGCAGCAGTCCGTCGCAGCCGTCAGGAGTCGGGAATCTTCGCGGGAAAAGTCGTCGGGCCACTTGTTTCGACAACAGGATCGATGAAGCGGGGTGCACCTTCCCTCGGAGATTTCACACGAAGTTCCAAACGATCGTCGGGCTTTGGACCGGTACCACTGATGCAGCCCTATGTTGGGCGCCAACTGAAGGACTGGGTTAATTTAAGACCCAGCGGTGCCAGGGATAACACCTGAAACCTTCGTGGGTAACCTGTTCCGGTGTACAAATGACAGAGACACGGGACACTTCCTTGGGCGTCAAAGATTCGAGGTTTATTTACTGCAGGGAACACAGAAGTCACAGGAAGTACAACACGTGTAGGTTCGAGGAGACTGCTTCAACTTGTATCTGTGGATCGCTCCTTTAATACAGTTTTCTCTCATAGGTTAACATGGTACACAAAGGATTACAACTTGGTTCCCATCGTAAAGACCATAAGGGGTCGCTTTCATGTATTCAGGGCCCGGAACATAAGTACAGTAACATTTGGTAGTTCCCAACTGTAAAAGCACATCTTCTCACCATTAGTACATTCCAATCAGCAGTAAACAGATCGAGGATAAGGCGAAAAACAGGTGCAGAGGAAGACAGGAACGAAGAGGGTGTAAAAGGGGAGGTACCAGGAAACACGAGTTGCAGGAATCAAAAGGACGTGCCTAATGAGATGCAAAACTGAGACAATAGTCCGGCACGGCAAGATGAGCCTCGAGCGGGGCCAGCTGCCTTGCAGTGTCATCCCCCTCATCATAAAGACACTTTCAAAGGAAATGTGTCTTCCGCAGGAGTTTGGGAATCCCAGGGTCGCGAAGCGGACAGCGACTGTTCGCTGGCTACTTGAGGGCAAGAAACAAAATGGATGCCGTATCTAAGATGGAACCCGTGGGTTCAGATGAAGAAACCCACGAAACAAACGAACGGTTTAGGGTAGCACAGCGAAAATGCGTACACCCACTAAACTCGTCATTTGCGGTTCATAGATACCAGACTCGGCCATATTCGTGCGAGTCGAAAACACCACTTACGATCGTCACGGAACCTCACTATAAAACCCAATTTCATTTATTGAATTCTTTAAAAAAAAAAATTATGAAGGTATTAATATTGCTCAAATCTAGGTAGAAATTTCATCTACGTCTTTCTTATCGATATGTATTTTTTTCATTTTGCAATAACAGTATTCATTCTATAATCTTGAAAATACTTCTGTTTTTATAAGGTTTAAGATGATCTGTTCAACAGTAAGATGAATCAGACTTTTATATTTTAATTGTATCGGAATAAGACCTAATGAAAATGATTTGTTATATAACAATGAGAAAAGCAAGGCGCTGCTGAGATTTGAAATCAGGATCTCCTTTTTACTAAACAGGTGCTTTAACCAGCTAAGCCACAGCACCCACTTGATTCTTTATGGTGTTCAAGAGAATATTGCTTTTTCACTTTCATATTCTTTTCTAAGTTCACACACTTCTCTACTCAAACACTTAAGATGAATGAAGACTCTTCACTCATTCAAAAACACCTCTCTAATTTGAAGTTTACCCTATTTATATCATTTTAAAATATACCTTGCTGAAGAATGGATTAGTTGAATTCAACAATAGAGTGATCATTCACCTCTATCTTGTTCTTTGTCATTTTCTTTTCCCTATTTCAGTCAATGCATTCCTACAAAAATCTTCACAATACCAAGCATTTTATTTAATTTTTAAGATAACTTATTCTAAAGTTCATAGAACCAGATGTTTATTCTTAAATTGTATTCAACACTTGTTTGATGAAAATTATTCGGAAAGCAAGGAGAAAACAGTTGGGTGCTGCTGATATTTGAACTCATGATTTCCTGTTTACGAGACAGGTGCTTTAACCACTAAGCCACAGCACCAACGTTAATAGTACAAAATGCATAAATAATTCATTGTTGATGATGAAAATGTGTTTTCTGCTATAAATTCTTCTTTATATGTATTGTAATCTTAAACACGAAAAGATACTCAATCACTACGCAAGTATTAATATGTTTTAATAAACAGGTACTCTCATAAAACCCAATTTCATTTCTTGAATTCTTTACAACTTTTTTTTCATGAAGGTAATAATATTGCTCAAATCTAGGTAGAAATTTCATCTACGTCTTTCTTATCGATATGTATTTTTTTCATTTTGCAATAACAGTATTCATTCTATAATCTTGAAAATACTTCTGTTTTTATAAGGTTTAAGATGATCTGTTCAACAGTAAGATGAATCAGACTTTTATATTTTAATTGTATCGGAATAAGACCTAATGAAAATGATTTGTTATATAACAATGAGAAATGCAAGGCGCCGCTGAGAGTTGAACTCAGGATCTCCTTTTTACTAAACAGGCGCTTTAACCAGCTAAGCCACAGCACCCAATTGATTCTTAATTTTGAAACACTTTTCTTTATGGTGTTCAAGAGAATATTGCTTTTTCACTTTCATATTCTTTTCTAAGTTCACACACTTCTCTACTCATGAACTTAAGATGAATGAAGACTCTTCATTTATTCAAAAACACCTCTCTAATTTGAAGTTTACCCTATTCATATCATTTTAAAATATACCTTGCTGAAGAATGGATTAGTTGAATTCAACAATAGAGTGATCATTCACCGCTATCTTGTTCTTTGTCATTTTCTTTTCCCTATTTCAATCAATGCATTCCTACAAAAATCTTCACAATACCAAGTATTTTATTTAATTTTTAAGATAAATTATTCTAAAGTTCATAGAACCAGATGTTTATACTTGAATTGTATTCATCACTTGTTTGATGAAAATTATTCGGAAAGCATGAAGAAAACAGTTAAATGCTGCTGAGATTTGAACTCGGGATTTCCTGTTTACGAGATAGGAGCTTTAACCACTAAGCCACAGCACCAACGGTAACAGTAAAAAATGCATAAATAATTTATTGTTGATGATGAAAATGTGTTTTCTGCTATAAATTCTTCTTTATATGTATTGTAATCTTAAACACGAAAAGATACTCAATCACTACGCAAGGATTCATATGTTTTAATAAACAGGTACTCTTATAAAACCCAATTTCATTTCTTGAATTCTTTACAATTTTTTTTTCATGAAGGTAATAATATTGCTCCAATCTAGGTAGACATTTCATCTACGTCTTTCTCATAGATATGTATTTTTTTCATTTCGCAATAACAGTATTCATTCTATAATCTTGAAAATACTTGGGTTTTTATAAGGTTAAAGATGATCTGTTCAACAGTAAGATTAATCAGACTTTTATATTTTAATTGTATCGGAATCAGACCTAATGAAAATGATTTGTTATATAACAATGAGAAAAGCAAGGCACTGCTGAGAGTTGAACTCAGGATCTCCTGTTTACTAGACAGGCGCTTTAACCAGCTAAGCCACAGCACCCACTTGATTCTTAAAATTGAAACACTTTTCTTTATGGTGTTCCAGAGAATATTGCTTTTTCACTTTCATATTCTTTTCTAAGTTCACACACTTCTCTACTCAAACACTTAAGATGAATGAAGACTCTTCACTTATTCAAAAACACCTCTCTAATTTGAAGTTTACCCTATTCATATCATTTTAAAATATACCTTGCTGAAGAATGGATTAGTTGAATTCAACAATAGAGTGAACATTCACCTCTATCTTGTTCTTTGTCATTTTCTTATCCCTATTTCAGTCAATGCATTCCTACAAAATCCTCACAATACCAAGCATTTTATTTAATTTTTAAGATAACTTATTCTAAAGTTCATAGAACCAGATGTTTATACTTAAATTGTATTCAACACTTGTTTGATGAAAATTATTAGGAAAGCATGGAGAAAACAGTTAAATGCTGCTGAGAATTGAACTCAGGATTTCCTCTTTACGAGACAGGAGCTTTAACCACTAAGCCACAGCACCAACAGTAATAGTAAAAAATGCATAAATAATTTATTGTTGATGATGAAAATGTGTTTTCTGCTATAAATTCTTCTTTATATGTATTGTAATCTTAAACACGAAAAGATACTCAATCACTACGCAAGGATTCATATGTTTTAATAAACAGGTACTCTTATAAAACCCAATTTCATTTCTTGAATTCTTTACAATTTTTTTTTCATGAAGGTAATAATATTGCTCCAATCTAGGTAGACATTTCATCTACGTCTTTCTCATAGATATGTATTTTTTTCATTTCGCAATAACAGTATTCATTCTATAATCTTGAAAATACTTGGGTTTTTATAAGGTTAAAGATGATCTGTTCAACAGTAAGATTAATCAGACTTTTATATTTTAATTGTATCGGAATCAGACCTAATGAAAATGATTTGTTATATAACAATGAGAAAAGCAAGGCACTGCTGAGAGTTGAACTCAGGATCTCCTGTTTACTAGACAGGCGCTTTAACCAGCTAAGCCACAGCACCCACTTGATTCTTAAAATTGAAACACTTTTCTTTATGGTGTTCCAGAGAATATTGCTTTTTCACTTTCATATTCTTTTCTAAGTTCACACACTTCTCTACTCAAACACTTAAGATGAATGAAGACTCTTCACTTATTCAAAAACACCTCTCTAATTTGAAGTTTACCCTATTCATATCATTTTAAAATATACCTTGCTGAAGAATGGATTAGTTGAATTCAACAATAGAGTGAACATTCACCTCTATCTTGTTCTTTGTCATTTTCTTATCCCTATTTCAGTCAATGCATTCCTACAAAATCCTCACAATACCAAGCATTTTATTTAATTTTTAAGATAACTTATTCTAAAGTTCATAGAACCAGATGTTTATACTTAAATTGTATTCAACACTTGTTTGATGAAAATTATTAGGAAAGCATGGAGAAAACAGTTAAATGCTGCTGAGAATTGAACTCAGGATTTCCTCTTTACGAGACAGGAGCTTTAACCACTAAGCCACAGCACCAACAGTAATAGTAAAAAATGCATAAATAATTTATTGTTGATGATGAAAATGTGTTTTCTGCTATAAATTCTTCTTTATATGTATTGTAATCTTAAACACGAAAAGATACTCAATCACTACGCAAGGATTCATATGTTTTAATAAACAGGTACTCTTATAAAACCCAATTTCATTTCTTGAATTTTTTACAATTTTTTTTCATGAAGGTAATAATATTGCTCCAATCTAGGTAGACATTTCATCTACGTCTTTCTCATAGATATGTATTTTTTTCATTTTGCAATAACAGTATTCATTCTATAATCTTGAAAATACTTGGGTTTTCATAAGGTTAAAGATGTTCTGTTCAACAGTAAGATGAATCAGACTTTTATATTTTAATTGTATCGGAATCAGACCTAATGAAAATGATTTGTTATATAACAATGAGAAAAGCAAGGCACTGCTGAGAGTTGAACTCAGGATCTCCTGTTTACTAGACAGGCGTTTTAACCAGCTAAGCCACAGCACCCACTTGATTCTTAAAATTAAAACACTTTTCTTTATGATGTTCCAGAGAATATTGCTTTTTCACTTTCATATTCTTTTCTAAGTTCACACACTTCTCTACTCAAACACTTAAGATGAATGAAGACTCTTCACTTATTCAAAAACACCTCTCTAATTTGAAGTTTACCCTATTCATATCATTTTAAAATATACCTTGCTGAAGAATGGATTAGTTGAATTCAACAATAGAGTGAACATTCACCTCTATCTTGTTCTTTGTCATTTTCTTATCCCTATTTCAGTCAATGCATTCCTACAAAAATCCTCACAATACCAAGCATTTTATTTAATTTTTAAGATAACTTATTCTAAAGTTCATAGAACCAGATGTTTATACTTAAATTGTATTCAACACTTGTTTGATGAAAATTATTAGGAAAGCATGGAGAAAACAGTTAAATGCTGCTGAGAATTGAACTCAGGATTTCCTCTTTACGAGACAGGAGCTTTAACCACTAAGCCACAGCACCAACAGTAATAGTAAAAAATGCATAAAGAATTTATTGTTGATGATGAAAATGTGTTTTCTGCTATAAATTCTTCTTTATATGTATTGTAATCTTAAACACGAAAAGATACTCAATCACTACGCAAGGATTAATATGTTTTAATAAACAGGTACTCTTATAAAACCCAATTTCATTTCTTGAATTTTTTACAATTTTTTTTCATGAAGGTAATAATATTGCTCCAATCTAGGTAGACATTTCATCTACGTCTTTCTCATAGATATGTATTTTTCTCATTTTGCAATAACAGTATTCATTCTATAATCTTGAAAATACTTGGGTTTTTATAAGGATAAAGATGATCTGTTCAACAGTAAGATGAATCAGACTTTTATATTTTAATTGTATCGGAATAAGACCTAATGAAAATGATTTGTTATATAACAATGAGAAAAGCAAGGCACTGCTGAGAGTTGAACTCAGGATCTCCTGTTTACTAGACAGGCGCTTTAACCAGCTAAGCCACAGCACCCACTTGATTCTTAAGTTTTAAATACTTTTCTTTATGGTGTTCAAGAAAATATTGCTTTTTCACTTTCATATTCTTTTCTAAGTTCACACACTTCTCTACTCATAAACTTAAGATGAATGAAGACTCTTCACTTATTCAAAAACGCCTCTCTAATTTGAAGTTTACCCTATTCATATCATTTTAAAATATACCTTGCTGAAGAATGGATTAGTTGAATTCAACAATAGAGTGATCATTCACCTCTATCTTGTTCTTTGTCATTTTCTTTTCCCTATTTCAATCAATGCATTCCTACAAAAAACTTCACAATACCAAGTATTTAATTTAATTTTTAAGATAACTTATTCTAAAGTTCATAGAACCAGATGTTTATACTTAAATTGTATTCAACACTTGTTTGATGAAAAATATTTGGAAAGCATGGAGAAAACAGTTAAATGCTGCTGAGGTTTGAACTCAGGATTTCCTGTTTACGAGACAGGAGCTTCAACCACTAAGCCACAGCACCAACGG
Organism: Lissotriton vulgaris; assembly: GCF_964263255.1. Classification (NCBI taxonomy): domain Eukaryota; kingdom Metazoa; phylum Chordata; class Amphibia; order Caudata; family Salamandridae; genus Lissotriton; species Lissotriton vulgaris. Next base: position 443,412,225 of record NC_141700.1, read on the forward strand.
TAATAGTAAAAAATGCATAAATAATTTATTGTTGATGATGAAAATGTGTTTTCTGCTATAAATATTTCTTTATATGTATTGTAATCTTAAACACGAAAATATACTCAATCACTACGCAAGGATTAATATGTTTTAATAAACAGGTACTCTTATAAAACCCAATTTCATTTCTTGAATTCTTTACAACTTTTTTTTCATGAAGGTAATAATATTGCTCCGATCTAGGTAGACATTTCATCTACTTCTTTCTCATAGATAAGTATTTTTTTTCATTTTGCAATAACAGTATTTATTCTATAATCTTGAAAATACTTGGGTTTTTATAAGGTTAAAGATGATCTGTTCAACAGTAAGATGAATCAGACTTTTATATTTTAATTGTATCGGAATAAGACCTAATGAAAATGATTTGTTATATAACAATGAGAAAAGCAAGGCACTGCTGAGAGTTGAACTCAGGATCTCCTGTTTACTAGACAGGTGCTTTAACCAGCTAAGCCACAGCACCCACTTGATTCTTAAGTTTGAAACACTTTTCTTTATGGTGTTCAAGAGAATATTGCTTTTTCACTTTCATATTCTTTTCTAAGTTCACACACTTCTCTACTCAAACATTTAAGATGAATGAAGACTCTTCACTTATTCAAAAACACCTCTCTAATTTGAAGTTTACCCTATTCATATCATTTTAAAATATACCTTGCTGAAGAATGGATTAGTTGAATTCAACAGGAGCTTTAACCACTAAGCCACAGCACCAACAGTAATAGTAAAAAATGCATAAAGAATTTATTGTTGATGATGAAAATGTGTTTCCTGCTATAAATTCTTCTTTATATGTATTGTAATCTTAAACACGAAAAGATACTCAATCACTATGCAAGGATTCATATATTTTAATAAACAGGTACTCTTATAAAACCCAATTTCATTTCTTGAATTCTTTACAATTTTTTTTCATGAAGGTAATAATATTGCTCCAATCTTGGTAGACATTTCATCTACGTCTTTCTCATAGATATGTACTTTTTTCATTTTGCAATAATAGTATTCATTCTATAATCTTGAAAATACCTGCTGGATACAGATTGTACTGTACATATTGATGCAAAACCAACGTATTGCTGTTAAATGGAATGATAAGTGCCGGGGGGGGGAGGGTACAGGGAGGGAATGGGGGAGTTGGGACGTTCTTGACAGCAGAAAACGGAAAATGTAAATGATTGAAATGTATACTGAAATATATGTCACGATGCGGAGAACTACTGTGTACATGTCTATGTTATATGCAGTGACCTAACTTGCAAATAAAGAAATTTTCAAAAAAAAAACATTGGCAGGGCGGCCGAACACAATCTCGTAGGGGCTAAGCCCTACTCGGGAGTGTACAGTCGCCCTTGTTGACAATAGAGCTAAGGGTAAAGCGTCAGGCCACGAGAGACCAGTCGTAGCCTGAATCTTCGCTAACTTTAATTTAAGGGTGCCATTATAACCTTCAACCAAACCTGCTGACTGGGGATGATTGGCGCTGTGGAATTTCTGTGTAATTCCAAGGCCCTTATCAGACCATACAATCCGTGGCATTCCATACCGAGGAAAGTATTCCTTCAGTAGGATTTTTGCAGTGGACAAAGCAGTGTTATCTTCGAGAGGGTAGGCTTCGATCCATCGGGAGAATGCGCAAACCACAACTAAAACGTACTTCAGGTTATTGCATCGCTCCATATGGATGAAGTCTAGCTGAATCACCTCAAAGGGACATGAAGGGGGAGCAAAATGGCCAGGAGGTTTAGGGGTTCCCTTACCAGGATTGTACATCATACATATCATACAATTCTTAACCAATCTCTCAGCACACTTAGAAATACCATCATTCTTCCATACAGGGGACAACAACTTGCAGATACCTTTCACACTAATATGTGCCAAGCCGTGTGCCATCGTCACAACAGCTAGCACATATGCATCCGGCAACATCCATCTCTTATTCTCCGACAAATCAATCCAACAGCCATTCGCATCCAACTTTCCCGTACTCTCTTTCCACTTCGTCTTTTCAGATTCAGTGGCCTCGTTCTGAATCGCTTTCACACTCTCGATAGTGTCCTCACACATACCAGTCTCTGTAGGCCACCTAACCGAACTCGTCACATACATTCTAGTACTAAGATTCCGGGCAGTCTCCTTAGCAATCTCATCCGCAAACGCATTACCACGACCAACATCATCCGTCACCTTACGGTGCGCACTACATTTAATAATCGCCACCTGCTTGGGCAATGTAAGCGCGTCCAAAAGATCATTCACGAGCTGTCCGTGCTGAATCTTCGTACCATGCGATGTCATGAACCCTCTCTCTCTCCACAAACGTCCAAAGCTATGGGCCACGCCAAATGCGTATTGGCTGTTGGCTGTCCGTAAACACATTCACCCGTTTCCCTTTCGACAACACACATGCTCTAGTCAAAGCAATCAGCTCTGCCGCCTGAGCAGAATTCTGATTCTGTCTCGCACTTTCCACAACAGTACTCAATGTCACCACAGCATACACAGTCGTTACATCGCCATTCGGCAACTTAAAACACGACCCATCCACATACAAGGTCCCATCGGGATCTTCCAATGGAGTATTTTTCAGGTCTGCACGACCTTTTGTTTCCTCCTCGGTTCGTAAGTAGCAGTCATGAGGTGCTACTTCGTCTGATTCCATACTGATTGGCAACAAAGTCGCCGGGTTCAGGACGTTGCAGCGTTTTATTTGAATGTGACTTGCCAAAAGCGTCAACTCATAACCAGACAATCTTGCACTTGTCAGGTGTTGAGTTTTCGTACGATTCAAGAGAGTGTCAACTGCATGCGGAACCATCACCGTAAGCATATTATCCATGACCAATCCTGCAGATTGTCGGATGGACACCGCAGCTGCCGCTGTTGCTCTCAGACAACTCGGCAATGCTCTAGCTACCGGGTCCAAGGTCGAGGAAAAATATGCACATGGACGTTGCTTACCGCCGAATTGTTGCATCAAAACACTCAACGCACAACCTTCCCTCTCATGAACGTATAGTGTAAACGGCTTACTGTAGTCAGGGGTACCTAACACAGGAGCCGAACACAACGCATCACGCAATTCAGAAAAACTTTTCTGACATTCTTCCGTCCATGGTAAAGGAGTTGGAACATCCTTACACGTAAGAGCCACCAATGGTTTTGCTAGCAATGAAAAATTTGGAATCCATTGCCTGCAGTATGACGTGATACCTAAAAAGGCACGTACATCTCTCTGAGTTGTTGGCACAGTCATTCGAGCAATCGCTGCAATTCTCTCTGGGGTCAACCTTCTTCCCTCCTTTGACAATAAGTGACCTAGATAGGTTACTTCTTGACAACAATATTGCAGTTTAGAAGGTGACACCTTATGATGTAAGTCACAGAGATGTTGCAACAATGACACCGTAGCAATTTTGCAAATGTCCTGAGTATCTGCAGCCACCAATAAGTCATCGACATATTGGATCAAGGCCGCACCGGCCGGCAACACAAACGCATCTAGCATATCAGCCAGGAATTGGAATTCAAGCAATAAACTTGCTTTTCTAGAGTCACTAGCCAACACCATCCCATCTGCTCAAGATGAGATCAATTCCTCGGTCTCCTCGCTTACCAATTGGCTCAACACGGCCAGGGATTCTCATGCCCCTCTTAAAAAAATCAAACGGGCAAGACGAGCTGACGCTAATCGGTGGTTCTCCACTGACCTTAAAGCAAGGAAACTGGCCTTACGACAATTAGAACGTCAATGGCGTCGGAAATATGATCCTGATCTAAAAAAGTCCTTTACGAAAGCTAGGAAAGAATACATGATGGCCATCCAGTCGGCGAAAGCGTCCTATTTTTCTGCCAAAATCTTGGAATCTACAAATAAGTCTAAGGACATCTTTTCCATCCTCAATGAACTCACAAACCTTGACACGGTCCGACCCAAGATTATCCCCACCCAGTCTCTATGTGATTCACTTAATGTCTACTTTATTGACAAAATACTGGACATCAAAGCCAGTATCCCCCGACCAGTGTCTCCCCTTACCACTGGCATGTCAATTAAATCAAATCACTACACTCAGAGCAGCTTCCCACTCATCACCCAGGATCAATTTCGGGAATTACTATCTAGAGTAAAATCCGGTGCCCCTTCAGATAGCTGCCCACCCCACATCTTAAAAGAGTGCTTCCTGACCCACCCAGTCCCGGCCCTTACACTCTTGAATAAATCCTTGACTCTTGGCTTAGTCCCCACAGCTTTCAAAGAAGCCATTGTCATTCCGCTTCTAAAAAAAACGGGGGCAGATCCAGCCTGTAAAGCCAACTTTCGGCCGATCTCGCTGCTGCCCTATCTGGCAAAAGTCCTTGAGGCACACCTGGCCAAATGCTTATCTAACTTCCTTGACGAATCCTCCTGCTTCGACCCCCATCAGGCAGGCTTTCGGCCTGCTCACTCAACCGAAGCAGTAGTCACGACAGTTCTGGACATCCTGCGCGATTGTGCTGACAGACGCTCTCCCCAAGCCCTGGTGCTCTTAGACCTCTCGGCCGCTTTTGACACGGTCGACCACGACATCTTGGTCGACCGTGTCAAACAAGCTGGCGTCAGGGACTTAGCTGCCGGCTGGCTGAGATCTTTCTTGACTGACCGTAACCAAACTCTGCGCCTTGGTGATTTAATGGGCTCCAAACAGGCTATCACCTGTGGAGTGCCACAGGGCTCCTCCCTGTCTACTCACCTATTTAATTTATATATACTCCCTCTGATTCAGACCTTAAGAGACAACCAGGTGAGAGTCTTGAACTATGCAGACGACTTACAGCTGCTGTTCACCATCGATAACACCGAAGACTCCATACGGCACTTCCAGTCCACCATGAGCTACATTAAAGCTTGGATGGACCAGAACCAGCTCAAATTAAATCCGGGTAAAACGGAACTAGTCCTAACAGGTGAAAGCAGTAAGTACTGGGGCCCGCATTATTGGCCTTCTGGACTAGGTCAAGCTCCAATACCTTCCCTGTCAGCCAAAACACTTGGAGTCACCGTGGACCGAGACTTGTCTCTTAAAACTCAAGTTGGTCAAGTGGTCTCCAAGTGTTTTTTCCAACTGAAGAAAATCCGGAAGGTACGCCGCCTGCTTACATCCGATGCACTTACCCAGGTGGTTATCTCTACTGTACTGCCCCATCTGGACTACGCGAATGCCATCTACATAGGCCTTCCCAACTACCTAACTAAGCGACTCCAGATGGCACAGAACCATGCCGCAAGGCTAATTCTGAACCAACCTAGGCGCCAGGCAGCCACCCCCCTCCTTAGGAAACTACACTGGCTCCCTGTGGTCCAGCGATGTGCCTTTAAAACTGGTTGCATAATCTTCAAGTCCCTTTACTATAAAGCCCACTTTTCATCAACAACCTGATTTCCAAGTACACTCCGTCCCGCAACCTACGCTCACTCCACCAGAACCTCCTGCAGTCGCCTTCCTTCAACCTAAAGCGTGCAGGAGGTCGTAGGTTTGCTACCCTTGCTTCCCGCTTGTGGAACTCTCTCCCTATGGAGACCCGGAATTGTCAAGATCTCCTCTCCTTCCGGAAAGCCATGAAGACCTGGCTGTTCAGACAAGCATTTTCATAACCCTCTTCCCTCTATGTTCATGTTATTGCTGATCACAGCGCCAAGCAACCAACCGGTGTTAGTGCGCTCTAGAAATATTTTTATAACATAACATCTAGTTGGCCCTTCAAAGCTTGGCTATATATCGACGGGCTCTCACAGTAGCCCTGAGGAGCGCGTTTGAACCTAAAGCTGCGGCCACCGAGAGAGAAACTGAAAAGGTCCCTACTCTCCTCAGCAATCAGGATGCTAAAGAAAGCATTATTCAGATCGATCACCGAGAACCAAGATGCAGAGCCTGGAATCAGAGTCAGTAGAGCCGTGATGTCAGGGACCACAGGGAACTGAGGAATCACAATTTTATTCACCTCCCGTAAATCGATAACAAAACGATAAACAGGTGGTTTTGATGGATCAGTGCGCTTCAAGATGGGCAGTACAGGGCTATTGCACACGTTTCCCCGAGTCTCCTCGATAACATCTTTCTCGATCAAATCGTAAATGATCGCTAACAGCGCTCGCTCACCATCAAGGGAGATACGATACTGGGGAATACGTGGCAATCGCACATTCGATTTCAAGTGAACAACATAAGGGAATATGTCAAGCAGGCCCACGTCATTGGGGCCCATTGTCCACAAAGATGCAGGAAGAGAACTCAATTCCGGTGGAAGCTTATCGATGGATAAGTACATAGGAGAGACAACTCTCTCACCCAACGTAAGCTTCACTCCCGCAGGAGAACAATACAGAGTCGCATACAGACGTTTTAGCAAATCCAGGCCCAAAAGATTTTCACCACAACCAGTAGTCAAAATCAAAGGAGCTTTCAGCTCACGTGGCCCAATTGTAAGGGGCAACGGACGAGAAACCGGATTGCTAACAGGGGCGCCAGAGAATCCAACGGAAACATTTGTTAAGCCAGACAAAGGTGCGCCAGGGAGTTTCGAATGCATGATGGAACTTTTCGCTGCACCAGTGTCCAACAGAAAAGGCTCAACTACGCCCGAGGTGGCAACTGCGACGTAAGGCCCTCTCTGATCAACCGGAATTGATACTACTCCCTCTCCTTGTCTATGGCTGTCCTAGTAATTACCGTCGTCAGCATCCTGATCGACGTAATAATCATCCACATTGTACTGCGCAGATCTTCCTTGCGACAATCCGCGCTGATCAAAACAATTATTAGAGTCAGAAGAATTGCTAGAACGATCATTTTGAGCACCACGACCTCTACCACGTGATGCCTGTTGAGGACCACCACGACCTCCTCTAGATGAATTACCATTGTTTCGATCAAGCAAAACTGGACAATTGAATTTCAAATGACCCTCTCCCCTACAATAGGCACACTGATTGTACCCTAACGAAGATCTCTGCGAAGAGGAGTCATTTCGCGATTGCGACCTATTCGACTGAGACTGCGATCTATTCCATTGTTGCGAATCATTCTGATTCGAACGTGGAGGATACGCTTGCTGCAACAACACTTTAGTTTTGAGTTCTTTTGTCTTTTTATCTGCTCGATCATTTTCTTCTTTCTCTCTATTCTCATAATATTGGGCCGTGGCCAATATTTGAGCAGAAGTGGAAACAGCCCACGCACTTTCTGAATTTCGTAATTTGTTGCTTAGGTCCGGCAACAAATTTGAGACAAACTTGTCCACAAACAATCGCTGACCTCCCTCGGTACCCATATCTTGACCACTATGATCAATGAATGCCTCCTCAAATCTTGTAAAGAAATCAGAGACACTCTCATCCTTCTTTTGTTTGCAAGCGGACAGTTTGTTCCAATTTACCTTCATAGCTGGCATAAGCATCTTCATAAGAGTAATAATTCTCTGGGGCAAAGCCGTAATTAGCTGTTCAGGCTTGGCCCCACCAACTTGTCAGGTATCCGCCGCTGTAAGAGCAGCCCAATCACCTCCTAATTCTGCTACATGATTTTCCTGACGAATTTTCGCCCAAACCGGTTGCGGAACTACGTTAACGAACAACATATCAATGTCAGCCAGATTCATTATCGTAGCATCCACTAGCTGCGACAATTCTTTATAGTACCCTGCAGGATTTTTGCGAGGGTCAGGCAAAGATTGCTTTTCCTGCAAAACCTCCGATCCTTTCCATGGGAGGTGTATCCACACTCTCTGGAAATGCGGCAGGATCGGCGGTGCAGCACCAGGGTTACCTGGCATCCACACTGGTGGAACTTCGCGCATAGGATACTGACCAGGCGCTGCAAGCGGTCCCTCAATGTCTTCTAAAAACAATGCCCTAGGCATTATAGAAGGACGAAAAGACAACAACTGCTCGACAGCACGCTGAACATTGCAACCCACCATTATTCCGCTCGCAAACTGGAGCTGGAGATTAGTGAGAGCAGTCATTACATCATCAGATGCATCAGCCGATATTTGGTCACGTAGAACCTTGCACATTTCTTCAAACACGAACCTCTGTGTCGGTTCGTTAAATTGACAAAACGTATCAAGCACCACACGTGGAGGATTTCTAAGGGGGTATTTCATCCAACCCATCGCCATGTTATACAGCGAGTCACGTTCCCTACCACCGGGAAGCTGACTTCGTCTTTGAGGACCGTCCGAACCAGCGGACTCAAGAATACGTCCAAGAGAATTAAAGAAGTTAGCAGCAACAGAAGGGGTACGACGTCGAACAGATGGAGAAGAAGAGTAACTCAACGGGGTAATAAGAGAAGTGTCAGAAACAGAAGAAACAGCAGGAGTAACCAGAACAGTAGGAGCAGCGGGAACAGGAGTATGGGGAAGTACAAGCGGAGGAGCAGTAGGGACGGAAGCAGGTAGAGGAGCAGGAACGGGTTGAAGAATGGGGACAGGTTGTGGAACAGGAGCAGGAGCAGGTGGAGGAACAGGAGCAGGGGGAACCACAGGAACTACAGTACCCTGTGCGTACGGAGGTGGTGACTTCAAGAGATAGGACAACAAGGGGTCCTCTACTACTTCCTCCTTCTTATCCGTACCCGTCGGTAAAACGGGGTAACACTTATCTATAGTCATACGCTGCAATCTATCGAAAACTTCCTTTTCCTTTTCCTCCTTATCTCGCTGGAACTGCTCTGCGTTTCTTACCGTTGTAACAATACCTTCTCTTTTATTACGCTTAAGCTGCTTGATTTCTCTCTGCTTGGCTTCTTTACGCCACAACCGAAAGGAATCAAACATGGCCGGCCTTGCTTTTCTTTGGAACAATTTAGCTTCTAGATTATCTAAAATCGGGGTCTCAAAACTACCATGAGGTGGCCAACTAAGGACACCGTCTTTTTTAGTATAACGAACCCAACACTCATCGAACGTGATTGGACCCAAACCATGGCGGCTATACAACTCATAAGTTGGAGTTCCAACCGGAGGTATCGGACACGAGTCCTCCAGTCGGGAATCCGTACCACAACCCTTAAAGCAACTGAACAAAGTACTACAGCCAGGCATCGTGCACACTAACCGAGTTTCACAAACGTCAAGGGTTACGGGATTACACTATATCCCAGCAATGAGCAAAAACCCTCGGTTTTTGGCGACTGCAGACGTCAAATATCACAACAAAGAACAAAATACTAAGAACCACAAATACAATGGAACCATGCAACAACTAAGCACCCACAACAAAGGACTCTGGGAGCGACCCACAAATACTCAACTCAAAGATCGATGGCGTCACCAGGAAGGCCCGTCTATCGTCTCGCTGTACCAAGTTCTACGCCAGGCGCCAAAACAGGTCTACAGTCAGGGCAGCAGTCCGTCGCAGCCGTCAGGAGTCGGGAATCTTCGCGGGAAAAGTCGTCGGGCCACTTGTTTCGACAACAGGATCGATGAAGCGGGGTGCACCTTCCCTCGGAGATTTCACACGATCGTCGGGCTTTGGACCGGTACCAATGATGCAGCCCCACGTTGGGCGCCAACTGAAGGACTGGGTTAATTTAAGACCCAGCGGTGCCAGGGATAACACCTGAAACCTTCGTGGGTAACCTGTTCCGGCGTACAAATGACAGAGACACGGGACACTTCCTTTGGCGTCAAAGATTCGAGGTTTATTTACTGCAGGGAACACAGAAGTCACAGGAAGTACAACACGTGTAGGTTCGAGGAGACTGCTTCAACTTGTATCTGTGGATCGCTCCTTTTATACAGTTTTCTCTCATAGGTTAACATGGTACACAAAGGATTACAACTTGGTTCCCATCGTAAAGACCATAAGGGGTCGCTTTCATGTATTCAGGGCCCGGAACATAAGTACAGTAACATTTGGTAGTTCCCAACTGTAAAAGCACATCTTCTCACCATTAGTACATTCCAATCAGCAGTAAACAGATCGAGGATAAGGCGAAAAACAGGTGCAGAGGAAGACAGGAACGAAGAGGGTGCATTCCTACAAAAATCTTCACAATACCAAGCGTTTTATTTAATGTTTAAGATAACTTATTCTAAAGTTCATAGATCAGATGTTTATTCTTAAATTGTATTCAACATTTGTTTGATGTAAATTATTCGGAAAGCATGGAGAAAACAGTTAGGTTCTGCTGAGATTTGAACTCAGGATTTCCTGTTTACGAGAAAGGCGCTTTAACCACTAAGCCACAGCACCAACGTTACTAGTAAGAAATGCATAAATTATTCATTGTTGATGATGAAAATGTGCTTCCTGCTATAAATTCTTCTTTATATGTATTGTAATCTTAAACAGGAAAACATACTCAATCACTACGCAAGTATTAATATGTTTTAATAAACAGGTACTCTTATAAAACCCAATTTCATTTCTTGAATTCTTTACAATTTTTTTTCATGAAGGTAATAATATTGCTCCAATCTAGGTAGACATTTCATCTACGTCTTTCTCATAGATATGTATTTTTTTCATTTTGCAATAACAGTATTCATTCTATAATCTTGAAAATACTTGGGTTTTTATAAGGTTAAAGATGATCTGTTCAACAGTAAGATGAATCAGACTTTTATATTTTAATTGTATCGGAATAAGACCTAATGAAAATGATTTGTTATATAACAATGAGAAAAGCAAGGCACTGCTGAGAGTTGAACTCAGGATCTCCTGTTTACTAGACAGGCGCTATAACCAGCTAAGCCACAGCACCCACTTGATTCTTAAATTTGAAACACTTTTCTTTATGGTGTTCAAGAGAATATTGCTTTTTCACTTTCATATTCTTTTCTAAGTTCACACACTTCTCTACTCAAACACTTAAGATGAATGAAGACTCTTCACTTTTTCAAAAACACCTCTCTAATTTGAAGTTTACCCTATTCATATCATTTTAAAATATACCTTGCTGAAGAATGGATTAGTTGAATTCAACAATAGAGTGATCATTGACCTCTATCTTGTTCTTTGTCATTTTCTTTTCCCTATTTCAGTCAATGCATTCCTACAAAAATCTTCACAATACCAAGCATTTTATTTAATTTTTAAGATAACTTATTCTAAAGTTCATAGAACCAGATGTTTATACTTAAATTGTATTCAACACTTGTTTGATGAAAATGATTCGGAAAGCATGGAGAAAACAGTTAAATGCTGCTGAGATTTGAACTCAGGATTTCCTGTTTACGAGACAGGAGCTTTAACCACTAAGCCACAGCACCAACGGTAATAGTAAAAAATGCATAAAGAATATATTGTTGATGATGAAAATGTGTTTTCTGCTATAAATTCTTCTTTATATGTATTGTAATCTTAAACACGAAAAGATACTCAATCACTACGCAAGGATTAATATGTTTTAATAAACAGGTACTCTTATAAAACCCAATTTAATTTCTTGAATTCTTTACAATTTTTTTTCATGAAGGTAATAATATTGCTCCAACCTAGGTAGACATTTCATCTACGTCTTTCTCATAGATATGTTTTTTTTTCATTTTGCAATAACAGTATTCATTCTATAATCTTGAAAATACTTGCGTTTTTATAAGGTTAAAGATGATCTGTTCAACAGTAAGATGAATCAGACTTTTATATTTTAATTGTATCGGAATAAGACCTAATGAAAATGATTAGTTATATAACAATGAGAAAAGCAAGGCACTGCTGAGAGTTGAACTCAGGATCTCCTGTTTACTAGACAGGCGCTATAACCAGCTAAGCCACAGCACCCACTTGATTCTTAAATTTGAAACACTTTTCTTTATGGTGTTCAAGAGAATATTGCTTTTTCACTTTCATATTCTTTTCTAAGTTCACACACTTCTCTACTCAAACACTTAAGATGAATGAAGACTCTTCACTTATTCAAAAACACCTCTCTAATTTGAAGTTTACCCTATTCATATCATTTTAAAATATACCTTGCTGAAGAATGGATTAGTTGAATTCAACAATAGAGTGATCATTCACCTCTATCTTGTTCTTTGTCATTTTCTTTTCCCTATTTCAGTCAATGCATTCCTACAAAAATCTTCACAATACCAAGCGTTTTATTCAATTTTTAAGATAACTTATTCTAAAGTTCATAGAACCAGATGTTTATACTTAAATTGTATTCAACACTTGTTTGATGAAAATTATTCGGAAAGCATGGAGAAAACAGTTAAATGCTGCTGAGATTTGAATTCAGGATTTCCTGTTTACGAGACAGGAGCTTTAACCGCTAAGCCACAGCACCAACGATAATAGTAAAAAATGCATAAAGAATGTATTGTTGATGATGAAAATGTGTTTTCTGCTATAAATTCTTCTTTATATGTATTGTAATCTTAAACACAAAAAGATACTCAATCACTACGCAAGGATTCATATGTTTTATTAAACAGGTACTCTTATAAAACCCAATTTCATTTCTTGAATTCTTTACAATTTTTTTTCATGAACGTAATGATATTGCTCCAATCTTGGTAGACATTTCATCTACGTCTTTCTCATAGATATGTACTTTTTTTCATTTTGCAATAACAGTATTCATTCTATAATCTTGAAAATACCTGGGTTTTTATAAGGTTAAAGGTGATCTGTTCAACAGTAAGATGAATCAGACTTTTATATTTTTATTGTATCGGAATAAGTCCTAATGAAAATGATTTGTTATATAACAATGAGAAAAGCAAGGCATTGCTGAGAGATGAACTCAGGATTGCCTGTTTACTAGACAGGCGCTTTAACCAGCTAAGCCACGGCACCCACTTGATTCTTAAGTTTGAAACACTTTTCTTTATGGTGTTCAAGAGAATATTGCTTTTTCACTTTCATATTCTTTTCTAAGTTCACACACTTCTCTACTCAAACACCTAAGATGAATGAAGACTCTTCACTTATTCTAAAACACCTCTCTAATTTGAAGTTTACCCTATTCATATCATTTTAAAATATACCTTGCTGAAGAATGGATTAGTTGAATTCAACAATAGAGTGATCATTCACATCTATCTTGTTCTTTGTCATTTTCTTTTCCCTATTTCAGTCAATGCATTCCTACAAAAATGTTCACAATACCAAGCATTGTATTTAATGCTTAAGATAACTTATTCTAAAGTTCATAGAACCAGATGTTTAACCTTAAATTGTATTCAACATTTGTTTGATGTAAATTATTCGGAAAGCATGGAGAAAACGGTTAGGTGCTGCTGAGATTTGAACTCAGGATTTCCTGTTTACGAGATAGGAGCTTTAACCACTAAGCCACAGCACCAACGGTAATAGTAAAAATGCATAAATAATTTATTGTTGATGATGAAAATGTGTTTTCTGCTATAAATTCTTCTTTATATGTATTGTAATCTTAAACACGAAAAAAAACTCAATCACTACGCAAGGATTCATATATTTTAATAAATGGGTACTCTTATAAAACCCAATTTCATTTCTTGAATTCTTTACAATTTCTTTTCATGAAGTTATTAATATTGCTCAAATCTAGGTGGAAATTTCATCTACGTCTTTCTCATAGATATGTATTTTTTTTCATTTTGCAATAACAGTATTCATTCTATAATCTTGAAAATACTTGGGTTTTTATAAGGTTTAAGATGATCTGTTCAACAGTAAAATGAATCAGATTTTTATATTTTAATTGTATCGGAATAAGACCTAATGAAAATGATTTGTTATATAACAATGAGAAAAGCAAGGCGCTGCTGAGAGTTGAACTCAGGATCTCCTTTTTACTAGACAGGCGCTATAACCAGCTAAGCCACAGCACCCACTTGATTCTTAATTTTGAAACACTTTTCTTTATGCTGTTCAAGAGAATATTGCTTTTTCACTTTCATATTCTTTTCTAAGTTCACACACTTCTCTACTCATGAACTTAAGATGAATGAAGACTCTTCACTTATTCAAAAACACCTCTCTAATTTGAAGTTTACCCTATTCATATCATTTTAAAATATCCCTTGCTGAAGAATGGATTAGTTGAATTCAACAATAGAGTGATCATTCACCTCTATCTTGTTCTTTGTCATTTTCTTTTCCCTATTTCAGTCAATGCATTCCTACAAAAATCTTCACAATACCAAGCATTTTATTTAATTTTTAAGATAACCTATTCTAAAGTTCATAGAACCAGATGTTTATTCTTAAATTGTATTCAACACTTGTTTGATGAAAATTATTCGGAAAGCAAGGAGAAAACAGTTGAGTGCTGCTGATATTTGAACTCATGATTTCCTGTTTACGAAACATGTGCTTTAACCACTAAGCCACAGCAGCAACGTTAATAGTAAAAAATGCATAAATAATTCATTGTTGATGATGAAAATGTGTTTTCTGCTATAAATTCTTCTTTATATGTATTGTAATCTTAAACACGAAAAGATACTCAATCACTACGCAAGGATTGATATGTTTTAATAAACAGGTACTCTTATAAAACCCAATTTAATTTCTTGAATTCTTTCAAAAAAAATCATGAAGGTATTAATATTGCTCAAATCTAGGTAGAAATTTCATCTACGTCTTTCTCATAGATTTGTATTTTTTTCATTTTGCAATAACAGTATTCATTCTATAATCTTGAACATACTTCTGTTTTTATAAGGTTTAAGATGATCTGTTCAACAGTAAGATGAATCAGACTTTTATATTTTAATTGTATCGGAATAAGACCTAATGAAAATGATTTGTTATATAACAATGAGAAAAGCAAGGCGCTGCTGAGATTTGAACTCAGGATCTCCTTTTTACTAAACAGGTGCTTTAACCAGCTAAGCCACAGAACCCACTTGATTTTTTATTTTGAAACACTTTTCTTTATGGTGTTCAAGAGAATATTGCTTTTTCACTTTCATATTCTTTTCTAAGTTCACACACTTCTCTACTCAAACACTTAAGATGAATGAAAACTCTTCACTTATTCAAAAACACCTCTCTAATTTGAAGTTTACCCTATTCATATCATTTTAAAATATACCTTGCTGAAGAATGGATTAGTTGAATTCAACAATAGAGTGATCATTCACCTCTATCTTGTTCTTTGTCATTTTCTTTTCCCTATTTCAGTCAATGCATTCCTACAAAAATCTTCACAATACCAAGCTTTTTATTTAATTTTTAAGATAACTTATTCTAAAGTTCATAGAACCAGATGTTTATTCCTAAATTGTATTCAACACTTGTTTGATGAAAAATATTCGGAAAGCATGGAGAAAACAGTTAAATGCTGCTGAGATTTGAACTCCGGATTTCCTGTTTACGAGACAGGAGCTTTAACCACTAAGCCACAGCACCAACGGTAATAGTAAAAAATGCATAAATAATTTATTGTTGATGATGAAAATGTGTTTTCTGCTATAAATTCTTCTTTATATGTATTGTAATCTTAAACACGAAAAGATACTCAATCACTACGCAAGGATTAATATGTTTTAATAAACAGGTACTCTTATAAACCCCAATTTCATTTCTTGAATTCTTTACAACTTTTTTTTCATGAAGGTAATATTATTGCTCCAATCTAGGTAGACATTTCATATACGTCTTTCTCATAGATAAGTATTTTTTTCATTTTGCAATAACAGTATTCATTCTATAATCTTGAAAATACTTGGCTTTTTATAAGGTTAACGATGATCTGTTCAACAGTAAAATGAATCAGACTTTTATATTTTAATTGTATCGGAATAAGACCTAATGAAAATGATTTGTTATATAACAATGAGAAAAGCAAGGCACTGCTGAGAGTTGAACTCAGGATCTCCTGTTTACTAGACAGGCGCTTTAACCAGCTAAGCCACAGCACCCACATGATTCTTAAGATTGAAACACTTTTCTTTATGGTGTTCAAGAGAATATTACTTTTTCACTTTCATATTCTTTTCTAAGTTCACACACTTCTCTACTCAAACACTTAAGATGAATGAAGACTCTTCATTTATTCAAAAACACCTCTCTAATTTGAAGTTTACCCTATTCATATCATTTTAAAAATATACCTTGCTGAAGAATGGATTAGTTGAATTCCACCATAGAGTGATCATTCACCTCTATCTTGTTCTTTGTCATTTTCTTTTCCCTATTTCAGTCAATGCATTCCTACAAAAATCTTCACAATACCAAGCATTTTATTTAATTTTTAAGATAACTTATTCTAAAGTTCATAGAACCAGATGTTTATTCTTAAATTGTATTCAACACTTGTTTGATGAAAATTATTCGGAAAGCAAGGAGAAAACAGTTGAGTGCTGCTGATATTTGAACTCATGATTTCCTGTTTACGAGACATGCGCTTTAACCACTAAGCCACAGCAGCAACGTTAATAGTAAAAAATGCATAAATAATTCATTGTTGATGATGAAAATGTGTTTTCTGCTATAAATTCTTCTTTATATGTATTGTAATCTTAAACACGAAAAGATACTCAATCACTACGCAAGGATTGATATGTTTTAATAAACAGGTACTCTTATAAAACCCAATTTAATTTCTTGAATTCTTTCAAAAAAAATCATGAAGGTATTAATATTGCTCAAATCTAGGTAGAAATTTCATCTACGTCTTTCTCATAGATTTGTATTTTTTTCATTTTGCAATAACAGTATTCATTCTATAATCTCGAACATACTTCTGTTTTTATAAGGTTTAAGATGATCTGTTCAACAGTAAGATGAATCAGACTTTTATATTTTAATTGTATCGGAATAAGACCTAATGAAAATGATTTGTTATATAACAATGAGAAAAGCAAGGCGCTGCTGAGATTTGAACTCAGGATCTCCTTTTTACTAAACAGGTGCTTTAACCAGCTAAGCCACAGAACCCACTTGATTTTTTATTTTGAAACACTTTTCTTTATGGTGTTCAAGAGAATATTGCTTTTTCACTTTCATATTCTTTTCTAAGTTCACACACTTCTCTACTCAAACACTTAAGATGAATGAAGACTCTTCATTTATTCAAAAACACCTCTCTAATTTGAAGATTACCCTATTCATATCATTTTAAAAATATACCTTGCTGAAGAATGGATTAGTTGAATTCAACCATAGAGTGATCATTCACCTCTATCTTGTTCTTTGTCATTTTCTTTTCCCTATTTCAGTCAATGCATTCCTACAAAAATCTTCACAATACCAAGCATTTTATTTAATTTTTAAGATAACTTATTCTAAAGTTCATAGAACCAGATGTTTATTCTTAAATTGTATTCAACACTTGTTTGATGAAAATTATTCGGAAAGCAAGGAGAAAACAGTTGAGTGCTGCTGATATTTGAACTCATGATTTCCTGTTTACGAGACAGGCGCTTTAACCACTAAGCCACAGCAGCAACGTTAATAGTAAAAAATGCATAAATAATTCATTGTTGATGATGAAAATGTGTTTTCTGCTATAAAGTCTTCTTTATATGTATTGTAATCTTAAACACGAAAAGATACTCAATCACTACGCAAGGATTGATATGTTTTAATAAACAGGTACTCTTATAAAACCCAATTTCATTTCTTGAATTCTTTACAATTTTTTTTCATGAAGGTAATAATATTGCTCCAATCTAGGTAGACATTTCATCTACGTCTTTCTCATAGATATGTATTTTTTTCATTTTGCAATAACAGTATTCATTCTATAATCTTGAAAATACTTGGGTTTTTATAAGGTTAAAGATGATCTGTTCAACAGTAAGATGAATCAGACTTTTATATTTTAATTGTATCGTAATAAGACCTAATGAAAATGATTTGTTATATAACAATGAGAAAAGCAAGGCACTGCTGAGAGTTGAAGTCAGGATCTCCTTTTTACTAAACAGGTGCTTTAACCAGCTAAGCCACAGCACCCACTTGCTTCTTTATTTTGAAACACTTTTCTTTATGGTGTTCAAGAGAATATTGCTTTTTCACTTTCATATTCTTTTCTAAGTTCACACACTTCTTTACTCAAACACTTAAGATGAATGAAGACTCTTCACTTATTCAAAAACACCTCTCTAATTTGAAGTTTACCCTGTTCATATCATTTTAAAATATACCTTGCTAAAGAATGGATTAGTTGAATTCAACAATAGAGTGATCATTCACCTCTATCTTGTTCTTTGTCATTTTCCTTTCCCTATTTCAGTCAATGCATTCCTACAAAAATCTTCACAATACCAAGCATTTTATTTAATTTTTAAGATAACTTATTCTAAAGTTCATAGAACCAGATGTTTATTCTTAAATTGTATTCAACACTTGTTTGATGAAAATTATTCGGAAAGCAAGGAGAAAACAGTTGAGTGCTGCTGATATTTGAACTCATGATTTCCTGTTTACGAGACAGGCGCTTTAACCACTAAGCCACAGCAGCAACGTTAATAGTAAAAAATGCATAAATAATTCATTGTTGATGATGAAAATGTGTTTTCTGCTATAAAGTCTTCTTTATATGTATTGTAATCTTAAACACGAAAAGATACTCAATCACTACGCAAGGATTGATATGTTTTAATAAACAGGTACTCTTATAAAACCCAATTTCATTTCTTGAATTCTTTACAATTTTTTTTCATGAAGGTAATAATATTGCTCCAATCTAGGTAGACATTTCATCTACGTCTTTCTCATAGATATGTATTTTTTTCATTTTGCAATAACAGTATTCATTCTATAATCTTGAAAATACTTGGGTTTTTATAAGGTTAAAGATGATCTGTTCAACAGTAAGATGAATCAGACTTTTATATTTTAATTGTATCGTAATAAGACCTAATGAAAATGATTTGTTATATAACAATGAGAAAAGCAAGGCACTGCTGAGAGTTGAAGTCAGGATCTCCTTTTTACTAAACAGGTGCTTTAACCAGCTAAGCCACAGCACCCACTTGCTTCTTTATTTTGAAACACTTTTCTTTATGGTGTTCAAGAGAATATTGCTTTTTCACTTTCATTTTTTTTCTAAGTTCACACACTTCTTTACTCAAACACTTAAGATGAATGAAGACTCTTCACTTATTCAAAAACACCTCTCTAATTTGAAGTTTACCCTGTTCATATCATTTTAAAATATACCTTGCTAAAGAATGGATTAGTTGAATTCAACAATAGAGTGATCATTCACCTCTATCTTGTTCTTTGTCATTTTCCTTTCCCTATTTCAGTCAATGCATTCCTACAAAAATCTTCACAATACCAAGCATTTTATTTAATTTTTAAGATAACTTATTCTAAAGTTCATAGAACCAGATGTTTATTCTTAAATTGTATTTAACAATTGTTTGATGAAAATTATTCGGAAAGCATGGAGAAAACAGTTAGGTGCTGCTGAGATTTGAACTCTGGATTTCCTGTTTACGAGACAGGGGCTTTAACCACTAAGCCACAGCACCAACGTTAATAGTAAGAAATGCATAAATAATTCATTGTTGATGATGAAAATGTGTTTTCTGCTATAAATTCTTCTTTATATGTATTGTAATCTTAAACACGAAAAGATACTCAATCACTACGCAAGGATTAATATGTTTTAATAAACAGGTACTCTTATAAAACCCAATTTCATTTCTTGAATTCTTTACAACTTTTTTTCATGAAGGTAATATTATTGCTCCAATCTAGGTAGACATTTCATATACGTCTTTCTCATAGATAAGTATTTTTTTCATTTTGCAATAACAGTATTCATTCTATAATCTTGAAAATACTTGGGTTTTTATAAGGTTAAAGATGATCTGTTCAACCGTAAGATGAATCAGACTTTTATATTTTAATTGTATCGGAATAAGACCTAATGAAAATGATTTGTTATATAACAATGAGAAAAGCAAGCCACTGCTGAGAGTTGAACTCAGGATCTCCTGTTTACTAGACAGGCGCTTTAACCAGCTAAGCCACAGCACCCACTTGATTCTTAAGTTTGAAACACTTTTCTTTATGGTGTTCAAGAGAATATTGCTTTTTCACTTTCATATTCTTTTCTAAGTTCACACACTTCTCTACTCAAACATTTAAGATGAATGAAGACTCTTCACTTATTCAAAAACACCTCTCTAATTTGAAGTTTACCCTATTCATATCATTTTAAAATATACCTTGCTGAAGAATGGATTAGTTGAATTCAACAATAGAGTGATAACTCACCGCTATCTTATTCTTTGTCATTTTCTTTTCCCTATTTCAGTCAATGCCTTCCTACAAAAATCTTCACAATACCAAGCATTTTATTTAATTTTTAAGATAACTTATTCTAAAGTTCATAGAACCAGATGTTTATTCTTAAATTGTATTCACCATTTGTTTGATGACATTTATTTGGAAAGCATGGAGAAAACAGTTAGGTGCTGCGGAGATTTGAACTCAGGATTTCCTGTTTATGAGACAGGCGCTTTAACCACTAAGCCACAGCACCAACTTTAATAGTAAGAAATGCATAAATAATTTATTGTTGATGATGAAAATGTGTTTCCTGCTATAAATTCTTCTGTATATGTATTGTAATCTTAAACACGAAAAGATACTCAATCACTATGCAAGTATTATTATGTTTTAATAAACAGGTACTCTTATAAAACCCAATTTCATTTCTTGAATTCTTTAAAAAAAAACATCATGAAGGTATTAATATTGCTCAAATCTAGGTAGAAATTTCATCTATGTCTTTCTCATAGATTTGTATTTTTTTCATTTTGCAATAACAGTATTCATTCTATAATCTTGAACATACTTCTGTTTTTATAAGGTTTAAGATGATCTGTTCAACAGTAAGATGAATCAGACTTTTATATTTTAATTGTATCGGAATAAGACCTAATGAAAATGATTTGTTATATAACAATGAGAAAAGCAAGGCGCTGCTGAGATTTGAACTCAGGATCTCCTTTTTATTAAACAGGTGCTTTAACCAGCTAAGCCACAGCACCCACTTGATTTTTTATTTTAAAACACTTTTCTTTATGGTGTTCAAGAGAATATTGCTTTTTCACTTTCATATTCTTTTCTAAGTTCACACACTTTTCTACTCAAACACTTAAGATGAATGACGACTCTTCATTTATTCAAAAACACCTCTCTAATTTGAAGTTTACCCTATTCATATCATTTTAAAATATACCTTGCAGAAGAATGGATTAGTTGAATTCAACCATAGAGTGATCATTCACCTCTATCTTGTTCTTTGTCATTTTCTTTTCCCTATTTCAGTCAATGCATTCCTACAAAAATCTTCACAATACCAAGCATTTTATTTAATTTTTAAGATAACTTATTCTAAAGTTCATAGAACCAGATGTTTATTCTTAAATTGTATTCAACACTTGTTTGATGAAAATTATTCGGAAAGCATGGAGAAAACAGTTAGGTGCTGCTGAGATTTGAACTCAGGATTTCCTGTTTATGAGACAGGCGCTTTAACCACTAAGCCACAGCACCAACGTTAATAGTAAGAAATGCATAAATAATTCATTGTTGATGATGAAAATGTGTTTCCTGCTATAAATTCTTCTTTATATGTATTGTAATCTTAAACACGAAAAGATACTCAATCACTACGCAAGGATTGATATGTTTTAATAAACAGGTACTCTTATAAAACCCAATTTCATTTCTTGAATTCTTTACAATTTTGTTTCATGAAGGTATTAATATTGCTCAAATCTAGGTAGAAATTTCATCTACGTCTTTCTCATAGATATGTATTTTTTTCATTTTGCAATAACAGTATTCATTCTATAATCTTGAAAATACTTGGGTTTTTATAAGGTTTAAGATGATCTGTTCAACAGTAATATGAATCAGACTTTTATATTTTAATTGTATCGGAATAAGACCTAATGAAAATGATTTGTTATATAACAATGAGAAAAGCAGGGCGCTGCTGAGAGTTGAACTCAGGATCTCCTTTTTACTAAACTGGCGCTTTAACCGGCTAAGCCACAGCACCCACTTGATTCTTAATTTTGAAACACTTTTCTTTATGCTGTTCAAGAGAATATTGCTTTTCCACTTTCATATTCTTTTCTAAGTTCACACAATTCTCTACTCAAACACTTAAGATGAATGAAGACTCTTCACTTATTCAAAAACACCTCTCTAATTTGAAGTTTACCCTTTTCATATCATTTTAAAATATACCTTGCTGAAGAACGGATTAGTTGAATTCAACAATATAGTGATCATTCACCTCTATCTTGTTCTTTGTCATTTTCTTTTCCCTATTTCAGTCAATGCCTTCCTACAAAAATCTTCACAATACCAAGCATTTTATTTAATTTTTAAGATAACTTATTCTAAAGTTCATAGAACCAGATGTTTATTCTTAAATTGTATTCACCATTTGTTTGATGAAATTTTTTGGGAAAGCATGGAGAAAACTGTTAGGTGCTGCGGAGATTTGAACTCAGGATTTCCTGTTTATGAGACAGGCGCTTTAACCACTAAGCCATAGCACGAACGTTAATAGTAAAAAATGCATTAATAATTTATTGTTGATGATGAAAATGTGTTTCTGCTATAAATTCTTCTTTATATGTATTGTAATCTTAAACACGAAAAGATACTCAATCACTATGCAAGGATTCATATGTTTTAATAAACAGGTACACTTATAAAACCCAATTTCATTTCTTGAATTCTTTACAATTTTTTTTCATGAAGGTATTAATATTGTTCAAATCTAGGTAGAAATTTCATCTACGTCTTTCTCATAGATATGTATTTTTTTCATTTTGCAATAACAGTATTCATTCTATAATCTTGAAAATACTTGGGTTTTTATAAGTTTTAAGATGATCTGTTCAACAGTAAAATGAATCAGATTTTTATATTTTAATTGTATCGGAATAAGACCTAATGAAAATGATTTGTTATATAACAATGAGAAAAGCAAGGCGCTGCTGAGAGTTGAACTCAGGATCTCCTTTTTACTAAACAGGCGCTTTAACCAGCTAAGCCACAGCACCCACTTGATTCTTAATTTTGAAACACTTTTCTTTATGCTGTTACAGAGAATATTGCTTTTTCACTTTCATATTCTTTTCTAAGTTCATACACTTCTCTACTCATGAACTTAAGATGAATGAAGACTCTTCACTTATTCAAAAACACCTCTCTAATTTGAAGTTTACCCTATTCATATCATTTTAAAATATACCTTGCTGAAGAATCGATTAGTTGAATTCAACAATATAGTGATCATTCACCTCTATCTTGTTCTTTGTCATTTTCTTTTCCCTATATCAGTCAATGCATTCCTACAAAAATCTTCACAATACCAAGCATTTTATTTAATTTTTAAGATAACATTCTAAAGTTCATAGAACCAGATGTTTATACTTAAATTGTATTCAACACTTGTTTGATGAAAATTACTCGGAAAGCATGGAGAAATCAGTTAAATGCTGCTGAGATTTGAACTCAGGATTTCCTGTTTACGAGACAGGAGCTTTAACCACTAAGCCACAGCACCAACGGTAATAGTAAAAAATGCATAAAGAATTTATTGTTGATGATGAAAATGTGTTTTCTGCTATAAATTCTTCTATATATGTATTGTAATCTTAAACACGAAAAGATACTCAATCACTACGCAAGGATTGATATGTTTTAATAAACAGGTACTCTTATAAAACCCAATTTCATTTCTTGAATTCTTTACAATTTTGTTTCATGAAGGTATTAATATTGCTCAAATCTAGGTAGAAATTTCATCTACGTCTTTCTCATAGATATGTATTTTTTTCATTTTGCAATAACATTATTCATTCTATAATCTTAAAAATACTTGGGTTTTTATAAGGTTTATGATGATCTGTTCAACAGTAATATGAATCAGACTTTTATATTTTAGTTGTATCGGAATAAGACCTAATGAAAATGATTTGTTATATAACAATGAGAAAAGCAGGGCGCTGCTGAGAGTTGAACTCAGAATCTCCTTTTTACTAAACTGGCGCCTTAACCGGCTAAGCCACAGCACCCACTTGATAATTAATTTTGAAACACTTTTCTTTATGGTGTTCAAGAGAATATTGCTTTTCCACTTTCATATTCTTTTCTAAGTTCACACACTTCTCTACTCAAACACTTTAGATGAATGAAGACTCTTCACTTATTCAAAAATACTTCTCTAATTTGAAGTTTACCCTATTCATATGATTTTAAAATATACCTTGCTGACGAATGGATTAGTTGAATTCAACAATAGAGTGATCATTCACCTCTATCTTGTTCTTTGTCATTTTCTTTTCCCTATTTCAGTCAATGCATTCCTACAAAAATCTTAATACCAAGCATTTAATTTAATTTTTAAGATAACTTATTCTAAAGTTCATAGAACCAGATGTTTATTCTAAAATTGTATTCAACACTTGTTTGATGAAAATTATTCGGAAAGCATGGTGCTGCTGGTATTTGAACTCAGGATTTCCTGTTTACGAGACAGGAGCTTTAACCACTAAGCCACAGCACCAACGGTAATAGTAAAAAATGCATAAATAATTTATTGTTGATGATGAAAATGTGTTTTCTGCTATAAATTCTTCTTTATATGTATTGTAATCTTAAACACGAAAAGATACTCAATTACTACGCAAGGATTAATATGTTTTAATAAACAGGTACTCTTATAAAACCCAATTTCATTTCTTGAATTCTTTACAATTTTTTTTCATGAAGGTAATAATATTGCTCCAATCTAGGTAGACATTTCATCTACGTCTTTCTCATAGATATGTATTTTTTTCATTTTGCAATAACAGTATTCATTCTATAATCTTGAAAATACTTGGGTTTTTATAAGGTTAACGCTGATCTGTTCAACAGTAAGATGAATCAGACTTTTATATTTTAATTGTATCGGAATAAGACCTAATGAAAATGATTTGTTATATAACAATGAGAAAAGCAAGGTGCTGCTGAGAGTTGAACTCAGGATCTCCTGTTTACTAGATAGGCGCTTTAACCAGCTAAGCCACAGCACCCACTTTATTCTTAATTTTGAAACACTTTTCTTTATGGTGTTCAAGAGAATATTGCTTTTTCACTTTCATATTCTTTTCTAAGTTCACACACTTCACTACTCAAACACTTAAGATGAATGAAGACTCTTCACTTATTCAAAAACACCTCTCTAATTTGAAGTTTACCCTATTCATATCATTTTAAAATATACCTTGCTGAAGAATGGATTAGTTGAATTCAACAATAGAGTGATCATTCACCTCTATCTTGTTCTTTGTAATTTTCTTTTCCCTATTTCAGTCAATGCATTCCTACAAAAATCTTCACACTACCAAGCATTTTATTTAATTTTTAAGGTAACTTTTTCTAAAGTTCATAGAACTAGATGTTTATTCTTAAATTGTATTCAACACTTGTTTGAAGAAAATTATTCGGAAAGCATGGAGAAAACTGTTAGGTGCTGCTGAGATTTGAACTCAGGATTTCCTGTTTAAGAGACAGGAGCTTTAACCACTAAGCCACAGCCCCAAACGTAATAGCAAAAAATGCATAAATAATTTATTGTTGATGATGAAAATGTGTTTTCTGCTATAAATTCTTCTTTATATGTATTGTAATCTTAAACACCAAAAGATACTCAATCACTACGCAAGGATTAATATTTTTTAATAAACAGGTACTCTTATAAAATCAAATTTCATTTCTTGAATTCTTTACAATTTTTTTTCATGAAGGTATTAATATTGCTCAAATCTAGGTAGAAATTTCATCTACGTCTTTCTCATAGATATGTAGTTTTTTTATTTTGCAATAACAGTATTCATTCTATATTCTTGAAAATACTTGGGTTTTTATAAGGTTTAAGATGATCTTTTCAACAGTAAGACAAGGAACATCATCGCTACTTAGCGCCTCACGCTTATCTCGCTGAACAGCGTTTTTAAAATCTTCTTTTGTGTATTTGCTATTTCTTTTTGCTGACTGCATTGGTTTTTTAAAATTGCGCCTTACCTGCATTCTAATTGGCATCCACTGCTGCTCGAGCAGGTCCGGTTCTCGGGGTGGGCTCATTTTGCAGCAGACATCTTGGAGTGGGGTAGGAGTTTGGGCACCATCTTTTAGCGAGCACTCTAGTGCGCTGTAGCATAGGTGGGACGCCTACTTAAGGCGAGCTTCTTCAGGGTTCGGCCTGACAAGGAATATCATCGCTACTTAGCGCCTCACGCTTATCTCGCTGAACAGCGTTTTTAAAATCTTCTTTTGTGTATTTGCTATTTCTTTTTTGATGACTGCATTAGTTTTTTAAAATTGCTCCTTACCTGCATTCTAATTGGCATCCACGCTGCTCGAGCGGGTCCAGTTCTCGGGGTAGGCTCATTTTGCAGCAGACATCTTGGAGTGGGGTAGGAGTTTGGGCGCCATCTTTTAGCGAGCGCTCTAGTGCGCTGTAGCATAGGTGGGACACCTACTTAAGGCGAGCTGCTTCAGGGTTCGGCCTGACAAGGAACATCATCGCTACTTAGCGCCTCGCGCTTATCTCGCTAAACAGCGTTTTTAAAATCTTCTTTTGTGTATTTGCTATTTCTTTTTTGCTGACTGCATTGGTTTTTTAAAATTGCCCCTTACCTGCATTCTAATTGGCATCCACCGCTGCTCGAGCGGGTCCGGTTCTCGGGGTGGGCTCATTTTGCAGCAGACATCTTGGAGCTGGGTAGGAGTTTGGGCGCCATCTTTTAGCGAGCGCTCTAGTGCGCTGTAGCATAGGTGGGACACCTACTTAAAGTTCCCTGCCTAGCGCAGCGGTATCGCCCTCGCTTAGCCTGAGTCGTGCCAGAGTCCTGCCCGTCTGCGCCCGTCCGCGTACGGTCGTGTTGGTCGGGGTGGGACTCTGTCCATCGCTTGATGTTGCACGATGCTTCGTTACACCAGGGAAGCTCTTGTGTCCATCGGCCGGTGTTTGCCATCATGCAATACTGCTCGTGTACATCCTTTTTGTGGTCCACATCAGTGTGCATGCGGTAGGTGGATGCTTGAAGCCCCCGCCTTATTGGGCGATGCCGGAGCTAAGTTAGCTACTGGCAGCACACTTCCCTCGCATCTCATTACCATCTGGAACCTAAATGTGAGGTCGTTGGCTAAACACCACCAGGACATAGCCGACCTCTTGGGACAGGAACTCCCTGATATTATCTGTCTGACAGAGACTTGGCTCCAGGACTCTGACACAGCTCTTCTCAATCTGGCCTTTCCTTCTGGGTATTCGATCTACATGCTCAATCGCCCCTCGAGGGGTGGAGGAATTGCGCTTGCCATCAAATCCTGCTACCCTTGCGATTGGAGAGGGCAAAGGATAGCGGGCTGTGAAAGTGCCCTGTTTAAGGTTTCTGTTACACCTTGCTTTACTTTTTCAGGCCTGCTAATTTACCGCCCACCTGGCAGTGATGTGGCATTTAGGGAGGCTCTCCCTGATGCTGTAAGCTCACTGGCAGTGGGGTGTGAATCTCCATTTTGACACCTTGGCTTTACCCTCAGTGGGAGGTATTGTGGCTGATCTTGAGGCCCTTCAACTGCTCCAACTGGTCTCGGACCCCACCCATGTTGGTTGTCATATTCTGGACCCCTTCTTCTCGAATTTATCTGAGGTAAAAGTGGCCTCCCCTCTTCTTATGTCTTGGACATATCACTCGTTGGTGACTATCAAATGCCCACTACCATAGCCTCCCTTTAAACCCTTGACGCAAGTCTTGCCCAGACGGCGTTGGAGTAAATTAAAACTGGAAGACTTCCACTGTCTTCTCTCCGAGGACCCATTGGGTCCTGCGGAGAATGTGGAATCTGGTTACGACCATTTCTGCGAATGGTTAACCAGAGCCCTTGATTTCCTGATTCCAATGACTGCGAGTAGGTGTGGACCGCGAGACCCTAGTCCCTGGTATAATGGTACACAGCGTGCGTTGAAAAGCTCTTGCAGACGTGCGGAGAGAGACTGGCGGAAAACGTATGACAACAGCAAAAAAGCCTTTTATATGGCTACCGTTAAGTCTTATCACCGAGCGGTCTGCAGAGCCCGGGCTGCAGTCTATGCCCTGGAATTCCGCAACAGTCCTAATCCATCCAAAACCATTTTTAAAGCTCTCAAGGATCTTGATACTAAAAAGCCCTCCGCCGACGTCATTGGTTCCAACACTCAATGTGAAACGCTGGCGGCCTTCTTTTTGGAGAAGGTCCATTTCATCTATAGAGCTTTTCCCACGGCTGCACCTACCGGTGTCGGGCTGCATAATCCCCCCAGACAGGTGGTGTAAGATTCTCTCCCCTGTCTCACACCGGAGATTTTTAAGACTCTAGCTCTTCGGGTTAAGTCGGGGTCTCCGGCTGACCCGCTCAAGCCAGCAATTTTTAGAGACTTGACACCCTCTAACCCAGTCTGGGATCTGATCAACATCTCGCTCTCGTCTGGCCTAGTACCTTTGAAATGGAAGCAGGTAGTAGTAATGCCCATTTTGAAGAAGCCATCTCCCGACCCTAGTAAACCAGAGAGTTATAGGCCGATCTCGCTTCTCCCGTGGCCAGCCAAAGTCGCCGAGGTGCATGTTAACACCGCCCTCTCTGACCATCTCTCGCGCACTAACGTTCTGGATGATACACAGAACAGCTTTCGAGCTGGCCACAGCATGGAGACAGCACTCCTGTTTATGGCTGAGCATCTGCGGGCGGTGCTCGACGCGGGTCAAACGGCGGCGCTTGTTTTATTAGACCTGAGCGCCGCCTTCGACACCGTCTCGCATGGGATCCTCCTGCAGCGCCTTGAGGAGGCAGGCGTGACTGGCACTGCACTGCAGTGGTTCCGATCATTTCTGGTGGATCGTTCTTTCTGTGTGGCTGCCCCGCCCCACCAGTCCAAATTCCATCCTCTCATGCTTGGGGTCCCGCAGGGGTCCTCGCTGAGTCCCACGTTGTTCAATCTATACGTGAGGCCGCTGGCTGAGGTTGT
This sequence comes from Lissotriton vulgaris, assembly GCF_964263255.1. Taxonomy (NCBI): domain Eukaryota; kingdom Metazoa; phylum Chordata; class Amphibia; order Caudata; family Salamandridae; genus Lissotriton; species Lissotriton vulgaris. The sequence continues at coordinate 443,441,243 of NC_141700.1, forward strand.
AAAGCACTGCGGTATGACCATGGTGTCATACGCGGATGATACTCAGATAGCGGTCACAATCAGCGGGGATTCCGGGGTGGAAGCCCCAAGATTCCGAGATGGACTGCGGGCGGTGGCCAGCTGGATGACGTCCAACTGTCTCCAACTGAATGCCAAAAAGACAGAGATTATGGTCTTTGGCAAACAGACGGAACTTTGGGGCGACACCTGGTGGCCCCCCGAGTTGGGCCCCACCCCTACTCCGGCTTCGGAGATTAAAAATCTGGGGGGATGGTTGGACCCTACTCTTAGTTTTGTTGGCCATACTAAAAGAACTGCGGCCTGCTGCTTCGGCATTCTGTGCAATTTGAGACCTGCACTCAAATTCTTTGACGCTGCGACCCGTCAACTTGTGGTTCAGGCGACGGTGTTGTCTCGGCTGGATTATGCCAGCTCCCTTTTTATAGGGTTAAATCAGGCCGAGCTCACCCGCCTCCAGCGAGTGCAAAATGCAGCCGCCAGAGCAGTAGTAGGCCTTCCTAGGGCTTGTTCTGTCTCTCACACCCTGCGTGCTCTCCATTGGCTACCCATCAGGCAGCGGATTTATTTTAAAGTGTTGTGTATGTCTTTTAAGATCTTAAAGGGTCCCTCTGCTCAGATACTTCACAATCTTCTGTGTTTCTACATTCCTGGGCGCTCTCTTCGCTCTTCGGACCGCGAATTAGCTGCAGTTCCTCGTTTCAAACGCAGCCGAGCTGGAGGACGCTCCTTTCGGGTGCGGGCGGCTGTGTTATGGAATGCCCTTCCATTTGAAATCCGGACCCTTGCCGACCTGCTTTCTTTCCGTAGAGTGGTCAAGACTCTTTTGTTCCTGTAGTGTTCCTTTTTAAACGCTTATTTCTTTCAGTTATGTTGTGTGGCCTCCTTGTCAGGCGCCGGGACGCTCCTTCGCTGGAGCAGCTGCGTGCATTATAAATGCCATTAACATAACATAACAAGATGAATCAGACTTTTATATTTTAATTGTATCGGAATAAGACCTAATGAAAATGATTTGTTATGTAACAATTAGAAAAGCAAGGCGCTGCTGAGAGTTGAACTTAGGATCTCCTGTTTACTAGACAGGCGCTTTAACCAGCTAACCGACAGCACCCACTTGATTCTTAATTTTGAAACACTTTTCTTTATGGTGTTCAAGAGAATATTGCTTTTTCACGTTCATATTCTTTTCTAAGTTCACACACTTCTCTACTCAAACACTTTAGATGAATGAAGACTCTTCACTTATACAAAAATACTTCTCTAATTTGAAGTTTACCCTATTCATATCGTTTTAAAATATACCTTGCTGACGAATGGATTAGTTGAATTCAACAATAGAGTGATCATTCACCTCTATCTTGTTCTTTGTCATTTTCTTTTCCCTATTTCAGTCAATGCATTCCTACAAAAATCTACACAATACCAAGCATTTTATTTAATTTTTAAGATAACTTATTCTAAAGTTCATAGAACCAGATGTTTATTCTTAAATTGTATTCAACACTTGTTTGATGAAAATTATTCGGAAAGCTTGGAGAAAACAGTTAGGTGCTGCTGAGATTTGAACTCAGGATTTCCTGTTTATGAGACAGGCACTTTAACCACTAAGCCACAGCACCAACGTTAATAGTAAAAATTGCATAAATAATTTATTGTTGATGATGAAAATGTGTTTCCTGCTATAAATTCTTCTTTATATGTATTGTAATCTTAAACACGAAAAGATACTCAATCACTACGCAAGGATTCATATGTTTTAATAAACAGGTACTCTTATAAAACCCAATTTCATTTCTTGAATTCTTTACAATTTTTTTTCATCAAGGTAATAATATTGCTCCAATCTAGGTAGACATTTCATCTACGTCTTTCTCATAGATATATATTTTTTTCATTTTGCAATAACAGTATTCATTCTATAATCTTGAAAATACTTGGGTTTTTATAAGGTTTAAGATGAGCTGTTCAACAGTAAGATGAATCAGACTTTTATATTTTAATTGTATCGGAATAAGACCTAATGAAAATGATTTGTCATATAACAATGAGAAAAGCAAGGCACTGCTGAGAGTTGAACTCAGGATCTCCTGTTTACTAGACAGGCACTTTAACCGGCTAAGCCACAGCACCCACCTGATTCTTAATTTTGAAACACTTTTCTTTATGGTGTTCAAGAGAATATTGCTTTTTCACTTTCATATTCTTTTCTAAGTTCACACACTTCTCTACTCAAACACTTATGAATGAAGACTCTTCACTTATTCAAAAACACCTCTCTAATTTGAAGTTTACCCTATTCATATCATTTTAAAATATACCTTGCTGAAGAATGGATTAGTTGAATTCAACAATAGAGTGATCATTCAGCTCTATCTTGTTCTTTGTCATTTTCTTTTCCCTATTTCAGTCAATGCATTCCTACAAAAATCTTCACAATACCAAGTATTTTATTTAATTTTTAAGATAACTTATTCTAAAGTTCATAGAACCAGATGTTTATACTTAAATTGTATTCAACACTTGTTTGATGAAAAATATTCGGAAAGCATGGAGAAAACAGTTAAATGCTGCTGAGATTTGAACTCAGGATTTCCTGTTTACAAGACAGGAGCTTCAACCACTAAGCCACAGCACCAACGGTAATAGTAAAAAATGCATAAATAATTTATTGTTGATGATGAAAATGTGTTTTCTGCTATAAATTCTTCTTTATATGTATTGTAATCTTAAACACGAAAAGATACTCAATCACTACGCAAGGATTAATATGTTTTAATAAACAGGTACTCTTATAAAACCCAATTTCATTTCTTGAATTCTTTACAACTTTTTTTTCATGAAGGTAATAATATAGCTCCGATCTAGGTAGACATTTCATCTACGTCTTTCTCATAGATAAGTATTTTTTTTTTCATTTTGCAATAACAGTATTCATTCTATAATCTTGAAAATACTTGGGTTTTTATAAGGTTAAAGATGATCTGTTCAACAGTAAGATGAATCAGACTTTTATATTTTAATTGTATTGGAATAAGACCTAATGAAAATGATTTGTTATATAACAATGAGAAAAGCAAGGCACTGCTGAGAGTTGAACTCAGGATCTCCTGTTTACTAGACAGGCGCTTTAACCAGCTAAGCCACAGCACCCACTTGATTCTTAAGTTTGAAACACTTTTCTTTATGGTGTTCAAGAGAATATTGCTTTTTCACTTTCATATTCTTTTCTAAGTTCACACACTTCTCTACTCAAACATTTAAGATGAATGAAGACTCTTCACTTATTCAAAAACACCTCTCTAATTTGAAGTTTACCCTATTCATATCATTTTAAAATATACCTTGCTGAAGAATGGATTAGTTGAATTCAACAATAGAGTGATCACTCACCTCTATCTTGTTCTTTGTCATTTTCTTTTCCCTATTTCAGTCAATGCCTTCCTACAAAAATCTTCACAATACCAAGCATTTTATTTAATTTTTAAGATAACTTATTCTAAAGTTCATAGAACCAGATGTTTATTCTTAAATTGTATTCAACATTTGTTTGATGAAAATTATTCGGAAAGCATGGAGAAAACAGTTAGGTGCTGCTGAGATTTGAACTCAGGATTTCCTGTTTACGAGACAGGCGCTTTAACCACTAAGCCACAGCACCAAAGTTAATAGTAAGAAATGCATAAATAATTTATTGTTGATGATGAAAATGTGTTTCCTGCTACAAATTCTTCTTTATATGTATTGTAATCTTAAACACGAAGATACTCAATCACTATGCAAGTATTAATATGTTTTAATAAACAGGTACTCCTATTGAAGGACTGGGTTAATTTAAGACCCAGCGGTGCCAGGGATAACACCTGAAACCTTCGTGGGTAACCTGTTCCGGCGTACAAATGACAGAGACACGGGACACTTCCTTCGGCGTCAAAGATTCGAGGTTTATGTTTGTTTGTTTGTAAAAGGTTTTATTCGACACTTTGTCATAAAGCCAAACACACATATAATACACATAATTATCATTAAAAATTTGTTACAATTGATAAAACATTACAATCATTCATAATGTGCAAAAATGCAAGTAGGTGCAAAATGCATAAGGTAGGTCCAGGGCCATCATTACATGAAAAAATTTGTAAAGTGATTCATTGCTCATGTGTTTAAAAGAGAATATACATACCGGGTTTTTTACTAGACCAAGTCAAATATTAAGAACAATTATATACAATTATAAATAGTTAAAAAGCCAGAGGATAAAAACAGTTTTTTCCTACATTAACATTCCAAGTTTCTTTCTAATTATACAAACACCGAGGAGATACCTACTCAAGCCAAATACTATTAGCCTACTGTTCGAGGATCTAAGTATACGCTCTGCCTCTTTGTATGAACGTATCCCCAAGTTTTTACAAAGGGGTATAATCCATTTCTTGCGAGATAATACATTTAACGGGCAAAAAAAGAGGATATGAGCCTCGTCTTCTTTCAGTTTTAATTCACAAGAGTTACAAAATGGATCTTTACTTGCCCCTCCCCACCGGCAAGTATTTGAGTTTATCTGTATGACCCCGTATCTAAATTGGAGGTAAACAGATTTGGCCAGGGGTGGCTCAATTTCATCCATAAAATGTTCAAACGAGGGGTGATCCTTAAATTGCACGAATGTGTGCGTTAAAGTACCAGTGGCACGTTCGTATACATGAGTGTTCACATAATTCTAGTAGGCAAATTTTACTTGGTTCTTACAGATGTTTGGCGAGGTGATTGACGTAGCTGGTGTTTCCCAGAAGTGTGATAGACCTATTTTTATGAACCAATAGGATACATGTCTCAGCCACTTAATTGAGTTAAAAGAGTCCAGCTCCCTAACTTCCAATAAACCTGCTCTATAATCAGCAAGTTCCGGAGTAGACCATAATCTCACCCAATAAAGCAATGGCCGTAACCAACATAAGAAGTCTGTACGTTTTACACTGATGTCTAGATAGACCGGCACTAAGGGTGTTCTTACAGGCAGTCTTAGTAGACGTCTAAAAACATGTTTTAGTCAACATCAAATGTTTTTTTAGAGTAAGGCCCCCAAATCTCAGCCCCGTACAAGGCGGCAGATTGAGCTTTTGCTTTGAACACTTCAATCGCAGGGGTTATGGCTTTAGATGTACTGCCACCATGAATCTTTAGAATGGGGAGTGAGTTCTGTTTTAGTGTTAACCTGCTTTTGACAAGTTGATTTGTCCAAGACATTCTGCTGTCTAGCCTAATACCAAGATAATCAAAAGAATCTACATACTCAAGTTTGGTATTGTTTAGGGCCAGATTCTTCTTAAATGATTTGGAGGGATTAATGGCCATATATTTGGTTTTAGATGAGTTAATTTCTAACCCCTTCATCACACAATAGCTGTTAAATTTATTTATTAGATTTTGCAAGCCTTTAGGTGTTTGGGATATTAGGATGGTGTCATCCGCAAATAGCAATGCTGTAACTGCCTCATTGCACAGTTTAGGTGAATCATGATTGCATTGGGCTAGATAGTGGGGAATATCGTTTACAAACAGGGAAAAGAGGGTTGGGGCCAGTACACACCCTTGTCTTACCCCCCTTTTCACTGGGATGGGTCGGGTAAGTTCTCCGTTTCTTCCCACCTTACTTTAGCAAAGTTATCAGTATGCAGTTTTATAAGATTAACCAACAGTTCGTCCGGGACGCTCATCTTCCTTAAACATTCCCATAGTAAGTGGCGGGGAACAAGATCAAACGCTGAACGTAGGTCCATGAATGCAACATATATGCTACACTTCTTTATCTTAATATATTTCCAGCATATGCACATGAATCTGTACACTTGATCCACAGTGCTAGTCTTGGATCTGAAACCTGCTTGGAATTTAGAGAGGATTTCAGATTCATCAATCCAGATTAAAAGCCGATTTGAAATATGTCTGGCAAAATTTTTTTGTAAAATATTGATTCAACTAATTGGTCTGTAATTGCCCGGGTTGTAGCGATCCCCTTTTTTTAAAATGGTTACTATTTCTGCCCCTTTCCACATTTCAGGGATCGGGGTTCCCAGTAAGATTGAGTTACACAAATAATTTATGTAGGGGCACCATACCTCAATATTATGGGTGAATAAATCACCAGGTAATTTGTCCGGACCTGGAGCTTTACCTGCCTTTATTGCTTTTATTGCACACAGAGTTTCTTTAATGCTGAATTGCACAGGATTAATACACTGGGTAGAAAAACCGGGGTCATTATACTCAGCAGGTGACCCTACCTGATCATACAAAACCACAAAATGGTCAAACCAGACCTTTTCGTCCAAAAAGAAATCCCTATTGGAGCTGCCTGATTTATTGTTTTTGGCTATCAAATTCCAGAAGGTGCATTGGTCGTGTCTCCTGGCGGCACTCAAGAGATCTTCCCAGATTCGTTCATCCCATTCCCTTTTTGCATTTTGCAAAAGGCTTTTATATACTTTTCTACATTCTCTTACCCTCAACTGGTCTTTAGATTTCACGGCAATAATTAGATTAGTTTTGGCTAGGTGACACTGTTTGTTGTACCATGGCGTCTCTAGTTCCAATTGCCTATTTGTGTTAACTTTTTTATTTGTACAACTTTTACTCAGGAGGGGAGTTAGTGATTCCACTAGGTGATAATGCATTTTCAGGACCTCATAGGATCCCAACCTTAGGTTTTCGTATTGGGGGATGATATCTGAGAAGGTATTATAAATCCCCAAGAGCGTCTCTTCTTTTGCTAGGTTTATTTACTGCAGGGAACACAGAAGTCACAGGAAGTACAACACGTGTAGGTTCGAGGAGACTGCTTCAACTTGTATCTGTGGATCGCTCCTTTTATACAGTTTTCTCTCATAGGTTAACATGGTACACAAAGGATTACAACTTGGTTCCCATCGTAAAGACCATAAGGGGTCGCTTTCATGTATTCAGGGCCCGGAACATAAGTACAGTAACATTTGGTAGTTCCCAACTGTAAAAGCACATCTTCTCACCATTAGTACATTCCAATCAGCAGTAAACAGATCGAGGATAAGGCGAAAAACAGGTGCAGAGGAAGACAGGAATGAAGAGGGTAGTAAAAGGGGAGGTACTTGGAAACACGAGTTGCAGGAATCAAAAGGACGTGCCTAATGAGATGCACAACTGAGACAATAGTCCGGCACGGCAAGATGAGCCTCGAGCGGGGCCAGCTGCCTTGCAGTGTCATCCCCCTCATCATAAAAGACACTTTCAAAGGAAATGTGTCTTCCGCAGGAGTTTGGGAATCCCAGGGTCGCGAAGCGGACAGCGTCCGTTCGCTGGCTACTTGAGGGCAAGAAACAAAATGGATGCCGTATCTAAGATGGAACCCGTGGGTTCAGATGAAGAAACCCACGAAACAAACGAACGGTTTAGGCTAGCACAGCGAAAACGCGTACACCCACTAAACTCGTCATTTGCGGTTCATAGATACCAGACTCGGCCATATTCGTGCGAGTCGAAAACACCACTTACGATCGTCACGGAACCTCACTATAAAACCCAATTTCATTTCTTGAATTCTTTAAAAAAAAAAATTATGAAGGTATTAATATTGCTCAAATCTAGGTAGAAATTTCATCTACGTCTTTCTCATAGATATGTATTTTTTTCATTTTGCAATAACAGTATTCATTCTATAATCTTGAAAATACTTCTGTTTTTATAAGGTTTAAGATGATCTGTTCAACAGTAAGATGAATCAGACTTTTATATTTTAATTGTATCGGAATAAGACCTAATGAAAATGATTTGTTATATAACAATGAGAAAATCAAGGCGCTGCTGAGATTTGAACTCAGGATCTCCTTTTTACTAAACAGGTGCTTTAACCAGCTAAGCCACAGCACCCACTTGATTCTTTATTTTGAAACACTTTTCTTTATGGTGTTCAAGAGAATATTGCTTTTTCACTTTCATATTCTTTTCTAAGTTCACACACTTCTCTACTCAAACATTTAAGATGAATGAAGACTCTTCACTTATTCAAAAACACCTCTCTAATTTGAAGTTTACCCTATTCATATCATTTTAAAATATACCTTGCTGAAGAATGGATTAGTTGAATTCAACAATAGAGTGATCACTCACCTCTATCTTGTTCTTTGTCATTTTCTTTTCCCTACTTCAGTCAATGCATTCCTACAAAAATCTTCACAATACCAAGCATTTTATTTAATTTTTAAGATAACTTATTCTAAAGTTCATAGAACCAGATGTTTATTCTTAAATTGTATTCAACATTTGTTTGATGAAAATTATTCGGAAAGCATGGAGAAAACATTTGGTGCTGCTGAGATTTTAACTCAGGATTTACTGTTTACGAGACAGGCGCTTTAACCACTAAGCCACAGCACCAACGTTAATAGTAAGAAATGCATAAATAATTTATTGTTGATGATGAAAATGTGTTTCCTGCTATAAATTCTTCTTTATATGTATTGTAATCTTAAACACGAAAAGATACTCAATCACTACGCAAGTATTAATATGTTTTAATAAACAGGTACTCCTATAAAACCCAATTTCATTTCTTGAATTCTTTAAAAAAAAAAATTATGAAGGTATTAATATTGCTCAAATCTAGGTAGAAATTTCATCTACGTCTTTCTCATAGATATGTATTTTTTTCATTTTGCAATAACAGTATTCATTCTATAATCTTGAAAATACTTCTGTTTTTATAAGGTTTAAGATGATCTGTTCAACAGTAAGATGAATCAGACTTTTATATTTTAATTGTATCGGAATAAGACCTAATGAAAATGATTTGTTACATAACAATGAGAAAAGCAAGGCGCTGCTGAGATTTGAACTCAGGATCTCCTTTTTACTAAACAGGTGCTTTAACCAGCTAAGCCACAGCACCCAATTGATTCTTTATTTGGAAACACTTTTCCTTATGGTGTTCAAGAGAATATTGCTTTTTCACTTTCATATTCTTTTCTAAGTTCACACACTTCTCTACTCAAACACTTGAGACAAATGAAGACTCTTCACTCATTCAAAAACACCTCTCTAATTTGAAGTTTACCCTATTCATATCATTTTAAAATATACCTTGCTGAAGAATGGATTAGTTGAATTCAACAATAGAGTGATCATTCACCTCTATCATTTTCTTTGTCATTTTCTTTTCCCTATTTCAGTCAATGCATTCCTACAAAAATCTTCACAATACCAAGCATTTTATTTAATTTTTAAGATAACTTATTCTAAAGTTCATAGAACCAGATGTTTATTCTTAAATTGTATTCAACACTTGTTTGATGAAAATTATTCGGAAAGCAAGGAGAAAACAGTTGGGTGATGCTGTTATTTGAACTCATGATTTCCTGTTTACGAGACAGGCGCTTTAACCACTAAGCCACAGCACCAACGTTAATAGTACAAAATGCATAAATAATTCATTGTTGATGATGAAAATGTGTTTTCTGCTATGAATTCTTCTTTATATGTATTGTAATCTTAAACACGAAAAGATACTCAATCACTACGCAAGGATTGATATGTTTTAATAAACAGGTACTCTTATAAAACCCAATTTCATTTCTTGAATTCTTTACAATTTTTTTTTCATGAAGGTAATAATATTGCTCCAATCTAGGTAGACATTTCATCTACGTCTTTCTCATAGATAAGTATTTTTTTCTTTTTGCAATAACAGTATTCATTCTATGATCTTGAAAATACTTGGGTTTTTATAAGGTTAAAGATGATCTGTTCAACAGTAAGATGAATCAGACTTTTATATTTTAATTGTATCGGAATAAGACCTAATGAAAATGATTTGTTATATAACAATGAGAAAAGCAAGGCACTGCTGAGAGTTGATCTCAGGATCTCCTGTTTACTAGACAGGCGCTTTAACCAGCTAAGCCACAGCACCCACTTGATTCTTAAATTTGAAACGCTTTTCTTTATGATGTTCAAGAGAATATTGCTTTTTCACTTTCATATTCTTTTCTAAGTTCACACACTTCTCTACTCAAACACTTAAGATGAATGAAGACTCTTGACTTATTCAAAAACACCTCTCTAATTTGAAGTTTACCCTATTCATATCATTTTAAAATATACCTTGCTGAAGAATGGATTAGTTGAATTCAACAATAGAGTGATCATTCACCTCTATCTTGTTCTTTGTCATTTTCTTTTCCCTATTTCAGTCAATGCATTCCTACAAAAATCTTCACAATACCAAGCATTTTATTTAATTTTTAAGATAACTCATTCTAAAGTTCATAGAACCAGATGTTTATTCTTAAATTGTATTAAACATTTGTTTGATGAAAATTATTCGGAAAGCATGGAGAAAACAGTTAGGTGCTGCTGAGATTTGAACTCAGGATTTCCTGTTTACGAGACAGGCGCTTTAACCACTAAGCCACAGCACCAACGTTGATAGTAAGAAATGCATAAATAATTTATTGTTGATGATGAAAATGTGTTTCCTGCTATAAATTCTTCTTTATATGTATTGTAATCTTAAACACGAAAAGATACTCAATCACTACGCAAGTATTAATATGTTTTAATAAACAGGTACTCTTATAAAACCCAATTTCATTTCTTGAATTCTTTACAATTTATTTCATGAAGGTAATAATATTGCTCCAATCTAGGTAGACATTTCATCTACGTCTTTCTCATAGATATGTATTTTTGTCATTTTGCAATAACAGTATTCATTCTATAATCTTGAAAATACTTGGGTTTTTATGATGTTAAAGATGATCTGTTCAACAGTAAGATGAATCAGACTTTTATATTTTAATTGTATCGGAATAAGACCTAATAAAAATGATTTGTTATATAACAATGAGAAAAGCAATGCACTGCTGAGAGTTGAACTCAGGATCTCCTGTTTACTAGACAGGCGCTTTAACCAGCTAAGCCTCAGCACCCACTTGATTCTTAACTTTGAAACACTTTTCTTTATGGTGTTCAAGAGAATATTGCTTTTTCACTTTCATATTCTTTTCTAAGTTCACACACTTCTCTACTCAAACACTTAAGATGAATGAAGACTCTTCACTTATTCAAAAACACCTCTCTAATTTGAAGTTTACCCTATTCATATCATTTTAAAATATACCTTGCTGAAGAATAGATTAGTTGAATTCAACAATACAGTGATCATTCACCTCTATCTTGTTCTTTGTCATTTTCTTTTCCCTATTTCAGTCAATGCATTCCTACAAAAATCTTCACAATACCAAGCATTTTATTTAATTTTTAAGATAACTTATTCTAAAGTTCATAGAACCAGATGTTTATACTTAAATTGTATTCAACACTTGTTTGATGAAAATTATTCAGAAAGCATGGAGAAAACAGTTAGGTGCTGCTGAGATTTGAACTCAGGATTTCCTGTTTACGAGACAGGCGCTTTAACCACTAAGCCACAGCACCAACGTTAATAGTAAGAAATGCATAAATAATTCATTGTTGATGATGAAAATGTGTTTCCTGCTATAAATTCTTCTTTATATGTATTGTAATCTTAAACACGAAAACATACTCAATCACTACGCAAGTATTAATATGTTTTAATAAACAGGTACTCTTATAAAACCCAATTTCATTTCTTGAATTCTTTACAATTTATTTCATGAAGGTAATAATATTGCTCCAATCTAGGTATACATTTCATCTACGTCTTTCTCATAGATATGTATTTTTGTCATTTTGCAATAACAGTATTCATTCTATAATCTTGAAAATACTTGGGTTTTTATGAGGTTAAAGATGATCTGTTCAACAGTAAGATGAATCAGACTTTTATATTTTAATTGTATCGGAATAAGACCTAATGAAAATGATTTGTTATATAACAATGAGAAAAGCAAGGCGCTGCTGAGATTTGAACTCAGGATCTCTTGTTTACTAGACTGGTGCTTTAACCAGCTAAGCCACAGCACCCACTTGATTCTTAAATTTGAAACACTTTTCTTTATGGTGTTCAAGAGAATATTGCTTTTTCACTTTTATATTCTTTTCTAAGTTCACACACTTCTCTACTCAAACACTTAAGATGAATGAAGACTCTTCACTTATTCAAAAACACCTCTCTAATTTGAAGTTTACCCTATTCATATCATTTTAAAATATACCTTGCTGAAGAATGGATTAGTTGAATTCAACAATAGAGTGAACATTCACCTCTATCTTGTTCTTTGTCATTTTCTTATCCCTATTTCAGTCAATGCATTCCTAAAAAAATCTTAACAATACCAAGCATTTTATTTAATTTTTAAGATAACTTATTCTAAAGTTCATAGAACCAGATGTTTATTCTTAAATTGTATTCAACATTTGTTTGATGAAAATTATTCAGAAAGCATGGAGAAAACAGTTAGGTACTGCTGAGATTTGAACTCAGGATTTCCTGTTTACGAGACAGGCGCTTTAACCACTAAGCCACAGCGCCAACGTTAATAGTAAGAAATGCATACATAATTTATTGTTGATGATGAAAATGTGTTTCCTGCTATAAATTCTTCTTTATATGTATTGTAATCTTAAACACGAAAACATACTCAATCACTACGCAAGTATTAATATGTTTTAATAAACAGGTACTCTTATAAAACTCAATTTCATTTCTTGAATCCTTTAAAAAAAAAAATCATGAAGGTATTAATATTGCTCAAATCTAGGTAGAAATTGCATCTACGTCTTTCTCATAGATATGTATTTTTTTCATTTGGCAATAACAGTATTCATTCTATAATCTTGAAAATACTTGTGTTTTTATAAGGTTTAAGATGATCTGTTCAACAGTAAGATGAATCAGACTTTTATATTTTAATTGTATTGGAATAAGACCTAATAAAAATGATTTGTTATATAACAATGAGAAAAGCAAGGCACTGCTGAGAGTTGAACTCAGGATCTCCTGTTTACTAGACAGGCGCTTTAACCAGCTAAGCCACAGCACCCCCTTGATTCTTAAATTTGAAACACTTTTCTTTATGGTGTTCAAGAGAATATTGCTTTTTCACTTTCATATTTTTTTCTAAGCTCACACACTTCTCTACTCAAACACTTAAGATGAATGAAGACTCTTCACTTATTCAAAAACACCTCTTTAATTTGAAGTTTACCCTATTCATATCATTTTAAAATATACCTTGCTGAAGAATGGATTAGTTAAATTCAACAATAGAGTGATCATTCACCTCTATCTTGTTCTTTGTCATTTTCTTTTCCCTATTTCAGTCAATGCATTCCTACATTAATCTTCACAATACCAAGCATTTTATTTAATTTTAAGATAACTTATTCTAAAGTTCATAGAACCAGATGTTTATACTTAAATTGTATTCAACACTTGTTTGATGAAAATTATTCGGAAAGCATGGAGAAAACAGTTATATGCTACTGAGAATTGAACTCAGGATTTCCTGTTTACAAGACAGGAGCTTTAACCACTCAGCCACAGCACCAACAGTAATAGTAAAAAATGCATAAAGAATTTATTGTTAATATATGAAAATGAGTTTTCTGCTATAAATTCTTCTTTATATGTATTGTAATCTTAAACACGAAAAGATACTCAATCACTACGCAAGGATTCATATGTTTTAATAAACAGGTACTCTTATAAAACCCAATTTCATTTCTTGAATTCTTTACAATTTTTTTTCATGAAGGTAATAATATTGCTCCAATATAGGTAGACATTTCATCTACGTCTTTCTCATAGATATGTATTTTTTTCATTTTGCAATAACAGTATTCATTCTATAATCTTGAAAATACTTGGGTTTTTATAAGGTTAAAGATGATCTGTTCAACAGTGAGATGAATCAGACTTTTATATTTTAATTGTATCGGAATAAGACCTAATGAAAATGATTTGTTATATAACAATGAGAAAAGTAGAGCACTGCTGAGAGTTGAACTCAGGATCTAATGTTTACTAGACAGGCGCTTTAACCAGCTAAGCCACAGCACCCACTTGATTCTTAAATTTGAAACACGTTTCTTTATGGTGTTCAAGAGAATATTGCTTTTTCACTTTCATATTCTTTTCTAAGTTCACACACTTCTCTACTCAAACACTTAAGATGAATGAAGACTCTTAACTTATTCAAAAACACCTTTCTAATTTGAAGTTTACCCTATTCATATCATTTTAAAATATACCTTGCTGAAGAATGGATTAGTTGAATTCAACAATAGAGTGATCATTCACCTCTATCTTGTTCTTTGTCATTTTCTTTTCCCTATTTCAGTCAATGCATTCCTACAAAAATCTTCACAATACCAAGCATTTTATTTAATTTTTAAGATAACTTATTCTAAAGTTCATAGAACCAGATGTGTATTCTTAAATTGTATTCAACATTTGTTTGATGAAAATTATTCGGAAAGCGTGGAGAAAACATTTAGGTGCTGCTGAGATTTGAACTCAGGATTTCCTGTCTACGAGACAGGTGCTTTAACCACTAAGCCACAGCACCAACGTTAATAGTAAGAAATGCATACATAATTTATTGTTGATGATGAAAATTTGTTTCCTGCTATAAATTCTTCTTTATATGTATTGTAATCTTAAACACGAAAACATACTCAATCACTACGCAAGTATTAATATGTTTTGATAAACAGGTACTCTTATAAAACTCAATTTCATTTCCTGAATTCTTAAAAAAAAATCATGAAGGTATTAATATTGCTCAAATCTAGGTAGAAATTTCATCTACGTCTTTCTCATAGATATGTATTTTTTTCATTTTGCAATAACAGTATTCATTCTATAATCTTGAAAATACTTGTGTTTTTATAAGGTTTAAGATGATCTGTTCAACAGTAAGATGAATCAGACTTTTATATTTTAATTGTATTGGAATAAGACCTAATGAAAATGATTTGTTATATAACAATGAGAAAAGCAAGGCACTGCTGAGAGTTGAACTCAGGATCTTCTGTTTACTAGACAGGCGCTTTAACCAGCTAAGCCACAGCAACATCTTGATTCTTAAATTTGAAACACTTTTCTTTATGGTGTTAAAGAGAATATTGCTTTTTCACTTTCATATTCTTTTCTAAGTTCACACACTTCTCTACTCAAACACTTAAGATGAATGAAGACTCTTCACTTATTCAAAAACACCTCTCTAATTTGAAGTTTACCCTATTCATATCATTTTAAAATATACCTTGCTGAAGAATGGATTAGTTGAATTCAACAATAGAGTGAACATTCACCTCTATCTTGTTCTTTGTCATTTTCTTATCCCTATTTCAATCAATGCATTCCTACAAAAATCTTCACAATACCAAGTATTTTATTTAATTTTTAAGATAACTTATTCTAAAGTTCATAGAACCAGAGGTTTATACTTAAATTGTATTTAACACTTGTTTGATGAAAATTATTCGGAAAGCATGGAGAAAACAGTTAGGTGATGCTGAGATTCAAACTCATGATTTCCTGTTTATGAGACAGGCGCTTTAACCACTAAGCCACAGCACCAACGTTAATAGTAAAAAATTCATAAATAATTCATTGTTGATGATGAAAATGTGTTTTCTGCTATAAATTCTTCTTTATATGTATTGTAATCTTAAACACGAAAAGATACTCAATCACTACGCAAGGATTAATATGTTTTAATAAACAGGTACTCTTATAAAACCCAATTTCATTTCTTGAATTCTTTACAATTTTTTTTCATGAAGGTATTAATCTTGCTCAAATCTAGGTAGAAATTTCATCTACGTCTTTCTCATAGATATATAATTTTTTCATTTTGCAATAACAGTATTCATTCTATAATCTTGAAAATACTTGGGTTTTTAGAAGGTTTAAGATGATCTGTTCAACAGTAAGATGAATCAGACTTTATATTTTAATTGTATAGGAATAAGACCTAATGAAAATGATTTGTTATATAACAATGAGAAAAGCAAGGCACGGCTGAGAGTTGAACTCAGGATCTCCTGTTTACTAGACAGGCGCTTTAACCAGCTAAGCCACAGCACCCACTTGATTCTTAAATTTGAAACACTTTTCTTTATGGTGTTCAAGAGAATATTGCTTTTTCACTTTCATATTCTTTTCTAAGTTCACACACTTCTCTACTCAAACACTTAAGATGAATGAAGACTCTTCACTTATTCAAAAACACCTCTCTAATTTGAAGTTTACCCTATTCATATCATTTTAAAATATACTTTGCTGAAGAATTGATTAGTTGAATTCAACAATAGAGTGATCATTCACCTCTATCTTGTTCTTTGTCATTTTCTTTTCCCTATTTCAGTCAATGCATTCCTACAAAAATCTTCACAATACCAAGCATTTCATTTAATTTTTAAGATAACTTATTCTAAAGTTCATAGAACCAGATGTTTATTCTTAAATTGTATTCAACATTTGTTTGATGTAAATTATTCGGAAAGCATGGAGAAAACAGTTAGGTGCTGCTGAGATTTGAACTCAGGATTTCCTGTTTACGAGACAGGGGCTTTAACCACTAAGCCACAGCACCAACGTTAGTAGTACGAAATGCATAAATACTTCATTGTTGATGATGAAAATGTGTTTCCTGCTATAAATTCTTCTTTATATGTATTATAATCTTAAACACGAAAACATACTCAATCACTACGCAAGTATTATTATGTTTTAATAAACAGGTACTCTTATAAAACCCAATTTCATTTCTTGAATTCTTTACACTTTTTTTTCATGAAGGTAATAATATTGCTCCAATCTAGGTAGACATTTCATCTACGTCTTTCTCATAGATATGTATTGTTTTCATTTTGCAATAACAGTATTCATTCTATAATCTTGAAAATACTTTGGTTTTTATAAGGATAAAGATGATCTGTTCAACAGTAAGATGAATCAGACTTTTATATTTTAATTGTATCGGAATAAGACCTAATGAAAATGATTTGTTATATAACAATGAGAAAAGCAAGGCACTGCTGAGAGTTGAACTCAGGATCTCCTGTTTACTAGACAGGCGCTTTAACCAGCTAAGCCACAGCACCCACTTGATTCTTAAGTTTGAAATAATTTTCTGTATGGTGTTCAAGAGAATATTGCTTTTTCACTTTCATATTCTTTTCTAAGTTCACACACTTCTCTATTCAAACACTTAAGATGAATGAAGACTCTTCACTTATTCAAAAACACCTCTCTAATTTGAAGTTTACCCCATTCATATCATTTTAAAATATACCTTGCTGAAGAATGGATTAGTTGAATTCAACAATAGAGTGATCATTCACCTCTATCTTGTTCTTTGTCATTTTCTTTTCCCTATTTCAGTCAATGCATTCCTACAAAAATCTTCACAATACCAAGCATTTTATTTAATTTTTAAGATAACTTATTCTAAAGTTCATAGAACCAGATGTTTATACTTAAATTGTATTCAACACTTGTTTGATGAAAATCATTCGGAAAGCATGGAGAAAACAGTTAAATGCTGCTGAGAATTGTACTCAGGATTTCCTGTTTACGAGACAGGAGCTTTAACCACTAAGCCACAGCACCAACAGTAATAGTAAAAAATGCATAAAGAATTTATTGTTAATGATGAAAATGTGTTTTCTGCTATAAATTCTTCTTTATATGTATTGTAATCTTAAACACGAAAAGATACTCAATCACTACGCAAGGATTAATATGTTTTAATAAACAGGTACTCCTATAAAACCCAATTTCATTTCTTGAATTCTTTACAATTTTTTTTCATGAAGGTAATAATATTGCTCCAATCTAGGTAGACATTTCATCTACGTCTTTCTCATAGATATGTATTTTTTTCATTTTGCAATAACAGTATTCATTCTATAATCTTGAAAATACTTGGGTTTTTATAAGGTTAAAGATGATCTGTTCAACAGTAAGATGAATCAGACTTTTATATTTTAATTGTTTCGGAATAAGACCTAATGAAAATGATTTGTTATATAACAATGAGAAAAGCAAGGCACTGCTGAGAGTTGAACTCAGGATCTCCTGTAGACAGGCGCTTTAACCAGCTAAGCCACAGCACCCACTTGATTCTTTATTTTGAAACACTTTTCTTTATGGTGTTAAAGAGAATATTGCTTTTTCACTTTTATACTCTTTTCTAAGTTCACACACTTCTCTACTCAAACACTTAAGATGAATGAAGACTCTTCACTTATTCAAAAACACCTCTCTAATTTGAAGTTTACCCTATTCATATCATTTTAAAATATACCTTGCTGAAGAATGGATTAGTTGAATTCAACAATAGAGTGATCATTTACCTCTATCTAGTTCTTTGTCATTTTCTTTTCCCTATTTCAGTCAATGCATTCCTACAAAAATCTTCACAATACCAAGCATTTTATTTAATGTTTAAGATAACTTATTCTAAAGTTCATAGAACCAGATGTTTATTCTTAAATTGTATTCAACATTTGTTTGATGTAAATTATTCGGAAAGCATGGAGAAAACAGTTAGGTTCTGCTGAAATTTGAACTCAGGATTACCTGTTTACGAGAAAGGCGCTTTAACCACTAAGCCACAGCACCAACGTTAACAGTAAGAAATGCATAAATTATTCATTGTTGATGATGAAAATGTGTTTCCTGCTATAAATTCTTCTTTATATGTATTGTAATCTTAAACAGGAAAACATACTCAATCACTACGCAAGTATTAATATGTTTTAATAAACAGGTACTCTTATAAAACCCAATTTCATTTCTTGAATTCTTTACAATTTTTTTTCATGAAGGTAATAATATTGCTCCAATCTAGGTAGACATTTCATCTACGTCTTTCTCATAGATATGTATTTTTTTCATTTTGCAATAACATTATTCATTCTATAATCTTGAAAATACTTGGGTTTTTATAAGGTTAAAGATGATCTGTTCATCAGTAAGATGAATCAGACTTTTATATTTTAATTGTATCGGAATAAGACCTAATGAAAATGATTTGTTATATATTACAATGAGAAAAGCAAGGCGCTGCTGAGATTTGAACTCAGGATCTCCTGTTTACTAGACAGGCGCTTTAACCAGCTAAGCCACAGCACCCACTTGATTCTTAATTTTGAAACACTTTTCTTTATGGTGTTCAAGAGAATATTGCTTTTTCACTTTCATATTCTTTTCTAAGTTTACACACTTCTCTACTCAAACACTTAAGATGAATGAAGACTCTTCACTTATTCAAAAACACCTCTCTAATTTGAAGTTTACCCTATTCATATCATTTTAAAATATTCCTTGCTGAAGAATGGATTTGTTGAATTCCACAAGAGAGTGATCATTCACCTCTATCTTGTTCTTTGTCATTTTCTTTTCCCTATTTCAGTCAATGCATTCCTACAAAAATCTTCACAATACCAAGCATTTTATTTAATTTTTAAGATAACTTATTCTAAAGTTCATAGAACCAGATGTTTATACTTAAATTGTATTCAACACTTGTTTGATGAAAATTATTCGGAAAGCATGAAGAAAACAGTTAAATGCTGCTGAGATTTGAACTCAGGATTTCCTGTTTACGAGATAGGAGCTTTAACCACTTAGCCACAGCACCAACGGTAATAGTAAAAAATGCATAAATAATTTATTGTTGATGATGAAAATGTGTTTTCTGCTATAAATTCTTCTTTATATGTATTGTAATCTTAAACAGGAAAACATACTCAATCACTACGCAAGTATTAATATGTTTTAATAAACAGGTACTCTTATAAAACCCAATTTCATTTCTTGAATTCTTTACAATTTTTTTTCATGAAGGTAATAATATTACTCCAATCTAGGTAGACATTTCATCTACGTCTTTCTCATAGATATGCATTTTTTTCATTTTGCAATAACATTATTCATTCTATAATCTTGAAAATACTTGGGTTTTTATAAGGTTAAAGATGATCTGTTCAACAGTAAGATGAATCAGACTTTTATATTTTAATTGTATCGGAATAAGACCTAATGAAAATGATTTGTTATATATTACAATGAGAAAAGCAAGGCGCTGTTGAGATTTGAACTCAGGATTTCCCGTTTACGAGACAGGCGCTTTAACCACTAAGCCACAGCACCAACGTTAATAGTAAGAAATGCATACATAATTTATTGTTGATGATGAAAATGTGTTTCCTGCTATAAATTCTTCTTTATATGTATTCTAATCTTAAACACGAAAACATACTCAATCACTACGCAAGTATTAATATGTTTTAATAAACAGGTACTCTTATAAATCTCAATTTCATTTCTTGAATTCTTTAAAAAAAATATCATGAAGGTATTAATATTGCTCAAATCTAGGTAGAAATTGCATCTACGTCTTTCTCATAGATATGTATTTTTTTCATTTGGCAATAACAGTATTCATTCTATAATCTTGAAAATACTTGTGTTTTTATAAGGTTTAAGATGATCTGTTCAACAGTAAGATGAATCAGACTTTTATATTTTAATTGTATCGGAATAAGACCTAATGAAAATGATTTGTTATATAACAATGAGAAAAGCAAGGCACTGCTGAGAGTTGAACTCAGGATCTCCTGTTTACTAGACAGGCGCTTTAACCAGCTAAGCCACAGCACCCACTTGATTCTTAAATTTGAAACTCTTTTCTTTATGGTGTTCAAGAGAATATTGCTTTTTCACTTTCATATTCTTTTTCAAGTTCACACACTTCTCTACTCAAACACTTAAGATGAATGAAGACTCTTCACTTATTCAAAAACACCTCTCTAATTTGAAGTTTACCCTATTCATATCATTTTAAAATATAGCTTGCTGAAGAATGGATTAGTTGAATTCAACAATAGAGTGATCATTCACCTCTATCTTGTTCTTTGTCATTTTCTTTTCCCTATTTCAATCAATGCATTCCTACAAAAATCCTCACAATACCAAGTATTTTATTTAATTTTTAAGATAACTTATTCTAAAGTTCATAGAACCAGATGTTTATACTTAAATTGTATTCATCACTTGTTTGATGAAAATTATTCGGAAAGCATGAAGAAAACAGTTAAATGCTGCTGAGATTTGAACTCAGGATTTCCTGTTTACGAGATAGGAGCTTTAACCACTAAGCCACAGCACCAACGGTAATAGTAAAAAATGCATAAATAATTTATTGTTGATGATGAAAATGTGTTTTCTGCTATAAATTCTTCTTTATATGTATTGTAATCTTAAACACGAAAAGATACTCAATCACTACGCAAGGATTGATATGTTTTATTAAACAGGTACTCTTATAAAACCCAATTTCATTTCTCGAATTCTTTACAATTTTTTTTCATGAAGGTAATAATATTGCTCCAATCTTGGTAGACATTTCATCTACGTCTTTCTCATAGATATGTACTTTTTTCATTTTGCAATAATAGTATTCATTCTATAATCTTGAAAATACCTGGGTTTTTATAAGGTTAAAGGTGATCTGTTCAACAGTAAGATGAATCAGACTTTTATATTTTAATTGTATCGGAATAAGACCTAATGAAAATGATTTGTTATATAACAATGAGAAAAAGCAAGGCACTGCTGAGAGTTGAACTCAGGATCTCCTGTTTACTAGACAGGCGCTTTAACCAGCTAAGCCACAGCACCCACTTGATTCTTAAATTTGAAACACTTTTCTTTATGATGTTCAAGAGAAGATTGCTTTTTCACTTTCATATTCTTTTCTAAGTTCACACACTTCTCTAATCAAACACTTAAGATGAATGAAGACTCTTCACTTATTCAAAAATACCTCTCTAATTTGAAGTTTACCCTATTCATATCATTTTAAAATATACCTTGCTGAAGAATGGATTAGTTGAATTCAACAATAGAGTGATCATTCACCTCTATCTTGTTCTTTGTAATTTTCTTTTCCCTATTTCAGTCAATGCATTCCTACAAAAATCTTCACAATACCAAGCATTTTATTTAATTTTTAAGATAACTTATTCTAAAGTTCATAGAACCAGATGTTTATTCTTAAATTGTATTCAACATTTGTTTGATAAAAATTATTCGGAAAGCATGGAGAAAACATTTAGGTGCTGCTGAGATTTGACCTCAGGATTTCCTGTTTACGAGACAGGCGCTTTAACCACTAAGCCACAGCACCAACGTTAATAGTAAGAAATGCATACATAATTTGTTGTTGATGATGAAAATGTGTTTCCTGCTATAAATTCTTCTTTATATGTATTGTAATCTTAAACACAAAAACATACTCAATCACTACGCAAGTATTAATATGTTTTGATAAACAGGTACTCTTATAAAACTCAATTTCATTTCTTAAATTCTTTAAAAAAAATCATGAAGGTATTAATATTGCTCAAATCTAGGTAGAAATTTCATCTACGTCTTTCTCATAGATATGTATTTTTTTCATTTTGCAATAACAGTATTCATTCTATAATCTTGAAAATACTTGTGTTTTTATAAGGTTTAAGATGATCTGTTCAACAGTAAGATGAATCAGACTTTTATATTTTAATTGTATCAGAATAAGACCTAATGAAAATGATTTGTTATATAACAATGAGAAAAGCAAGGCACTGCTGAGAGTTGAACTCAGGATCTCCTGTTTACTAGACAGGTGCTTTAACCAGCTAAGCCACAGCACCCACTTGATTCTTAAATTTGAAACACTTTTCTTTATGGTGTTCAAGAGAATATTGCTTTTTCACTTTCATATTCTTTTCTAAGTTCACACACTTCTCTACTCAAACACTTAAGATGAATGAAGACTCTTCATTTATTCAAAAAAACCTCTCTAATTTGAAGTTTACCCTATTCATATCATTTTAAAATATACCTTGCTGAAGAATGGATTAGTTGAATTCAACAATAGAGTGATCATTCACCTCTATCTTGTTCTTTGTCATTTTCTTTTCCCTATTTCAGTCAATGCATTCCTATAAAAATCTTCACAATACCAAGCATTTTATTTAATTTTTAAGATAACTTATTCTAAAGTTCATAGAACCAGATGTTTATACTTAAATTGTATTCAACACTTGTTTGATGAAAATCATTCAGAAAGCATGGAGAAAACAGTTAAATGCTGCTGAGAATTGTACTCAGGATTTCCTGTTTACGAGACAGGAGCTTTAACCACTAAGCCACAGCACCAACAGTAATAGTAAAAAATGCATAAAGAATTTATTGTTAATGATGAAAATGTGTTTTCTGCTATAAATTCTTCTTTATATGTATTGTAATCTTAAACACGAAAAGATACTCAATCACTACGCAAGGATTAATATGTTTTAATAAACAGGTACTCCTATAAAACCCAATTTCATTTCTTGAATTCTTTACAATTTTTTTTCATGAAGGTAATAATATTGCTCCAATCTAGGTAGACATTTCATCTACGTCTTTCTCATAGATATGTATTTTTTTCATTTTGCAATAACAGTATTCATTCTATAATCTTGAAAATACTTGGGTTTTTATAAGGTTAAAGATGATCTGTTCAACAGTAAGATGAATCAGACTTTTATATTTTAATTGTATCGGAATAAGACCTAATGAAAATGATTTGTTATATAACAATGAGAAAAGCACGGCACTGCTGAGAGTTGAACTCAGGATCTCCTGTAGACAGGCGCTTTAACCAGCTAAGGCACAGCACCCACTTGATTCTTTATTTTGAAACACTTTTCTTTATGGTGTTAAAGAGAATATTGCTTTTTCACTTTTATATTCTTTTCTAAGTTCACACAGTTCTCTACTCAAACACTTAAGATGAATGAAGACTCTTCACTTATTCAAAAACACCTCTCTAATTTGAAGTTTACCCTATTCATATCATTTTAAAATATACCTTGCTGAAGAATGGATTAGTTGAATTCAACAATAGAGTGATCATTCACCTCTATCTTGTTCTTTGTCATTTTCTTTTCCCTATTTCAGTCAATGCATTCCTACAAAAATCTTCACAATACCAAGCATTTTATTTAATGTTTAGGATAACTTATTCTAAAGTTCATAGAACCAGATGTTTATTCTTAAATTGTATTCAACATTTGTTTGATGTAAATTATTCGGAAAGCATGGAGAAAGCAGTTTGGTTCTGCTGAGATTTGAACTCAGGATTACCTGTTTACGAGACAGGCGCTTTAACCACTAAGCCACAGCACCAACGTTAACAGTAAGAAATGCATAAATTATTCATTGTTGATGATGAAAATGTGTTTCCTGCTATAAATTCTTCTTTATATGTATTGTAATCTTAAACAGGAAAACATACTCAATCACTACGCAAGTATTAATATGTTTTAATAAACAGGTACTCTCATAAAACCCAATTTCATTTCTTGAATTCTTTACAATTTTTTTTCATGAAGGTAATAATATTGCTCCAATCTAGGTAGACATTTCATCTACGTCTTTCTCATAGATATGTATTTTTTTCATTTTGCAATAACATTATTCATTCTATAATCTTGAAAATACTTGGGTTTTTATAAGGTTAAAGATGATCTGTTCATCAGTAAGATGAATCAGACTTTTATATTTTAATTGTATCGGAATAAGACCTAATGAAAATGATTTGTTATATATTACAATGAGAAAAGCAAGGCGCAGCTGAGATTTGAACTCAGGATCTCCTGTTTACTAGACAGGCACTTTAACCAGCTAAGCCACAGCACCCACTTGATTCTTAATTTTGAAACACTTTTCTTTATGGTGTTCAAGAGAAAATTGCTTTTTCACTTTCATATTCTTTTCTAAGTTCACACACTTCTCTACTCAAACACTTAAGATGAATGAAGACTCTTCACTTATTCAAAAACACCTCTCTAATTTGAAGTTTACCCTATTCATATCATTTTAAAATATTCCTTGCTGAAGAATGGATTTGTTGAATTCCACAAGAGAGTAATCATTCACCTCTATCTTGTTCTTTGTCATTTTCTTTTCCCTATTTCAGTCAATGCATTCCTACAAAAATCTTCACAATACCAAGCATTTTATTTAATTTTTAAGATAACTTATTCTAAAGTTCATAGAACCAGATGTTTATTCTTAAATTGTATTCAACATTTGTTTGATGAAAATTATTCGGAAAGCATGGAGAAAACATTTGGGTGCTGCTGAGATTTGAACTCAGGATTTTCTGTTTACGAGACAGGTGCTTTAACCACTAAGCCACAGCACCAACGTTAATAGTAAGAAATGCATACATAATTTATTGTTGATGATGAAAATGTGTTTCCTGCTATAAATTCTTCTTTATATGTATTGTAATCTTAAACACGAAAACATACTCAATCACTACGCAAGTATTAATATGTTTTGATAAACAGGTACTCTTATAAAACTCAATTTCATTTCTTGAATTCTTTTAAAAAAAATCATGAAGGTATTAATATTGCTCAAATCTAGGTAGAAATTTCATCTACGTCTTTCTCATAGATAAGTATTTTTTTCATTTGCAATAACAGTATTCATTCTATAATCTTGAAAATACTTGTGTTTTTATAAGGTTTAAGATGATCTGTTCAACAGTAAGATGAATCAGACTTTTATATTTTAATTGTATCGGAATAAGACCTAATGAAAATGATTTGTTATATAACAATGAGAAAAGCAAGGCACTGCTGAGAGTTGAACTCAGGATCGCCTGTTTACTAGACAGGCGCTTTAACCAGCTAAGCCACAGCACCCACTTGATTCTTAAATTTGAAACACTTTTCTTTATGGTGTTCAAGAGAATATTGCTTTTTCACTTTCATATTCTTTTCTAAGTTCACACACTTCTCTACTCAAACACTTAAGATGAATGAAGACTCTTCACTTATTCAAAAACACCTCTCTAATTTGAAGTTTACCCTATTCATATCATTTTAAAATATACCTTGCTGAAGAATGGATTAGTTGAATTCAACAATAGAGTGATCATTCACCTCTATCTTGTTCTTTGTCATTTTCTTTTCCCTATTTCAGTCAATGCATTCCTACAAAAATCTTCACAATACCAAGCATTTTATTTAATTTTTAAGATAACTTATTCTAAAGTTCATAGAACCAGATGGTTATTCTTAAATTGTATTCAACATTTGTTTGATGAAAATTATTCGGAAAGCATGGAGAAAACATTTAGGTGCTGCTGAGATTTGAACTCAGGATTTCCTGTTTACGAGACAGGCGCTTTAACCACTAAGCCACAGCAACAACGTTAATGGTAAGAAATGCATACATAATTTATTGTTGATGATGAAAATGTGTTTCCTGCTATAAATTCTTCTTTATATGTATTGTAATCTTAAACACGAAAACATACTCAATCACTACGCAAGTATTAATATGTTTTGATAAACAGGTACTCTTATAAAACTCAATTTCATTTCTTGAATTCTTTAAAAAAAATCATGAAGGTATTAATATTGCTCAAATCTAGGTAGAAATTTCATCTACGTTTTCTCATAGATATTTATTTTTTCATTTTGCAATAACAGTATTCATTCTATAATCTTGAAAATACTTGTGTTTTTATAAGGTTTAAGATGATCTGTTCAACAGTAAGATGAATCAGACTTTTATATTTTAATTGTATCGGAATAAGACCTAATGAAAATGATTTGTTATATATTACAATGAGAAAAGCAAGGCGCTGCTGAGATTTGAACTCAGGATCTCCTGTTTACTAGACAGGCGCTTTAACCAGCTAAGCCACAGCACCCACTTGATTTTTAATTTTGAAACACTTTTCTTTATGGTGTTCAAGAGAATATTGCTTTTTCACTTTCATATTCTTTTCTAAGTTCACACACTTCTCAACTCAAACACTTAAGATGAATGAAGACTCTTCACTTATTCAAAAACACCTCTCTAATTTGAAGTTTACCCTATTCATATCATTTTAAAATATACCTTGCTGAAGAATGGATTAGTTGAATTCAACAATAGAGTGATCATTCACCTCTATCTTGTTCTTTGTAATTTTCTTTTCCCTATTTCAGTCAATGCATTCCTACAAAAATCTTCACAATACCAAGCATTTTATTTAATTTTTAAGATAACTTATTCTAAAGTTCATAGAACCAGATGTTTATTCTTAAATTTTATTCAACATTTGTTTGATAAAAATTATTCGGAAAGCATGGAGAAAACATTTAGGTGCTGCTGAGATTTGACCTCAGGATTTCCTGTTTACGAGACAGGCGCTTTAACCACTAAGCCACAGCACCAACGTTAATAGTAAGAAATGCATACATAATTTGTTGTTGATGATGAAAATGTGTTTCCTGCTATAAATTCTTCTTTATATGTATTGTAATCTTAAACACAAAAACATACTCAATCACTACGCAAGTATTAATATGTTTTGATAAACAGGTACTCTTATAAAACTCAATTTCATTTCTTAAATTCTTTAAAAAAAATCATGAAGGTATTAATATTGCTCAAATCTAGGTAGAAATTTCATCTACGTCTTTCTCATAGATATGTATTTTTTTCATTTTGCAATAACAGTATTCATTCTATAATCTTGAAAATACTTGTGTTTTTATAAGGTTTAAGATGATCTGTTCAACAGTAAGATGAATCAGAC
This sequence comes from Lissotriton vulgaris, assembly GCF_964263255.1. NCBI lineage: Eukaryota > Metazoa > Chordata > Amphibia > Caudata > Salamandridae > Lissotriton > Lissotriton vulgaris. The sequence goes on from NC_141700.1 coordinate 443,468,869, forward strand.
TTTTATATTTTAATTGTATCGGAATAAGACCTAATGAAAATGATTTGTTATATAACAATGAGAAAAGCAAGGCACTGCTGAGAGTTGAACTCAGGATCTCCTGTTTACTAGACAGGTGCTTTAACCAGCTAAGCCACAGCACCCACTTGATTCTTAAATTTGAAACACTTTTCTTTATGGTGTTCAAGAGAATATTGCTTTTTCACTTTCATATTCTTTTCTAAGTTCACACACTTCTCTACTCAAACACTTAAGATGAATGAAGACTCTTCATTTATTCAAAAACACCTCTCTAATTTGAAGTTTACCCTATTCATATCATTTTAAAATATACCTTGCTGAAGAATGGATTAGTTGAATTCAACAATAGAGTGATCATTCACCTCTATCTTGTTCTTTGTCATTTTCTTTTCCCTATTTCAGTCAATGCATTCCTATAAAAATCTTCACAATACCAAGCATTTTATTTAATTTTTAAGATAACTTATTCTAAAGTTCATAGAACCAGATGTTTATACTTAAATTGTATTCAACACTTGTTTGATGAAAATCATTCAGAAAGCATGGAGAAAACAGTTAAATGCTGCTGAGAATTGTACTCAGGATTTCCTGTTTACGAGACAGGAGCTTTAACCACTAAGCCACAGCACCAACAGTAATAGTAAAAAATGCATAAAGAATTTATTGTTAATGATGAAAATGTGTTTTCTGCTATAAATTCTTCTTTATATGTATTGTAATCTTAAACACGAAAAGATACTCAATCACTACGCAAGGATTAATATGTTTTAATAAACAGATACTCCTATAAAACCCAATTTCATTTCTTGAATTCTTTACAATTTTTTTTCATGAAGGTAATAATATTGCTCCAATCTAGGTAGACATTTCATCTACGTCTTTCTCATAGATATGTATTTTTTTCATTTTGCAATAACAGTATTCATTCTATAATCTTGAAAATACTTGGGTTTTTATAAGGGTAAAGATGATCTGTTCAACAGTAAGATGAATCAGACTTTTATATTTTAATTGTATCGGAATAAGACCTAATGAAAATGATTTGTTATATAACAATGAGAAAAGCACGGCACTGCTGAGAGTTGAACTCAGGATCTCCTGTAGACAGGCGCTTTAACCAGCTAAGGCACAGCACCCACTTGATTCTTTATTTTGAAACACTTTTCTTTATGGTGTTAAAGAGAATATTGCTTTTTCACTTTTATATTCTTTTCTAAGTTCACACACTTCTCTACTCAAACACTTAAGATGAATGAAGACTCTTCACTTATTCAAAAACACCTCTCTAATTTGAAGTTTACCCTATTCATATCATTTTAAAATATACCTTGCTGAAGAATGGATTAGTTGAATTCAACAATAGAGTGATCATTCACCTCTATCTTGTTCTTTGTCATTTTCTTTTCCCTATTTCAGTCAATGCATTCCTACAAAAATCTTCACAATACCAAGCATTTTATTTAATGTTTAGGATAACTTATTCTAAAGTTCATAGAACCAGATGTTTATTCTTAAATTGTATTCAACATTTGTTTGATGTAAATTATTCGGAAAGCATGGAGAAAGCAGTTAGGTTCTGCTGAGATTTGAACTCAGGATTACCTGTTTACAAGACAGGCGCTTTAACCACTAAGCCACAGCACCAACGTTAACAGTAAGAAATGCATAAATTATTCATTGTTGATGATGAAAATGTGTTTCCTGCTATAAATTCTTCTTTATATGTATTGTAATCTTAAACAGGAAAACATACTCAATCACTACGCAAGTATTAATATGTTTTAATAAACAGGTACTCTCATAAAACCCAATTTCATTTCTTGAATTCTTTACAATTTTTTTTCATGAAGGTAATAATATTGCTCCAATCTAGGTAGACATTTCATCTACGTCTTTCTCACAGATATGTATTTTTTTCATTTTGCAATAACAGTATTCATTCTATAATCTTGAAAATACTTGGGTTTTTATAAGGGTAAAGATGATCTGTTCAACAGTAAGATGAATCAGACTTTTATATTTTAATTGTATCGGAATAAGACCTAATGAAAATGATTTGTTATATATTACAATGAGAAAAGCAAGGCGCAGCTGAGATTTGAACTCAGGATCTCCTGTTTACTAGACAGGCACTTTAACCAGCTAAGCCACAGCACCCACTTGATTCTTAATTTTGAAACACTTTTCTTTATGGTGTTCAAGAGAAAATTGCTTTTTCACTTTCATATTCTTTTCTAAGTTCACACACTTCTCTACTCAAACACTTAAGATGAATGAAGACTCTTCACTTATTCAAAAACACCTCTCTAATTTGAAGTTTACCCTATTCATATCATTTTAAAATATTCCTTGCTGAAGAATGGATTTGTTGAATTCCACAAGAGAGTAATCATTCACCTCTATCTTGTTCTTTGTCATTTTCTTTTCCCTATTTCAGTCAATGCATGCCTACAAAAATCTTCACAATACCAAGCATTTTATTTAATTTTTAAGATAACTTATTCTAAAGTTCATAGAACCAGATGTTTATTCTTAAATTGTATTCAACATTTGTTTGATGAAAATTATTCGGAAAGCATGGAGAAAACATTTGGGTGCTGCTGAGATTTGAACTCAGGATTTTCTGTTTACGAGACAGGTGCTTTAACCACTAAGCCACAGCACCAACGTTAATAGTAAGAAATGCATACATAATTTATTGTTGATGATGAAAATGTGTTTCCTGCTATAAATTCTTCTTTATATGTATTGTAATCTTAAACACGAAAACATACTCAATCACTACGCAAGTATTAATATGTTTTGATAAACAGGTACTCTTATAAAACTCAATTTCATTTCTTGAATTCTTTTAAAAAAAATCATGAAGGTATTAATATTGCTCAAATCTTGGTAGAAATTTCATCTACGTCTTTCTCATAGATAAGTATTTTTTTCATTTGCAATAACAGTATTCATTCTATAATCTTGAAAATACTTGTGTTTTTATAAGGTTTAAGATGATCTGTTCAACAGTAAGATGAATCAGACTTTTATATTTTAATTGTATCGGAATAAGACCTAATGAAAATGATTTGTTATATAACAATGAGAAAAGCAAGGCACTGCTGAGAGTTGAACTCAGGATCGCCTGTTTACTAGACAGGCGCTTTAACCAGCTAAGCCACAGCACCCACTTGATTCTTAAATTTGAAACACTTTTCTTTATGGTGTTCAAGAGAATATTGCTTTTTCACTTTCATATTCTTTTCTAAGTTCACACACTTCTCTACTCAAACACTTAAGATGAATGAAGACTCTTCACTTATTCAAAAACACCTCTCTAATTTGAAGTTTACCCTATTCATATCATTTTAAAATATACCTTGCTGAAGAATGGATTAGTTGAATTCAACAATAGAGTGATCATTCACCTCTATCTTGTTCTTTGTCATTTTCTTTTCCCTATTTCAGTCAATGCATTCCTACAAAAATCTTCACAATACCAAGCATTTTATTTAATTTTTAAGATAACTTATTCTAAAGTTCATAGAACCAGATGGTTATTCTTAAATTGTATTCAACATTTGTTTGATGAAAATTATTCGGAAAGCATGGAGAAAACATTTAGGTGCTGCTGAGATTTGAACTCAGGATTTCCTGTTTACGAGACAGGCGCTTTAACCACTAAGCCACAGCAACAACGTTAATGGTAAGAAATGCATACATAATTTATTGTTGATGATGAAAATGTGTTTCCTGCTATAAATTCTTCTTTATATGTATTGTAATCTTAAACACGAAAACATACTCAATCACTACGCAAGTATTAATATGTTTTGATAAACAGGTACTCTTTTAAAACTCAATTTCATTTCTTGAATTCTTTAAAAAAAATCATGAAGGTATTAATATTGCTCAAATCTAGGTAGAAATTTCATCTACGTTTTCTCATAGATATGTATTTTTTCATTTTGCAATAACAGTATTCATTCTATAATCTTGAAAATACTTGTGTTTTTATAAGGTTTAAGATGATCTGTTCAACAGTAAGATGAATCAGACTTTTATATTTTAATTGTATCGGAATAAGACCTAATGAAAATGATTTGTTATATATTACAATGAGAAAAGCAAGGCGCTGCTGAGATTTGAACTCAGGATCTCCTGTTTACTAGACAGGCGCTTTAACCAGCTAAGCCACAGCACCCACTTGATTTTTAATTTTGAAACACTTTTCTTTATGGTGTTCAAGAGAATATTGCTTTTTCACTTTCATATTCTTTTCTAAGTTCACACACTTCTCAACTCAAACACTTAAGATGAATGAAGACTCTTCACTTATTCAAAAACACCTCTCTAATTTGAAGTTTACCCTATTCATATCATTTTAAAATATACCTTGCTGAAGAATGGATTAGTTGAATTCAACAATAGAGTGATCATTCACCTCTATCTTGTTCTTTGTAATTTTCTTTTCCCTATTTCAGTCAATGCATTCCTACAAAAATCTTCACAATACCAAGCATTTTATTTAATTTTTAAGATAACTTATTCTAAAGTTCATAGAACCAGATGTTTATTCTTAAATTGTATTCAACATTTGTTTGATAAAAATTATTCGGAAAGCATGGAGAAAACATTTAGGTGCTGCTGAGATTTGAACTCATGATTTCCTGTTTACGAGACAGGCGCTTTAACCACTAAGCCACAGCAACAACGTTAATGGTAAGAAATGCATACATAATTTATTGTTGATGATGAAAATGTGTTTCCTGCTATAAATTCTTCTTTATATGTATTGTAATCTTAAACACGAAAACATACTCAATCACTACGCAAGTATTAATATGTTTTGATAAACAGGTACTCTTATAAAACTCAATTTCATTTCTTGAATTGTTTAAAAAAAATCATGAAGGTATTAATATTGCTCAAATCTAGGTAGAAATTTCATCTACGTTTTCTCATAGATATGTATTTTTTCATTTTGCAATAACAGTATTCATTCTATAATCTTGAAAATACTTGTGTTTTTATAAGGTTTAAGATGATCTGTTCAACAGTAAGATGAATCAGACTTTTATATTTTAATTGTATCGGAATAAGACCTAATGAAAATGATTTGTTATATATTACAATGAGAAAAGCAAGGCGCTGCTGAGATTTGAACTCAAGATCTCCTGTTTACTAGACAGGCGCTTTAACCAGCTAAGCCACAGCACCCACTTGATTTTTAATTTTGAAACACTTTTCTTTATGGTGTTCAAGAGAATATTGCTTTTTCACTTTCATATTCTTTTCTAAGTTCACACACTTCTCAACTCAAACACTTAAGATGAATGAAGACTCTTCACTTATTCAAAAACACCTCTCTAATTTGAAGTTTACCCTATTCATATCATTTTAAAATATTCCTTGCTGAAGAATGGATTTGTTGAATTCCACAAGAGAGTGATCATTCACCTCTATCTTGTTCTTTGTAATTTTCTTTTCCCTATTTCAGTCAATGCATTCCTATAAAAATCTTCACAATACCAAGCATTTTATTAAATTTTTAAGATAACTTATTCTAAAGTTCATAGAACCAGATGTTTATACTTAAATTGTATTCAACACTTGTTTGATGAAAATCATTCGGAAAGCATGGAGAAAACAGTTAAATGCTGCTGAGAATTGAACTCAGGATTTCCTGTTTACGAGACAGGAGCTTTAACCACTAAGCCACAGCACCAACAGTATTAGTAAAAAATGCATAAAGAATTTATTGTTAATGATGAAAATGTGTTTTCTGCTATATATTCTTCTTTATATGTATTGTAATCTTAAACACGAAAAGATACTCAATCACTACGCAAGGATTAATATGTTTTAATAAACAGGTACTCCTATAAAACCCAATTTCATTTCTTGAATTTTTTACAATTTTTTTTCATGAAGGTAATAATATTGCTCCAATCTAGGTAGACATTTCATCTACGTCTTTCTCATAGATATGTATTTTTTTCATTTTGCAATAACAGTATTCATTCTATAATCTTGAAAATACTTGGGATTTTATAAGGTTAAAGATGATCTGTTCAACAGTAATATGAATCAGACTTTTATATTTTAATTGTATCGGAATAAGACCTAATGAAAATGATTTGTTATATAACAATGAGAAAAGCAAGGCACTGCAGAGAGTTGAACTCAGGATCTCCTGTAGACAGGTGCTTTAACCAGCTAAGCCACAGCACCCACTTGATTCTTTATTTTGAAACACTTTTCTTTATGGTGTTCAAGAGAATATTGCTTTTTCACTTTTATATTCTTTTCTAAGTTCACACACTTCTCTACTCAAACACTTAAGATGAATGAAGACTCTTCACTTATTCAAAAACACCTCTCTAATTTGAAGTTTACCCTATTCATATCATTTTAAAATATGCCTTGCTGAAGAATGGATTAGTTGAATTCAACAATAGAGTGATCATTCACCTCTATCTTGTTCTTTGTCATTTTCTTTTCCCTATTTCAGTCAATGCATTCCTACAAAAATCTTCACAATACCAAGCATTTTATTTAATGTTTAAGATAAATTATTCTAAAGTTCATAGAACCAGATGTTTATTCTTAAATTGTATTCAACATTTGTTTGATGAAAATTATTCAGAAAGCATGGAGAAAACATTTAGGTGCTGCTGAGATTTGAACTCAGGATTTCCTGTTTACGAGACAGGCGCTTTAACCACTAAGCCACAGCACCAACGTTAATAGTAAGAAATGCATACATAATTTATTGTTGATGATGAAAATGTGTTTCCTGCTATAAATTCTTCTTTATATGTATTGTAATCTTAAACACGAAAACATACTCAATCACAACGCAATTATTAATATGTTTTAATAAACAGGTACTCTTATAAAACACAATTTCATTTCTTGAATTCTTTACAATTTTTTTCATGAAGGTAATAATATTGCTCCAATCTAGGTAGACATTTCATCTACGTCTTTCTCATAGATATGTATTTTTTTCATTTTGCAATAACAGTATTCATTCTATAATCTTGAAAATACTTGGGTTTTTATAAGGTTAAAGATGATCTGTTCAACAGTAAGATGAATCAGACTTTTATATTTTAATTGTATCGGAATAAGACCTAATGAAAATGATTTGTTATATAACAATGAGAAAAGCAAGGCGCTGCTGAGATTTGAACTCAGGATCTCCTGTTTACTAGACAGGCGCTTTAACCAGCTAAGCCACAGCACCCACTTGATTCTTAAATTTGAAACACTTTTCTTTATGGTGTTCAAGAGAATATTGCTTTTTCACCTTCATATTCTTTTCTAAGTTCACACACTTCTCTACTCAAACACTTAAGATGAATGAAGACTCTTCACTTATTCAAAAACACCTCTCTAATTTGAAGTTTACCCTATTCCTATCATTTTAAAATATACCTTGCTGAAGAATGGATTAGTTGAATTCAACAATAGAGTGAACATTCACCTCTATCTTGTTCTTTGTCATTTTCTTATCCCTATTTCAGTCAATGCATTCCTACAAAAATCTTCACAATACCAAGCATTTTATTTAATTTTTAAGATAACTTATTCTAAAGTTCATAGAACCAGATGTTTATTCTTAAATTGTATTCAACATTTGTTTGATGAAAATTATTCAGAAAGCATGGAGAAAACAGTTATGTGCTGCTAAGAATTGAACTCAGGATTTCCTGTTTACGAGACAGGCGCTTTAACCACTAAGCCACAGCACCAACGTTAATAGTAAGAAATTCATACATAATTTATTGTTGATGATGAAAATGTGTTTCCTGCTATAAATTCTTCTTTATATGTATTGTAATCTTAAACACGAAAACATACTCAATCACTACGCAAGTATTAATATGTTTTAATAAACAGGTACTCTTATAAAACTCAATTTCATTTCTTGAATTCTTTACAATTTTTTTTCATGAAGGTAATAATATTGCTCCAATCTAGGTAGACATATCATCTACGTCTTTCTCATAGATATGTATTTTTTTCATTTTGCAATAACATTATTCATTCTATAATCTTGAAAATACTTGGGTTTTTATAAGGTTAAAGATGATCTGTACATCAGTAAGATGAATCAGACTTTTATATTTTAATTGTATCGGAATAAGACCTAATGAAAATGATTTGTTATATATTACAATGAGAAAAGCAAGGCGCTGCTGAGATTTGAACTCAGGATCTCCTGTTTACTAGACAGGCGCTTTAACCAGCTAAGCCACAGCACCTACTTGATTCTTAAATTTGAAACACTTTTCTTTATGGTGTTCAAGAGAATATTGCTTTTTCACTTTCATATTCTTTTCTAAGTTCACACACTTCTCTACTCAAACACTTAAGATGAATGAAGACTCTTCACTTATTCAAAAACACCTCTCTAATTTGAAGTTTACCCTATTCATATCATTTTAAAATATTCCTTGCTGAAGAATGGATTTGTTGAATTCCACAATAGAGTGATCATTCACCTCTATCTTGTTCTTTGTCATTTTCTTTTCCCTATTTCAGTCAATGCATTCCTACAAAAATCTTCACAATACCAAGCATTTTATTTCATTTTTAAGATAACTTATTCTAAAGTTCATAGAACCAGATGTTTATTCTTAAATTGTATTCAACATTTGTTTGATGAAAATTATTCGGAAAGCATGGAGAAAAGAGTTAGGTGCTGTTGAGATTTGAACTCAGGATTTCCTGATTACGAGACAGGCGCTTTAACCACTAAGCCACAGCACCAACGTTAATAGTAAGAAATTCATACATAATTTATTGTTGATGATGAAAATGTGTTTCCTGCTATAAATTCTTCTTTATGTGTATTGTAATCTTAAACACGAAAACATACTCAATCACTACGCAAGTATTAATATGTTTTAATAAACAGATACTCTTATAAAACTCAATTTCATTTCTTGAATTCTTTAAAAAAAAAAATCATGAAGGTATTAATATTGCTCAAATCTAGGTAGAAATTTCATCTACGTCTTTCTCATAGATATGTATTTTTTTTATTTGGCAATAACAGTATTCATTCTATAATCTTGAAAATACTTGTGTTTTTATAAGGTTTAAGATGATCTGTTCAACAGTAAGATGAATCAGACTTTTATATTTTAATTGTATCGGAATAAGACCTAATGAAAATGATTTGTTATATAACAATGAGAAAAGCAAGGCACAGCTCAGAGTTGAACTCAGGATCTCCTGTTTACTAGACAGGCGTTTTAACCAGCTAAGCCACAGCACCCACTTGATTCTTAATTTTGAAAACTTTTTCTTTATGGTGTTCAAGAGAATAATGTTTTTTCACTTTCATATTCTTTTCTAAGTTCACATACTTCTCTACTCAAACACTTAAGATGAATGAAGACTCTTCACTTATTCAAAAACACCTCTCTAATTTGAAGTTTACCCTATTCATATCATTTTAAAATATACCTTGCTGAAGAATGGATTAGTTGAATTCAACAATAGAGTGAACATTCACCTCTATCTTGTTCTTTGTCATTTTCTTATCCCTATTTCAGTCAATGCATTCCTACAAAAATCTTCACAATACCAAGCATTTTATTTAATTTTTAAGATAACTTATTCTAATGTTCATAGAACCAGATGTTTATTCTTACATTGTATTCAACATTTGTTTGATGAAAATTATTCAGAAAGCATGGAGAAAACAGTTAGGTGCTGCTGAGAATTGAACTCAGGATTTCCTGTTTACGAGACAGGCGCTTTAACCACTAAGCCACAGCACCAACGTTAATAGTAAGAAATGCATACATAATTTATTGTTGATGATGAAAATGTGTTTCCTGCTATAAATTCTTCTTTATATGTATTGTAATCTTAAACACGAAAACATACTCAATCACTACGCAAGTATTAATATGTTTTAATAAACAGGTACTCTTATAAAACTCAATTTCATTTCTTGAATCCTTTAAAAAAAAAATCATGAAGGTATTAATATTGTTTAAATCTAGGTAGAAATTTCATCTATTTCTTTCTCATAGATATGTATTTTTTTCATTTGGCAATAACAGTATTCATTCTATAATCTTGAAAATACTTGTGTTTTTATAAGGTTTAAGATGATCTGTTCAACAGTAAGATGAATCAGACTTTTATATTTTAATTGTATCGGAATAAGACCTAATAAAAATGATTTGTTATATAACAATGAGAAAAGCAATTCACTGCTGAGAGTTGAACTCAGGATCTCCTGTTTACTAGACAGGCGCTTTAACCAGCTAAGCCACAGCATCCACTTGATTCTTAACTTTGAAAAACTTTTCTTTATGGTGTTCAAGAGAATATTGCTTTTTCACTTTCATATTCTTTTCTAAGTTCACACACTTCTCTACTCAAACACTTAAGATGAATGAAGACTCCTCACTTATTCAAAAACACCTCTCTAATTTGAAGTTTACCCTATTCATATCATTTTAAAATATACCTTGCTGAAGAATGGATTAGTTGGATTCAACAATAGAGTGATCATTCACCTCTATCTTGTTCTTTGTCATATTCTTTTCCCTATTTCAGTCAATGCATTCCTACAAAAATCTTCACAATACCAAGCATTTTATTTCATTTTTAAGATAACTTATTCTAAAGTTCATAGAACCAGATGTTTATTCTTAAATTGTATTCAACATTTGTTTGATGAAAGTTATTCGGAAAGCATGGAGAAAAGAGTTAGGTGCTGTTGAGATTTGAACTCAGGATTTCCTGATTACGAGACAGGCGCTTTAACCACTAAGCCACAGCACCAACGTTAATAGTAAGAAATGCATACATAATTTATTGTTGATGATGAAAATGTGTTTCCTGCTATAAATTCTTCTTTATATGTATTGTAATCTTAAACACGAAAACATACTCAATCACTACGCAAGTATTAATATGTTTTAATAAACAGGTACTCTTATAAAACTCAATTTCATTTCTTGAATCCTTTAAAAAAAAATCATGAAGGTATTAATATTGTTTAAATCTAGGTAGAAATTTCATCTATTTCTTTCTCATAGATATGTATTTTTTTCATTTGGCAATAACAGTATTCATTCTATAATCTTGAAAATACTTGTGTTTTTATAGGGTTTAAGATGATCTGTTCAACAGTAAGATGAATCAGACTTTTATATTTTAATTGTATCGGAATAAGACCTAATAAAAATGATTTGTTATATAACAATGAGAAAAGCAATTCACTGCTCAGAGTTGAACTCAGGATCTCCTGTTTACTAGACAGGCGCTTTAACCAGCTAAGCCACAGCATCCACTTGATTCTTAACTTTGAAAAACTTTTCTTTATGGTGTTCAAGAGAATATTGCTTTTTCACTTTCATATTCTTTTCTAAGTTCACACACTTCTCTACTCAAACACTTAAGATGAATGAAGACTCCTCACTTATTCAAAAACACCTCTCTAATTTGAAGTTTACCCTATTCATATCATTTTAAAATATACCTTGCTGAAGAATGGATTAGTTGAATTCAACAATAGAGTGATCATTCACCTCTATCTTGTTCTTTGTCATATTCTTTTCCCTATTTCAGTCAATGCATTCCTACAAAAATCCTCACAATACCAAGCATTTTATTTAATTTTTAAGATAACTTATTCTAAAGTTCATAGAACCAGATGTTTATTCTTAAATTGTATTCAACATTTGTTTGATGAAAGTTATTCGGAAAGCATGGAGAAAAGAGTTAGGTGCTGTTGAGATTTGAACTCAGGATTTCCTGATTACGAGACAGGCGCTTTAACCACTAAGCCACAGCACCAACGCTAATAGTAATAAATGCATACATAATTTATTGTTGATGATGAAAATGTGTTTCCTGCTATAAATTCTTCTTTATATGTATTGTAATCTTAAACACGAAAACATACTCAATCACTACGCAAGTATTAATATGTTTTAATAAACAGGTACTCTTATAAAACTCAATTTCATTTCTTGAATTCTTTAAAAAAAAAATCATGAAGGTATTAATATTGCTCAAATCTAGGTAGAAATTTCATCTACGTCTTTCTCATAGATATGTATTTTTTTTATTTGGCAATAACAGTATTCATTCTATAATATTGAAAATACTTGTGTTTTTATAAGGTTTAAGATGATCTGTTCAACAGTAAGATGAATCAGACTTTTATATTTTAATTGTATCGGAATAAGACCTAATGAAAATGATTTGTTATATAACAATGAGAAAAGCAAGGCACAGCTCAGAGTAGAACTCAGGATCTCCTGTTTACTAGTCAGGCGTTTTAACCAGCTAAGCCACAGCACCCACTTGATTCTTAATTTTGAAAACGTTTTCTTTATGGTGTTCAAGAGAATAATGCTTTTTCACTTTCATATTCTTTTCTAAGTTCACACACTTCTCTACTCATAAACTTAAGATGAATGAAGACTCTTCACTTATTCAAAAACACCTCTCTAATTTGAAGTTTACCCTATTCATATCATTTTAAAATATACCTTGCTGAAGTATGGATTAGTTGAATTCAACAATAGAGTGATCATTCACCTCTATCTTGTTCTTTGTCATTTTCTTTTCCCTATTTCAATCAATGCATTCCTACAAAAATCTTCACAATACCAAGTATTTTATTTAATTTTTAAGATAACTTATTCTAAAGTTCATAGAACCAGATGTTTATACTTAAATTGTATTCAACACTTGTTTGATGAAAATTATTCGGAAAGCATGAAGAAAACAGTTAAATGCTGCTGAGATTTGAACTCAGGATTTCCCGTTTACGAGATAGGAGCTTTAACCACTTAGCCACAGCACCAACGGTAATAGTAAAAAATGCATAAATAATTTATTGTTGATGATGAAAATGTGTTTTCTGCTATAAATTCTTCTTTATATGTATTGTAATCTTAAACACGAAAAGATACTCAATCACTTCACAAGGATTCCTATGTTTTAATAAACAGGTACTCTTATAAAACCCAATTTCATTTCTTGAATTCTTTACAATTTCTTTTCATGAAGGTAATAATATTGCTCCAATCTTGGTAGACATTTCATCTACGTCTTTCTCATAGATATGTACTTTTTTTCATTTTGCAATAACAGTATTCATTCTATAATCTTGAAAATACCTGGGTTTTTATAAGGTTAAAGGTGATCTGTTCAACAGTAATATGAATCAGACTTTTATATTTTAATTGTATCGGAATAAGACCTAATGAAAATGATTTGTTATATAACAATGAGAAAAGCAAGGCACTGCTGAGAGATGAACTCAGGATCTCCTGTTTACTAGACAGGTGCTTTAACCAGCTAAGCCACAGCACCCACTTGATTCTTCAATTTGAAACACTTTTCTTTATGGTTTTCAAGAGAATATTGCTTTTTCACTTTCATATTCTTTTCTAAGTTCACACACTTCTCTACTCAAACACTTAAGATGAATGAAGACTCTTCACTTATTCAAAAACACCTCTCTAATTTGAAGTTTACCCTATTCATATCATTTTAAAATATACCTTGCTGAAGAATGGATTAGTTGAATTCAACAATAGAGTGATCATTCACCTCTATCTTGTTCTTTGTCATTTTCTTTTCCCTATTTCAGTCAATGCATTCCTACAAAAATCTTCACAATACCAAGCATTTTATTTAATGTTTAAGATAACTTATTCTAAAGATCATAGAACCAGATGTTTATTCTTAAATTGTATTCAACATTTGTTTGATGAAAATTATTCGGAAAGCATGGAGAAAACATTTAGGTGCTGCTGAGATTTGAACTCAGGATTTCCTGTTTACGAGACAGGCGCTTTAACCACTAAGCCACAGCACCAACGTTAATAGTAAGAAATGCATACATAATTTATTGTTGATGATGAAAATGTGTTTCCTGCTATAAATTCTTCTTTATATGTATTGTAATCTTAAACACGAAAACATACTCAATCACTACGCAAGTATTAATATGTTTTAATAAACAGGTACTCTTATAAAACCCAATTTCATTTCTTGAATTCTTTACAATTTTTTTCATGAAGGTAATAATATTGCTCCAATCTAGGTAGATATTTCATCTACGTCTTTCTCATAGATATGTATTTTTTTCATTTTGCAATAACAGTATTCATTCTATAATCTTGAAAATACTTGGGTTTTTATAAGGTTAAAGATGCTCTGTTCAACAGTAAGATGAATCGGACTTTTATATTTTAATTGTATCGGAATAAGACCTAATGAAAATGATTTGTTATATAACAATAAGAAAAGCAAGGCGCTGCTGAGATTTGAACTCAGGATCTCCTGTTTACTAGACAGGCGCTTTAACCAGCTAAGCCACAGCACCCACTTGATTCTTAAATTTGAAACACTTTTCTTTATGGTGTTCAAGAGAATATTGCTTTTTCACTTTCATATTCTTTTCTAAGTTCACACACTTCTCTACTCAAACACTTAAGATGAATGAAGACTCTTCACTTATTCAAAAACACCTCTCTAATTTGAAGTTTACCCTATTCATATCATTTTAAAATATACCTTGCTGAAGAATGGATTAGTTGAATTCAACAATAGAGTGAACATTCACCTCTATCTTGTTCTTTGTCATTTTCTTATCCCTATTTCAGTCAATGCATTCCTACAAAAATCCTCACAATACCAAGCATTTTATTAAATTTTTAAGATAACTTATTCTAAAGTTCATAGAACCAGATGTTTATACTTAAATTGTATTCAACACTTGTTTGATGAAAATTATTCGGAAAGCATGGAGAAAACAGTTAAATGCTGCTGAGAATTGAACTCAGGATTTCCTGTTTACGAGACAGGAGCTTTAACCACTAAGCCACAGCACCAACAGTAATAGTAAAAAATGCATAAAGAATGTATTGTTAATGATGAAAATTTGTTTTCTGCTATAAATTCTTCTTTATATGTATTGTAATCTTAAACAAGTAAAGATACTCAATCACTACGCAAGGATTATTATGTTTTAATAAAAAGGTACTCTTATAAAACCCAATTCCATTTCTTGAATTCTTTACAATTTTTTTTCATGAAGGAAATAATATTGCTCCAATCTAGGTAGACATTTCATCTACGTCTTTCTCATAGATATGTCTTTTTTTCATTTTGCAATAACAGTATTCATTCTATAATCTTGAAAATACTTGGGTTTTTATAAGGTTAAAGATGATCTGTTCAACAGTAAGATGAATCAGACTTTTTTATTTTAATATTATCGGAATAAGACCTAATGAAAATGATTTGTTATATAACAATGAGAAAAGCAAGGCACTGCTCAGAGTTGAACTCAGGATCTCCTGTTTACTAGACAGGCGCTTTAACCAGCTAAGCCACAGCACCCACTTGATTCTTTATTTTGAAACACTTTTCTTTATGGTGTTCAAGAGAATATTGCTTTTTCACTTTCATATTCTTTTCTAAGTTCACACACTTCTCTACTCAAACACTTAAGATGAATGAAGACTCTTCACTTATTCAAAAACACCTCTCTAATTTGAAGTTTACCCTATTCATATCATTTTAAAATATCCCTTGCTGAAGAATGGATTAGTTGAATTCAACAATAGAGTGATCATTCACCTCTATCTTGTTCTTTGTCATTTTCTTTTCCCTATTTCAGTCAATGCATTCCTACAAAAATCTTCACAATACCAAGCATTTTATTTAATGTTTAAGATAACTTATTCTAAAGTTCATAGATCCAGATGTTTATTTTTAAATTGTATTCAACATTTGTTGGATGTAAATTATTCGGAAAGCATGGAGAAAACAGTTAGGTTCTGCTGAGATTTGAACTCAGGATTTCCTGTTTATGAGAAAGGCGCTTTAACCACTAAGCCACAGCACCAACGTTAATTGTAAGCAATGCATAAATTATTCATTGTTGATGGTGAAAATGTGTTTCCTGCTATAAATTCTTCTTTATATGTATTGTAATCTTAAACAGGAAAACATACTCAATCACTACGCAAGTATTAATATGTTTTAATAAACAGGTACTCTTATAAAACCCAATTTCATTTCTTGAATTCTTTACCATTTTTTTTCATGAAGGTAATAATATTACTCCAATCTAGGTAGACATTTCATCGACGTCTTTCTCATAGATATGTATTTTTTTCATTTTGCAATAACATTATTCATTCTATAATCTTGAAAATACTTGGGTTTTTATAAGGTTAAAGATGATCTGTTCAACAGTAAGATGAATCAGACTTTTATATTTTAATTGTATCGGAATAAGACCTAATGAAAATGATTTGTTATATCTTACAATGAGAAAAGCAAGGCACTGCTGAGATTTGAACTCAGGATCTCCTGTTTACTAGACAGGCGCTTTAACCAGCTAAGCCACAGCACCCACTTGATTCTTAACTTTGAAACACTTTTCTTTATGGTGTTCAAGAGAATATTGCTTTTTCTCTTTCATATTCTTTTCTAAGTTCACACACTTCTCTACTCAAACACTTAAGATGAATGAAGACTCTTCACTTATTCAAAAACACCTCTCTAATTTGAAGCTTACCCTATTCATATCATTTTAAAGTATACCTTGCTGAAGAATGGATTAGTTGAATTCAACAATAGAGTGATCATTCACCTGTATCTTGTTCTTTGTCATTTTCTTTTCCCTATTTCAGTCAATGCATTCCTACAAAAATCTTCTCAATACCAAGCATTTTATTTAATTTTTAAGATAACTTATTCTAAAGTTCATAGAACCAGATGTTTATTCTTAAATTGTATTCATCATTTGTTTGATGAAAATTATTCGGAAAGCATGGAGAAAACAGTTAGGTGCTGTTGAGATTTGAACTCAGGATTTCCTGTTTACGAGACAGGCGCTTTAACCACTAAGCCACAGCACCAACATTAATAGTAAGAAATGCATACATAATTTATTGTTGATGATGAAAATGTGTTTCCTGCTATAAATTCTTCTTTATATGTATTCTAATCTTAAACACGAAAACATACTCAATCACTACGCAAGTATTAATATGTTTTAATAAACAGGTACTCTTATAAAACTCAATTTCATTTCTTGAATTCTTTAAAAAAAAAATCATGAAGGTATTAATATTGCTCAAATCTAGGTAGAAATTTCATCTACGTCTTTCTCATAGATATGTATTTTTTTCATTTGGCAATAACAGTATTCATTCTATAATCTTGAAAATACGTGTGTTTTTATAAGGTTTAAGATGATCTGTTCAACAGTAAGATGAATCAGACTTTTATATTTTAATTGTATCGGAATAAGACCTAATGAAAATGATTTGTTATATAACAATGAGAAAATCAAGGCACTGCTGAGCGTTGAACTCAGGATCTCCTGTTTACTAGACAGGCGCTTTAACCAGCTAAGCCACAGCACCCATTTGATTCTTAAATTTGAAACACTTTTCTTTATGGTGTTCAAGAGAATATTGCTTTTTCACTTTCATATTCTTTTCTAAGTTCACACACTTCTCTACTCAAACACTTAAGATGAATGAAGACTCTTCACTTATTCAAAAACACCTCTCTAATTTGAAGTTTACCCTATTCATATCATTTTAAAATATTCCTTGCTGAAGAATGGATTTGTTGAATTCCACAATAGAGTGATCATTCACCTCTATCTTGTTCTTTGTCATTTTCTTTTCCCTATTTCAGTCAATGCATTCCTACAAAAATCTTCACAATACCAAGCATTTTATTTCATTTTTAAGATAACTTATTCTAAAGTTCATAGAACCAGATGTTTATTCTTAAATTGTATTCAACATTTGTTTGATGAAAGTTATTCGGAAAGCATGGAGAAAAGAGTTAGGTGCTGTTGAGATTTGAACTCAGGATTTCCTGATTACGAGACAGGCGCTTTAACCACTAAGCCACAGCACCAACGCTAATAGTAATAAATGCATACATAATTTATTGTTGATGATGAAAATGTGTTTCCTGCTATAAATTCTTCTTTATATGTATTGTAATCTTAAACACGAAAACATACTCAATCACTACGCAAGTATTAATATGTTTTAATAAACAGGTACTCTTATAAAACTCAATTTCATTTCTTGAATTCTTTAAAAAAAAATCATGAAGGTATTAATATTGCTCAAATCTAGGTAGAAATTTCATCTACGTCTTTCTCATAGATATGTATTTTTTTTATTTGGCAATAACAGTATTCATTCTATAATCTTGAAAATACTTGTGTTTTTATAAGGTTTAAGATGATCTGTTCAACAGTAAGATGAATCAGACTTTTATATTTTAATTGTATCGGAATAAGACCTAATGAAAACGATTTGTTATATAACAATGAGAAAAGAAAGGCACAGCTCAGAGTTGAACTCAGGATCTCCTGTTTACTAGACAGGTGTTTTAACCAGCTAAGCCACAGCACCCACTTGATTCCTAATTTTGAAAACTTTTTCTTTATGGTGTTCAAGAGAATAATGCTTTTTCACTTTCATATTCTTTTCTAAGTTCACACACTTCTCTACTCATAAACTTAAGATGAATGAAGACTCTTCACTTATTCAAAAACACCTCTCTAATTTGAAGTTTACCCTATTCATATCATTTTAAAATATACCTTGCTGAAGAATGGATTAGTTGAATTCAACAATAGAGTGAACATTCACCTGTATCTTGTTCTTTGTCATTTTCTTATCCCTATTTCAGTCAATGCATTCCTACAAAAATCTTCACAATACCAAGCATTTTATTTAATTTTTAAGATAACTTATTCTAAAGTTCATAGAACCAGATGTTTATTCTTAAATTGTATTCAACATTTGTTTGATGAAAATTATTCGGAAAGCATGGAGAAAAGAGTTAGGTGCTGTTGAGATTTGAACTCAGGATTTCCTGATTACGAGACAGGCGCTTTAACCACTAAGCCACAGCACCAACGTTAATAGTAAGAAATGCATACATAATATATTGTTGATGATGAAAATGTGTTTCCTGCTATAAATTCTTCTTTATGTGTATTGTAATCATAAACACGAAAACATACTCAATCACTACGCAAGTATTAATATGTTTTAATAAACAGGTACTCTTATAAAACTCAATTTCATTTCTTGAATTCTTTAAAAAAAAAATCATGAAGGTATTAATATTGCTCAAATCTAGGTAGAAATTTCATCTACGTCTTTCTCATAGATATGTATTTTTTTTATTTGGCAATAACAGTATTCATTCTATAATCTTGAAAATAAAAATACTTGTGTTTTTATAAGGTTTAAGATGATCTGTTCAACAGTAAGATGAATCAGACTTTTATATTTTAATTGTATCGGAATAAGACCTAATGAAAATGATTTGTTATATATCAATGAGAAAAGCAAGGCACAGCTCAGAGTTGAACTCAGGATCTCCTGTTTACTAGACAGGCGTTTTATTCAGCTAAGCCACAGCACCCACTTGATTCTTAATTTTGAAAACTTTTTTTTTATGGTGTTCAAGAGAATAATGTTTTTTCACTTTCATATTCTTTTCTAAGTTCACACACTTCTCTACTCAAACACTTAAGATGAATGAAGACTCTTCACTTATTCAAAAACACCTCTCTAATTTGAAGTTTACCCTATTCATATCATTTTAAAATATACCTTGCTGAAGAATGGATTAGTTGAATTCAACAATAGAGTGAACATTCACCTCTATCTTGTTCTTTGTCATTTTCTTATCCCTATTTCAGTCAATGCATTCCTACAAAAATCTTCACAATACCAAGCATTTTATTTAATTTTTAAGATAACTTATTCTAAAGTTCATAGAACCAGATGTTTATACTTAAATTGTATTCAACACTTGTTTGATGAAAATTATTCGGAAAGCATGAAGAAAACAGTTAAATGCTGCTGAGATTTGAACTCAGGATTTCCTGTTTACGAGATAGGAGCTTTAACCACTTAGCCACAGCACCAACGGTAATAGTAAAAAATGCATAAATAATTTATTGTTGATGATGAAAATGTGTTTTCTGCTATAAATTCTTCTTTATATGTATTGTAATCTTAAACACGAAAACATACTCAATCACTACGCAAGTATTAATATGTTTTAATAAACAGGTACTCTTATAAAACTCAATTTCATTTCTTGAATTCTTTAAAAAAAAAATCATGAAGGTATTAATATTGCTCAAATCTAGGTAGAAATTTCATCTACGTCTTTCTCATAGATATGTATTTTTTTTATTTGGCAATAACAGTATTCATTCTATAATCTTGAAAATAAAAATACTTGTGTTTTTATAAGGTTTAAGATGATCTGTTCAACAGTAAGATGAATCAGACTTTTATATTTTAATTGTATCGGAATAAGACCTAATGAAAATGATTTGTTATATATCAATGAGAAAAGCAAGGCACAGCTCAGAGTTGAACTCAGGATCTCCTGTTTACTAGACAGGCGTTTTATTCAGCTAAGCCACAGCACCCACTTGATTCTTAATTTTGAAAACTTTTTTTTTATGGTGTTCAAGAGAATAATGTTTTTTCACTTTCATATTCTTTTCTAAGTTCACACACTTCTCTACTCAAACACTTAAGATGAATGAAGACTCTTCACTTATTCAAAAACACCTCTCTAATTTGAAGTTTACCCTATTCATATCATTTTAAAATATACCTTGCTGAAGAATGGATTAGTTGAATTCAACAATAGAGTGAACATTCACCTCTATCTTGTTCTTTGTCATTTTCTTATCCCTATTTCAGTCAATGCATTCCTACAAAAATCTTCACAATACCAAGCATTTTATTTAATTTTTAAGATAACTTATTCTAAAGTTCATAGAACCAGATGTTTATACTTAAATTGTATTCAACACTTGTTTGATGAAAATTATTCGGAAAGCATGAAGAAAACAGTTAAATGCTGCTGAGATTTGAACTCAGGATTTCCTGTTTACGAGATAGGAGCTTTAACCACTTAGCCACAGCACCAACGGTAATAGTAAAAAATGCATAAATAATTTATTGTTGATGATGAAAATGTGTTTTCTGCTATAAATTCTTCTTTATATGTATTGTAATCTTAAACACGAAAAGATACTCAATCACTTCACAAGGATTCATATGTTTTAATAAACAGGTACTCTTATAAAACCCAATTTCATTTCTTGAATTCTTTACAATTTTTTTTCATGAAGGTAATAATATTGCTCCAATCTTGGTAGACATTTCATCTACGTCTTTCTCATAGATATGTACTTTTTTTCATTTTGCAATAACAGTATTCATTCTATAATCTTGAAAATACCTGGGTTTTTATAAGGTTAAAGGTGATCTGTTCAACAGTAATATGAATCAGACTTTTATATTTTAATTGTATCGGAATAAGACCTAATGAAAATGATTTGTTATATAACAATGAGAAAAGCAAGGCACTGCTGAGAGATGAACTCAGGATCTCCTGTTTACTAGACAGGTGCTTTAACCAGCTAAGCCACAGCACCCACTTGATTCTTAAATTTGAAACACTTTTCTTTATGGTTTTCAAGAGAATATTGCTTTTTCACTTTCATATTCTTTTCTAAGTTCACACACTTCTCTACTCAAACACTTAAGATGAATGAAGACTCTTCACTTATTCAAAAACACCTCTCTAATTTGAAGTTTACCCTATTCATATCATTTTAAAATATACCTTGCTGAAGAATGGATTAGTTGAATTCAACAATAGAGTGATCATTCACCTCTATCTTGTTCTTTGTCATTTTCTTTTCCCTATTTCAGTCAATGCATTCCTACAAAAATCTTCACAATACCAAGCATTTTATTTAATTTTTAAGATAAATTATTCTAAAGTTCATAGAACCAGATGTTTATTCTTAAATTGTATTCAACATTTGTTTGATGAAAATTATTCGGAAAGCATGGAGAAAACATTTAGGTGCTGCTGAGATTTGAACTCAGGATTTCCTGTTTACGAGACAGGCGCTTTAACCACTAAGCCACAGCACCAACGTTAATAGTAAGAAATGCATACATAATTTATTGTTGATGATAAAAATGTGTTTCCTGCTATAAATTCTTCTTTATATGTATTGTAATCTTAAACACGAAAACATACTCAATCACTACGCAATTATTAATATGTTTTAATAAACAGGTACTCTTATAAAACCCAATTTCATTTCTTGAATTCTTTACAATTTTTTTCATGAAGGTAATAATATTGCTCCAATCTAGGTAGACATTTCATCTACGTCTTTCTCATAGATATGTATTTTTTTCATTTTGCAATAACAGTATTCATTCTATAATCTTGAAAATACTTGGGTTTTTATAAGGTTAAAGATGATCTGTTCAACAGTAAGATGAATCAGACTTTTATATTTTAATTGTATCGGAATAAGACCTAATGAAAATGATTTGTTATATAACAATGAGAAAAGCAAGGCGCTGCTGAGATTTGAACTCAGGATCTCCTGTTTACTAGACAGGCACTTTAACCAGCTAAGCCACAGCACCCACTTGATTCTTAAATTTGAAACACTTTTCTTTATGGTGTTCAAGAGAATATTGCTTTTTCACTTTCATATTCTTTTCTAAGTTCACACACTTCTCTACTCAAACACTTAAGATGAATGAAGACTCTTCACTTATTCAAAAACACCTCTCTAATTTGAAGTTTACCCTATTCCTATCATTTTAAAATATACCTTGCTGAAGAATGGATTAGTTGAATTCAACAATAGAGTGAACATTCACCTCTATCTTGTTCTTTGTCATTTTCTTATCCCTATTTCAGTCAATGCATTCCTACAAAAATCTTCACAATACCAAGCATTTTATTTAATTTTTAAGATAACTTATTCTAAAGTTCATAGAACCAGATGTTTATTCTTAAATTGTATTCAACATTTGTTTGATGAAAATTATTCAGAAAGCATGGAGAAAACAGTTATGTGCTGCTGAGAATTGAACTCAGGATTTCCTGTTTACAAGACAGGCGCTTTAACCACTAAGCCACAGCACCAACGTTAATAGTAAGAAATGCATACATAATTTATTGTTGATGATGAAAATGTGTTTCCTGCTATAAATTCTTCTTTATATGTATTGTAATCTTAAACACGAAAACATACTCAATCACTACGCAAGTATTAATATGTTTTAATAAACAGGTACTCTTATAAAACTCAATTTCATTTCTTGAATTCTTTACAATTTTTTTTCATGAAGGTAATAATATTGCTCCAATCTAGGTAGACATATCATCTACGTCTTTCTCATAGATATGTATTTTTTTCATTTTGCAATAACATTATTCATTCTATAATCTTGAAAATACTTGGGTTTTTATAAGGTTAAAGATGATCTGTACATCAGTAAGATGAATCAGACTTTTATATTTTAATTGTATCGGAATAAGACCTAATGAAAATGATTTGTTATATATTACAATGAGAAAAGCAAGGCGCTGCTGAGATTTGAACTCAGGATCTCCTGTTTACTAGACAGGTGCTTTAACCAGCTAAGCCACAGCACCCACTTGATTCTTAAATTTGAAACACTTTTCTTTATGGTGTTCAAGAGAATATTGCTTTTTCACTTTCATATTCTTTTCTAAGTTCACACACTTCTCTACTCAAACACTTAAGATGAATGAAGACTCTTCACTTATTCAAAAACACCTCTCTAATTTGAAGTTTACCCTATTCATATCATTTTAAAATATTCCTTGCTGAAGAATGGATTTGTTGAATTCCACAATAGAGTGATCATTCACCTCTATCTTGTTCTTTGTCATTTTCTTTTCCCTATTTCAGTCAATGCATTCCTACAAAAATCTTCACAATACCAAGCATTTTATTTCATTTTTAAGATAACTTATTCTAAAGTTCATAGAACCAGATGTTTATTCTTAAATTGTATTCAACATTTGTTTGATGAAAATTATTCGGAAAGCATGGAGAAAAGAGTTAGGTGCTGTTGAGATTTGAACTCAGGATTTCCTGATTACGAGACAGGCGCTTTAACCACTAAGCCACAGCACCAACATTAATAGTACGAAATGCACACATAATTTATTGTTGATGATGAAAATGTGTTTCCTGCTATAAATTCTTCTTTATATGTATTGTAATCTTAAACACGAAAACATACTCAATCACTACGCAAGTATTAATATGTTTTAATAAACAGGTACTCTTATAAAACTCAATTTCATTTCTTGAATTCTTTAAAAAAAAAAATCATGAAGGTATTAATATTGCTCAAATCTAGGTAGAAATTTCATCTACGTCTTTCTCATAGATATGTATTTTTTTTATTTGGCAATAACAGTATTCATTCTATAATCTTGAAAATACTTGTGTTTTTATAAGGTTTAAGATGATCTGTTCAACAGTAAGATGAATCAGACTTTTATATTTTAATTGTATCGGAATAAGACCTAATGAAAATGATTTGTTATATAACAATGAGAAAAGCAAGGCACAGCTCAGAGTTGAACTCAGGATCTCCTGTTTACTAGACAGGCGTTTTAACCAGCTAAGCCACAGCACCCACTTGATTCTTAATTTTGAAAACTTTTTCTTCATGGTGTTCAAGAGAATAATGTTTTTTCACTTTCATATTCTTTTCTAAGTTCACATACTTCTCTACTCAAACACTTAAGATGAATGAAGACTCTTCACTTATTCAAAAACACCTCTCTAATTTGAAGTTTACCCTATTCATATCATTTTAAAATATACCTTGCTGAAGAATGGATTAGTTGAATTCAACAATAGAGTGAACATTCACCTCTATCTTGTTCTTTGTCATTTTCTTATCCCTATTTCAGTCAATGCATTCCTACAAAAATCTTCACAATACCAAGCATTTTATTTAATTTTTAAGATAACTTATTCTAATGTTCATAGAACCAGATGTTTATTCTTAAATTGTATTCAACATTTGTTTGATGAAAATTATTCAGAAAGCATGGAGAAAACAGTTAGGTGCTGCTGAGAATTGAACTCAGAATTTCCTGTTTACGAGACAGGCGCTTTAACCACTAAGCCACAGCACCAACGTTAATAGTAAGAAATGCATACATAATTTATTGTTGATGATGAAAATGTGTTTCCTGCTATAAATTCTTCTTTATATGTATTGTAATCTTAAACACGAAAACATACTCAATCACTACGCAAGTATTAATATGTTTTAATAAACAGGTACTCTTATAAAACTCAATTTCATTTCTTGAATCCTTTAAAAAAAAAATCATGAAGGTATTAATATTGCTCAAATCTAGGTAGAAATTTCATCTATTTCTTTCTCATAGATATGTATTTTTTTCATTTGGCAATAACAGTATTCATTCTATAATCTTGAAAATACTTGTGTTTTTATAAGGTTTAAGATGATCTGTTCAACAGTAAGATGAATCAGACTTTTATATTTTAATTGTATCGGAATAAGACCTAATAAAAATGATTTGTTATATAACAATGAGAAAAGCAATTCACTGCTGAGAGTTGAACTCAGGATCTCCTGTTTACTAGACAGGCGCTTTAACCAGCTAAGCCACAGCATACACTTGATTCTTAACTTTGAAAAACTTTTCTTTATGGTGTTCAAGAGAATATTGCTTTTTCACTTTCATATTCTTTTCTAAGTTCACACACTTCTCTACTCAAACACTTAAGATGAATGAAGACTCCTCACTTATTCAAAAACACCTCTCTAATTTGAAGTTTACCCTATTCATATCATTTTAAAATATACCTTGCTGAAGAATGGATTAGTTGAATTCAACAATAGAGTGATCATTCACCTCTATCTTGTTCTTTGTCATATTCTTTTCCCTATTTCAGTCAATGCATTCCTACAAAAATCCTCACAATACCAAGCATTTTATTTAATTTTTAAGATAACTTATTCTAAAGTTCATAGAACCAGATGTTTATACTTAAATTGTATTCAACATTTGTTTGATGAAAATTATTCGGAAAGCATGGAGAAAACATTTAGGTGCTGCTGAGATTTGAACTCAAGATTTCCTGTTTACGAGACAGGCGCTTTAACCACTAAGCCACAGCACCAACGTTAATAGTAAGAAATGCATACATAATTTATTGTTGATGATGAAAATGTGTTTCCTGCTATAAATTCTTCTTTATATGTATTGTAATCTTAAACACGAAAACATACTCAATCACTACGCAAGTATTAATATGTTTTAATAAACAGGTACTCTTATAAAACCCAATTTCATTTCTTGAATTCTTTACAATTTTTTTCATGAAGGTAATAATATTGCTCCAATCTAGGTAGACATTTCATCTATGTCTTTCTCATAGATATGTATTTTTTTCATTTTGCAATAACATTATTCATTCTATAATCTTGAAAATACTTGGGTTTTTATAAGGTTAAAGATGATCTGTTCATCAGTAAGATGAATCAGACTTTTATATTTTAATTGTATCGGAATAAGACCTAATGAAAATGATTTGTTATATATTACAATGAGAAAAGCAAGGCCATGCTGAGATTTGAACTCAGGATCTCCTGTTTACTAGACAGGCGCTTTAACCAGCTATGCCACAGCACCAACTTGATTCTTAAATTTGAAACACTTTTCTTTATGGTGTTCAAGAGAATATTGCTTTTTCACTTTCATATTCTTTTCTAAGTTCACACACTTCTCTACTCAAACACTTAAGATGAATGAAGACTCTTCACTTATTCAAAAACACCTCTCTAATTTGAAGTTTACCCTATTCATATCATTTTAAAATATTCCTTGCTGAAGAATGGATTTGTTGAATTCCACAATAGAGTGATCATTCACCTCTATCTTGTTCTTTGTCATTTTCTTTTCCCTATTTCAGTCAATGCATTCCTACAAAAATCTTCACAATACCAAGCATTTTATTTCATTTTTAAGATAACTTATTCTAAAGTTCATAGAACCAGATGTTTATTCTTAAATTGTATTCAACATGTGTTTGATGAAAGTTATTCGGAAAGCATTGAGAAAAGAGTTAGGTGCTGTTGAGATTTGAACTCAGGATTTACTGATTACGAGACAGGCGCTTTAACCACTAAGCCACAGCACCAACGTTAATAGTAAGAAATGCATACATAATTTATTGTTGATGAGGAAAATGTGTTTCCTGCTATAAATTCTTCTTTATATGTATTGTAATCTTAAACACGAAAAGATACTCAATCACTACGCAAGGATTCATATATTTTAATAAACAGGTACTCTTATAAAACCCAATTTCATTTCTTGAATTCTTTACAATTTTTTTCATGAAGGTAATAATATTGCTCCAATCTAGGTAGACATTTCATCTACGTCTTTCTCATAGATATGTATTTTTTTCATTTTGCAATAACAGTATTCATTCTATAATCTTGAAAATACTTGGGTTTTTATAAGGTTAAAGATGATCTGTTCAACAGTAAGATGAATCAGACTTTTATATTTTAATTGTATCGGAATAAGACCTAATGAAAATGATTTGTTATATAACAATGAGAAAAGCAAGGCGCTGCTGAGATTTGAACTCAGGATCTCCTGTTTACTAGACAGGCACTTTAACCAGCTAAGCCACAGCACCCACTTGATTCTTAAATTTGAAACACTTTTCTTTATGGTGTTCAAGAGAATATTGCTTTTTCACTTTCATATTCTTTTCTAAGTTCACACACTTCTCTACTCAAACACTTAAGATGAATGAAGACTCTTCACTTATTCAAAAACACCTCTCTAATTTGAAGTTTACCCTATTCATATCATTTTAAAATATACCTTGCTGAAGAATGGATTAGTTGAATTCAACAATAGAGTGATCATTCACCTCTATCTTGTTCTTTGTCATTTTCTTTTCCCTATTTCAATCAATGCATTCCTACAAAAATCCTCACAATACCAAGTATTTTATTTAACTTTTAAGATAACTTATTCTAAAGTTCATAGAACCAGATGTTTATACTTAAATTGTATTCATCACTTGTTTGATGAAAATTATTCGGAAAGCATGAAGAAAACAGTTAAATGCTGCTGAGATTTGAACTCAGGATTTCCTGTTTACGAGATAGGAGCTTTAACCACTAAGCCACAGCACCAACGGTAATAGTAAAAAATGCATAAATAATTTATTGTTGATGATGAAAATGTGTTTTCTGCTATAAATTCTTCTTTATATGTATTGTAATCTTAAACACGAAAAGATACTCAATCACTACGCAAGGATTCATATATTTTAATAAACAGGTACTCTTATAAAACCCAATTTCATTTCTTGAATTCTTTACAATTTTTTTCATGAAGGTAATAATATTGCTCCAATCTTGGTAGGCATTTCATCTACGTCTTTCTCATAGATATGTACTTTTTTTCATTTTGCAATAACAGTATTCATTCTATAATCTTGAAAATACCTGGGTTTTTATAAGGTTAAAGGTGATCTGTTCAACAGTAAGATGAATCAGACTTTTATATTTTAATTGTATCGGAAAAAGACCTAATGAAAATGAATTGTTATATAACAATAAGAAAATGCAAGGCACTGCTGAGAGATGAACTCAGGATCTCCTGTTTACTAGACAGGCGCTTTAACCAGCTAAGCCACAGCACCGACTTGATTCTTAAATTTGAAACACTTTTCTTTATGGTGTTCAAGAGAATATTGCTTTTTCACTTTCATATTCTTTTCTAAGTTCACACACTTCTCTACTCAAACACTTAAGATGAATGAAGACTCTTCACTTATTCAAAAACACCTCTCTAATTTGAAGTTTACCCTATTCATATCATTTTAAAATATAACTTGCTGAAGAATGGATTAGTTGAATTCAACAATAGAGTGATCATTCACCTCTATCTTGTTCTTTGTCATTTTCTTTTCCCTATTTCAGTCAATGCATTCCTACAAAAATCTTCACAATACCAAGCATTTTATTTAATGTTTAAGATAACTTATTCTAAAGTTCATAGAACCAGATGTTTATTCTTAAATTGTATTCAACATTTGTTTGATGAAAATTATTCGGAAAGCATGGAGAAAACATTTAGGTGTTGCTGAGATTTGAACTCAGGATTTCCTGTTTACGAGACAGGCGCTTTAACCACTAAGCCACAGCACCAACGTTAATAGTAAGAAATGCATACATAATTTATTGTTGATGATGAAAATGTGTTTCCTGCTATAAATTCTTCTTTATATGTATTGTAATCTTAAACACGAAAACATACTCAATCACTACGCAAGTATTAATATGTTTTAATAAACAGGTACTCTTATAAAACCCAATTTCATTTCTTGAATTCTTTACAATTTTTTTCATGAAGGTAATAATATTGCTCCAATCTAGGTAGACATTTCATCTACGTCTTTCTCATAGATATGTATTTTTTTCATTTTGCAATAACAGTATTCATTCTATAATCTTGAAAATACTTGGGTTTTTATAAGGTTAAAGATGATCTGTTCAACAGTAAGAGGAATCAGACTTTTATATTTTAATTGTATCGGAATAAGACCTAATGAAAATGATTTGTTATATAACAATGAGAAAAGCAAGTCGCTGCTGAGATTTGAACTCAGGATCTCCTGTTTACTAGACAGGCGCTTTAACCAGCTAAGCCACAGCACCCACTTGATTCTTAAATTTGAAACACTTTTCTTTATGGTGTTCAAGAGAATATTGCTTTTTCACTTTCATATTCTTTTCTAAGTTCACACACTTCTCTACTCAAACACTTAAGATGAATGAAGACTCTTCACTTATTCAAAAACACCTCTCTAATTTGAAGTTTACCCTATTCATATCATTTTAAAATATACCTTGCTGAAGAATGGATTAGTTGAATTCAACAATAGAGTGAACATTCACCTCTATCTTGTTCTTTGTCATTTTCTTATCCCTATTTCAGTCAATGCATTCCTACAAAAATCTTCACAATACCAAGCATTTTATTTAATTTTTAAGATAACTTATTCTAAAGTTCATAGAACCAGATGTTTATTCTTAAATTGTATTCAACATTTGTTTGATGAAAATTATTCGGAAAGCATGAAGAAAACAGTTAAATGCTGCTGAGATTTAAACTCAGGATTTCCTGTTTACGAGATAGGAGCTTTAACCACTAAGCCACAGCACCAACGGTAATAGTAAAAAATGCATAAATAATTCATTGTTGATGATGAAAATGTGTTTTCTGCTATAAATTCTTCTTTATATGTATTGTAATCTTAAACACAAAAAGATACTCAATCACTACGCAAGGATTCATATATTTTAATAAACAGGTACTCTTATAAAACCCAATTTCATTTCTTGAATTCTTTACAATTTTTTTCATGAAGGTAATAATATTGCTCCAATCTTGGTAGGCATTTCATCTACGTCTTTCTCATAGATATGTACTTTTTTCATTTTGCAATAACAGTATTCATTCTATAATCTTGAAAATACATGGGTTTTTATAAGGTTAAAGGTGATCTGTTCAATAGTAAGATGAATCAGACTTTTATATTTTAATTGTATCGGAATAAGACCTAATGAAAATGATTTGTTATACAACAATGAGAAAATGCAAGGCACTGCTGAGAGATAAACTCAGGATCTCCTGTTTACTAGACAGGCGCTTTAACCAGCTAAGCCACAGCACCCACTTGATTCTTAAATTTGAAACACTTTTCTTTATGGTGTTCAAGAGAATATTGCTTTTTCACTTTCATATTCTTTTCTAAGTTCACACACTTCTCTACTCAAACACTTAAGATGAATGAAGACTCTTCACTTATTCAAAAACACCTCTCTAATTTGAAGTTTACCCTATTCATATCATTTTAAAATATACCTTGCTGAAGAATGGATTAGTTGAATTCAACAATAGAGTGATCATTCACCTCTATCTTGTTCTTTGTCATTTTCTTTTCCCTATTTCAGTCAATGCATTCCTACAAAAATCTTCACAATACCAAGCATTTTATTTCATTTTTAAGATAACTTATTCTAAAGTTCATAGAACCAGATGTTTATTCTTAAATTGTATTCAACATGTGTTTGATGAAAGTTATTCGGAAAGCATTGAGAAAAGAGTTAGGTGCTGTTGAGATTTGAACTCAAGATTTACTGTTTACGAGACAGGCGCTTTAACCACTAAGCCACAGCACCAACGTTAATAGTAAGAAATGCATACATAATTTATTGTTGATGAGGAAAATGTGTTTCCTGCTATAAATTCTTCTTTATATGTATTGTAATCTTAAACACGAAAAGATACTCAATCACTACGCAAGGATTCATATATTTTAATAAACAGGTACTCTTATAAAACCCAATTTCATTTCTTGAATTCTTTACAATTTTTTTCATGAAGGTAATAATATTGCTCCAATCTAGGTAGACATTTCATTTACGTCTTTCTCATAGATATGTATTTTTTTCATTTTGCAATAACAGTATTCATTCTATAATCTTGAAAATACTTGGGTTTTTATAAGGTTAAAGATGATCTGTTCAACAGTAAGATGAATCAGACTTTTATATTTTAATTGTATCGGAATAAGACCTAATGAAAATGATTTGTTATATAACAATGAGAAAAGCAAGGCGCTGCTGAGATTTGAACTCAGGATCTCCTGTTTACTAGACAGGCACTTTAACCAGCTAAGCCACAGCACCCACTTGATTCTTAAATTTGAAACACTTTTCTTTATGGTGTTCAAGAGAATATTGCTTTTTCACTTTCATATTCTTTTCTAAGTTCACACACTTCTCTACTCAAACACTTAAGATGAATGAAGACTCTTCACTTATTCAAAAACACCTCTCTAATTTGAAGTTTACCCTATTCATATCATTTTAAAATATACCTTGCTGAAGAATGGATTAGTTGAATTCAACAATAGAGTGATCATTCACCTCTATCTTGTTCTTTGTCATTTTCTTTTCCCTATTTCAGTCAATGCATTCCTACAAAAATCTTCACAATACCAAGCATTTTATTTAATTTTTAAGATAACTTATTCTAAAGTTCATAGAACCAGATGTTTATTCTTAAATTGTATTCAACATTTGTTTGATGAAAATTATTCGGAAAGCATGGAGAAAACATTTAGGTGCTGCTGAGATTTGAACTCAGGATTTCCTGTTTACGAGACAGGCGCTTTAACCACTAAGCCACATCACCAACGTTAAGAATAAGAAATGCATACATAATTTATTGTTGATGATGAAAATGTGTTTCCTGCTATAAATTCTTCTTTATATGTATTGTAATCTTAAACACGAAAACATACTCAATCACTACGCAAGTATTAATATGTTTTGATAAACAGGTACTCTTATAAAACTCAATTTCATTTCTTGAATTCTTTAAAAAAAAATCATGAGGTATTAATATTGCTCAAATCTAGGTAGAAATTTCATCTACGTCTTTCTCATAGATATGTATTTTTTTCATTTGGCAATAACAGTATTCATTCTATAATCTTGAAAATACTTGTGTTTTTATAAGGTTTAAGATGATCTGTTCAACAGTAAGATGAATCAGACTTTTATATTTTAATTGTATCGGAATAAGACCTAATAAAAATGATTTGTTATATAACAATGAGAAAAGCAATTCACTGCTGAGAGTTGAACTCAGGATCTCCTGTTTACTAGACAGGCGCTTTAACCAGCTAAGCCACAGCACCCACTTGATTCTTAAATTTGAAACACTTTTCTTTATGGTGTTCAAGAGAATATTGCTTTTTCACTTTCATATTCTTTTCTAAGTTCACACACTTCTCTACTCAAACACTTAAGATGAATGAAGACTCTTCACTTATTCAAAAACACCTCTCTAATTTGAAGTTTACCCTATTCATATCATTTTAAAATATACCTTGCTGAAGAATGGATTAGTTGAATTCAACAATAGAGTGATCATTCACCTCTATCTTGTTCTTTGTCATTTTCTTTTCCCTATTTCAATCAATGCATTCCTACAAAAATCTTCACAATACAAAGTATTTTATTTAATTTTTAAGATAACTTATTCTAAAGTTCATAGAACCAGATGTTTATACTTAAATTGTATTCATCACTTGTTTGATGAAAATTATTCGGAAAGCATGAAAAAAACAGTTAAATGCTGCTGAGATTTGAACTCAGGATTTCCTGTTTACGAGATAGGAGCTTTTACCACTAAGCCACAGCACCAACGGTAATAGTAAAAAATGCATAAATAATTCATTGTTGATGATGAAAATGTGTTTTCTGCTATAAATTCTTCTTTATATGTATTGTAATCTGAAACACAAAAAGATACTCAATCACTACGCAAGGATTCATATATTTTAATAAACAGGTACTCTTATAAAACCCAATTTCATTTCTTGAATTCTTTACAATTTTTTTCATGAAGGTAATAATATTGCTCCAATCTTGGTAGGCATTTCATCTACGTCTTTCTCATAGATATGTACTTTTTTTCATTTTGCAATAACAGTATTCATTCTATAATCTTGAAAATACATGGGTTTTTATAAGGTTAAAGGTGATCTGTTCAACAGTAAGATGAATCAGACTTTTATATTTTAATTGTATCGGAATAAGACCTAATGAAAATGATTTGATATATAACAATGAGAAAAGCAAGGCACTGCTGAGAGTTGAACTCAGGATCTCCTGTTTACTAGACAGGCGCTTTAACCAGCTAAGCCACAGCACCCACTTGATTCTTAAATTTGAAACACTTTTCTTTATGGTGTTCAAGAGAATATTGCTTTTTCACTTTCATATTCTTTTCTAAGTTCACACACTTCTCTACTCAAACACTTAAGATGAATGAAGACTCTTCACTTATTCAAAAACACCTCTCTAATTTGAAGTTTACCCTATTCATATCATTTTAAAATATACCTTGCTGAAGAATGGATTAGTTGAATTCAACAATAGAGTGATCATTCACCTCTATCTTGTTCTTTGTCATTTTCTTTTCCCTATTTCAGTCAATGCATTCCTACACAAATCTTCACAATACCAAGCATTTTATTGAATTTTTAAGATAACTTATTCTAAAGTTCATAGAACCAGATGTTTATACTTAAATTGTATTCAACACTTGTTTGATGAAAATTATTCGGAAAGCATTGAGAAAACAGTTAAATGCTGCTGAGAATTGAACTCAGGATTTCCTGTTTACGAGACAGGAGCTTTAACCACTAAGCCACAGCACGAACAGTAATAGTAAAAAATGCATAAAGAATTTATTGTTAATGATGAAAATTTGTTTTCTGCTATAAATTCTTCTTTATATGTATTGTAATCTTAAACACGAAAAGATACTCAATCACTACGCTAGGATTAATATGTTTTAATAAACAGGTACTCTTATAAAACCCAATTCCATTTCTTGAATTCTTTACAATTTTTTTTCATGAAGGTAATAATATTGCTCCAATCTATGTAGACATTTCATCTACGTCTTTCTCATAGATATGTATTTTTTTCATTTTGCAATAACAGTATTCATTCTATAATCTTGAAAATACTTGGGTTTTTATAAGGTTAAAGATGATCTGTTCAACAGTAAGATGAATCAGACTTTTATATTTTAATTGTATCGGAATAAGACCTAATGAAAATGATTTGTTATATAACAATGAGAAAAGCAAGGCACTGCTCAGAGTTGAACTCAGGATCTCCTGTTTACTAGACAGGCGCTTTAACCAGCTAAGCCAGAGCACCCACTTGATTCTTTAATTTTTAAGATAACTTATTCTAAAGTTCATAGAACCAGATGTTTATTCTTAAATTGTATTCAACATTTGTTTGATGAAAATTATTCGGAAAGCATGGAGAAAACATTTAGGTGCTGCTGAGATTTGAACTCAGGATTTCCTGTTTACGAGACAGGCGCTTTAACCAGCTAAGCCTCAGCACCCACTTGATTCTGAAGTTTGAAACACTTTTCTTTATGGTGTTCAAGAGAATATTGCTTTTTCACTTTCATATTCTTTTCTAAGTTCACACACTTCTCTACTCAAACACTTAAGATGAATGAAGACTCTTCACTTATTCAAAAACACCTCTCTAATTTGAAGTTTACCCTATTCATATCATTTTAAAATATTCCTTGCTGAAGAATGGATTTGTTGAATTCCACAAGAGAGTGATCATTCACCTCTATCTTGTTCTTTGTCATTTTCTTTTCCCTATTTCAGTCAATGCATTCCTACAAAAATCTTCACAATACCAAGCATTTTATTTCATTTTTAAGATAACTTATTCTAAAGTTCATAGAACCAGATGTTTATTCTTAAATTGTATTCAACATTTGTTTGATGAAAATTATTCGGAAAGCATGGAGAGAAGAGTTAGGTGCTGTTGAGATTTGAACTCAGGATTTCCTGATTACGAGACAGGCGCTTTAACCACTAAGCCACAGCACCAATGTTAATAGTAAGAAATGCATACATAATTTATTGTTGATGATGAAAATGTGTTTCCTGCTATAAATTCTTCTTTATATGTATTGTAATCTTAAACACGAAAACATACTCAATCACTACGCAAGTATTAATATGTTTTAATAAACAGGTACTCTTATAAAACTCAATTTCATTTCTTGAATTCTTTAAAAAAAAATCATGAAGGTATTAATATTGTTCAAATCTAGGTAGAAATTTCATCTACGTCTTTCTCATAGATATGTATTTTTTTTATTTGGCAATAACAGTATTCATTCTATAATCTTGAAAATACTTGTGTTTTTATAAGGTTTAAGATGATCTGTTCAACAGTAAGATGAATCAGACTTTTATATTTTA
Source organism: Lissotriton vulgaris (assembly GCF_964263255.1). Taxonomy (NCBI): domain Eukaryota; kingdom Metazoa; phylum Chordata; class Amphibia; order Caudata; family Salamandridae; genus Lissotriton; species Lissotriton vulgaris. Next base: position 443,504,726 of record NC_141700.1, read on the forward strand.
ATTGTATCGGAATAAGACCTAATGAAAATGATTTGTTATATATCAATGAGAAAAGCAAGGCACAGCTCAGAGTTGAACTCAGGATCTCCTGTTTACTAGACAGGCGTTTTAACCAGCTAAGCCACAGCACCCACTTGATTCTTAATTTTGAAAACTTTTTTTTATGGTGTTTAAGAGAATAATGTTTTTTCACTTTCATATTCTTTTCTAAGTTCACACACTTCTCTACTCAAACACTTAAGATGAATGAAGACTCTTCACTTATTCAAAAACACCTCTCTAATTTGAAGTTTACCCTATTCATATCATTTTAAAATATACCTTGCTGAAGAATGGATTAGTTGAATTCAACAATAGAGTGAACATTCACCTCTATCTTGTTCTTTGTCATTTTCTTATCCCTATTTCAGTCAATGCATTCCTACAAAAATCTTCACAATACCAAGCATTTTATTTAATTTTTAAGATAACTTATTCTAAAGTTCATAGAACCAGATGTTTATACTTAAATTGTATTCAACACTTGTTTGATGAAAATTATTCGGAAAGCATGAAGAAAACAGTTAAATGCTGCTGAGATTTGAACTCAGGATTTCCTGTTTACGAGATAGGAGCTTTAACCACTTAGCCACAGCACCAACGGGAATAGTAAAAAATGCATAAATAATTTATTGTTGATGATGAAAATGTGTTTTCTGCTATAAATTCTTCTTTATATGTATTGTAATCTTAAACACGAAAAGATACTCAATCACTTCACAAGGATTCATATGTTTTAATAAACAGGTACTCTTATAAAACCCAATTTCATTTCTTGAATTCTTTACAAATTTTTTTCATGAAGGTAATAATATTGCTCCAATCTTGGTAGACATTTCATCTACGTCTTTCTCATAGATATGTACTTTTTTTCATTTTGCAATAACAGTATTCATTCTATAATCTTGAAAATACCTGGGTTTTTATAAGGTTAAAGGTGATCTGTTCAACAGTAATATGAATCAGACTTTTATATTTTAATTGTATCGGAATAAGACCTAATGAAAATGATTTGTTATATAACAATGAGAAAAGCAAGGCACTGCTGAGAGATGAACTCAGGATCTCCTGTTTACTAGACAGGTGCTTTAACCAGCTAAGCCACAGCACCCACTTGATTCTTAAATTTGAAACACTTTTCTTTATGGTTTTCAAGAGAATATTGCTTTTTCACTTTCATATTCTTTTCTAAGTTCACACACTTCTCTACTCAAACACTTAAGATGAATGAAGACTCTTCACTTATTCAAAAACACCTCTCTAATTTGAAGTTTACCCTATTCATATCATTTTAAAATATACCTTGCTGAAGAATGGATTAGTTGAATTCAACAATAGAGTGATCATTCACCTCTATCTTGTTCTTTGTCATTTTCTTTTCCCTATTTCAGTCAATGCATTCCTACAAAAATCTTCACAATACCAAGCATTTTATTTAATTTTTAAAATAAATTATTCTAAAGTTCATAGAACCAGATGTTTATTCTTAAATTGTATTCAACATTTGTTTGATGAAAATTATTCGGAAAGCATGGAGAAAACATTTAGGTGCTGCTGAGATTTGAACTCAGGATTTCCTGTTTACGAGACAGGCGCTTTAACCACTAAGCCACAGCACCAACGTTAATAGTAAGAAATGCATACATAATTTATTGTTGATGATGAAAATGTGTTTCCTGCTATAAATTCTTCTTTATATGTATTGTAATCTTAAACACGAAAACATACTCAATCACTACGCAATTATTAATATGTTTTAATAAACAGGTACTCTTATAAAACCCAATTTCATTTCTTGAATTCTTTACAATTTTTTTCATGAAGGTAATAATATTGCTCCAATCTAGGTAGACATTTCATCTACGTCTTTCTCATAGATATGTATTTTTTTCATTTTGCAATAACAGTATTCATTCTATAATCTTGAAAATACTTGTGTTTTTATAAGGTTTAAGATGATCTGTTCAACAGTAAGATGAATCAGACTTTTATATTTTAATTGTATCGGAATAAGACCTAATGAAAATGATTTGTTATATAACAATGAGAAAAGCAAGGCGCTGCTGAGATTTGAACTCAGGATCTCCTGTTTACTAGACAGGCACTTTAACCAGCTAAGCCACAGCACCCACTTGATTCTTAAATTTGAAACACTTTTCTTTATGGTGTTCAAGAGAATATTGCTTTTTCACTTTCATATTCTTTTCTTAGTTCACACACTTCTCTACTCAAACACTTAAGATGAATGAAGACTCTTCACTTATTCAAAAACACCTCTCTAATTTGAAGTTTACCCTATTCCTATCATTTTAAAATATACCTTGCTGAAGAATGGATTAGTTGAATTCAACAATAGAGTGAACATTCACCTCTATCTTGTTCTTTGTCATTTTCTTATCCCTATTTCAGTCAATGCATTCCTACAAAAATCTTCACAATACCAAGCATTTTATTTAATTTTTAAGATAACGTATTCTAAAGTTCATAGAACCAGATGTTTATTCTTAAATTGTATTCAACATTTGTTTGATGAAAATTATTCAGAAAGCATGGAGAAAACAGTTATGTGCTGCTGAGAATTGAACTCAGGATTTCCTGTTTACGAGACAGGCGCTTTAACCACTAAGCCACAGCACCAACGTTAATAGTAAGAAATGCATACATAATTTATTGTTGATGATGAAAATGTGTTTCCTGCTATAAATTCTTCTTTATATGTATTGTAATCTTAAACACGAAAACATACTCAATCACTACGCAAGTATTAAGATGTTTTAATAAACAGGTACTCTTATAAAACTCAATTTCATTTCTTGAATTCTTTACAATTTTTTTTCATGAAGGTAATAATATTGCTCCAATCTAGGTAGACATATCATCTACGTCTTTCTCATAGATATGTATTTTTTTCATTTTGCAATAACATTATTCATTCTATAATCTTGAAAATACTTGGGTTTTTATAAGGTTAAAGATGATCTGTACATCAGTAAGATGAATCAGACTTTTATATTTTAATTGTATCGGAATAAGACCTAATGAAAATGATTTGTTATATATTACAATGAGAAAAGCAAGGCGCTGCTGAGATTTGAACTCAGGATCTCCTGTTTACTAGACAGGCGCTTTAACCAGCTAAGCCACAGCACCCACTTGATTCTTAAATTTGAAACACTTTTCTTTATGGTGTTCAAGAGAATATTGCTTTTTCACTTTCATATTCTTTTCTAAGTTCACACACTTCTCTACTCAAACACTTAAGATGAATGAAGACTCTTCACTTATTCAAAAACACCTCTCTAATTTGAAGTTTACCCTATTCATATCATTTTAAAATATTCCTTGCTGAAGAATGGATTTGTTGAATTCCACAATAGAGTGATCATTCACCTCTATCTTGTTCTTTGTCATTTTCTTTTCCCTATTTCAGTCAATGCATTCCTACAAAAATCTTCACAATACCAAGCATTTTATTTCATTTTTAAGATAACTTATTCTAAAGTTCATAGAACCAGATGTTTATTCTTAAATTGTATTCAACATTTGTTTGATGAAAATTATTCGGAAAGCATGGAGAAAAGAGTTAGGTGCTGTTGAGATTTGAACTCAGGATTTCCTGATTACGAGACAGGCGCTTTAACCACTAAGCCACAGCACCAACATTAATACTGCGAAATGCACACATAATTTATTGTTGATGATGAAAATGTGTTTCCTGCTATAAATTCTTCTTTATATGTATTGTAATCTTAAACACGAAAACATACTCAATCACTACGCAAGTATTAATATGTTTTAATAAACAGGTACTCTTATAAAACTCAATTTCATTTCTTGAATTCTTTAAAAAAAAAATCATGAAGGTATTAATATTGCTCAAATCTAGGTAGAAATTTCATCTACGTCTTTCTCATAGATATGTATTTTTTTCATTTTGCAATAACAGTATTCATTCTATAATCTTGAAAATACTTGTGTTTTTATAAGGTTTAAGATGATCTGTTCAACAGTAAGATGAATCAGACTTTTATATTTTAATTGTATCGGAATAAGACCTAATGAAAATGATTTGTTATATAACAATGAGAAAAGCAAGGCGCTGCTGAGATTTGAACTCAGGATCTCCTGTTTACTAGACAGGCACTTTAACCAGCTAAGCCACAGCACCCACTTGATTCTTAAATTTGAAACACTTTTCTTTATGGTGTTCAAGAGAATATTGCTTTTTCACTTTCATATTCTTTTCTTAGTTCACACACTTCTCTACTCAAACACTTAAGATGAATGAAGACTCTTCACTTATTCAAAAACACCTCTCTAATTTGAAGTTTACCCTATTCCTATCATTTTAAAATATACCTTGCTGAAGAATGGATTAGTTGAATTCAACAATAGAGTGAACATTCACCTCTATCTTGTTCTTTGTCATTTTCTTATCCCTATTTCAGTCAATGCATTCCTACAAAAATCTTCACAATACCAAGCATTTTATTTAATTTTTAAGATAACGTATTCTAAAGTTCATAGAACCAGATGTTTATTCTTAAATTGTATTCAACATTTGTTTGATGAAAATTATTCAGAAAGCATGGAGAAAACAGTTATGTGCTGCTGAGAATTGAACTCAGGATTTCCTGTTTACGAGACAGGCGCTTTAACCACTAAGCCACAGCACCAACGTTAATAGTAAGAAATGCATACATAATTTATTGTTGATGATGAAAATGTGTTTCCTGCTATAAATTCTTCTTTATATGTATTGTAATCTTAAACACGAAAACATACTCAATCACTACGCAAGTATTAAGATGTTTTAATAAACAGGTACTCTTATAAAACTCAATTTCATTTCTTGAATTCTTTACAATTTTTTTTCATGAAGGTAATAATATTGCTCCAATCTAGGTAGACATATCATCTACGTCTTTCTCATAGATATGTATTTTTTTCATTTTGCAATAACATTATTCATTCTATAATCTTGAAAATACTTGGGTTTTTATAAGGTTAAAGATGATCTGTACATCAGTAAGATGAATCAGACTTTTATATTTTAATTGTATCGGAATAAGACCTAATGAAAATGATTTGTTATATATTACAATGAGAAAAGCAAGGCGCTGCTGAGATTTGAACTCAGGATCTCCTGTTTACTAGACAGGCGCTTTAACCAGCTAAGCCACAGCACCCACTTGATTCTTAAATTTGAAACACTTTTCTTTATGGTGTTCAAGAGAATATTGCTTTTTCACTTTCATATTCTTTTCTAAGTTCACACACTTCTCTACTCAAACACTTAAGATGAATGAAGACTCTTCACTTATTCAAAAACACCTCTCTAATTTGAAGTTTACCCTATTCATATCATTTTAAAATATTCCTTGCTGAAGAATGGATTTGTTGAATTCCACAATAGAGTGATCATTCACCTCTATCTTGTTCTTTGTCATTTTCTTTTCCCTATTTCAGTCAATGCATTCCTACAAAAATCTTCACAATACCAAGCATTTTATTTCATTTTTAAGATAACTTATTCTAAAGTTCATAGAACCAGATGTTTATTCTTAAATTGTATTCAACATTTGTTTGATGAAAATTATTCGGAAAGCATGGAGAAAAGAGTTAGGTGCTGTTGAGATTTGAACTCAGGATTTCCTGATTACGAGACAGGCGCTTTAACCACTAAGCCACAGCACCAACATTAATACTGCGAAATGCACACATAATTTATTGTTGATGATGAAAATGTGTTTCCTGCTATAAATTCTTCTTTATATGTATTGTAATCTTAAACACGAAAACATACTCAATCACTACGCAAGTATTAATATGTTTTAATAAACAGGTACTCTTATAAAACTCAATTTCATTTCTTGAATTCTTTAAAAAAAAAATCATGAAGGTATTAATATTGCTCAAATCTAGGTAGAAATTTCATCTACGTCTTTCTCATAGATATGTATTTTTTTCATTTTGCAATAACAGTATTCATTCTATAATCTTGAAAATACTTGTGTTTTTATAAGGTTTAAGATGATCTGTTCAACAGTAAGATGAATCAGACTTTTATATTTTAATTGTATCGGAATAAGACCTAATGAAAATGATTTGTTATATAACAATGAGAAAAGCAAGGCGCTGCTGAGATTTGAACTCAGGATCTCCTGTTTACTAGACAGGCACTTTAACCAGCTAAGCCACAGCACCCACTTGATTCTTAAATTTGAAACACTTTTCTTTATGGTGTTCAAGAGAATATTGCTTTTTCACTTTCATATTCTTTTCTTAGTTCACACACTTCTCTACTCAAACACTTAAGATGAATGAAGACTCTTCACTTATTCAAAAACACCTCTCTAATTTGAAGTTTACCCTATTCCTATCATTTTAAAATATACCTTGCTGAAGAATGGATTAGTTGAATTCAACAATAGAGTGAACATTCACCTCTATCTTGTTCTTTGTCATTTTCTTATCCCTATTTCAGTCAATGCATTCCTACAAAAATCTTCACAATACCAAGCATTTTATTTAATTTTTAAGATAACGTATTCTAAAGTTCATAGAACCAGATGTTTATTCTTAAATTGTATTCAACATTTGTTTGATGAAAATTATTCAGAAAGCATGGAGAAAACAGTTATGTGCTGCTGAGAATTGAACTCAGGATTTCCTGTTTACGAGACAGGCGCTTTAACCACTAAGCCACAGCACCAACGTTAATAGTAAGAAATGCATACATAATTTATTGTTGATGATGAAAATGTGTTTCCTGCTATAAATTCTTCTTTATATGTATTGTAATCTTAAACACGAAAACATACTCAATCACTACGCAAGTATTAAGATGTTTTAATAAACAGGTACTCTTATAAAACTCAATTTCATTTCTTGAATTCTTTACAATTTTTTTTCATGAAGGTAATAATATTGCTCCAATCTAGGTAGACATATCATCTACGTCTTTCTCATAGATATGTATTTTTTTCATTTTGCAATAACATTATTCATTCTATAATCTTGAAAATACTTGGGTTTTTATAAGGTTAAAGATGATCTGTACATCAGTAAGATGAATCAGACTTTTATATTTTAATTGTATCGGAATAAGACCTAATGAAAATGATTTGTTATATATTACAATGAGAAAAGCAAGGCGCTGCTGAGATTTGAACTCAGGATCTCCTGTTTACTAGACAGGCGCTTTAACCAGCTAAGCCACAGCACCCACTTGATTCTTAAATTTGAAACACTTTTCTTTATGGTGTTCAAGAGAATATTGCTTTTTCACTTTCATATTCTTTTCTAAGTTCACACACTTCTCTACTCAAACACTTAAGATGAATGAAGACTCTTCACTTATTCAAAAACACCTCTCTAATTTGAAGTTTACCCTATTCATATCATTTTAAAATATTCCTTGCTGAAGAATGGATTTGTTGAATTCCACAATAGAGTGATCATTCACCTCTATCTTGTTCTTTGTCATTTTCTTTTCCCTATTTCAGTCAATGCATTCCTACAAAAATCTTCACAATACCAAGCATTTTATTTCATTTTTAAGATAACTTATTCTAAAGTTCATAGAACCAGATGTTTATTCTTAAATTGTATTCAACATTTGTTTGATGAAAATTATTCGGAAAGCATGGAGAAAAGAGTTAGGTGCTGTTGAGATTTGAACTCAGGATTTCCTGATTACGAGACAGGCGCTTTAACCACTAAGCCACAGCACCAACATTAATACTGCGAAATGCACACATAATTTATTGTTGATGATGAAAATGTGTTTCCTGCTATAAATTCTTCTTTATATGTATTGTAATCTTAAACACGAAAACATACTCAATCACTACGCAAGTATTAATATGTTTTAATAAACAGGTACTCTTATAAAACTCAATTTCATTTCTTGAATTCTTTAAAAAAAAAATCATGAAGGTATTAATATTGCTCAAATCTAGGTAGAAATTTCATCTACGTCTTTCTCATAGATATGTATTTTTTTTATTTGGCAATAACAGTATTCATTCTATAATCTTGAAAATACTTGTGTTTTTATAAGGTTTAAGATGATCTGTTCAACAGTAAGATGAATCAGACTTTTATATTTTAATTGTATCGGAATAAGACCTAATGAAAATGATTTGTTATATAACAATGAGAAAAGCAAGGCACAGCTCAGAGTTGAACTCAGGATCTCCTGTTTACTAGACAGGCGTTTTAACCAGCTAAGCCACAGCACCCACTTGATTCTTAATTTGAAAACTTTTTCTTTATGGTGTTCAAGAGAATAATGCTTTTTCACTTTCATATTCTTTTCTAAGTTCACACACTTCTCTACTCATAAACTTAAGATGAATGAAGACTCTTCACTTATTCAAAAACACCTCTCTAATTTGAAGTTTACCCTATTCATATCATTTTAAAATATACCTTGCTGAAGTATGGATTAGTTGAATTCAACAATAGAGTGATCATTCACCTCTATCTTGTTCTTTGTCATTTTCTTTTCCCTATTTCAATCAATGCATTCCTACAAAAATCTTCACAATACCAAGTATTTTATTTAATTTTTAAGATAACTTATTCTAAAGTTCATAGAACCAGATGTTTATACTTAAATTGTATTCAACACTTGTTTGATGAAAAATATTCGGAAAGCATGAAGAAAACAGTTAAATGCTGCTGAGATTTGAACTCAGGATTTCCTGTTTACGAGATAGGAGCTTTAACCACTTAGCCGCAGCACCAACGGTAATAGTAAAAAATGCATAAATAATTTATTGTTGATGATGAAAATGTGTTTTCTGCTATAAATTCTTCTTTATATGTATTGTAATCTTAAACACGAAAAGATACTCAATTATTTCACAAGGATTCATATCTTTTAATAAACAGGTACTCTTATAAAACCCAATTTCATTTCTTGAATTCTTTACAATTTTTTTTCATGAAGGTAATAATATTGCTCCAATCTTGGTAGACATTTCATCTACGTCTTTCTCATAGATATGTACTTTTTTCATTTTGCAATAACAGTATTCATTCTATAATCTTGAAAATACCTGGGTTTTTATAAGGTTAAAGGTGATCTGTTCAACAGTAAGATGAATCAGACTTTTATATTTTAATTGTATCGGAATAAGACCTAATGAAAATGATTTGTTATATAACAATGAGAAAATGCAAGGCACTGCTGAGAGATGAACTCAGGATCTCCTGTTTACTAGACAGGCGCTTTAACCAGCTAAGCCACAGCACCCACTTGATTCTTAAATTTGAAACACTTTTCTTTATGGTGTTCAAGAGAATATTGCTTTTTCACTTTCATATTCTTTTCTAAGTTCACACACTTCTCTACTCAAACACTTAAGATGAATGAAGACTCTTCACTTATTCAAAAACACCTCTCTAATTTGAAGTTTACCCTATTCATATCATTTTAAAATATACCTTGCTGAAGAATGGATTAGTTGAATTCAACAATAGAGTGATCATTCACCTCTATCTTGTTCTTTGTCATTTTCTTTTCCCTATTTCAGTCAATGCATTCCTACAAAAATCTTCACAATACCAAGCATTTTATTTAATTTTTAAGATAACTTATTCTAAAGTTCATAGAACCAGATGTTTATTCTTAAATTGTATTCAATATTTGTTTGATGAAAATTATTCGGAAAGCATGGAGAAAACATTTAGGTGCTGCTGAGATTTGAACTCAGGATTTCCTGTTTATGAGACAGGCGCTTTAACCACTAAGCCACAGCACCAACGTTAATAGTAAGCAATGCATAAATTATTCATTGTTGATGGTGAAAATGTGTTTCCTGCTATAAATTCTTCTTTATATGTATTGTAATCTTAAACACGAAAACATACTCAATCACTACGCAAGTATCAATATGTTTTAATAAACAGGTACTCTTATAAAACCCAATTTCATTTCTTGAATTCTTTACAATTTTTTTCATGAAGGTAATTATATTGCTCCAATCTAGGTAGACATTTCATCAACGTCTTTCTCATAGATATGTATTTTTTTCATTTTGCAATAACAGTATTCATTCTATAATCTTGAAAATACTTGGGTTTTTATAAGGTTAAAGATGATCTGTTCAACAGTAAGAGGAATCAGACTTTTATATTTTAATTGTATCGGAATAAGACCTAATGAAAATGATTTGTTATATAACAATGAGAAAAACAAGTCGCTGCTGAGATTTGAACTCAGGATCTCCTGTTTACTAGACAGGCGCTTTAACCAGCTAAGCCACAGCACCCACTTGATTCTTAAATTTGAAACACTTTTCTTTATGGTGTTCAAGAGAATATTGCTTTTTCACTTTCATATTCTTTTCTAAGTTCACACACTTCTCTACTCAAACACTTAAGATGAATGAAGACTCTTCACTTATTCAAAAACACCTCTCTAATTTGAAGTTTACCCTATTCATATCATTTTAAAATATACCTTGCTGAAGAATGGATTAGTTGAATTCAACAATAGAGTGAACATTCACCTCTATCTTGTTCTTTGTCATTTTCTTATCCCTATTTCAGTCAATGCATTCCTACAAAAATCTTCACAATACCAAGCATTTTATTTAATTTTTAAGATAACTTATTCTAAAGTTCATAGAACCAGATGTTTATTCTTAAATTGTATTCAACATTTGTTTGATGAAAATTATTCGGAAAGCATGAAGAAAACAGTTAAATGCTGCTGAGATTTAAACTCAGGATTTCCTGTTTACGAGATAGGAGCTTTAACCACTAAGCCACAGCACCAACGGTAATAGTAAAAAATGCATAAATAATTCATTGTTGATGATGAAAATGTGTTTTCTGCTATAAATTCTTCTTTATATGTATTGTAATCTTAAACACAAAAAGATACTCAATCACTACGCAAGGATTCATATATTTTAATAAACAGGTACTCTTATAAAACCCAATTTCATTTCTTGAATTCTTTACAATTTTTTTCATGAAGGTAATAATATTGCTCCAATCTTGGTAGGCATTTCATCTACGTCTTTCTCATAGATATGTACTTTTTTCATTTTGCAATAACAGTATTCATTCTATAATCTTGAAAATACATGGGTTTTTATAAGGTTAAAGGTGATCTGTTCAATAGTAAGATGAATCAGACTTTTATATTTTAATTGTATCGGAATAAGACCTAATGAAAATGATTTGTTATATAACAATGAGAAAATGCAAGGCACTGCTGAGAGATAAACTCAGGATCTCCTGTTTACTAGACAGGTGCTTTAACCAGCTAAGCCACAGCACCCACTTGATTCTTAAATTTGAAACACTTTTCTTTATGGTGTTCAAGAGAATATTGCTTTTTCACTTTCATATTCTTTTCTAAGTTCACACACTTCTCTACTCAAACACTTAAGATGAATGAAGACTCTTCACTTATTCAAAAACACCTCTCTAATTTGAAGTTTACCCTATTCATATCATTTTAAAATATACCTTGCTGAAGAATGGATTAGTTGAATTCAACAATAGAGTGATCATTCACCTCTATCTTGTTCTTTGTCATTTTCTTTTCCCTATTTCAATCAATGCATTCCTACAAAAATCTTCACAATACAAAGTATTTTATTTAATTTTTAAGATAACTTATTCTAAAGTTCATAGAACCAGATGTTTATACTTAAATTGTATTCATCACTTGTTTGATGAAAATTATTCGGAAAGCATGAAAAAAACAGTTAAATGCTGCTGAGATTTGAACTCAGGATTTCCTGTTTACGAGATAGGAGCTTTTACCACTAAGCCACAGCACCAACGGTAATAGTAAAAAATGCATAAATAATTCATTGTTGATGATGAAAATGTGTTTTCTGCTATAAATTCTTCTTTATATGTATTGTAATCTTAAACACAAAAAGATACTCAATCACTACGCAAGGATTCATATATTTTAATAAACAGGTACTCTTATAAAACCCAATTTCATTTCTTGAATTCTTTACAATTTTTTTCATGAAGGTAATAATATTGCTCCAATCTTGGTAGGCATTTCATCTACGTCTTTCTCATAGATATGTACTTTTTTTCATTTTGCAATAACAGTATTCATTCTATAATCTTGAAAATACATGGGTTTTTATAAGGTTAAAGGTGATCTGTTCAACAGTAAGATGAATCAGACTTTTATATTTTAATTGTATCGGAATAAGACCTAATGAAAATGATTTGATATATAACAATGAGAAAAGCAAGGCACTGCTGAGAGTTGAACTCAGGATCTCCTGTTTACTAGACAGGCGCTTTAACCAGCTAAGCCACAGCACCCACTTGATTCTTAAATTTGAAACACTTTTCTTTATGGTGTTCAAGAGAATATTGCTTTTTCACTTTCATATTCTTTTCTAAGTTCACACACTTCTCTACTCAAACACTTAAGATGAATGAAGACTCTTCACTTATTCAAAAACACCTCTCTAATTTGAAGTTTACCCTATTCATATCATTTTAAAATATACCTTGCTGAAGAATGGATTAGTTGAATTCAACAATAGAGTGATCATTCACCTCTATCTTGTTCTTTGTCATTTTCTTTTCCCTATTTCAGTCAATGCATTCCTACACAAATCTTCACAATACCAAGCATTTTATTTAATTTTTAAGATAACTTATTCTAAAGTTCATAGAACCAGATGTTTATACTTAAATTGTATTCAACACTTGTTTGATGAAAATTATTCGGAAAGCATTGAGAAAACAGTTAAATGCTGCTGAGAATTGAACTCAGGATTTCCTGTTTACGAGACAGGAGCTTTAACCACTAAGCCACAGCACGAACAGTAATAGTAAAAAATGCATAAAGAATTTATTGTTAATGATGAAAATTTGTTTTCTGCTATAAATTCTTCTTTATATGTATTGTAATCTTAAACACGAAAAGATACTCAATCACTACGCTAGGATTAATATGTTTTAATAAACAGGTACTCTTATAAAACCCAATTCCATTTCTTGAATTCTTTACAATTTTTTTTCATGAAGGTAATAATATTGCTCCAATCTATGTAGACATTTCATCTACGTCTTTCTCATAGATATGTATTTTTTTCATTTTGCAATAACAGTATTCATTCTATAATCTTGAAAATACTTGGGTTTTTATAAGGTTAAAGATGATCTGTTCAACAGTAAGATGAATCAGACTTTTATATTTTAATTGTATCGGAATAAGACCTAATGAAAATGATTTGTTATATAACAATGAGAAAAGCAAGGCACTGCTCAGAGTTGAACTCAGGATCTCCTGTTTACTAGACAGGCGCTTTAACCAGCTAAGCCAGAGCACCCACTTGATTCTTTAATTTTTAAGATAACTTATTCTAAAGTTCATAGAACCAGATGTTTATTCTTAAATTGTATTCAACATTTGTTTGATGAAAATTATTCGGAAAGCATGGAGAAAACATTTAGGTGCTGCTGAGATTTGAACTCAGGATTTCCTGTTTACGAGACAGGCGCTTTAACCAGCTAAGCCTCAGCACCCACTTGATTCTGAAGTTTGAAACACTTTTCTTTATGGTGTTCAAGAGAATATTGCTTTTTCACTTTCATATTCTTTTCTAAGTTCACACACTTCTCTACTCAAACACTTAAGATGAATGAAGACTCTTCACTTATTCAAAAACACCTCTCTAATTTGAAGTTTACCCTATTCATATCATTTTAAAATATTCCTTGCTGAAGAATGGATTTGTTGAATTCCACAAGAGAGTGATCATTCACCTGTATCTTGTTCTTTGTCATTTTCTTTTCCCTATTTCAGTCAATGCATTCCTACAAAAATCTTCACAATACCAAGCATTTTATTTCATTTTTAAGATAACTTATTCTAAAGTTCATAGAACCAGATGTTTATTCTTAAATTGTATTCAACATTTGTTTGATGAAAATTATTCGGAAAGCATGGAGAGAAGAGTTAGGTGCTGTTGAGATTTGAACTCAGGATTTCCTGATTACGAGACAGGCGCTTTAACCACTAAGCCACAGCACCAATGTTAATAGTAAGAAATGCATACATAATTTATTGTTGATGATGAAAATGTGTTTCCTGCTATAAATTCTTCTTTATATGTATTGTAATCTTTAACACGAAAACATACTCAATCACTACGCAAGTATTAATATGTTTTAATAAACAGGTACTCTTATAAAACTCAATTTCATTTCTTGAATTCTTTAAAAAAAAAATCATGAAGGTATTAATATTGCTCAAATCTAGGTAGAAATTTCATCTACGTCTTTCTCATAGATATGTATTTTTTTTATTTGGCAATAACAGTATTCATTCTATAATCTTGAAAATACTTGTGTTTTTATAAGGTTTAAGATGATCTGTTCAACAGTAAGATGAATCAGACTTTTATATTTTAATTGTATCGGAATAAGACCTAATGAAAATGATTTGTTATATATCAATGAGAAAAGCAAGGCACAGCTCAGAGTTGAACTCAGGATCTCCTGTTTACTAGACAGGCGTTTTAACCAGCTAAGCCACAGCACCCACTTGATTCTTAGTTTTGAAAACTTATTTTTTATGGTGTTCAAGAGAATAATGTTTTTTCACTTTCATATTCTTTTCTAAGTTCACACACTTCTCTACTCAAACACTTAAGATGAATCAAGACTCTTCACTTATTCAAAAACACCTCTCTAATTTGAAGTTTACCCTATTCATATCATTTTAAAATATTCCTTGCTGAAGAATGGATTTGTTGAATTCCACAATAGAGTGATCATTCACCTCTATCTTGTTCTTTGTCATTTTCTTTTCCCTATTTCAGTCAATGCATTCCTACAAAAATCTTCACAATACCAAGCATTTTATTTCATTTTTAAGATAACTTATTCTAAAGTTCATAGAACCAGATGTTTATTCTTAAATTGTATTCAACATTTGTTTGATGAAAATTATTCGGAAAGCATGGAGAAAAGAGTTAGGTGCTGTTGAGATTTGAACTCAGGATTTCCTGATTACGAGACAGGCGCTTTAACCACTAAGCCACAGCACCAACATTAATACTGCGAAATGCACACATAATTTATTGTTGATGATGAAAATGTGTTTCCTGCTATAAATTCTTCTTTATATGTATTGTAATCTTAAACACGAAAACATACTCAATCACTACGCAAGTATTAATATGTTTTAATAAACAGGTACTCTTATAAAACTCAATTTCATTTCTTGAATTCTTTAAAAAAAAAATCATGAAGGTATTAATATTGCTCAAATCTAGGTAGAAATTTCATCTACGTCTTTCTCATAGATATGTATTTTTTTTATTTGGCAATAACAGTATTCATTCTATAATCTTGAAAATACTTGTGTTTTTATAAGGTTTAAGATGATCTGTTCAACAGTAAGATGAATCAGACTTTTATATTTTAATTGTATCGGAATAAGACCTAATGAAAATGATTTGTTATATAACAATGAGAAAAGCAAGGCACAGCTCAGAGTTGAACTCAGGATCTCCTGTTTACTAGACAGGCGTTTTAACCAGCTAAGCCACAGCACCCACTTGATTCTTAATTTGAAAACTTTTTCTTTATGGTGTTCAAGAGAATAATGCTTTTTCACTTTCATATTCTTTTCTAAGTTCACACACTTCTCTACTCATAAACTTAAGATGAATGAAGACTCTTCACTTATTCAAAAACACCTCTCTAATTTGAAGTTTACCCTATTCATATCATTTTAAAATATACCTTGCTGAAGTATGGATTAGTTGAATTCAACAATAGAGTGATCATTCACCTCTATCTTGTTCTTTGTCATTTTCTTTTCCCTATTTCAATCAATGCATTCCTACAAAAATCTTCACAATACCAAGTATTTTATTTAATTTTTAAGATAACTTATTCTAAAGTTCATAGAAATAGATGTTTATACTTAAATTGTATTCAACACTTGTTTGATGAAAAATATTCGGAAAGCATGAAGAAAACAGTTAAATGCTGCTGAGATTTGAACTCAGGATTTCCTGTTTACGAGATAGGAGCTTTAACCACTTAGCCGCAGCACCAACGGTAATAGTAAAAAATGCATAAATAATTTATTGTTGATGATGAAAATGTGTTTTCTGCTATAAATTCTTCTTTATATGTATTGTAATCTTAAACACGAAAAGATACTCAATTATTTCACAAGGATTCATATCTTTTAATAAACAGGTACTCTTATAAAACCCAATTTCATTTCTTGAATTCTTTACAATTTTTTTTCATGAAGGTAATAATATTGCTCCAATCTTGGTAGACATTTCATCTACGTCTTTCTCATAGATATGTACTTTTTTCATTTTGCAATAACAGTATTCATTCTATAATCTTGAAAATACCTGGGTTTTTATAAGGTTAAAGGTGATCTGTTCAACAGTAAGATGAATCAGACTTTTATATTTTAATTGTATCGGAATAAGACCTAATGAAAATGATTTGTTATATAACAATGAGAAAATGCAAGGCACTGCTGAGAGATGAACTCAGGATCTCCTGTTTACTAGACAGGCGCTTTAACCAGCTAAGCCACAGCACCCACTTGATTCTTAAATTTGAAACACTTTTCTTTATGGTGTTCAAGAGAATATTGCTTTTTCACTTTCATATTCTTTTCTAAGTTCACACACTTCTCTACTCAAACACTTAAGATGAATGAAGACTCTTCACTTATTCAAAAACACCTCTCTAATTTGAAGTTTACCCTATTCATATCATTTTAAAATATACCTTGCTGAAGAATGGATTAGTTGAATTCAACAATAGAGTGATCATTCACCTCTATCTTGTTCTTTGTCATTTTCTTTTCCCTATTTCAGTCAATGCATTCCTACAAAAATCTTCACAATACCAAGCATTTTATTTAATTTTTAAGATAACTTATTCTAAAGTTCATAGAACCAGATGTTTATTCTTAAATTGTATTCAATATTTGTTTGATGAAAATTATTCGGAAAGCATGGAGAAAACATTTAGGTGCTGCTGAGATTTGAACTCAGGATTTCCTGTTTATGAGACAGGCGCTTTAACCACTAAGCCACAGCACCAACGTTAATAGTAAGCAATGCATAAATTATTCATTGTTGATGGTGAAAATGTGTTTCCTGCTATAAATTCTTCTTTATATGTATTGTAATCTTAAACACGAAAACATACTCAATCACTACGCAAGTATCAATATGTTTTAATAAACAGGTACTCTTATAAAACCCAATTTCATTTCTTGAATTCTTTACAATTTTTTTCATGAAGGTAATTATATTGCTCCAATCTAGGTAGACATTTCATCAACGTCTTTCTCATAGATATGTATTTTTTTCATTTTGCAATAACAGTATTCATTCTATAATCTTGAAAATACTTGGGTTTTTATAAGGTTAAAGATGATCTGTTCAACAGTAAGAGGAATCAGACTTTTATATTTTAATTGTATCGGAATAAGACCTAATGAAAATGATTTGTTATATAACAATGAGAAAAACAAGTCGCTGCTGAGATTTGAACTCAGGATCTCCTGTTTACTAGACAGGCGTTTTAACCAGCTAAGCCACAGCACCCACTTGATTCTTAAATTTGAAACACTTTTCTTTATGGTGTTCAAGAGAATATTGCTTTTTCACTTTCATATTCTTTTCTAAGTTCACACACTTCTCTACTCAAACACTTAAGATGAATGAAGACTCTTCACTTATTCAAAAACACCTCTCTAATTTGAAGTTTACCCTATTCATATCATTTTAAAATATACCTTGCTGAAGAATGGATTAGTTGAATTCAACAATAGAGTGAACATTCACCTCTATCTTGTTCTTTGTCATTTTCTTATCCCTATTTCAGTCAATGCATTCCTACAAAAATCTTCACAATACCAAGCATTTTATTTAATTTTTAAGATAACTTATTCTAAAGTTCATAGAACCAGATGTTTATTCTTAAATTGTATTCAACATTTGTTTGATGAAAATTATTCGGAAAGCATGAAGAAAACAGTTAAATGCTGCTGAGATTTAAACTCAGGATTTCCTGTTTACGAGATAGGAGCTTTAACCACTAAGCCACAGCACCAACGGTAATAGTAAAAAATGCATAAATAATTCATTGTTGATGATGAAAATGTGTTTTCTGCTATAAATTCTTCTTTATATGTATTGTAATCTTAAACACAAAAAGATACTCAATCACTACGCAAGGATTCATATATTTTAATAAACAGGTACTCTTATAAAACCCAATTTCATTTCTTGAATTCTTTACAATTTTTTTCATGAAGGTAATAATATTGCTCCAATCTTGGTAGGCATTTCATCTACGTCTTTCTCATAGATATGTACTTTTTTCATTTTGCAATAACAGTATTCATTCTATAATCTTGAAAATACATGGGTTTTTATAAGGTTAAAGGTGATCTGTTCAATAGTAAGATGAATCAGACTTTTATATTTTAATTGTATCGGAATAAGACCTAATGAAAATGATTTGTTATATAACAATGAGAAAATGCAAGGCACTGCTGAGAGATAAACTCAGGATCTCCTGTTTACTAGACAGGCGCTTTAACCAGCTAAGCCACAGCACCCACTTGATTCTTAAATTTGAAACACTTTTCTTTATGGTGTTCAAGAGAATATTGCTTTTTCACTTTCATATTCTTTTCTAAGTTCACACACTTCTCTACTCAAACACTTAAGATGAATGAAGACTCTTCACTTATTCAAAAACACCTCTCTAATTTGAAGTTTACCCTATTCATATCATTTTAAAATATACCTTGCTGAAGAATGGATTAGTTGAATTCAACAATAGAGTGATCATTCACCTCTATCTTGTTCTTTGTCATTTTCTTTTCCCTATTTCAATCAATGCATTCCTACAAAAATCTTCACAATACAAAGTATTTTATTTAATTTTTAAGATAACTTATTCTAAAGTTCATAGAACCAGATGTTTATACTTAAATTGTATTCATCACTTGTTTGATGAAAATTATTCGGAAAGCATGAAAAAAACAGTTAAATGCTGCTGAGATTTGAACTCAGGATTTCCTGTTTACGAGATAGGAGCTTTTACCACTAAGCCACAGCACCAACGGTAATAGTAAAAAATGCATAAATAATTCATTGTTGATGATGAAAATGTGTTTTCTGCTATAAATTCTTCTTTATATGTATTGTAATCTTAAACACAAAAAGATACTCAATCACTACGCAAGGATTCATATATTTTAATAAACAGGTACTCTTATAAAACCCAATTTCATTTCTTGAATTCTTTACAATTTTTTTCATGAAGGTAATAATATTGCTCCAATCTTGGTAGGCATTTCATCTACGTCTTTCTCATAGATATGTACTTTTTTTCATTTTGCAATAACAGTATTCATTCTATAATCTTGAAAATACATGGGTTTTTATAAGGTTAAAGGTGATCTGTTCAACAGTAAGATGAATCAGACTTTTATATTTTAATTGTATCGGAATAAGACCTAATGAAAATGATTTGATATATAACAATGAGAAAAGCAAGGCACTGCTGAGAGTTGAACTCAGGATCTCCTGTTTACTAGACAGGCGCTTTAACCAGCTAAGCCACAGCACCCACTTGATTCTTAAATTTGAAACACTTTTCTTTATGGTGTTCAAGAGAATATTGCTTTTTCACTTTCATATTCTTTTCTAAGTTCACACACTTCTCTACTCAAACACTTAAGATGAATGAAGACTCTTCACTTATTCAAAAACACCTCTCTAATTTGAAGTTTACCCTATTCATATCATTTTAAAATATACCTTGCTGAAGAATGGATTAGTTGAATTCAACAATAGAGTGATCATTCACCTCTATCTTGTTCTTTGTCATTTTCTTTTCCCTATTTCAGTCAATGCATTCCTACACAAATCTTCACAATACCAAGCATTTTATTTAATTTTTAAGATAACTTATTCTAAAGTTCATAGAACCAGATGTTTATACTTAAATTGTATTCAACACTTGTTTGATGAAAATTATTCGGAAAGCATTGAGAAAACAGTTAAATGCTGCTGAGAATTGAACTCAGGATTTCCTGTTTACGAGACAGGAGCTTTAACCACTAAGCCACAGCACGAACAGTAATAGTAAAAAATGCATAAAGAATTTATTGTTAATGATGAAAATTTGTTTTCTGCTATAAATTCTTCTTTATATGTATTGTAATCTTAAACACGAAAAGATACTCAATCACTACGCTAGGATTAATATGTTTTAATAAACAGGTACTCTTATAAAACCCAATTCCATTTCTTGAATTCTTTACAATTTTTTTTCATGAAGGTAATAATATTGCTCCAATCTATGTAGACATTTCATCTACGTCTTTCTCATAGATATGTATTTTTTTCATTTTGCAATAACAGTATTCATTCTATAATCTTGAAAATACTTGGGTTTTTATAAGGTTTAAGATGATCTGTTCAACAGTAAGATGAATCAGACTTTTATATTTTAATTGTATCGGAATAAGACCTAATGAAAATGATTTGTTATATAACAATGAGAAAAGCAAGGCACTGCTCAGAGTTGAACTCAGGATCTCCTGTTTACTAGACAGGCGCTTTAACCAGCTAAGCCAGAGCACCCACTTGATTCTTTAATTTTTAAGATAACTTATTCTAAAGTTCATAGAACCAGATGTTTATTCTTAAATTGTATTCAACATTTGTTTGATGAAAATTATTCGGAAAGCATGGAGAAAACATTTAGGTGCTGCTGAGATTTGAACTCAGGATTTCCTGTTTACGAGACAGGCGCTTTAACCAGCTAAGCCTCAGCACCCACTTGATTCTGAAGTTTGAAACACTTTTCTTTATGGTGTTCAAGAGAATATTGCTTTTTCACTTTCATATTCTTTTCTAAGTTCACACACTTCTCTACTCAAACACTTAAGATGAATGAAGACTCTTCACTTATTCAAAAACACCTCTCTAATTTGAAGTTTACCCTATTCATATCATTTTAAAATATTCCTTGCTGAAGAATGGATTTGTTGAATTCCACAAGAGAGTGATCATTCACCTGTATCTTGTTCTTTGTCATTTTCTTTTCCCTATTTCAGTCAATGCATTCCTACAAAAATCTTCACAATACCAAGCATTTTATTTCATTTTTAAGATAACTTATTCTAAAGTTCATAGAACCAGATGTTTATTCTTAAATTGTATTCAACATTTGTTTGATGAAAATTATTCGGAAAGCATGGAGAGAAGAGTTAGGTGCTGTTGAGATTTGAACTCAGGATTTCCTGATTACGAGACAGGCGCTTTAACCACTAAGCCACAGCACCAATGTTAATAGTAAGAAATGCATACATAATTTATTGTTGATGATGAAAATGTGTTTCCTGCTATAAATTCTTCTTTATATGTATTGTAATCTTAAACACGAAAACATACTCAATCACTACGCAAGTATTAATATGTTTTAATAAACAGGTACTCTTATAAAACTCAATTTCATTTCTTGAATTCTTTAAAAAAAAAATCATGAAGGTATTAATATTGCTCAAATCTAGGTAGAAATTTCATCTACGTCTTTCTCATAGATATGTATTTTTTTTATTTGGCAATAACAGTATTCATTCTATAATCTTGAAAATACTTGTGTTTTTATAAGGTTTAAGATGATCTGTTCAACAGTAAGATGAATCAGACTTTTATATTTTAATTGTATCGGAATAAGACCTAATGAAAATGATTTGTTATATATCAATGAGAAAAGCAAGGCACAGCTCAGAGTTGAACTCAGGATCTCCTGTTTACTAGACAGGCGTTTTAACCAGCTAAGCCACAGCACCCACTTGATTCTTAGTTTTGAAAACTTATTTTTTATGGCGTTCAAGAGAATAATGTTTTTTCACTTTCATATTCTTTTCTAAGTTCACACACTTCTCTACTCAAACACTTAAGATGAATCAAGACTCTTCACTTATTCAAAAACACCTCTCTAATTTGAAGTTTACCCTATTCATATCATTTTAAAATATACCTTGCTGAAGAATGGATTAGTTGAATTCAACAATAGAGTGAACATTCACCTCTATCTTGTTCTTTGTCATTTTCTTATCCCTATTTCAGTCAATGCATTCCTACAAAAATCTTCACAATACCAAGCATTTTATTTAATTTTTAAGATAACTTATTCTAAAGTTCATAGAACCAGATGTTTATACTTAAATTGTATTCAACACTTGTTTGATGAAAATTATTCGGAAAGCATGAAGAAAACAGTTAAATGCTGCTGAGATTTGAACTCAGGATTTCCTGTTTACGAGATAGGAGCTTTAACCACTTAGCCACAGCACCGACGGTAATAGTAAAAAATGCATAAATAATTTATTGTTGATGATGAAAATGTGTTTTCTGCTATAAATTCTTCTTTATATGTATTGTAATCTTAAACACGAAAAGATACTCAATCACTTCACAAGGATTCATATGTTTTAATAAACAGGTACTCTTATAAAACCCAATTTCATTTCTTGAATTCTTTACAAATTTTTTTCATGAAGGTAATAATATTGCTCCAATCTTGGTAGACATTTCATCTACGTCTTTCTCATAGATATGTACTTTTTTTCATTTTGCAATAACAGTATTCATTCTATAATCTTGAAAATACCTGGGTTTTTATAAGGTTAAAGGTGATCTGTTCAACAGTAATATGAATCAGACTTTTATATTTTAATTGTATCGGAATAAGACCTAATGAAAATGATTTGTTATATAACAATGAGAAAAGCAAGGCACTGCTGAGAGATGAACTCAGGATCTCCTGTTTACTAGACAGGTGCTTTAACCAGCTAAGCCACAGCACCCACTTGATTCTTAAATTTGAAACACTTTTCTTTATGGTTTTCAAGAGAATATTGCTTTTTCACTTTCATATTCTTTTCTAAGTTCACACACTTCTCTACTCAAACACTTAAGATGAATGAAGACTCTTCACTTATTCAAAAACACCTCTCTAATTTGAAGTTTACCCTATTCATATAATTTTAAAATATACCTTGCTGAAGAATGGATTAGTTGAATTCAACAATAGAGTGATCATTCACCTCTATCTTGTTCTTTGTCATTTTCTTTTCCCTATTTCAGTCAATGCATTCCTACAAAAATCTTCACAATACCAAGCATTTTATTTAATTTTTAAGATAAATTATTCTAAAGTTCATAGAACCAGATGTTTATTCTTAAATTGTATTCAACATTTGTTTGATGAAAATTATTCGGAAAGCATGGAGAAAACATTTAGGTGCTGCTGAGATTTGAACTCAGGATTTCCTGTTTACGAGACAGGCGCTTTAACCACTAAGCCACAGCACCAACGTTAATAGTAAGAAATGCATACATAATTTATTGTTGATGATGAAAATGTGTTTCCTGCTATAAATTCTTCTTTATATGTATTGTAATCTTAAACACGAAAACATACTCAATCACTACGCAATTATTAATATGTTTTAATAAACAGGTACTCTTATAAAACCCAATTTCATTTCTTGAATTCTTTACAATTTTTTTCATGAAGGTAATAATATTGCTCCAATCTAGGTAGACATTTCATCTACGTCTTTCTCATAGATATGTATTTTTTTCATTTTGCAATAACAGTATTCATTCTATAATCTTGAAAATACTTGTGTTTTTATAAGGTTTAAGATGATCTGTTCAACAGTAAGATGAATCAGACTTTTATATTTTAATTGTATCGGAATAAGACCTAATGAAAATGATTTGTTATATAACAATGAGAAAAGCATGGCGCTGCTGAGATTTGAACTCAGGATCTCCTGTTTACTAGACAGGCACTTTAACCAGCTAAGCCACAGCACCCACTTGATTCTTAAATTTGAAACACTTTTCTTTATGGTGTTCAAGAGAATATTGCTTTTTCACTTTCATATTCTTTTCTTAGTTCACACACTTCTCTACTCAAACACTTAAGATGAATGAAGACTCTTCACTTATTCAAAAACACCTCTCTAATTTGAAGTTTACCCTATTCCTATCATTTTAAAATATACCTTGCTGAAGAATGGATTAGTTGAATTCAACAATAGAGTGAACATTCACCTCTATCTTGTTCTTTGTCATTTTCTTATCCCTATTTCAGTCAATGCATTCCTACAAAAATCTTCACAATACCAAGCATTTTATTTAATTTTTAAGATAACGTATTCTAAAGTTCATAGAACCAGATGTTTATTCTTAAATCGTATTCAACATTTGTTTGATGAAAATTATTCAGAAAGCATGGAGAAAACAGTTATGTGCTGCTGAGAATTGAACTCAGGATTTCCTGTTTACGAGACAGGCGCTTTAACCACTAAGCCACAGCACCAACGTTAATAGTAAGAAATGCATACATAATTTATTGTTGATGATGAAAATGTGTTTCCTGCTATAAATTCTTCTTTATATGTATTGTAATCTTAAACACGAAAACATACTCAATCACTACGCAAGTATTAATATGTTTTAATAAACAGGTACTCTTATAAAACTCAATTTCATTTCTTGAATTCTTTACAATTTTTTTTCATGAAGGTAATAATATTGCTCCAATCTAGGTAGACATATCATCTACGTCTTTCTCATAGATATGTATTTTTTTCATTTTGCAATAACATTATTCATTCTATAATCTTGAAAATACTTGGGTTTTTATAAGGTTAAAGATGATCTGTACATCAGTAAGATGAATCAGACTTTTATATTTTAATTGTATCGGAATAAGACCTAATGAAAATGATTTGTTATATATTACAATGAGAAAAGCAAGGCGCTGCTGAGATTTGAACTCAGGATCTCCTGTTTACTAGACAGGCGCTTTAACCAGCTAAGCCACAGCACCCACTTGATTCTTAAATTTGAAACACTTTTCTTTATGGTGTTCAAGAGAATATTGCTTTTTCACTTTCATATTCTTTTCTAAGTTCACACACTTCTCTACTCAAACACTTAAGATGAATGAAGACTCTTCACTTATTCAAAAACACCTCTCTAATTTGAAGTTTACCCTATTCATATCATTTTAAAATATTCCTTGCTGAAGAATGGATTTGTTGAATTCCACAATAGAGTGATCATTCACCTCTATCTTGTTCTTTGTCATTTTCTTTTCCCTATTTCAGTCAATGCATTCCTACAAAAATCTTCACAATACCAAGCATTTTATTTCATTTTTAAGATAACTTATTCTAAAGTTCATAGAACCAGATGTTTATTCTTAAATTGTATTCAACATTTGTTTGATGAAAATTATTCGGAAAGCATGGAGAAAAGAGTTAGGTGCTGTTGAGATTTGAACTCAGGATTTCCTGATTACGAGACAGGCGCTTTAACCACTAAGCCACAGCACCAACATTAATACTACGAAATGCACACATAATTTATTGTTGATGATGAAAATGTGTTTCCTGCTATAAATTCTTCTTTATATGTATTGTAATCTTAAACACGAAAACATACTCAATCACTACGCAAGTATTAATATGTTTTAATAAACAGGTACTCTTATAAAACTCAATTTCATTTCTTGAATTCTTTAAAAAAAAATCATGAAGGTATTAATATTGCTCAAATCTAGGTAGAAATTTCATCTACGTCTTTCTCATAGATATGTATTTTTTTTATTTGGCAATAACAGTATTCATTCTATAATCTTGAAAATACTTGTGTTTTTATAAGGTTTAAGATGATCTGTTCAACAGTAAGATGAATCAGACTTTTATATTTTAATTGTATCGGAATAAGACCTAATGAAAATGATTTGTTATATAACAATGAGAAAAGCAAGGCACAGCTCAGAGTTGAACTCAGGATCTCCTGTTTACTAGACAGGCGTTTTAACCAGCTAAGCCACAGCACCCACTTGATTCTTAATTTTGAAAACTTTTTCTTTATGGTGTTCAAGAGAATAATGCTTTTTCACTTTCATATTCTTTTCTAAGTTCACACACTTCTCTACTCATAAACTTAAGATGAATGAAGACTCTTCACTTATTCAAAAACACCTCTCTAATTTGAAGTTTACCCTATTCATATCATTTTAAAATATACCTTGCTGAAGTATGGATTAGTTGAATTCAACAATAGAGTGATCATTCACCTCTATCTTGTTCTTTGTCATTTTCTTTTCCCTATTTCAATCAATGCATTCCTACAAAAATCTTCACAATACCAAGTATTTTATTTAATTTTTAAGATAACTTATTCTAAAGTTCATAGAACCAGATGTTTATACTTAAATTGTATTCAACACTTGTTTGATGAAAAATATTCGGAAAGCATGAAGAAAACAGTTAAATGCTGCTGAGATTTGAACTCAGGATTTCCTGTTTACGAGATAGGAGCTTTAACCACTTAGCCGCAGCACCAACGGTAATAGTAAAAAATGCATAAATAATTTATTGTTGATGATGAAAATGTGTTTTCTGCTATAAATTCTTCTTTATATGTATTGTAATCTTAAACACGAAAAGATACTCAATTATTTCACAAGGATTCATATCTTTTAATAAACAGGTACTCTTATAAAACCCAATTTCATTTCTTGAATTCTTTACAATTTTTTTTCATGAAGGTAATAATATTGCTCCAATCTTGGTAGACATTTCATCTACGTCTTTCTCATAGATATGTACTTTTTTCATTTTGCAATAACAGTATTCATTCTATAATCTTGAAAATACCTGGGTTTTTATAAGGTTAAAGGTGATCTGTTCAACAGTAAGATGAATCAGACTTTTATATTTTAATTGTATCGGAATAAGACCTAATGAAAATGATTTGTTATATAACAATGAGAAAATGCAAGGCACTGCTGAGAGATGAACTCAGGATCTCCTGTTTACTAGACAGGCGCTTTAACCAGCTAAGCCACAGCACCCACTTGATTCTTAAATTTGAAACACTTTTCTTTATGGTGTTCAAGAGAATATTGCTTTTTCACTTTCATATTCTTTTCTAAGTTCACACACTTCTCTACTCAAACACTTAAGATGAATGAAGACTCTTCACTTATTCAAAAACACCTCTCTAATTTGAAGTTTACCCTATTCATATCATTTTAAAATATACCTTGCTGAAGAATGGATTAGTTGAATTCAACAATAGAGTGATCATTCACCTCTATCTTGTTCTTTGTCATTTTCTTTTCCCTATTTCAGTCAATGCATTCCTACAAAAATCTTCACAATACCAAGCATTTTATTTAATTTTTAAGATAACTTATTCTAAAGTTCATAGAACCAGATGTTTATTCTTAAATTGTATTCAACATTTGTTTGATGAAAATTATTCGGAAAGCATGGAGAAAACATTTAGGTGCTGCTGAGATTTGAACTCAGGATTTCCTGTTTACGAGACAGGCGCTTTAACCACTAAGCCACAGCACCAACGTTAATAGTAAGCAATGCATAAATTATTCATTGTTGATGGTGAAAATGTGTTTCCTGCTATAAATTCTTCTTTATATGTATTGTAATCTTAAACAGGAAAACATACTCAATCACTACGCAAGTATTAATATGTTTTAATAAACAGGTACTCTTATAAAACCCAATTTCATTTCTTGAATTCTTTACAATTTTTTTTCATGAAGGTAATAATATTACTCCAATCTAGGTAGAAATTTCATCGACGTCTTTCTCATAGATATGTATTTTTTTCATTTTGCAATAACATTATTCATTCTATAATCTTGAAAATACTTGGGTTTTTATAAGGTTAAAGATGATCTGTTCAACAGTAAGATGAATCAGACTTTTATATTTTAATTGTATCGGAATAAGACCTAATGAAAATGATTTGTTATATATTACAATGAGAAAAGCAAGGCGCTGCTGAGATTTGAACTCAGGATCTCCTGTTTACTAGACAGGCGCTTTAACCAGCTAAGCCACAGCACCCACTTGATTCTTAAATTTGAAACACTTTTCTTTATGGTGTTCAAGAGAATATTGCTTTTTCACTTTCATATTCTTTTCTAAGTTCACACACTTCTCTACTCAAACACTTAAGATGAATGAAGACTCTTCACTTATTCAAAAACACCTCTCTAATTTGAAGCTTACCCTATTCATATCATTTTAGAGTATACCTTGCTGAAAAATGGATTAGTTGAATTCAACAATAGAGTGATCATTCACCTGTATCTTGTTCTTTGTCATTTTCTTTTCCCTATTTCAGTCAATGCATTCCTACAAAAATCTTCTCAATACCAAGCATTTTATTTAATTTTTAAGATAACTTATTCTAAAGTTCATAGAACCAGATGTTTATTCTTAAATTGTATTCATCATTTGTTTGATGAAAATTATTCGGAAAGCATGGAGAAAACAGTTAGGTGCTGTTGAGATTTGAACTCAGGATTTCCTGTTTACGAGACAGGCGCTTTAACCACTAAGCCACAGCACCAACATTAATAGTAAGAAATGCATACATAATTTATTGTTGATGATGAAAATGTGTTTCCTGCTATAAATTCTTCTTTATATGTATTCTAATCTTAAACACGAAAACATACTCAATCACTACGCAAGTATTAATATGTTTTAATAAACAGGTACTCTTATAAAACTCAATTTCATTTCTTGAATTCTTTAAAAAAAAAATCATGAAGGTATTAATATTGCTCAAATCTAGGTAGAAATTTCATCTACGTCTTTCTCATAGATATGTATTTTTTTCATTTGGCAATAACAGTATTCATTCTATAATCTTGAAAATACGTGTGTTTTTATAAGGTTTAAGATGATCTGTTCAACAGTAAGATGAATCAGACTTTTATATTTTAATTGTATCGGAATAAGACCTAATGAAAATGATTTGTTATATAACAATGAGAAAAGCAAGGCACTGCTGAGCGTTGAACTCAGGATCTCCTGTTTACTAGACAGGCGTTTTAACCAGCTAAGCCACAGCACCCACTTGATTCTTAATTTTGAAAACTTTTTTTATGGTGTTGAAGAGAATAATGTTTTTTCACTTTCATATTCTTTTCTAAGTTCACATACTTCTCTACTCAAACACTTAAGATGAATGAAGACTCTTCACTTATTCAAAAACACCTCTCTAATTTGAAGTTTACCCTATTCATATCATTTTAAAATATACCTTGCTGAAGAATGGATTAGTTGAATTCAACAATAGAGTGAACATTCACCTCTATCTTGTTCTTTGTCATTTTCTTATCCCTATTTCAGTCAATGCATTCCTACAAAAATCTTCACAATACCAAGCATTTTATTTAATTTTTAAGATAACTTATTCTAATGTTCATAGAAACAGATGTTTATTCTTAAATTGTATTCAACATTTGTTTGATGAAAATTATTCAGAAAGCATGGAGAAAACAGTTAGGTGCTGCTGAGAATTGAACTCAGGATTTCCTGTTTACGAGACAGGCGCTTTAACCACTAAGCCACAGCACCAACATTAATAGTAAGAAATGCATACATAATTTATTGTTGATGATGAAAATGTGTTTCCTGCCATAAATTCTTCTTTATATGTATTGTAATCTTAAACACGAAAACATACTCAATCACTACGCAAGTATTAATATGTTTTAATAAACAGGTACTCTTATAAAACTCAATTTCATTTCTTGAATCCTTTAAAAAAAAAATCATGAAGGTATTAATATTGCTCAAATCTAGGTAGAAATTTCATCTATTTCTTTCTCATAGATATGTATTTTTTTCATTTGGCAATAACAGTATTCATTCTATAATCTTGAAAATACTTGTGTTTTTATAAGGTTTAAGATGATCTGTTCAACAGTAAGATGAATCAGACTTTTATATTTTAATTGTATCGGAATAAGACCTAATAAAAATGATTTGTTATATAACAATGAGAAAAGCAATTCACTGCTGAGAGTTGAACTCAGGATCTCCTGTTTACTAGACAGGCGCTTTAACCAGCTAAGCCACAGCATCCACTTGATTCTTAACTTTGAAAAACTTTTTTTATGGTGTTCAAGAGAATATTGCTTTTTCACTTACATATTCTTTTCTAAGTTCACACACTTCTCTACTCAAACACTTAAGATGAATGAAGACTCCTCACTTATTCAAAAACACCTCTCTAATTTGAAGTTTACCCTATTCATATCATTTTAAAATATACCTTGCTGAAGAATGGATTAGTTGAATTCAACAATAGAGTGATCATTCACCTCTATCTTGTTCTTTGTCATATTCTTTTCCCTATTTCAGTCAATGCATTCCTACAAAAATCCTCACAATACCAAGCATTTTATTTAATTTTTAAGATAACTTATTCTAAAGTTCATAGAACCAGATGCTTATACTTAAATTGTATTCAACATTTGTTTGATGAAAATTATTCGGAAAGCATGGAGAAAACATTTAGGTGCTGCTGAGATTTGAACTCAGGATTTCCTGTTTACGAGACAGGCGCTTTAACCACTAAGCCACAGCACCAACGTTAATAGTAAGAAATGCATACATAATTTATTGTTGATGATGAAAATGTGTTTCCTGCTATAAATTCTTCTTTATATGTATTGTAATCTTAAACACGAAAACATACTCAATCACTACGCAAGTATTAATATGTTTTAATAAACAGGTACTCTTATAAAACCCAATTTCATTTCTTGAATTCTTTACAATTTTTTTCATGAAGGTAATAATATTGCTCCAATCTAGGTAGACATTTCATCTACGTCTTTCTCATAGATATGTATTTTTTTCATTTTGCAATAACATTATTCATTCTATAATCTTGAAAATACTTGGGTTTTTATAAGGTTAAAGATGATCTGTTCATCAGTAAGATGAATCAGACTTTTATATTTTAATTGTATCGGAATAAGACCTAATGAAAATGATTTGTTATATATTACAATGAGAAAAGCAAGGCCATGCTGAGATTTGAACTCAGGATCTCCTGTTTACTAGACAGGCGCTTTAACCAGCTATGCCACAGCACCAACTTGATTCTTAAATTTGAAACACTTTTCTTTATGGTGTTCAAGAGAATATTGCTTTTTCACTTTCATATTCTTTTCTAAGTTCACACACTTCTCTACTCAAACACTTAAGATGAATGAAGACTCTTCACTTATTCAAAAACACCTCTCTAATTTGAAGTTTACCCTATTCATATCATTTTAAAATATACCTTGCTGAAGAATGGATTAGTTGAATTCAACAATAGAGTGAACATTTACCTCTATCTTGTTCTTTGTCATTTTCTTATCCCTATTTCAGTCAATGCATTCCTTCAAAAATCTTCACAATACCAAGCATTTTATTTAATTTTTAAGATAACTTATTCTAAAGTTCATAGAACCAGATGTTTATTCTTAAATTGTATTCAACATTTGTTTGATGAAAATTATTCAGAAAGCATGGAGAAAACAGTTAGGTGCTGCTGAGAATTGAACTCAGGATTTCCTGTTTACGAGACAGGCGCTTTAACCACTTAGCCACAGCACCAACGTTAATAGTAAGAAATGCATACATAATTTATTGTTGATGATGAAAATGTGTTTCCTGCTATAAATTCTTCTTTATATGTATTGTAATCTTAAACACGAAAACATACTCAATCACTACGCAAGTATTAATATGTTTTAATAAACAGGTACTCTTATAAAACTCAATTTCATTTCTTGAATCCTTTAAAAAAAAAATCATGAAGGTATTAATATTGCTCAAATCTAGGTAGAAATTTCATCTATTTCTTTCTCATAGATATGTATTTTTTTCATTTGGCAATAACAGTATTCATTCTATAATCTTGAAAATACTTGTGTTTTTATAAGGTTTAAGATGATCTGTTCAACAGTAAGATGAATCAGACTTTTATATTTTAATTGTATCGGAATAAGACCTAATAAAAATGATTTGTTATATAACAATGAGAAAAGCAATTCACTGCTGAGAGTTGAACTCAGGATCTCCTGTTTACTAGACAGGCGCTTTAACCAGCTAAGCCACAGCATCCACTTGATTCTTAACTTTGAAAAACTTTTTTTTATGGTGTTCAAGAGAATATTGCTTTTTCACTTACATATTCTTTTCTAAGTTCACACACTTCTCTACTCAAACACTTAAGATGAATGAAGACTCCTCACTTATTCAAAAACACCTCTCTAATTTGAAGTTTACCCTATTCATATCATTTTAAAATATACCTTGCTGAAGAATGGATTAGTTGAATTCAACAATAGAGTGATCATTCACCTCTATCTTGTTCTTTGTCATATTCTTTTCCCTATTTCAGTCAATGCATTCCTACAAAAATCCTCACAATACCAAGCATTTTATTTAATTTTTAAGATAACTTATTCTAAAGTTCATAGAACCAGATGCTTATACTTAAATTGTATTCAACATTTGTTTGATGAAAATTATTCGGAAAGCATGGAGAAAACATTTAGGTGCTGCTGAGATTTGAACTCAGGATTTCCTGTTTACGAGACAGGCGCTTTAACCACTAAGCCACAGCACCAACGTTAATAGTAAGAAATGCATACATAATTTATTGTTGATGATGAAAATGTGTTTCCTGCTATAAATTCTTCTTTATATGTATTGTAATCTTAAACACGAAAACATACTCAATCACTACGCAAGTATTAATATGTTTTAATAAACAGGTACTCTTATAAAACCCAATTTCATTTCTTGAATTCTTTACAATTTTTTTCATGAAGGTAATAATATTGCTCCAATCTAGGTAGACATTTCATCTACGTCTTTCTCATAGATATGTATTTTTTTCATTTTGCAATAACATTATTCATTCTATAATCTTGAAAATACTTGGGTTTTTATAAGGTTAAAGATGATCTGTTCATCAGTAAGATGAATCAGACTTTTATATTTTAATTGTATCGGAATAAGACCTAATGAAAATGATTTGTTATATATTACAATGAGAAAAGCAAGGCCATGCTGAGATTTGAACTCAGGATCTCCTGTTTACTAGACAGGCGCTTTAACCAGCTATGCCACAGCACCAACTTGATTCTTAAATTTGAAACACTTTTCTTTATGGTGTTCAAGAGAATATTGCTTTTTCACTTTCATATTCTTTTCTAAGTTCACACACTTCTCTACTCAAACACTTAAGATGAATGAAGACTCTTCACTTATTCAAAAACACCTCTCTAATTTGAAGTTTACCCTATTCATATCATTTTAAAATATTCCTTGCTGAAGAATGGATTTGTTGAATTCCACAATAGAGTGATCATTCACCTCTATCTTGTTCTTTGTCATTTTCTTTTCCCTATTTCAGTCAATGCATTCCTACAAAAATCTTCACAATACCAAGCATTTTATTTCATTTTTAAGATAACTTATTCTAAAGTTCATAGAACCAGATGTTTATTCTTAAATTGTATTCAACATGTGTTTGATGAAAGTTATTCTGAAAGCATTGAGAAAAGAGTTAGGTGCTGTTGAGATTTGAACTCAGGATTTCCTGATTACGAGACAGGCGCTTTAACCACTAAGCCACAGCACCAACGCTAATAGTAAGAAATGCATACATAATTTATTGTTGATGAGGAAAATGTGTTTCCTGCTATAAATTCTTCTTTATATGTATTGTAATCTTAAACACGAAAAGATACTCAATCACTACGCAAGGATTCATATATTTTAATAAACAGGTACTCTTATAAAACCCAATTTCATTTCTTGAATTCTTTACAATTTTTTTCATGAAGGTAATAATATTGCTCCAATCTAGGTAGACATTTCATCTACGTCTTTCTCATAGATATGTATTTTTTTCATTTTGCAATAACAGTATTCATTCTATAATCTTGAAAATACTTGGGTTTTTATAAGGTTAAAGATGATCTGTTCAACAGTAAGATGAATCAGACTTTTATATTTTAATTGTATCGGAATAAGACCTAATGAAAATGATTTGTTATATAACAATGAGAAAAGCAAGGCGCTGCTGAGATTTGAACTCAGGATCTCCTGTTTACTAGACAGGCACTTTAACCAGCTAAGCCACAGCACCCACTTGATTCTTAAATTTGAAACACTTTTCTTTATGGTGTTCAAGAGAATATTGCTTTTTCACTTTCATATTCTTTTCTAAGTTCACACACTTCTCTACTCAAACACTTAAGATGAATGAAGACTCTTCACTTATTCAAAAACACCTCTCTAATTTGAAGTTTACCCTATTCATATCATTTTAAAATATACCTTGCTGAAGAATGGATTAGTTGAATTCAACAATAGAGTGATCATTCACCTCTATCTTGTTCTTTGTCATTTTCTTTTCCCTATTTCAGTCAATGCATTCCTACAAAAATCTTCACAATACCAAGCATTTTATTTAATGTTTAAGATAACTTATTCTAAAGTTCATAGAACCAGATGTTTATTCTTAAATTGTATTCAACATTTGTTTGATGAAAATTATTCGGAAAGCATGGAGAAAACATTTAGGTGTTGCTGAGATTTGAACTCAGGATTTCCTGTTTACGAGACAGGCGCTTTAACCACTAAGCCACAGCACCAACGTTAATAGTAAGAAATGCATACATAATTTATTGTTGATGATGAAAATGTGTTTCCTGCTATAAATTCTTCTTTATATGTATTGTAATCTTAAACACGAAAACATACTCAATCACTACGCAAGTATTAATATGTTTTAATAAACAGGTACTCTTATAAAACCCAATTTCATTTCTTGAATTCTTTACAATTGTTTTCATGAAGGTAATAATATTGCTCCAATCTAGGTAGACATTTCATCTACGTCTTTCTCATAGATATGTATTTTTTTCATTTTGCAATAACAGTATTCATTCTATAATCTTGAAAATACTTGGGTTTTTATGAGGTTAAAGATGATCTGTTCAACAGTAAGATGAATCAGACTTTTATATTTTAATTGTATCGGAATAAGACCTAATGAAAATGATTTGTTATATAACAATGAGAAAAGCAAGTCGCTGCTGAGATTTGAACTCAGGATCTCCTGTTTACTAGACAGGCGCTTTAACCAGCTAAGCCACAGCACCCACTTGATTCTTAAATTTGAAACACTTTTCTTTATGGTGTTCAAGAGAATATTGCTTTTTCACTTTCATATTCTTTTCTAAGTACACACACTTCTCTACTCAAACACTTAAGATGAATGAAGACTCTTCACTTATTCAAAAACACCTCTCTAATTTGAAGTTTACCCTATTCATATCATTTTAAAATATACCTTGCTGAAGAATGGATTAGTTGAATTCAACAATAGAGTGAACATTCACCTCTATCTTGTTCTTTGTCATTTTCTTATCCCTATTTCAGTCAATGCATTCCTACAAAAATCTTCACAATACCAAGCATTTTATTTAATTTTTAAGATAACTTATTCTAAAGTTCATAGAACCAGATGTTTATTCTTAAATTGTATTCAACATTTGTTTGATGAAAATTATTCGGAAAGCATGAAGAAAACAGTTAAATGCTGCTGAGATTTGAACTCAGGATTTGCTGTTTACGAGATAGGAGCTTTAACCACTAAGCCACAGCACCAACGGTAATAGTAAAAAATGCATAAATAATTCATTGTTGATGATGAAATGTGTTTTCTGCTATAAATTCTTCTTTATATGTATTGTAATCTTAAACACAAAAAGATACTCAATCACTACGCAAGGATTCATATATTTTAATAAACAGGTACTCTTATAAAACCCAATTTCATTTCTTGAATTCTTTACATTTTTTTTCATGAAGGTAATAATATTGCTCCAATCTTGGTAGGCATTTCATCTACGTCTTTCTCATAGATATGTACTTTTTTTCATTTTGCAATAACAGTATTCATTCTATAATCTTGAAAATACATGGGTTTTTATAAGGTTAAAGGTGATCTGTTCAATAGTAAGATGAATCAGACTTTTATATTTTAATTGTATCGGAATAAGACCTAATGAAAATGATTTGTTATATAACAATGAGAAAATGCAAGGCACTGCTGAGAGATAAACTCAGGATCTCCTGTTTACTAGACAGGCGCTTTAACCAGCTAAGCCACAGCACCCACTTGATTCTTAAATTTGAAACACTTTTCTTTATGGTGTTCAAGAGAATATTGCTTTTTCACTTTCATATTCTTTTCTAAGTTCACACACTTCTCTACTCAAACACTTAAGATGAATGAAGACTCTTCACTTATTCAAAAACACCTCTCTAATTTGAAGTTTACCCTATTCATATCATTTTAAAATATACCTTGCTGAAGAATGGATTAGTTGAATTCAACAATAGAGTGATCATTCACCTCTATCTTGTTCTTTGTCATT
The DNA here is from genome assembly GCF_964263255.1 of Lissotriton vulgaris. NCBI lineage: Eukaryota > Metazoa > Chordata > Amphibia > Caudata > Salamandridae > Lissotriton > Lissotriton vulgaris. The sequence continues at coordinate 443,541,170 of NC_141700.1, forward strand.
TTCTTTTCCCTATTTCAGTCAATGCATTCCTACAAAAATCTTCACAATACCAAGCATTTTATTTAATTTTTAAGATAACTTATTCTAAAGTTCATAGAACCAGATGTTTATTCTTAAATTGTATTCAACATTTGTTTGATGAAAATTATTCGGAAAGCATGGAGAAAACATTTAGGTGCTGCTGAGATTTGAACTCAGGATTTCCTGTTTACGAGACAGGCGCTTTAACCACTAAGCCACAGCACCAACGTTAAGAATAAGAAATGCATACATAATTTATTGTTGATGATGAAAATGTGTTTCCTGCTATAAATTCTTCTTTATATGTATTGTAATCTTAAACACGAAAACATACTCAATCACTACGCAAGTATTAATATGTTTTGATAAACAGGTACTCTTATAAAACTCAATTTCATTTCTTGAATTCTTTAAAAAAAAATCATGAGGTATTAATATTGCTCAAATCTAGGTAGAAATTTCATCTACGTCTTTCTCATAGATATGTATTTTTTTCATTTGGCAATAACAGTATTCATTCTATAATCTTGAAAATACTTGTGTTTTTATAAGGTTTAAGATGATCTGTTCAACAGTAAGATGAATCAGACTTTTTATATTTTAATTGTATCGGAATAAGACCTAATAAAAATGATTTGTTATATAACAATGAGAAAAGCAATTCACTGCTGAGAGTTGAACTCAGGATCTCTTGTTTACTAGACAGGCGCTTTAACCAGCTAAGCCACAGCACCCACTTGATTCTTAAATTTGAAACACTTTTCTTTATGGTGTTCAAGAGAATATTGCTTTTTCACTTTCATATTCTTTTCTAAGTTCACACACTTCTCTACTCAAACACTTAAGATGAATGAAGACTCTTCACTTATTCAAAAACACCTCTCCAATTTGAAGTTTACCCTATTCATATCATTTTAAAATATACCTTGCTGAAGAATGGATTAGTTGAATTCAACAATAGAGTGATCATTCACCTCTATCTTGTTCTTTGTCATTTTCTTTTCCCTATTTCAATCAATGCATTCCTACAAAAATCTTCACAATACAAAGTATTTTATTTAATTTTTAAGATAACTTATTCTAAAGTTCATAGAACCAGATGTTTATACTTAAATTGTATTCATCACTTGTTTGATGAAAATTATTCGGAAAGCATGAAAAAAACAGTTAAATGCTGCTGAGATTTGAACTCAGGATTTCCTGTTTACGAGATAGGAGCTTTTACCACTAAGCCACAGCACCAACGGTAATAGTAAAAAATGCATAAATAATTCATTGTTGATGATGAAAATGTGTTTTCTGCTATAAATTCTTCTTTATATGTATTGTAATCTTAAACACAAAAAGATACTCAATCACTACGCAAGGATTCATATATTTTAATAAACAGGTACTCTTATAAAACCCAATTTCATTTCTTGAATTCTTTACAATTTTTTTCATGAAGGTAATAATATTGCTCCAATCTTGGTAGGCATTTCATCTACGTCTTTCTCATAGATATGTACTTTTTTCATTTTGCAATAACAGTATTTATTCTATAATCTTGAAAATACATGGGTTTTTATAAGGTTAAAGGTGATCTGTTCAACAGTAAGATGAATCAGACTTTTATATTTTAATTGTATCGGAATAAGACCTAATGAAAATGATTTGATATATAACAATGAGAAAAGCAAGGCACTGCTGAGAGTTGAACTCAGGATCTCCTGTTTACTAGACAGGCGCTTTAACCAGCTAAGCCACAGCACCCACTTGATTCTTAAATTTGAAACACTTTTCTTTATGGTGTTCAAGAGAATATTGCTTTTTCACTTTCATATTCTTTTCTAAGTTCACACACTTCTCTACTCAAACACTTAAGATGAATGAAGACTCTTCACTTATTCAAAAACACCTCTCTAATTTGAAGTTTACCCTATTCATATCATTTTAAAATATACCTTGCTGAAGAATGGATTAGTTGAATTCAACAATAGAGTGATCATTCACCTCTATCTTGTTCTTTGTCATTTTCTTTTCCCTATTTCAGTCAATGCATTCCTACAAAAATCTTCACAATACCAAGCATTTTATTTAATTTTTAAGATAACTTATTCTAAAGTTCATAGAACCAGATGTTTATACTTAAATTGTATTCAACACTTGTTTGATGAAAATTATTCGGAAAGCATTGAGAAAACAGTTAAATGCTGCTGAGAATTGAACTCAGGATTTCCTGTTTACGAGACAGGACCTTTAACCACTAAGCCACAGCACGAACAGTAATAGTAAAAAATGCATAAAGAATTTATTGTTAATGATGAAAATGTGTTTTCTGCTATAAATTCTTCTTTATATGTATTGTAATCTTAAACACGAAAAGATACTCAATCACTACGCTAGGATTAATATGTTTTAATAAACAGGTACTCTTATAAAACCCAATTCCATTTCTTGAATTCTTTACAATTTTTTTTCATGAAGGTAATAATATTGCTCCAATCTATGTAGACATTTCATCTACGTCTTTCTCATAGATATGTATTTTTTTCATTTTGCAATAACAGTATTCATTCTATAATCTTGAAAATACTTGGGTTTTTATAAGGTTAAAGATGATCTGTTCAACAGTAAGATGAATCAGACTTTTATATTTTAATTGTATCGGAATAAGACCTAATGAAAATGATTTGTTATATAACAATGAGAAAAGCAAGGCACTGCTCAGAGTTGAACTCAGGATCTCCTGTTTACTAGACAGGCGCTTTAACCAGCTAAGCCAGAGCACCCACTTGATTCTTTAATTTTTAAGATAACTTATTCTAAAGTTCATAGAACCAGATGTTTATTCTTAAATTGTATTCAACATTTGTTTGATGAAAATTGTTCGGAAAGCATGGAGAAAACATTTAGGTGCTGCTGAGATTTGAACTCAGGATTTCCTGTTTACGAGACAGGCGCTTTAACCAGCTAAGCCTCAGCACCCACTTGATTCTGAAGTTTGAAACACTTTTCTTTATGGTGTTCAAGAGAATATTGCTTTTTCACTTTCATATTCTTTTCTAAGTTCACACACTTCTCTACTCAAACACTTAAGATGAATGAAGACTCTTCACTTATTCAAAAACACCTCTCTAATTTGAAGTTTACCCTATTCATATCATTTTAAAATATTCCTTGCTGAAGAATGGATTTGTTGAATTCCACAAGAGAGTGATCATTCACCTCTATCTTGTTCTTTGTCATTTTCTTTTCCCTATTTCAGTCAATTCATTCCTACAAAAATCTTCACAATACCAAGCATTTTATTTCATTTTTAAGATAACTTATTCTAAAGTTCATAGAACCAGATGGTTATTCTTAAATTGTATTCAACATTTGTTTGATGAAAATTATTCGGAAAGCATGGAGAGAAGAGTTAGGTGCTGTTGAGATTTGAACTCAGGATTTCCTGATTACGAGACAGGCGCTTTAACCACTAAGCCACAGCACCAATGTTAATAGTAAGAAATGCATACATAATTTATTGTTGATGATGAAAATGTGTTTCCTGCTATAAATTCTTCTTTATATGTATTGTAATCTTAAACACGAAAACATACTCAATCACTACGCAAGTATTAATATGTTTTAATAAACAGGTACTCTTATAAAACTCAATTTCATTTCTTGAATTCTTTAAAAAAAAAATCATGAAGGTATTAATATTGCTCAAATCTAGGTAGAAATTTCATCTACGTCTTTCTCATAGATATGTATTTTTTTTATTTGGCAATAACAGTATTCATTCTATAATCTTGAAAATACTTGTGTTTTTATAAGGTTTAAGATGATCTGTTCAACAGTAAGATGAATCAGACTTTTATATTTTAATTGTATCGGAATAAGACCTAATGAAAATGATTTGTTATATAACAATGAGAAAAGCAAGGCACAGCTCAGAGTTGAACTCAGGATCTCCTGTTTACTAGAAAGGCGTTTTAACCAGCTAAGCCACAGCACCCACTTGATTCTTAATTTTGAAAACTTTTTCTTTATGGTGTTCAAGAGAATAATGCTTTTTCACTTTCATATTCTTTTCTAAGTTCACACACTTCTCTACTCATAAACTTAAGATGAATGAAGACTCTTCACTTATTCAAAAACACCTCTCTAATTTAAAGTTTACCCTATTCATATCATTTTAAAATATACCTTGCTGAAGTATGGATTAGTTGAATTCAACAATAGAGTGATCATTCACCTCTATCTTGTTCTTTGTCATTTTCTTTTCCCTATTTCAATCAATGCATTCCTACAAAAATCTTCACAATACCAAGTATTTTATTTAATTTTTAAGATAACTTATTCTAAAGTTCATAGAACCAGATATTTATACTTAAATTGTATTCAACACTTGTTTGATGAAAATTATTCGGAAAGCATGAAGAAAACAGTTAAATGCTGCTGAGATTTGAACTCAGGATTTCCTGTTTACGATATAGGAGCTTTAACCACTTAGCCACAGCACCAACGGTAATAGTAAAAAATGCATAAATAATTTATTGTTGATGATGAAAATGTGTTTTCTGCTATAAATTCTTCTTTATATGTATTGTAATCTTAAACACGAAAAGATACTCAATCACTTCACAAGGATTCATATGTTTTAATAAACAGGTACTCTTATAAAACCCAATTTCATTTCTTGAATTCTTTACAATTTTTTTTCAAGAAGGTAATAATATTGCTCCAATCTTGGTAGACATTTCATCTACGTCTTTCTCATAGATATGTACTTTTTTGCATTTTGCAATAACAGTATTCATTCTATAATCTTGAAAATACCTGGGTTTTTATAAGGTTAAAGGTGATCTGTTCAACAGTAAGATGAATCAGACTTTTATATTTTAATTGTATCGGAATAAGACCTAATGAAAATGATTTGTTATATAACAATGAGAAAAGCAAGGCACTGCTGAGAGATGATCTCAGGATCTCCTGTTTACTAGACAGGTGCTTTAACCAGCTAAGCCACAGCACCCACTTGATTCTTAAATTTGAAACACTTTTCTTTATGGTTTTCAAGAGAATATTGCTTTTTCACTTTCATATTCTTTTCTAAGTTCACACACTTCTCTACTCAAACACTTAAGATGAATGAAGACTCTTCACTTATTCAAAAACACCTCTCTAATTTGAAGTTTACCCTATTCATATCATTTTAAAATATACCTTGCTGAAGAATGGATTAGTTGAATTCAACAATAGAGTGATCATTCACCTCTATCTTGTTCTTTGTCATTTTCTTTTCCCTATTTCAGTCAATGCATTCCTACAAAAATCTTCACAATACCAAGCATTTTATTTAATGTTTAAGATAACTTATTCTAAAGTTCATAGAACCAGATGTTTATTCTTAAATTGTATTCAACATTTGTTTGATGAAAATTATTCGGAAAGCATGGAGAAAAGATTTAGGTGCTTCTGAGATTTGAACTCAGGATTTCTTGTTTACGAGACAGGCGCTTTCACCACTAAGCCACAGCACCAACGTTAATAGTAAGAAATGCATACATAATTTATTGTTGATGATGAAAATGTGTTTCCTGCTATAAATTCTTCTTTATATGTATTGTAATCTTAAACACGAAAACATACTCAATCACTACGTAAGTATTAATATGTTTTAATAAACAGGTACTCTTATAAAACCCAATTTCATTTCTTGGATTCTTTACAATTTTTTTCATGAAGGTAATAATATTGCTCCAATCTAGGTAGACATTTCATCAACGTCTTTCTCATAGATATGTATTTTTTTCATTTTGCAATAACAGTATTCATTCTATAATCTTGAAAATACTTGGGTTTTTATAAGGTTAAAGATGATCTGTTCATCAGTAAGATGAATAAGACTTTTATATTTTAATTGTATCGGAAGAAGACCTAATGAAAATGATTTGTTATATAACAATGAGAAAAGCAAGGCGCTGCTGAGATTTGAACTCAGGATCTCCTGTTTACTAGACAGGCGCTTTAACCAGCTAAGCCACTGCACCCACTTGATTCTTAAATTTGAAACACTTTTCTTTATGGTGTTCAAGAGAATATTGCTTTTTCACTTTCATATTCTTTTCTAAGTTCACACACTTCTCTACTCAAACACTTAAGATGAATGAAGACTCCTCACTTATTCAAAAACACCTCTCTAATTTGAAGTTTACCCTATTCATATCATTTTAAAATATTCCTTGCTGAAGAATGGATTTGTTGAATTCCACAATAGAGTGATCATTCACCTCTATCTTGTTCTTTGTCATTTTCTTTTCCCTATTTCAGTCAATGCATTCCTACAAAAATCTTCACAATACCAACGCATTTTATTTCATTTTTAAGATAACTTATTCTAAAGTTCATAGAACCAGATGTTTATTCTTAAATTGTATTCAACACTTGTTTGATGAAAATAATTCGGAAAGCATGGAGAAAAGAGTTAAATGCTGTTGAGATTTGAACTCAGGATTTCCTGATTACGAGACAGGCGCTTTAACCACTAAGCCACAGCACCAACGTTGATAGTAAGAAATGCATAAAGAATTTATTGTTAATGATGAAAATTTGTTTTCTGCTATAAATTCTTCTTTATATGTATTGTAATCTTAAACACAAAAACATACTCAATCACTACGCAAGGATTATTATGTTTTAATAAAAAGGTACTCTTATAAAACTCAATTTCATTTCTTGAATTCTTTAAAAAAAAAATCATGAAGGTATTAATATTGCTCAAATCTAGGTAGAATTTTCATCTACGTCTTTCTCATAGATATGTCTTTTTTTTATTTGGCAATAACATTATTCATTCTATAATCTTGAAAATACCTGTGTTTTTATAAGGTTTAAGATGATCTGTTCAACAGTAAGATGAATCAGACTTTTATATTTTAATTGTATCGGAATAAGACCTAATGAAAATGATTTGTTATATAACAATGAGAAAAGCAAGGCACAGCTCAGAGTTGAACTCAGGATCTCCTGTTTACTAGACAGGCGTTTTAACCAGCTAAGCCACAGCACCCGCTTGATTCTTAATTTTGAAAACTTTTTCTTTATGGTGTTCAAGAGAATAATGCTTTTTCACTTTCATATTCTTTTCTAAGTTCGCACACTTCTCTACTCATAAACTTAAGATGAATGAAGACTCTTCACTTATTCAAAAACACCTCTCTAATTTGAAGTTTACCCTATTCATATCATTTTAAAATATACCTTGCTGAAGTATGGATTAGTTGAATTCAACAATAGAGTGATCATTCACCTCTATCTTGTTCTTTGTCATTTTCTTTTCCCTATTTCAATCAATGCATTCCTACAAAAATCTTCACAATACCAAGTATTTTATTTAATTTTTAAGATAACTTATTCTAAAGTTCATAGAACCAGATGTTTATACTTAAATTGTATTCAACACTTGTTTGATGAAAATTATTCGGAAAGCATGAAGAAAACAGTTAAATGCTGCTGAGATTTGAACTCAGGATTTCCTGTTTACGAGATAGGAGCTTTAACCACTTAGCCACAGCATCAACGGTAATAGTAAAAAATGCATAAATAATTTATTGTTGATGATGAAAATGTGTTTTCTGCTATAAATTCTTCTTTATATGTATTGTAATCTTAAACACGAAAAGATACTCAATCACTTCACAAGGATTCATATGTTTTAATAAACAGGTACTCTTATAAAACCCAATTTCATTTCTTGAATTCTTTAAAAAAAAAAATCATGAAGGTAATAATATTGCTCCAATCTTGGTAGACATTTCATCTACGTCTTTCTCATAGATATGTACTTTTTTTCATTTTGCAATAACAGTATTCATTCTATAATCTTGAAAATACCTGGGTTTTTATAAGGTTAAAGGTGATCTGTTCAACAGTAAGATGAATCAGACTTTTATATTTTAATTGTATCGGAATAAGACCTAATGAAAATGATTTGTTATATAACAATGAGAAAAGCAAGGCACTGCTGAGAGATGAACTCAGGATCTCCTGTTTACTAGACAGGTGCTTTAACCAGCTAAGCCACAGCACCCACTTGATTCTTAAATTTGAAACACTTTTCTTTATGGTGTTCAAGAGAATATTGCTTTTTCACTTTCATATTCTTTTCTAAGTTCACACACTTCTCTACTCAAACACTTAAGATGAATGAAGACTCTTCACTTATTCATATGGCTGAGATACCCGCCACCCCCTCTCAACACAATCCCCAAAAGGAGGGAAACCGGAAACAGTTCTTGAAGTTTTTGGATGTGGGATGGAGTGACCATCCCGGCCGTATTTATTAAAACAAAAAATTAAAACATTAAACGTTTTCATGTTATGTACAATTTCATTATCACATTACGATGTTTGGCTAACCTTAACATAATCTCTAATACAGAGGTTCTCCTAGCCGAACTAGCATCCTACAAAACATTCTCTAAGAACACTGAAATTGTACATCCTAACGTTTAAGGGCCAACGGCAAGGTCATAACCGGTGTCAAGATCCCTAACCAGACTTACCCCTCCCACTTGGGAGGGGCGACAGCACAGAGGCTTACCTCAAGTGCAACTACTAACAATTTCCCTTGACTTGACGGGGGCACTTAAGACTCGACGCCATTTAAAGGTCGTTCGAACACTTGTGTGTGGTATCTAGAAGGTATCGTTGACCTCTCCCCACCCCACACAACTTACCGCATCTGCCGTCGCAGATGACCCTGGCCCCGGGAAATTCCCCAGGAGGGGGCTGTAACCCCTCCTACAAAGGAAGGGGCCTTGACCGCCTTTCCTTTACTTCCGGCGACCCGCCCTTAGACGGGACCGCCTCCCCATTGAGGGGCCAATGGCCACCTCTCCCGAGCGCTCCCATCCGTGTTGGGTGACGCCCACTCATAGGGATCTACCAATTAGTGCTCACCGATCATGACCTTACCGCCTACCAAAAATAAATACGACAATTCTTACTCAAACCTATGAAAACATTGGTCGCTACGACCGAAAGAACATGCAAAAAATTGCAACACTACATCAAATCATTTTAATCGTAACAACCTAAACGAGATTCACCATACTTTAATATGAATAACAACAAACTGATACTGTCCCAGCCTGTAGACGAAATGGAAAAAACAAACTTATAAATCACTTTATTGCACAACAACTTGCTGTCCTCAGGGGCTGGTGGGTGGGTCAAAATTGGCTCTTCGTTCCGTCCCGAGCTCACGTGTAGCGAGGAGGTGCAGCTTCGGAGCACAAGAACAAGAGGACGTCTTCCGGTCTTGCGTCTCTTTTTATCCGTCTTCAGGGCGGGCGAAAACCCGCCCCTGCCCGCCCCGAGGGCGTGGCTGGCTGCGTCGGTGTCTAGGCCAGCCCACTCTAGGGCGGGAAAAGGCGCGCCCCGGCTACGCCGCTTCGGGCATACCAGCCGAGACGCGCCTCCCGCCCAAAAATGGCTTCCCGGGGGGATCGAGGCACTCCGCCATACGTTCGGGGGGACCGAGTGGTCGCCCCTTTCCATATGGCTGAGATACCCGCCACCCCCTCTCAACACAATCCCCAAAAGGAGGGAAACCGGAAACAGTTCTTGAAGTTTTTGGATGTGGGATGGAGTGACCATCCCGGCCGTATTTATTAAAACAAAAAATTAAAACATTAAACGTTTTCATGTTATGTACAATTTCATTATCACATTACGATGTTTGGCTAACCTTAACATAATCTCTAATACAGAGGTTCTCCTAGCCGAACTAGCATCCTACAAAACATTCTCTAAGAACACTGAAATTGTACATCCTAACGTTTAAGGGCCAACGGCAAGGTCATAACCGGTGTCAAGATCCCTAACCAGACTTACCCCTCCCACTTGGGAGGGGCGACAGCACAGAGGCTTACCTCAAGTGCAACTACTAACAATTTCCCTTGACTTGACGGGGGCACTTAAGACTCGACGCCATTTAAAGGTCGTTCGAACACTTGTGTGTGGTATCTAGAAGGTATCGTTGACCTCTCCCCACCCCACACAACTTACCGCATCTGCCGTCGCAGATGACCCTGGCCCCGGGAAATTCCCCAGGAGGGGGCTGTAACCCCTCCTACAAAGGAAGGGGCCTTGACCGCCTTTCCTTTACTTCCGGCGACCCGCCCTTAGACGGGACCGCCTCCCCATTGAGGGGCCAATGGCCACCTCTCCCGAGCGCTCCCATCCGTGTTGGGTGACGCCCACTCATAGGGATCTACCAATTAGTGCTCACCGATCATGACCTTACCGCCACAGGTCCGGATAGTTGACCGGCTATCCGGACCCCCCACAAAACTCCTACCTAAAGGTCATGTTTTAACGATTTTAACCAAGCTAGGAAGTCACCTATGAGTAACTCATTCCCCACCCTCGACAAATGCACACCATCCCCCAGATACATACTATCATCATTAATACAACTATGCGAGATCGAATGCAATGTCTTGGAACGGAACAACCTACTCACTTTATTATTCAATTTTCTAACAGAATGATTCAAAGCAGGGATCGAGATAGCCCCCCGCCACACTTTTCGTGGGATCATATGAGACCACGCAATTACGCACCCCGGAACTCTCCTCGCTAACCAACTTACCGTGGAAAGCATAGCCTCCAGGAGAAGTCGTCTACCGGTGGTGACCAAATCATTGCCCCCCAAATGCACTATGACTATGGACGGCGGTGACCTCATCCGCTCTAACAAACCCTCAAAAAACTTCTGAAATTGGTCAATACAGAGACCGCCCCTTCCGTAGAAGGACACTCTGTACCCGTATTCCCCAGGTACGTGAATCATGTCACCTGCTTTGAATACGTCTGCGGCCCGTCTCACGTATGAGTGGCCCACGACCCACACCTCCTTCCTGACAGCCGGTGACGTGCGACCGTTGGCCTGGTGTTGGGTCGACTGCACAGTCCGCCCTGCCGCGTAGGCTTGCGCAACTGAAAACAAACAAAAGACAAGAAGCGTGAGTACATGATTACAGCTTCACAACATGTGCAATCGCACGTACCTCTTATAACAATTTGAGGACCAGCGCCCCACACGTTTCACTTGTTCTACATTAAGACCCCTGGCTGTAGCTTCAGTGGCAGCCCCTATTCGAAAGGAATGGGTCCCAAATTCGCCCGGGTCCAAGCCCGCTGCGGCAATGGCCATTGCAAGCACCCGCTGAAACTGAAACCTCGTCAGCGGGGTGGCGTCTGCATGCCTCAACAACGTCCCCCCCCATGATGCCACCCTTCGTGCTAGGTAATCTTCTAAGCACTGTACCGGACACATGGATGACTCGGGGTTCCTGCGAATGATCGTGCAGTCCCCTCTCCCATCTTGGTCAGTCTTGGACCTGAGAAAGGAGACAATCATCGCATCACCCCTGATCTGAACATGTTCCCTGCACAAGCCCCCCGTCACATCCTGTTTGTTCCTTGCAACTAGCTCACTAACTCTCATAGCCCCGTGAAATGCCAGCGTAAATGCAGTCCGGAACAAACAGGTCTCGAACGGGGACGAGCATGTGTTAGGGAGTGTGGCCAGTAACAGGGACAACCTGTCAAGACCTATCGGTCGTCTTACGTCTACTCTGCGACCCTCTAGACGTTGCCACCCACGCAGCGCTTTCTGTACCGTGAAAGACGCTGTTGGGTCCAGGATGCCATGGGCCCTGGCAACAAAGGAAATGGCGGCACGATGCCTTTGGGCCGTAGCCACCGATTTCCCAGCCCTACGTAAGGACATCAGAAAAAGTACTACCAACTCTTCCTGACCCCAAAGTCCCCCTCTCTCTGCCCCCAAAAAGGCTAAATAGGCCTGGAACGCCCCTTCATATGCCTTCCTTGTCCTGGGTGCTAGACTCTCTCCCACGAGGTGACGAAGTTCGGGGCACCGAGAGACCAGAGAGCTTCGGGGAAGGGTGCCGGCTCCGGGTCCGCTGAAGGAAGGAAACCCGAGAAAGCCTGCATGTGAAAACGAGACAGTGCATCAGCGGCCTGATTCATCACCCCTGGGACATGTTTTGCTCTGAATACCACGTTCAGTTGCATACACAGTAAGACAATTTCTTTGAGCAGCCTCAAAATCAATTTACAACGGGCTGCCTGACTATTGATACATTCTACCACGGTCATATTGTCGGACCAGAACACAACAGAATGATCTCTGAACCCTTCTGGCCAGGTTCTCAGGGCCACTAGAATGGGAAATAGTTCAAGGAAAGCGATGTTACTTGTCAGCCCCTTCTCGTGCCACCATAAGGGCCACTTTTGTGCCGACCATTTTGTGCCGAAGATGGCGCCAAAACCTACGCTTCCTGCTGAATCCGTCCATAGCCCAAGCTCTTCGGAGGACACGGCTGGCTTGTTCCAGACGACTCGGCCATTGAAGTCCGCCAAGAATGCTAACCAAATCCGCATGTCCTGGCGGACCTCAGCCGATAACCTTGTGCGATGATGACCCTCCTTTAGGCCAACCATCGCTTGGGCAATTGAGCGGGAAAAGGGGCGAGCCATTGGTATCACCCTCAAGGCAAAGTTCAACTTTCCCACTAACTGTTGCAACTGATGCAGTGTAACTTTGGATGCATTCAAACATACTTGGAGGGCCGCCCTGAATTTCGACACTTTGCTAGCCGGTAAACGGAAGCACCCCTCCCTTGAGTCCAACTCGATCCCCAAAAACTCGAGGCAAGTCGTGGGACCCATAGTTTTACCCGGTGCCAATGGCACGCCAAGATGACCCATTAACACACAGAATTCAGCTAAGGCCTGGGCACATTCGGGATTACCGGCGGGGCCAAGGAACAGAAAGTCGTCAAGGTAGTGCATTACATTTCGGAAACCCGTTTTCTCAGTGAACACCCATTGCAGGAAAGTACTGAATTGCTCAAAGTAAGCACATGATATAGAACATCCCATTGGCATACACCTATCCATGTAAAATGACCCCTGGAACCCGAATCCCAGAAGACGCTGATCGTCTGGGTGTACCGGGAGCAACCGGAACGCTGACTCGATATCAGATTTCGCCATCAACGTCCCGTGCCCCAGGCGATTCAAGATGGCTACCGCCTCATCAAAAGATGCGTATCGCACCGAACAAACTTCTGGATCAATTGCGTCGTTCACCGAAAGACCATGTGGAGCAGACAGATTATGGATCAAACGAAACTCACCCGGGTCCTTCTTGGGGACCACCCCTAACGGAGAACAAACGAAATCCGGTACCGGGGGTTCACTAAACGGGCCGGCGACCCGTCCCCGGCTAACCTCTTTCTGAATTTTTTCTTGCACTACAGATGTATGTTGTAAAACGGAAAGTTGATTTTTGCACATCCCTACACCCTGAAAGTCCCCTACCGGGATGCGGAAACCATGTGTAAAACCGTTCCGCAGCACCCCGGCAGAAGTACGATCCGGGTATTCGCTGAGCCAGGGAATCATTGCCAAGGTATCAATCGGGGTTGGTAAAGGCGCCCCTCGGCCTAGCTTAGACCTGTTTGGCGCCCCCCTTACCCCCATTCTCACCCGTTCTGGCTCTGCACGATGACTCAGGATGGGACGACCCACACGTACTACACTCATGTTTGAATTTACACGATCCCGGAGGCCTGGTACATTTCCCCTTGTTGAAATTAAAACAGAAACCCTTTCTCCCTGTACCTGCGGGCCTCGACTGGTCGTCGGTGCTCGTACTTGGTCGAAAGGGCGTCCCCACATTTTGGCGGGAGTAATCAACAACATTGCTCCCAACCAATGGCATTCTTAACATTCCCGATTCTTTCATTTTATCCCATGTTAAAGAATCGTAACAATCCCAAGTCAAACTCTTGTTATGTTCCTTTTCTTTCCTGAACAGATTGTCATAACAAAACCAATGGTTACCTTGATACGCTGTCGAGTAACCCATAATTCGTGATTGATAAACGGGAAACTCAGGAAGCAACTCGGGCCTACGTTCCCCCAAAATCGATGTGAAAATACCCCATGCGTTGCCCCAGTTGCCAATGTTCTCATTTACCTTAAAGGCGGCCATTTTTGCGCGCCAAACACTCGGATGCATTAAGTCCTTCTGACTTTTCACATGCTCCACATCATAATGATCAACAAGCAGGGAAAAAATATTCACGTACTCCCCCGCCCAGATCTTTTCCTTTATAGCTAAAGGCACATGTTGTCCCAATCTCTCTCTACGAGAGGGTGCTGACTCGTCCCTTGCAATCGGCAATGGCCGCTTACCTGAACCGGACGCAGCTTCTGCCGCTTGCGGCTTGTCTATCCCCGCCAACGGCGCAGCTACTCTAGCTGCCTCTTTCTTCTCACGAAGCCCTTTTATCAGCGCCTGTGCCTCGGCAGCCGTGGCGCCATCACTACTATCCCCCAACCATGCTGCTAGCTGTGCTGCCAGCTCGGGGGGCATGTCTTCCTTGGACGTCGGGGTGACGACAACGGGGATTGGATTCCCCTCCATCGGTACTGGGATCGGCGCCTCGAGCGGGGCAGAGGGAACCGGGACGTCCCCACCGGCTGGAACCTTTCTCGGCCTCTTAGGTCTCCCTCCAGCCGGCGCAGGGCCCGAACCCTCCTCCCCATCTCGCTCCGCCAACCGCTTCTTTATGTCGGACACTTCTTTGCAAAGGGCCCGCACCATCTGGTCGGTCGTCATTCTCTTTGCGCCTTTCTTGGGCATCTCTCCGAGGAAGTATCTAGAAGACAAAGAAAAAGATCAAAACGCTCAAAATTGGCTCTTCGTTCCGTCCCGAGCTCACGTGTAGCGAGGAGGTGCAGCTTCGGAGCACAAGAACAAGAGGACGTCTTCCGGTCTTGCGTCTCTTTTTATCCGTCTTCAGGGCGGGCGAAAACCCGCCCCTGCCCGCCCCGAGGGCGTGGCTGGCTGCGTCGGTGTCTAGGCCAGCCCACTCTAGGGCGGGAAAAGGCGCGCCCCGGCTACGCCGCTTCGGGCATACCAGCCGAGACGCGCCTCCCGCCCAAAAATGGCTTCCCGGGGGGATCGAGGCACTCCGCCATACGTTCGGGGGGACCGAGTGGTCGCCCCTTTCCAAAAACACCTCTCTAATTTGAAGTTTACCCTATTCATATCATTTTAAAATATACCTTGCTGAAGAATGGATTAGTTGAATTCAACAATAGAGTGATCATTCACCTCTATCTTGTTCTTTGTCATTTTCTTTTCCCTATTTCAGTCAATGCATTCCTACAAAAATCTTCACAATACCAAGCATTTTATTTAATTTTTAAGATAACTTATTCTAAAGTTCATAGAACCAGATGTTTATTCTTAAATTGTATTCAACATTTGTTTGATGAAAATTATTCGGAAAGCATGGAGAAAACATTTAGGTGCTGCTGAGATTTGAACTCAGGATTTCCTGTTTACGAGACAGGCGCTTTAACCACTAAGCCACAGCACCAACGGTAATAGTAAAAAATGCATAAATAATTTATTGTTGATGATGAAAATGTGTTTTCTGCTATAAATTCTTCTTTATATGTATTGTAATCTTAAACACGAAAAGATACTCAATCACTACGCAAGGATTCATATATTTTAATAAACAGGTACTCTTATAAAAACCCAATTTCATTTCTTGAATTCTTTACAATGAAGGTAATAATATTGCTCCAATCTTGGTAGACATTTCATCTACGTCTTTCTCATAGATATGTACTTTTTTTCATTTTGCAATCATAGTATTCATTCTATAATCTTGAAAATACCTGGGTTTTTATAAGGTTAAAGGTGATCTGTTCAACAGTAAGATGAATCAGACTTTTATATTTTAATTGTATCGGAATAAGACCTAATGAAAATGATTTGTTATATAACAATGAGAAAAGCAAGGCACTGCTGAGAGTTGAACTCAGGATCTCCTGTTTACTAGACAGGTGCTTTAACCAGCTAAGCCACAGCACCCACTTGATTCTTAAGTTTGAAACACTTTTCTTTATGGTGTTCAAGAGAATATTGCTTTTTCACTTTCATATTCTTTTCTAAGTTCACACACTTCTCTACTCAAACACTTAAGATGAATGACGACTCTTCACTTATTCAAAAACACCTCTCTAATTTGAAGTTTACCCTATTCATTACATTTTAAAATATACCTTGCTGAAGAATGGATTAGTTGAATTCAACAATAGAGTGATCATTCACCTCTATCTTGTTCTTTGTCATTTTCTTTTCCCTATTTCAGTCAATGCATTCCTATAAAAATCTCCACAATACCAAGCATTTTATTTAATTTTTAAGATAACTTATTCTAAAGTTCAAAAAACCAGATGTTTATACTTAAATTGTATTCAACACTTGTTTGATGAAAATCATTCGGAAAGCATGGAGAAAACAGTTAAATGCTGCTGAGAATTGTACTCAGGATTTCCTGTTTACGAGACAGGAGCTTTAACCACTTAGCCACAGCACCAATGGTAATAGTAAAAAATGCATAAATAATTTATTGTTGATGATGAAAATGTGTTTTCTGCTATAAATTCTTCTTTATATGTATTGTAATCTTAAACACGAAAAGATACTCAATCCCTTCACAAGGATTCATATGTTTTAATAAACAGGTACTCTTATAAAACCCAATTTCATTTCTTGAATTCTTTACAATTTTTTTTCATGAAGGTAATAATATTGCTCCAATCTTGGTAGACATTTCATCTACGTCTTTCTCATAGATATGTACTTTTTTTCATTTTGCAATAACAGTATTCATTCTATAATCTTGAAAATACCTGGGTTTTTATAAGGTTAAAGGTGATCTCTTCAACAGTAATATGAATCAGACTTTTATATTTTAATTGTATCGGAATAAGACCTAATGAAAATGATTTGTTATATAACAATGAGAAAAGCAAGGCACTGCTGAGAGATGAACTCAGGATCTCCTGTTTACTAGACAGGTGCTTTAACCAGCTAAGCCACAGCACCCACTTGATTTTTAAATTTGAAACACTTTTCTTTATGGTTTTCAAGAGAATATTGCTTTTTCACTTTCATATTCTTTTCTAAGTTCACACACTTCTCTACTCAAACACTTAAGATGAATGAAGACTCTTCACTTATTCAAAAACACCTCTCTAATTTGAAGTTTACCCTATTCATATCATTTTAAAATATACCTTGCTGAAGAATGGATTAATTGAATTCAACAATAGAGTGATCATTCACCTCTATCTTGTTCTTTGTCATTTTCTTTTCCCTATTTCAGTCAATGCATTCCTACAAAAACCTTCACAATACCAAGCATTTTATTTAATTTTTAAGATAACTTATTCTAAAGTTCATAGAACCAGATGTTTATTCTTAAATTGTATTCAACATTTGTTTGATGAAAATTATTCGGAAAGCATGGAGAAAAGAGTTAGGTGCTGTTGAGATTTGAACTCTGGATTTCCTGATTACTAGACAGGCGTTTTAACCACTAACCCACAGCACCAACGTTAATAGTAAGAAATGCATACATAATTTATTGTTGATGATGAAAATGTGTTTCCTGCTATAAATTCTTCTTTATATGTATTGCAATCTTAAACACGAAAACATACTCAATCACTACGCAAGTATTAATATGTTTTAATAAACAGGTACTCTTATAAAACTCAATTTCATTTCTTGAATTCTTAAAAAAAAAAAATCATGAAGGTATTAATATTGCTCAAACCTAGGTAGAAATTTCATCTACGTCTTTCTCATAGATATGTATTTTTTTTATTTGGCAATAACAGTATTCATTCTATAATCTTGAAAATACTTGTGTTTTTATAAGGTTTAAGATGATCTGTTCAACAGTAAGATGAATCAGACTTTTATATTTTAATTGTATCGGAATAAGACCTAATGAAAATGATTTGTTATTTAACAATGAGAAAAGCAAGGCACAGCTCAGAGTTGAACTCAGGATCTCCTGTTTACTAGACAGGCGTTTTAACCAGCTAAGCCACAGCACCCACTTGATTCTTAATTTTGAAAACTTTTTCTTTATGGTGTTCAAGAGAATAATGCTTTTTCACTTTCATATTCTTTTCTAAGTTCACACACTTCTCTACTCATAAACGTAAGATGAATGAAGACTCTTCACTTATTCAAAAACACCTCTCTAATTTGAAGTTTACCCTATTCATATCATTTTAAAATATACCTTGCTGAAGTATGGATTAGTTGAATTCAACAATAGAGTGATCATTCACCTCTATCTTGTTCTTTGTCATTTTCTTTTCCCTATTTCAATCAATGCATTCCTACAAAAATCTTCACAATACCAAGTATTTTATTTAATTTTTAAGATAACTTATTCTAAAGTTCATAGAACCAGATGTTTATACTTAAATTGTATTCAACACTTGTTTGATGAAAATTATTCGGAAAGCATGAAGAAAACAGTTAAATGCTGCTGAGATTTGAACTCAGGATTTCCTGTTTACGAGATAGGAGCTTTAACCACTTAGCCACAGCACCAACGGTAATAGTAAAAAATGCATAAATAATTTATTGTTGATGATGAAAATGTGTTTTCTGCTATAAATTCTTCTTTATATGTATTGTAATCTTAATCACGAAAAGATACTCAATCACTTCACAAGGATTCATATGTTTTAATAAACATGTACTCTTATAAAACCCAATTTCATTTCTTGAATTCTTTAAAAAAAAAATTCATGAAGGTAATAATATTGCTCCAATCTAGGTAGACATTTCATCAACGTCTTTCTCATAGATATGTATTTTTTTCATTTTGCAATAACAGTATTCATTCTATAATCTTGAAAATACTTGGGTTTTTATAAGGTTAAAGATGATCTGTTCATCAGTAAGATGAATCAGACTTTTATATTTTAATTGTATCGGAATAAGACCTAATGAAAATGATTTGTTATATAACAATGAGAAAAGCAAGGCGCTGCTGAGATTTGAACTCAGGATCTCCTGTTTACTAGACAGGCGCTTTAACCAGCTAAGCCACTGCACCCACTTGATTCTTAAATTTGAAACACTTTTCTTTATGGTGTTCAAGAGAATATTGCTTTTTCACTTTCATATTCTTTTCTAAGTTCACACACTTCTCTACTCAAACACTTAAGATGAATGAAGACTCCTCACTTATTCAAAAACACCTCTCTAATTTGAAGTTTACCCTATTCATATCATTTTAAAATATTCCTTGCTGAAGAATGGATTTGTTGAATTCCACAATAGAGTGATCATTCACCTCTATCTTGTTCTTTGTCATTTTCTTTTCCCTATTTCAGTCAATGCATTCCTACAAAAATCTTCACAATACCAAGCATTTTATTTAATGTTTAAGATAACTTATTCTAAAGTTCATAGAACCAGATGTTTATTCTTAAATTGTATTCAACATTTGTTTGATGAAAATTATTCGGAAAGCATGGAGAAAACATTTAGGTGCTGCTGAGATTTGAACTCAGGATTTCCTGTTTACGAGACAGGCGCTTTAACCACTAAGCCACAGCACCAATGTTAATAGTAAGAAATGCATACATAATTTATTGTTGATGATGAAAATGTGTTTCCTGCTATAAATTCTTCTTTATATGTATTGTAATCTTAAACACGAAAACATACTCAATCACTACGCAAGTATTAATATGTTTTAATAAACAGGTACTCTTATAAAACCCAATTTCATTTCTTGGATTCTTTACAATTTTTTTCATGAAGGTAATAATATTACTCCAATCTAGGTAGACATTTCATCAACGTCTTTCTCATAGATATGTATTTTTTTCATTTTGCAATAACAGTATTCATTCTATAATCTTGAAAATACTTGGGTTTTTATAAGGTTAAAGATGATCTGTTCATCAGTAAGATGAATCAGACTTTTATATTTTAATTGTATCGGAATAAGACCTAATGAAAATGATTTGTTATATAACAATGAGAAAAGCAAGGCGCTGCTGAGATTTGAACTCAGGATCTCCTGTTTACTAGACAGGCGCTTTAACCAGCTAAGCCACTGCACCCACTTGATTCTTAAATTTGAAACACTTTTCTTTATGGTGTTCAAGAGAATATTGCTTTTTCACTTTCCTATTCTTTTCTAAGTTCACACACTTCTCTACTCAAACACTTAAGATGAATGAAGACTCCTCACTTATTCAAAAACACCTCTCTAATTTGAAGTTTACCCTATTCATATCATTTTAAAATATTCCTTGCTGAAGAATGGATTTGTTGAATTCCACAATAGAGTGATCATTCACCTCTATCTTGTTCTTTGTCATTTTCTTTTCCCTATTTCAGTCAATGCATTCCTACAAAAATCTTCACAATACCAACGCATTTTATTTCATTTTTAAGATAACTTATTCTAAAGTTCATAGAACCAGATGTTTATTCTTAAATTGTATTCAACACTTGTTTGATGAAAATTATTCGGAAAGCATGGAGAAAAGAGTTATATGCTGTTGAGATTTGAACTCAGGATTTCCTGATTACGAGACAGGCGCTTTAACTACTAAGCCACAGCACCAACGTTGATAGTAAGAAATGCATAAAGAATTTATTGTTAATGATGAAAATTTGTTTTCTGCTATAAATTCTTCTTTATATGTATTGTAATCTTAAACACGAAAACATACTCAATCACTACGCAAGGATTATTATGTTTTAATAAAAAGGTACTCTTATAAAACTCAATTTCATTTCTTGAATTCTTTAAAAAAAAAATCATGAAGGTATTAATATTGCTCAAATCTAGGTAGAATTTTCATCTACGTCTTTCTCATAGATATGTCTTTTTTTATTTGGCAATAACATTATTCATTCTATAATCTTGAAAATACTTGTGTTTTTATAAGGTTTAAGATGATCTGTTCAACAGTAAGATAAATCAGACTTTTATATTTTAATTGTATCGGAATAAGACCTAATGAAAATGATTTGTTATATAACAATGAGAAAAGCAAGGCACAGCTCAGAGTTGAACTCAGGATCTCCTGTTTACTAGACAGGCGTTTTAACCAGCTAAGCCACAGCACCCACTTGATTCTTAATTTTGAAAACTTTTTCTTTATGGTGTTCAAGAGAATAATGCTTTTTCACTTTCATATTCTTTTCTAAGTTCACACACTTCTCTACTCATAAACTTAAGATGAATGAAGACTCTTCACTTATTCAAAAACACCTCTCTAATTTGAAGTTTACCCTATTCATATCATTTTAAAATATACCTTGCTGAAGTATGGATTAGTTGAATTCAACAATAGAGTGATCATTCACCTCTATCTTGTTCTTTGTCATTTTCTTTTCCCTATTTCAATCAATGCATTCCTACAAAAATCTTCACAATACCAAGTATTTTATTTATTTTTTAAGATAACTTATTCTAAAGTTCATAGAACCAGATGTTTATACTTAAATTGTATTCAACACTTGTTTGATGAAAATTATTCGGAAAGCGTGAAGAAAACAGTTAAATGCTGCTGAGATTTGAACTCAGGATTTCCTGTTTACGAGATAGGAGCTTTAACCACTTAGCCACAGCACCAACGGTAATAGTAAAAAATGCATAAATAATTTATTGTTGATGATGAAAATGTGTTTTCTGCTATAAATTCTTCTTTATATGTATTGTAATCTTAAACACGAAAAGATACTCAATCACTTCACAAGGATTCATATGTTTTAATAAACAGGTACTCTTATAAAACCCAATTTCATTTCTTGAATTCTTTAAAAAAAAATTCATGAAGGTAATAATATTGCTCCAATCTTGGTAGACATTTCATCTACGTCTTTCTCATAGATATGTACTTTTTTTCATTTTGCAATAACAGTATTCATTCTATAATCTTGAAAATACCTGGGTTTTTATAAGGTTAAAGGTGATCTGTTCAACAGTAAGATGAATCAGACTTTTATATTTTAATTGTATCGGAATAAGACCTAATGAAAATGATTTGTTATATAACAATGAGAAAAGCAAGGCACTGCTGAGAGATGAACTCAGGATCTCCTGTTTACTAGACAGGTGCTTTAACCAGCTAAGCCACAGCACCCACTTGATTCTTAAATTTGAAACACTTTTCTTTATGGTTTTCAAGAGAATATTGCTTTTTCACTTTCATATTCTTTTCTAAGTTCACACACTTCTCTACTCAAACACTTAAGATGAATGAAGACTCTTCACTTATTCAAAAACACCTCTCTAATTTGAAGTTTACCCTATTCATATCATTTTAAAATATACCTTGCTGAAGAATGGATTAGTTGAATTCAACAATAGAGTGATCATTCACCTCTATCTTGTTCTTTGTCATTTTCTTTTCCCTATTTCAGTCAATGCATTCCTACAAAAATCTTCACAATACCAAGCATTTTATTTAATGTTTAAGATAACTTATTCTAAAGTTCATAGAACCAGATGTTTATTCTTAAATTGTATTCAACATTTGTTTGATGAAAATTATTCGGAAAGCATGGAGAAAACATTTAGGTGCTGCTGAGATTTGAACTCAGGATTTCCTGTTTACGAGACAGGCGCTTTAACCACTAAGCCACAGCACCAATGTTAATAGTAAGAAATGCATACATAATTTATTGTTGATGATGAAAATGTGTTTCCTGCTATAAATTCTTCTTTATATGTATTGTAATCTTAAACACGAAAACATACTCAATCACTACGCAAGTATTAATATGTTTTAATAAACAGGTACTCTTATAAAACCCAATTTCATTTCTTGAATTCTTTACAATTTTTTTTCATGAAGGTAATAATATTACTCCAATCTAGGTAGACATTTCATCTACGTCTTTCTCATAGATATGTATTTTTTTCATTTTGCAATAACAGTATTCATTCTATAATCTTGAAAATACTTGGGTTTTTATAAGGTTAAAGATGATCTGTTCAACAGTAAGATGAATCAGACTTTTATATTTTAATTGTATCGGAATAAGACCTAATGAAAATGATTTGTTATATATTACAATGAGAAAAGCAAGGCGCTGCTGAGATTTGAACTCAGGATCTCCTGTTTACTAGACAGGCGCTTTAACCAGCTAAGCCACTGCACCCACTTGATTCTTAAATTTGAAACACTTTTCTTTATGGTGTTCAAGAGAATATTGCTTTTTCACTTTCCTATTCTTTTCTAAGTTCACACACTTCTCTACTCAAACACTTAAGATGAATGAAGACTCCTCACTTATTCAAAAACACCTCTCTAATTTGAAGTTTACCCTATTCATATCATTTTAAAATATTCCTTGCTGAAGAATGGATTTGTTGAATTCCACAATAGAGTGATCATTCACCTCTATCTTGTTCTTTGTCATTTTCTTTTCCCTATTTCAGTCAATGCATTCCTACAAAAATCTTCACAATACCAACGCATTTTATTTCATTTTTAAGATAACTTATTCTAAAGTTCATAGAACCAGATGTTTATTCTTAAATTGTATTCAACACTTTTTTGATGAAAATTATTCGGAAAGCATGGAGAAAAGAGTTATATGCTGTTGAGATTTGAACTCAGGATTTCCTGATTACGAGACAGGCGCTTTAACTACTAAGCCACAGCACCAACGTTGATAGTAAGAAATGCATAAAGAATTTATTGTTAATGATGAAAATTTGTTTTCTGCTATAAATTCTTCTTTATATGTATTGTAATCTTAAACACGAAAACATACTCAATCACTACGCAAGGATTATTATGTTTTAATAAAAAGGTACTCTTATAAAACTCAATTTCATTTCTTGAATTCTTTAAAAAAAAAATCATGAAGGTATTAATATTGCTCAAATCTAGGTAGAATTTTCATCTACGTCTTTCTCATAGATATGTCTTTTTTTATTTGGCAATAACATTATTCATTCTATAATCTTGAAAATACTTGTGTTTTTATAAGGTTTAAGATGATCTGTTCAACAGTAAGATAAATCAGACTTTTATATTTTAATTGTATCGGAATAAGACCTAATGAAAATGATTTGTTATATAACAATGAGAAAAGCAAGGCACAGCTCAGAGTTGAACTCAGGATCTCCTGTTTACTAGACAGGCGTTTTAACCAGCTAAGCCACAGCACCCACTTGATTCTTAATTTTGAAAACTTTTTCTTTATGGTGTTCAAGAGAATAATGCTTTTTCACTTTCATATTCTTTTCTAAGTTCACACACTTCTCTACTCATAAACTTAAGATGAATGAAGACTCTTCACTTATTCAAAAACACCTCTCTAATTTGAAGTTTACCCTATTCATATCATTTTAAAATATACCTTGCTGAAGTATGGATTAGTTGAATTCAACAATAGAGTGATCATTCACCTCTATCTTGTTCTTTGTCATTTTCTTTTCCCTATTTCAATCAATGCATTCCTACAAAAATCTTCACAATACCAAGTATTTTATTTATTTTTTAAGATAACTTATTCTAAAGTTCATAGAACCAGATGTTTATACTTAAATTGTATTCAACACTTGTTTGATGAAAATTATTCGGAAAGCGTGAAGAAAACAGTTAAATGCTGCTGAGATTTGAACTCAGGATTTCCTGTTTACGAGATAGGAGCTTTAACCACTTAGCCACAGCACCAACGGTAATAGTAAAAAATGCATAAATAATTTATTGTTGATGATGAAAATGTGTTTTCTGCTATAAATTCTTCTTTATATGTATTGTAATCTTAAACACGAAAAGATACTCAATCACTTCACAAGGATTCATATGTTTTAATAAACAGGTACTCTTATAAAACCCAATTTCATTTCTTGAATTCTTTAAAAAAAAATTCATGAAGGTAATAATATTGCTCCAATCTTGGTAGACATTTCATCTACGTCTTTCTCATAGATATGTACTTTTTTTCATTTTGCAATAACAGTATTCATTCTATAATCTTGAAAATACCTGGGTTTTTATAAGGTTAAAGGTGATCTGTTCAACAGTAAGATGAATCAGACTTTTATATTTTAATTGTATCGGAATAAGACCTAATGAAAATGATTTGTTATATAACAATGAGAAAAGCAAGGCACTGCTGAGAGATGAACTCAGGATCTCCTGTTTACTAGACAGGTGCTTTAACCAGCTAAGCCACAGCACCCACTTGATTCTTAAATTTGAAACACTTTTCTTTATGGTTTTCAAGAGAATATTGCTTTTTCACTTTCATATTCTTTTCTAAGTTCACACACTTCTCTACTCAAACACTTAAGATGAATGAAGACTCTTCACTTATTCAAAAACACCTCTCTAATTTGAAGTTTACCCTATTCATATCATTTTAAAATATACCTTGCTGAAGAATGGATTAGTTGAATTCAACAATAGAGTGATCATTCACCTCTATCTTGTTCTTTGTCATTTTCTTTTCCCTATTTCAGTCAATGCATTCCTACAAAAATCTTCACAATACCAAGCATTTTATTTAATGTTTAAGATAACTTATTCTAAAGTTCATAGAACCAGATGTTTATTCTTAAATTGTATTCAACATTTGTTTGATGAAAATTATTCGGAAAGCATGGAGAAAACATTTAGGTGCTGCTGAGATTTGAACTCAGGATTTCCTGTTTACGAGACAGGCGCTTTAACCACTAAGCCACAGCACCAACGTTAATAGTAAGAAATGCATACATAATTTATTGTTGATGATGAAAATGTGTTTCCTGCTATAAATTCTTCTTTATATGTATTGTAATCTTAAACACGAAAACATACTCAATCACTACGCAAGTATTAATATGTTTTAATAAACAGGTACTCTTATAAAACCCAATTTCATTTCTTGAATTCTTTACAATTTTTTTTCATGAAGGTAATAATATTACTCCAATCTAGGTAGACATTTCATCTACGTCTTTCTCATAGATATGTATTTTTTTCATTTTGCAATAACATTATTCATTCTATAATCTTGAAAATACTTGGGTTTTTATAAGGTTAAAGATGATCTGTTCAACAGTAAGATGAATCAGACTTTTATATTTTAATTGTATCGGAATAAGACCTAATGAAAATGATTTGTTATATATTACAATGAGAAAAGCAAGGCGCTGTTGAGATTTGAACTCAGGATTTCCTGTTTACGAGACAGGCGCTTTAACCACTAAGCCACAGCACCAACGTTAATAGTAAGAAATGCATACATAATTTATTGTTGATGATGAAAATGTGTTTCCTGCTAAAATTCTTCTTTATATGTATTCTAATCTTAAACACGAAAACATACTCAATCACTACGCAAGTATTAATATGTTTCAATAAACAGGTACTCTTATAAAACTCAATTTCATTTCTTGAATACTTTAAAAAAAAATCATGAAGGTATTAATATTGCTCAAATCTAGGTAGAAATTTCATCTACGTCTTTCTCATAGATATGTATTTTTTTCATTTGGCAATAACAGTATTCATTCTATAATCTTGAAAATACTTGTGTTTTTATAAGGTTTAAGATGATCTGTTCAACAGTAAGATGAATCAGACTTTTATATTTTAATTGTATCGGAATAAGACCTAATGAAAATGATTTGTTATATAACAATGAGAAAAGCAAGGCACTGCTGAGAGTTGAACTTAGGGTCTCCTGTTTACTAGACAGGCGCTTTAACCAGCTAAGCCACAGCACCCACTTGATTCTTAAATTTGAAACACTTTTCTTTATGGTGTTCAAGAGAATATTGCTTTTTCACTTTCATATTCTTTTCTAAGTTCACACACTTCTCTACTCAAACACTTAAGATGAATGAAGACTCTTCACTTATTCAAAAACACCTCTCTAATTTGAAGCTTACCCTATTCATATCATTTTAAAATATACCTTGCTGAAGAATGGATTAGTTGAAGTCAACAATAGAGTGACCATTCACCTCTATCTTGTTCTTTGTCATTTTCTTTTCCCTATTTCAATCAATGCATTCCTACAAAAATCCTCACAATATCAAGTATTTTATTTAATTTTTAAGATAACTTATTCTAAAGTTCATAGAACCAGATGTTTATACTTAAATTGTATTCATCACTTGTTTGATGAAAATTATTCGGAAAGCATGAAGAAAACAGTTAAATGCTGCTGAGATTTGAACTCAGGATTTCCTGTTTACGAGATAGGAGCTTTAACCACTAAGCCACAGCACCAACGGTAACAGTAAAAAATGCATAAATAATTTATTGTTGATGATGAAAATGTGTTTTCTGCTATAAATTCTTCATTATATGTATTGTAATCTTAAACACGAAAAGATACTCAATCACTACGCAAGGATTCATATATTTTAATAAACAGGTACTCTTATAAAACCCAATTTCATTTCTTGAATTCTTTACAATTTTTTTTCATGAAGGTAATAATATTGCTCCAATCTTGGTAGACATTTCATCTACGTCTTTCTCATAGATATGTACTTTTTTCATTTTGCAATAACATTATTCATTCTATAATCTTGAAAATACTTGGGTTTTTATAAGGTTAAAGATGATCTGTACATCAGTAAGATGAATCAGACTTTTATATTTTAATTGTATCGGAATAAGACCTAATGAAAATGATTTGTTATATATTACAATGAGAAAAGCAAGGCGCTGCTGAGATTTGAACTCAGGATCTCCTGTTTACTAGACAGGCGCTTTAACCAGCTAAGCCACAGCACCCACTTGATTCTTAAATTTGAAACACTTTTCTTTATGGTGTTCAAGAGAATATTGCTTTTTCACTTTCATATTCTTTTCTAAGTTCACACACTTCTCTACTCAAACACTTAAGATGAATGAAGACTCTTCACTTATTCAAAAACACCTCTCTAATTTGAAGTTTACCCTATTCATATCATTTTAAAATATTCCTTGCTGAAGAATGGATTTGTTGAATTCCACCATAGAGTGATCATTCACCTCTATCTTGTTCTTTGTCATTTTCTTTTCCCTATTTCAGTCAATGCATTCCTACAAAAATCTTCACAATACCAACGCATTTTATTTCATTTTTAAGATAACTTATTCTAAAGTTCATAGAACCAGATGTTTATACTTAAATTGTATTCAACACTTGTTTGATGAAAATTATTCGGAAAGCATGAAGAAAACAGTTAAATGCTGCTGAGATTTGAACTCAGGATTTCCTGTTTACGAGATAGGAGCTTTAACCACTTAGCCACAGCACCAACGGTAATAGTAAAAAATGCATAAATAATTTATTGTTGATGATGAAAATGTGTTTTCTGCTATAAATTCTTCTTTATATGTATTGTAATCTTAAACACGAAAAGATACTCAATCACTTCACAAGGATTCATATGTTTTAATAAACAGGTACTCTTATAAAACCCAATTTCATTTCTTGAATTCTTTAAAAAAAAAATTCATGAAGGTAATAATATTGCTCCAATCTTGGTAGACATTTCATCTACGTCTTTCTCATAGATATGTACTTTTTTTCATTTTGCAATAACAGTATTCATTCTATAATCTTGAAAATACCTGGGTTTTTATAAGGTTAAAGGTGATCTGTTCAACAGTAAGATGAATCAGACTTTTATATTTTAATTGTATCGGAATAAGACCTAATGAAAATGATTTGTTATATAACAATGAGAAAAGCAAGGCACTGCTGAGAGATGAACTCAGGATCTCCTGTTTACTAGACAGGTGCTTTAACCAGCTAAGCCACAGCACCCACTTGATTCTTAAATTTGAAACACTTTTCTTTATGGTTTTCAAGAGAATATTGCTTTTTCACTTTCATATTCTTTTCTAAGTTCACACACTTCTCTACTCAAACACTTAAGATGAATGAAGACTCTTCACTTATTCAAAAACACCTCTCTAATTTGAAGTTTACCCTATTCATATCATTTTAAAATATACCTTGCTGAAGAATGGATTAGTTGAATTCAACAATAGAGTGATCATTCACCTCTATCTTGTTCTTTGTCATTTTCTTTTCCCTATTTCAGTCAATGCATTCCTACAAAAATCTTCACAATACCAAGCATTTTATTTAATGTTTAAGATAACTTATTCTAAAGTTCATAGAACCAGATGTTTATTCTTAAATTGTATTCAACATTTGTTTGATGAAAATTATTCGGAAAGCATGGAGAAAACATTTAGGTGCTGCTGAGATTTGAACTCAGGATTTCCTGTTTACGAGACAGGCGCTTTAACCACTAAGCCACAGCACCAACCTTAATAGTAAGAAATGCATACATAATTTATTGTTGATGATGAAAATGTGTTTCCTGCTATAAATTCTTCTTTATATGTATTGTAATCTTAAACACGAAAACATACTCAATCACTACGCAAGTATTAATATGTTTTAATAAACAGGTACTCTTATAAAACCCAATTTCATTTCTTGAATTCTTTACAATTTTTTTTCATGAAGGTAATAATATTACTCCAATCTAGGTAGACATTTCATCTACGTCTTTCTCATAGATATGTATTTTTTTCATTTTGCAATAACATTATTCATTCTATAATCTTGAAAATACTTGGGTTTTTATAAGGTTAAAGATGATCTGTTCAACAGTAAGATGAATCAGACTTTTATATTTTAATTGTATCGGAATAAGACCTAATGAAAATGATTTGTTATATATTACAATGAGAAAAGCAAGGCGCTGTTGAGATTTGAACTCAGGATTTCCTGTTTACGAGACAGGCGCTTTAACCACTAAGCCACAGCACCAACGTTAAAAGTAAGAAATGCATACATAATTTATTGTTGATGATGAAAATGTGTTTCCTGCTATAAATTCTTCTTTATATGTATTCTAATCTTAAACACGAAAACATACTCAATCACTACGCAAGTATTAATATGTTTCAATAAACAGGTACTCTTATAAAACTCAATTTCATTTCTTGAATACTTTAAAAAAAAATCATGAAGGTATTAATATTGCTCAAATCTAGGTAGAAATTTCATCTACGTCTTTCTCATAGAAATGTATTTTTTTCATTTGGCAATAACAGTATTCATTCTATAATCTTGAAAATACTTGTGTTTTTATAAGGTTTAAGATGATCTGTTCAACAGTAAGATGAATCAGACTTTTATATTTTAATTGTATCGGAATAAGACCTAATGAAAATGATTTGTTATATAACAATGAGAAAAGCAAGGCACTGCTGAGAGTTGAACTTAGGGTCTCCTGTTTACTAGACAGGCGCTTTAACCAGCTAAGCCACAGCACCCACTTGATTCTTAAATTTGAAACACTTTTCTTTATGGTGTTCAAGAGAATATTGCTTTTTCACTTTCATATTCTTTTCTAAGTTCACACACTTCTCTACTCAAACACTTAAGATGAATGAAGACTCTTCACTGATTCAAAAACACCTCTCTAATTTGAAGTTTACCCTATTCATATCATTTTAAAATATACCTTGCTGAAGAATGGATTAGTTGAATTCAACAATAGAGTGATCATTCACCTCTATCTTGTTCTTTGTCATTTTCTTTTCCCTATTTCAGTCAATGCATTCCTACAAAAATCTTCACAATACCAAGCATTTTATTTAATGTTTAAGATAACTTATTCTAAAGTTCATAGAACCAGATGTTTATTCTTAAATTGTATTCAACATTTGTTTGATGAAAATTATTCGGAAAGCATGGAGAAAACATTTAGGTGCTGCTGAGATTTGAACTCAGGATTTCCTGTTTACGAGACAGGCGCTTTAACCACTAAGCCACAGCACCAACGTTAATAGTAAGAAATGCATACATAATTTATTGTTGATGATGAAAATGTGTTTCCTGCTATAAATTCTTCTTTATATGTATTGTAATCTTAAACACGAAAACATACTCAATCACTACGCAAGTATTAATATGTTTTAATAAACAGGTACTCTTATAAAACCCAATTTCATTTCTTGAATTCTTTACAATTTTTTTTCATGAAGGTAATAATATTACTCCAATCTAGGTAGACATTTCATCTACGTCTTTCTCATAGATATGTATTTTTTTCATTTTGCAATAACATTATTCATTCTATAATCTTGAAAATACTTGGGTTTTTATAAGGTTAAAGATGATCTGTTCAACAGTAAGATGAATCAGACTTTTATATTTTAATTGTATCGGAATAAGACCTAATGAAAATGATTTGTTATATATTACAATGAGAAAAGCAAGGCGCTGTTGAGATTTGAACTCAGGATTTCCTGTTTACGAGACAGGCGCTTTAACCACTAAGCCACAGCACCAACGTTAATAGTAAGAAATGCATACATAAATTATTGTTGATGATGAAAATGTGTTTCCTGCTATAAATTCTTCTTTATATGTATTCTAATCTTAAACACGAAAACATACTCAATCACTACGCAAGTATTAATATGTTTCAATAAACAGGTACTCTTATAAAACTCAATTTCATTTCTTGAATTCTTTAAAAAAAAATCATTAAGGTATTAATATTGCTCAAATCTAGGTAGAAATTTCATCTACGTCTTTCTCATAGATATGTATTTTTTTCATTTGGCAATAACAGTATTCATTCTATAATCTTGAAAATACTTGGGATTTTATAAGGTTAAAGATGATCTGTTCAACAGTAAGATGAATCAGACTTTTATATTTTAATTGTATCGGAATAAGACCTAATGAAAATGATTTGTTATATAACAATGAGAAAAGCAAGGCGCTGCTGAGATTTGAACTCAGGATCTCCTGTTTACTAGACAGGCACTTTAACCAGCTAAGCCACAGCACCCACTTGATTCTTAAATTTGAAACACTTTTCTTTATGGTGTTCAAGAGAATATTGCTTTTTCACTTTCATATTCTTTTCTAAGTTCACACACTTCTCTACTCAAACACTTAAGATGAATGAAGACTCTTCACTTATTCAAAAACACCTCTCTAATTTGAAGTTTACTCTATTCATATCATTTTAAAATATACCTTGCTGAAGAATGGATTAGTTGAATTCAACAATAGAGTGAACATTTACCTCTATCTTGTTCTTTGTCATTTTCTTATCCCTATTTCAGTCAATGCATTCCTTCAAAAATCTTCACAATACCAAGCATTTTATTTAATTTTTAAGATAACTTATTCTAAAGTTCATAGAACCAGATGTTTATTCTTAAATTGTATTCAACACTTGTTTGATGAAAATTATTCGGAAAGCATGGAGAAAAGAGTTAAATGCTGTTGAGATTTGAACTCAGGATTTCCTGATTACGAGACAGGCGCTTTAACCACTAAGCCACAGCACCAACGTTGATAGTAAGAAATGCATAAAGAATTTATTGTTAATGATGAAAATTTGTTTTCTGCTATAAATTCTTCTTTATATGTATTGTAATCTTAAACACGAAAACATACTCAATCACTACGCAAGGATTATTATGTTTTAATAAAAAGGTACTCTTATAAAACTCAATTTCATTTCTTGAATTCTTTAAAAAAAAAATCATGAAGGTATTAATATTGCTCAAATCTAGGTAGAATTTTCATCTACGTCTTTCTCATAGATATGTCTTTTTTTATTTGGCAATAACATTATTCATTCTATAATCTTGAAAATACTTGTGTTTTTATAAGGTTTAAGATGATCTGTTCAACAGTAAGATAAATCAGACTTTTATATTTTAATTGTATCGGAATAAGACCTAATGAAAATGATTTGTTATATAACAATGAGAAAAGCAAGGCACAGCTCAGAGTTGAACTCAGGATCTCCTGTTTACTAGACAGGCGTTTTAACCAGCTAAGCCACAGCACCCACTTGATTCTTAATTTTGAAAACTTTTTCTTTATGGTGTTCAAGAGAATAATGCTTTTTCACTTTCATATTCTTTTCTAAGTTCACACACTTCTCTACTCATAAACTTAAGATGAATGAAGACTCTTCACTTATTCAAAAACACCTCTCTAATTTGAAGTTTACCCTATTCATATCATTTTAAAATATACCTTGCTGAAGTATGGATTAGTTGAATTCAACAATAGAGTGATCATTCACCTCTATCTTGTTCTTTGTCATTTTCTTTTCCCTATTTCAATCAATGCATTCCTACAAAAATCTTCACAATACCAAGTATTTTATTTATTTTTTAAGATAACTTATTCTAAAGTTCATAGAACCAGATGTTTATACTTAAATTGTATTCAACACTTGTTTGATGAAAATTATTCGGAAAGCATGAAGAAAACAGTTAAATGCTGCTGAGATTTGAACTCAGGATTTCCTGTTTACGAGATAGGAGCTTTAACCACTTAGCCACAACACCAACGGTAATAGTAAAAAATGCATAAATAATTTATTGTTGATGATGAAAATGTGTTTTCTGCTATAAATTCTTCTTTATATGTATTGTAATCTTAAACACGAAAAGATACTCAATCACTTCACAAGGATTCATATGTTTTAATAAACAGGTACTCTTATAAAACCCAATTTCATTTCTTGAATTCTTTAAAAAAAAAATTCATGAAGGTAATAATATTGCTCCAATCTTGGTAGACATTTCATCTACGTCTTTCTCATAGATATGTACTTTTTTTCATTTTGCAATAACAGTATTCATTCTATAATCTTGAAAATACCTGGGTTTTTATAAGGTTAAAGGTGATCTGTTCAACAGTAAGATGAATCAGACTTTTATATTTTAATTGTATCGGAATAAGACCTAATGAAAATGATTTGTTATATAACAATGAGAAAAGCAAGGCACTGCTGAGAGATGAACTCAGGATCTCCTGTTTACTAGACAGGTGCTTTAACCAGCTAAGCCACAGCACCCACTTGATTCTTAAATTTGAAACACTTTTCTTTATGGTTTTCAAGAGAATATTGCTTTTTCACTTTCATATTCTTTTCTAAGTTCACACACTTCTCTACTCAAACACTTAAGATGAATGAAGACTCTTCACTTATTCAAAAACACCTCTCTAATTTGAAGTTTACCCTATTCATATCATTTTAAAATATACCTTGCTGAAGAATGGATTAGTTGAATTCAACAATAGAGTGATCATTCACCTCTATCTTGTTCTTTGTCATTTTCTTTTCCCTATTTCAGTCAATGCATTCCTACAAAAATCTTCACAATACCAAGCATTTTATTTAATGTTTAAGATAACTTATTCTAAAGTTCATAGAACCAGATGTTTATTCTTAAATTGTATTCAACATTTGTTTGATGAAAATTATTCGGAAAGCATGGAGAAAACATTTAGGTGCTGCTGAGATGTGAACTCAGGATTTCCTGTTTACGAGACAGGCGCTTTAACCACTAAGCCACAGCACCAACGTTAATAGTAAGAAATGCATACATAATTTATTGTTGATGATGAAAATGTGTTTCCTGCTATAAATTCTTCTTTATATGTATTGTAATCTTAAACACGAAAACATACTCAATCACTACGCAAGTATTAATATGTTTTAATAAACAGGTACTCTTATAAAACCCAATTTCATTTCTTGAATTCTTTACAATTTTTTTTCATGAAGGTAATAATATTACTCCAATCTAGGTAGACATTTCATCTACGTCTTTCTCATAGATATGTATTTTTTTCATTTTGCAATAACATTATTCATTCTATAATCTTGAAAATACTTGGGTTTTTATAAGGTTAAAGATGATCTGTTCAACAGTAAGATGAATCAGACTTTTATATTTTAATTGTATCGGAATAAGACCTAATGAAAATGATTTGTTATATATTACAATGAGAAAAGCAAGGCGCTGTTGAGATTTGAACTCAGGATTTCCTGTTTACGAGACAGGCGCTTTAACCACTAAGCCACAGCACCAACGTTAATAGTAAGAAATGCATACATAATTTATTGTTGATGATGAAAATGTGTTTCCTGCTATAAATTCTTCTTTATATGTATTCTAATCTTAAACACGAAAACATACTCAATCACTACGCAAGTATTAATATGTTTCAATAAACAGGTACTCTTATAAAACTCAATTTCATTTCTTGAATACTTTAAAAAAAAAACATGAAGGTATTAATATTGCTCAAATCTAGGTAGAAATTTCATCTACGTCTTTCTCATAGATATGTATTTTTTTCATTTGGCAATAACAGTATTCATTCTATAATCTTGAAAATACTTGTGTTTTTATAAGGTTTAAGATGATCTGTTCAACAGTAAGATGAATCAGACTTTTATATTTTAATTGTATCAGAATAAGACCTAATGAAAATGATTTGTTATATAACAATGAGAAAAGCAAGGCACTGCTGAGAGTTGAACTTAGGGTCTCCTGTATACTAGACAGGCGCTTTAACCAGCTAAGCCACAGCACCCACTTGATTCTTAAATTTGAAACACTTTTCTTTATGGTGTTCAAGAGAATATTGCTTTTTCACTTTCATATTCTTTTCTAAGTTCACACACTTCTCTACTCAAACACTTAAGATGAATGAAGACTCTTCACTTATTCAAAAACACCTCTCTAATTTGAAGCTTACCCTATTCATATCATTTTAAAATATACCTTGCTGAAGAATGGATTAGTTGAATTCAACAATAGAGTGACCATTCACCTCTATCTTGTTCTTTGTCATTTTCTTTTCCCTATTTCAATCAATGCATTCCTACAAAAATCCTCACAATATCAAGTATTTTATTTAATTTTTAAGATAACTTATTCTAAAGTTCATAGAACCAGATGTTTATACTTAAATTGTATTCATCACTTGTTTGATGAAAATTATTCGGAAAGCATGAAGAAAACAGTTAAATGCTGCTGAGATTTGAACTCAGGATTTCCTGTTTACGAGATAGGAGCTTTAACCACTAAGCCACAGCACCAACGGTAACAGTAAAAAATGCATAAATAATTTATTGTTGATGATGAAAATGTGTTTTCTGCTATAAATTCTTCATTATATGTATTGTAATCTTAAACACGAAAAGATACTCAATCACTACGCAAGGATTCATATATTTTAATAAACAGGTACTCTTATAAAACCCAATTTCATTTCTTGAATTCTTTACAATTTTTTTTCATGAAGGTAATAATATTGCTCCAATCTTGGTAGACATTTCATCTACGTCTTTCTCATAGATATGTACTTTTTTCATTTTGCAATAACATTATTCATTCTATAATCTTGAAAATACTTGGGTTTTTATAAGGTTAAAGATGATCTGTACATCAGTAAGATGAATCAGACTTTTATATTTTAATTGTATCGGAATAAGACCTAATGAAAATGATTTGTTATATATTACAATGAGAAAAGCAAGGTGCTGCTGAGATTTGAACTCAGGATCTCCTGTTTACTAGACAGGCGCTTTAACCAGCTAAGCCACAGCACCCACTTGATTCTTAAATTTGAAACACTTTTCTTTATGGTGTTCAAGAGAATATTGCTTTTTCACTTTCATATTCTTTTCTAAGTTCACACACTTCTCTACTCAAACACTTAAGATGAATGAAGACTCTTCACTTATTCAAAAACACCTCTCTAATTTGAAGTTTACCCTATTCATATCATTTTAAAATATTCCTTGCTGAAGAATGGATTTGTTGAATTCCACCATAGAGTGATCATTCACCTCTATCTTGTTCTTTGTCATTTTCTTTTCCCTATTTCAGTCAATGCATTCCTACAAAAATCTTCACAATACCAACGCATTTTATTTCATTTTTAAGATAACTTATTCTAAAGTTCATAGAACCAGATGTTTATACTTAAATTGTATTCAACACTTGTTTGATGAAAATTATTCGGAAAGCATGAAGAAAACAGTTAAATGCTGCTGAGATTTGAACTCAGGATTTCCTGTTTACGAGATAGGAGCTTTAACCACTTAGCCACAGCACCAACGGTAATAGTAAAAAATGCATAAATAATTTATTGTTGATGATGAAAATGTGTTTTCTGCTATAAATTCTTCTTTATATGTATTGTAATCTTAAACACGAAAAGATACTCAATCACTTCACAAGGATTCATATGTTTTAATAAACAGGTACTCTTATAAAACCCAATTTCATTTCTTGAATTCTTTAAAAAAAAAATTCATGAAGGTAATAATATTGCTCCAATCTTGGTAGACATTTCATCTACGTCTTTCTCATAGATATGTACTTTTTTTCATTTTGCAATAACAGTATTCATTCTATAATCTTGAAAATACCTGGGTTTTTATAAGGTTAAAGGTGATCTGTTCAACAGTAAGATGAATCAGACTTTTATATTTTAATTGTATCGGAATAAGACCTAATGAAAATGATTTGTTATATAACAATGAGAAAAGCAAGGCACTGCTGAGAGATGAACTCAGGATCTCCTGTTTACTAGACAGGTGCTTTAACCAGCTAAGCCACAGCACCCACTTGATTCTTAAATTTGAAACACTTTTCTTTATGGTTTTCAAGAGAATATTGCTTTTTCACTTTCATATTCTTTTCTAAGTTCACACACTTCTCTACTCAAACACTTAAGATGAATGAAGACTCTTCACTTATTCAAAAACACCTCTCTAATTTGAAGTTTACCCTATTCATATCATTTTAAAATATACCTTGCTGAAGAATGGATTAGTTGAATTCAACAATAGAGTGATCATTCACCTCTATCTTGTTCTTTGTCATTTTCTTTTCCCTATTTCAGTCAATGCATTCCTACAAAAATCTTCACAATACCAAGCATTTTATTTAATGTTTAAGATAACTTATTCTAAAGTTCATAGAACCAGATGTTTATTCTTAAATTGTATTCAACATTTGTTTGATGAAAATTATTCGGAAAGCATGGAGAAAACAGTTAGGTGCTGCTGAGATTTGAACTCAGGATTTCCTGTTTACGAGACAGGCGCTTTAACCACTAAGCCACAGCACCAACGTTAATAGTAAGAAATGCATACATAATTTATTGTTGATGATGAAAATGTGTTTCCTGCTATAAATTCTTCTTTATATGTATTGTAATCTTAAACACGAAAACATACTCAATCACTACGCAAGTATTAATATGTTTTAATAAACAGGTACTCTTATAAAACCCAATTTCATTTCTTGAATTCTTTACAATTTTTTTTCATGAAGGTAATAATATTACTCCAATCTAGGTAGACATTTCATCTACGTCTTTCTCATAGATATGTATTTTTTTCATTTTGCAATAACATTATTCATTCTATAATCTTGAAAATACTTGGGTTTTTATAAGGTTAAAGATGATCTGTTCAACAGTAAGATGAATCAGACTTTTATATTTTAATTGTATCGGAATAAGACCTAATGAAAATGATTTGTTATATATTACAATGAGAAAAGCAAGGCGCTGTTGAGATTTGAACTCAGGATTTCCTGTTTACGAGACAGGCGCTTTAACCACTAAGCCACAGCACCAACGTTAAAAGTAAGAAATGCATACATAATTTATTGTTGATGATGAAAATGTGTTTCCTGCTATAAATTCTTCTTTATATGTATTCTAATCTTAAACACGAAAACATACTCAATCACTACGCAAGTATTAATATGTTTCAATAAACAGGTACTCTTATAAAACTCAATTTCATTTCTTGAATACTTTAAAAAAAAATCATGAAGGTATTAATATTGCTCAAATCTAGGTAGAAATTTCATCTACGTCTTTCTCATAGATATGTATTTTTTTCATTTGGCAATAACAGTATTCATTCTATAATCTTGAAAATACTTGTGTTTTTATAAGGTTTAAGATGATCTGTTCAACAGTAAGATGAATCAGACTTTTATATTTTAATTGTATCGGAATAAGACCTAATGAAAATGATTTGTTATATAACAATGAGAAAAGCAAGGCACTGCTGAGAGTTGAACTTAGGGTCTCCTGTTTACTAGACAGGCGCTTTAACCAGCTAAGCCACAGCACCCACTTGATTCTTAAATTTGAAACACTTTTCTTTATGGTGTTCAAGAGAATATTGCTTTTTCACTTTCATATTCTTTTCTAAGTTCACACACTTCTCTACTCAAACACTTAAGATGAATGAAGACTCTTCACTTATTCAAAAACACCTCTCTAATTTGAAGCTTACCCTATTCATATCATTTTAAAATATACCTTGCTGAAGAATGGATTAGTTGAATTCAACAATAGAGTGACCATTCACCTCTATCTTGTTCTTTGTCATTTTCTTTTCCCTATTTCAATCAATGCATTCCTACAAAAATCCTCACAATATCAAGTATTTTATTTAATTTTTAAGATAACTTATTCTAAAGTTCATAGAACCAGATGTTTATACTTAAATTGTATTCATCACTTGTTTGATGAAAATTATTCGGAAAGCATGAAGAAAACAGTTAAATGCTGCTGAGATTTGAACTCAGGATTTCCTGTTTACGAGATAGGAGCTTTAACCACTAAGCCACAGCACTAACGGTAACAGTAAAAAATGCATAAATAATTTATTGTTGATGATGAAAATGTGTTTTCTGCTATAAATTCTTCATTATATGTATTGTAATCTTAAACACGAAAAGATACTCAATCACTACGCAAGGATTCATATATTTTAATAAACAGGTACTCTTATAAAACCCAATTTCATTTCTTGAATTCTTTACAATTTTTTTTCATGAAGGTAATAATATTGCTCCAATCTTGGTAGACATTTCATCTACGTCTTTCTCATAGATATGTACTTTTTTCATTTTGCAATAACATTATTCATTCTATAATCTTGAAAATACTTGGGTTTTTATAAGGTTAAAGATGATCTGTACATCAGTAAGATGAATCAGACTTTTATATTTTAATTGTATCGGAATAAGACCTAATGAAAATGATTTGTTATATATTACAATGAGAAAAGCAAGGCGCTGCTGAGATTTGAACTCAGGATCTCCTGTTTACTAGACAGGCGCTTTAACCAGCTAAGCCACAGCACCCACTTGATTCTTAAATTTGAAACACTTTTCTTTATGGTGTTCAAGAGAATATTGCTTTTTCACTTTCATATTCTTTTCTAAGTTCACACACTTCTCTACTCAAACACTTAAGATGAATGAAGACTCTTCACTTATTCAAAAACACCTCTCTAATTTGAAGTTTACCCTATTCATATCATTTTAAAATATTCCTTGCTGAAGAATGGATTTGTTGAATTCCACCATAGAGTGATCATTCACCTCTATCTTGTTCTTTGTCATTTTCTTTTCCCTATTTCAGTCAATGCATTCCTACAAAAATCTTCACAATACCAACGCATTTTATTTCATTTTTAAGATAACTTATTCTAAAGTTCATAGAACCAGATGTTTATACTTAAATTGTATTCAACACTTGTTTGATGAAAATTATTCGGAAAGCATGAAGAAAACAGTTAAATGCTGCTGAGATTTGAACTCAGGATTTCCTGTTTACGAGATAGGAGCTTTAACCACTTAGCCACAGCACCAACGGTAATAGTAAAAAATGCATAAATAATTTATTGTTGATGATGAAAATGTGTTTTCTGCTATAAATTCTTCTTTATATGTATTGTAATCTTAAACACGAAAAGATACTCAATCACTTCACAAGGATTCATATGTTTTAATAAACAGGTACTCTTATAAAACCCAATTTCATTTCTTGAATTCTTTAAAAAAAAAATTCATGAAGGTAATAATATTGCTCCAATCTTGGTAGACATTTCATCTACGTCTTTCCCATAGATATGTACTTTTTTTCATTTTGCAATAACAGTATTCATTCTATAATCTTGAAAATACCTGGGTTTTTATAAGGTTAAAGGTGATCTGTTCAACAGTAAGATGAATCAGACTTTTATATTTTAATTGTATCGGAATAAGACCTAATGAAAATGATTTGTTATATAACAATGAGAAAAGCAAGGCACTGCTGAGAGATGAACTCAGGATCTCCTGTTTACTAGACAGGTGCTTTAACCAGCTAAGCCACAGCACCCACTTGATTCTTACATTTGAAACACTTTTCTTTATGGTTTTCAAGAGAATATTGCTTTTTCACTTTCATATTCTTTTCTAAGTTCACACACTTCTCTACTCAAACACTTAAGATGAATGAAGACTCTTCACTGATTCAAAAACACCTCTCTAATTTGAAGTTTACCCTATTCATATCATTTTAAAATATACCTTGCTGAAGAATGGATTAGTTGAATTCAACAATAGAGTGATCATTCACCTCTATCTTGTTCTTTGTCATTTTCTTTTCCCTATTTCAGTCAATGCATTCCTACAAAAATCTTCACAATACCAAGCATTTTATTTAATGTTTAAGATAACTTATTCTAAAGTTCATAGAACCAGATGTTTATTCTTAAATTGTATTCAACATTTGTTAGATGAAAATTATTCGGAAAGCATGGAGAAAACATTTAGGTGCTGCTGAGATTTGAACTCAGGATTTCCTGTTTACGAGACAGGCGCTTTAACCACTAAGCCACAGCACCAACGTTAATAGTAAGAAATGCATACATAATTTATTGTTGATGATGAAAATGTGTTTCCTGCTATAAATTCTTCTTTATATGTATTGTAATCTTAAACACGAAAACATACTCAATCACTACGCAAGTATAAATATGTTTTAATAAACAGGTACTCTTATAAAACCCAATTTCATTTCTTGAATTCTTTACAATTTTTTTTCATGAAGGTAATAATATTACTCCAATCTAGGTAGACATTTCATCTACGTCTTTCTCATAGATATGTATTTTTTTCATTTTGCAATAACATTATTCATTCTATAATCTTGAAAATACTTGGGTTTTTATAAGGTTAAAGATGATCTGTTCAACAGTAAGATGAATCAGACTTTTATATTTTAATTGTATCGGAATAAGACCTAATGAAAATGATTTGTTATATATTACAATGAGAAAAGCAAGGCGCTGTTGAGATTTGAACTCAGGATTTCCTGTTTACGAGACAGGCGCTTTAACCACTAAGCCACAGCACCAACGTTAATAGTAAGAAATGCATACATAATTTATTGTTGATGATGAAAATGTGTTTCCTGCTATAAATTCTTCTTTATATGTATTCTAATCTTAAACACGAAAACATACTCAATCACTACGCAAGTATTAATATGTTTCAATAAACAGGTACTCTTATAAAACTCAATTTCATTTCTTGAATTCTTTAAAAAAAAATCATTAAGGTATTAATATTGCTCAAATCTAGGTAGAAATTTCATCTACGTCTTTCTCATAGATATGTATTTTTTTCATTTGGCAATAACAGTATTCATTCTATAATCTTGAAAATACTTGGGATTTTATAAGGTTAAAGATGATCTGTTCAACAGTAAGATGAATCAGACTTTTATATTTTAATTGTATCGGAATAAGACCTAATGAAAATGATTTGTTATATAACAATGAGAAAAGCAAGGCGCTGCTGAGATTTGAACTCAGGATCTCCTGTTTACTAGACAGGCACTTTAACCAGCTAAGCCACAGCACCCACTTGATTCTTAAATTTGAAACACTTTTCTTTATGGTGTTCAAGAGAATATTGCTTTTTCACTTTCATATTCTTTTCTAAGTTCACACACTTCTCTACTCAAACACTTAAGATGAATGAAGACTCTTCACTTATTCAAAAACACCTCTCTAATTTGAAGTTTACTCTATTCATATCATTTTAAAATATACCTTGCTGAAGAATGGATTAGTTGAATTCAACAATAGAGTGAACATTTACCTCTATCTTGTTCTTTGTCATTTTCTTATCCCTATTTCAGTCAATGCATTCCTTCAAAAATCTTCACAATACCAAGCATTTTATTTAATTTTTAAGATAACTTATTCTAAAGTTCATAGAACCAGATGTTTATTCTTAAATTGTATTCAACATTTGTTTGATGAAAATTATTCAGAAAGCATGGAGAAAACAGTTAGGTGCTGCTGAGAATTGAACTCAGGATTTCCTGTTTACGAGACAGGCGCTTTAACCACTAAGCCACAGCACCAATGTTAATAGTAAGAAATGCATACATAATTTATTGTTGATGATGAAAATGTGTTTCCTGCTATAAATTCTTCTTTATATGTATTGTAATCTTAAACACGAAAAGATACTCAATCACTTCACAAGGATTCATATGTTTTAATAAACAGGTACTCTTATAAAACCCAATTTCATTTCTTGAATTCTTTACAATTTTTTTTCATGAAGGTAATAATATTGCTCCAATCTTGGTAGACATTTCATCTACGTCTTTCTCATAGATATGTACTTTTTTTCATTTTGCAATAACAGTATTCATTCTATAATCTTGAAAATACCTGGGTTTTTATAAGGTTAAAGGTGATCTGTTCAACAGTAAGATGAATCAGACTTTTATATTTTAATTGTATCGGAATAAGACCTAATGAAAATGATTTGTTATATAACAATGAGAAAAGCAAGGCACTGCTGAGAGATGAACTCAGGATCTCCTGTTTACTAGACAGGTGCTTTAACCAGCTAAGCCACAGCACCCACTTGATTCTTAAATTTGAAACACTTTTCTTAATGGTTTTCAAGAGAATATTGCTTTTTCACTTTCATATTCTTTTCTAAGTTCACACACTTCTCTACTCAAACACTTAAGATGAATGAAGACTCTTCACTTATTCAAAAACACCTCTCTAATTTGAAGTTTACCCTATTCATATCATTTTAAAATATACCTTGCTGAAGAATGGATTAGTTGAATTCAACAATAGAGTGATCATTCACCTCTATCTTGTTCTTTGTCATTTTCTTTTCCCTATTTCAGTCAATGCATTCCTACAAAAATCTTCACAATACCAAGCATTTTATTTAATGTTTAAGATAACTTATTCTAAAGTTCATAGAACCAGATGTTTATTCTTAAATTGTATTCAACATTTGTTTGATGAAAATTATTCGGAAAGCATGGAGAAAACATTTAGGTGCTTCTGAGATTTGAACTCAGGATTTCTTGTTTACGAGACAGGCGCTTTCACCACTAAGCCACAGCACCAACGTTAATAGTAAGAAATGCATACATAATTTATTGTTGATGATAAAAATGTGTTTCCTGCTATAAATTCTTCTTTATATGTATTGTAATCTTAAACACGAAAACATACTCAATCACTACGCAAGTATTAATATGTTTTAAAAAACAGGTACTCTTATAAAACCCAATTTCATTTCTTGGATTCTTTACAATTTTTTTCATGAAGGTAATAATATTGCTCCAATCTAGGTAGACATTTCATCAACGTCTTTCTCATAGATATGTATTTTTTTCATTTTGCAATAACAGTATTCATTCTATAATCTTGAAAATACTTGGGTTTTTATAAGGTTAAAGATGATCTGTTCATCAGTAAGATGAATCAGACTTTTATATTTTAATTGTATCGGAATAAGACCTAATGAAAATGATTTGTTATATAACAATGAGAAAAGCAAGGCGCTGCTGAGATTTGAACTCAGGATCTCCTGTTTACTAGACAGGCGCTTTAACCAGCTAAGCCACTGCACCCACTTGATTCTTAAATTTGAAACACTTTTCTTTATGGTGTTCAAGAGAATATTGCTTTTTCAC
This sequence comes from Lissotriton vulgaris, assembly GCF_964263255.1. Taxonomy (NCBI): domain Eukaryota; kingdom Metazoa; phylum Chordata; class Amphibia; order Caudata; family Salamandridae; genus Lissotriton; species Lissotriton vulgaris. Next base: position 443,585,763 of record NC_141700.1, read on the forward strand.
TTTCATATTCTTTTCTAAGTTCACACACTTCTCTACTCAAACACTTAAGATGAATGAAGACTCCTCACTTATTCAAAAACACCTCTCTAATTTGAAGTTTACCCTATTCATATCATTTTAAAATATTCCTTGCTGAAGAATGGATTTGTTGAATTCCACAATAGAGTGATCATTCACCTCTATCTTGTTCTTTGTCATTTTCTTTTCCCTATTTCAGTCAATGCATTCCTACAAAAATCTTCACAATACCAACGCATTTTATTTCATTTTTAAGATAACTTATTCTAAAGTTCATAGAACCAGATGTTTATTCTTAAATTGTATTCAACACTTGTTTGATGAAAATTATTCGGAAAGCATGGAGAAAAGAGTTAAATGCTGTTGAGATTTGAACTCAGGATTTCCTGATTACGAGACAGGCGCTTTAACCACTAAGCCACAGCATCAACGTTGATAGTAAGAAATGCATAAAGAATTTATTGTTAATGATGAAAATTTGTTTTCTGCTATAAATTCTTCTTTATATGTATTGTAATCTTAAACACGAAAACATACTCAATCACTATGCAAGGATTATTATGTTTGAATAAAAAGGTACTCTTATAAAACTCAATTTCATTTCTTGAATTCTTTAAAAAAAAAAATCATGAAGGTATTAATATTGCTCAAATCTAGGTAGAATTTTCATCTACGTCTTTCTCATAGATATGTCTTTTTTTTATTTGGCAATAACATTATTCATTCTATAATCTTGAAAATACTTGTGTTTTTATAAGGTTTAAGATGATCTGTTCAACAGTAAGATGAATCAGACTTTTATATTTTAATTGTATCGGAATAAGACCTAATGAAAATGATTTGTTATATAACAATGAGAAAAGCAAGGCACAGCTCAGAGTTGAACTCAGGATCTCCTGTTTACTAGACAGGCGTTTTAACCAGCTAAGCCACAGCACCCACTTGATTCTTAATTTTGAAAACTTTTTCTTTATGGTGTTCAAGAGAATAATGCTTTTTCACTTTCATATTCTTTTCTAAGTTCACACACTTCTCTACTCATAAACTTAAGATGAATGAAGACTCTTCACTTATTCAAAAACACCTCTCTAATTTGAAGTTTACCCTATTCATATCATTTTAAAATATACCTTGCTGAAGTATGGATTAGTTGAATTCAACAATAGAGTGATCATTCACCTCTATCTTGTTCTTTGTCATTTTCTTTTCCCTATTTCAATCAATGCATTCCTACAAAAATCTTCACAATACCAAGTATTTTATTTAATTTTTAAGATAACTTATTCTAAAGTTCATAGAACCAGATGTTTATACTTAAATTGTATTCAACACTTGTTTGATGAAAATTATTCGGAAAGCATGAAGAAAACAGTTAAATGCTGCTGAGATTTGAACTCAGGATTTCTTGTTTACGAGATAGGAGCTTTAACCACTTAGCCACAGCACCAACGGTAATAGTAAAAAATGCATAAATAATTTATTGTTGATGATGAAAATGTGTTTTCTGCTATAAATTCTTCTTTATATGTATTGTAATCTTAAACACGAAAAGATACTCAATCACTTCACAAGGATTCATATGTTTTAATAAACAGGTACTCTTATAAAACCCAATTTCATTTCTTGAATTCTTTAAAAAAAAAATTCATGAAGGTAATAATATTGCTCCAATCTTGGTAGACATTTCATCTACGTCTTTCTCATAGATATGTACTTTTTTTCATTTTGCAATAACAGTATTCATTCTATAATCTTGAAAATACCTGGGTTTTTATAAGGTTAAAGGTGATCTGTTCAACAGTAAGATGAATCAGACTTTTATATTTTAATTGTATCGGAATAAGACCTAATGAAAATGATTTGTTATATAACAATGAGAAAAGCAAGGCACTGCTGAGAGATGAACTCAGGATCTCCTGTTTACTAGACAGGCGCTTTAACCAGCTAAGCCACAGCACCCACTTGATTCTTAAATTTGAAACACTGTTCTTTATGGTGTTCAAGAGAATATTGCTTTTTCACTTTCATATTCTTTTCTAAGTTCACACACTTCTCTACTCAAACACTTAAGATGAATGAAGACTCTTCACTTATTCAAAAACACCTCTCTAATTTGAAGTTTACCCTATTCATATCATTTTAAAATATTCCTTGCTGAAGAATGGATTTGTTGAATTCCACAATAGAGTGATCATTCACCTCTATCTTGTTCTTTGTCATTTTCTTTTCCCTATTTCAGTCAATGCATTCCTACAAAAATCTTCACAATACCAACGCATTTTATTTCATTTTTAAGATAACTTATTCTAAAGTTCATAGAACCAGATGTTTATACTTAAATTGTATTCAACACTTGTTTGATGAAAATTATTCGGAAAGCATGAAGAAAACAGTTAAATGCTGCTGAGATTTGAACTCAGGATTTCCTGTTTACGAGATAGGAGCTTTAACCACTTAGCCACAGCACCAACGGTAATCGTAAAAAATGCATAAATAATTTATTGTTGATGATGAAAATGTGTTTTCTGCTATAAATTCTTCTTTATATGTATTGTAATCTTCAACACGAAAAGATACTCAATCACTTCACAAGGATTCATATGTTTTAATAAACAGGTACTCTAATAAAACCCAATTTCATTTCTTGAATTCTTTAAAAAAAAAATCATGAAGGTAATAATATTGCTCCAATCTTGGTAGACATTTCATCTACGTCTTTCTCATAGATATGTACTTTTTTTCATTTTGCAATAACAGTATTCATTCTATAATCTTGAAAATACCTGGGTTTTTATAAGGTTAAAGGTGATCTGTTCAACAGTAAGATGAATCAGACTTTTATATTTTAATTGTATCGGAATAAGACCTAATGAAAATGATTTGTTATATAACAATGCGAAAAGCAAGGCACTGCTGAGAGATGAACTCAGGATCTCCTGTTTACTAGACAGGTGCTTTAACCAGCTAAGCCACAGCACCCACTTGATTCTTTAATTTGAAACACTTTTCTTTATGGTTTTCAAGAGAATATTGCTTTTTCACTTTCATATTCTTTTCTAAGTTCACACACTTCTCTACTCAAACACTTAAGATGAATGAAGACTCTTCACTTATTCAAAAACACCTCTCTAATTTGAAGTTTACCTTATTCATATCATTTTAAAATATACCTTGCTGAAGAATGGATTAGTTGAATTCAACAATAGAGTGATCATTCACCTCTATCTTGTTCTTTGTCATTTTCTTTTCCCTATTTCAGTCAATGCATTCCTACAAAAATCTTCACAATACCAAGCATTTTATTTAATGTTTAAGATAACTTATTCTAAAGTTCATAGAACCAGATGTTTATTCTTAAATTGTATTCAACATTTGTTTGATGAAAATTATTCGGAAAGCATGGAGAAAACATTTAGGTGCTGCTGAGATTTGAACTCAGGATTTCCTGTTTACGAGACAGGCGCTTTAACCACTAAGCCACAGCACCAACGTTAATAGTAAGAAATGCATACATAATTTATTGTTGATGATGAAAATGTGTTTCCTGCTATAAATTCTTCTTTATATGTATTGTAATCTTAAACACGAAAACATACTCAATCACTACGCAAGTATTAATATGTTTTAATAAACAGGTACTCTTATAAAACCCAATTTCATTTCTTGAATTCTTTACAATTTTTTTTCATGAAGGTAATAATATTACTCCAATCTAGGTAGGCATTTCATCTACGTCTTTCTCATAGATATGTATTTTTTTCATTTTGCAATAACATTATGCATTCTATAATCTTGAAAATACTTGGGTTTTTATAAGGTTAAAGATGATCTGTTCAACAGTAAGATGAATCAGACTTTTATATTTTAATTGTATCGGAATAAGAACTAATGAAAATGATTTGTTATATATTACAATAAGAAAAGCAAGGCGCTGTTGAGATTTGAACTCAGGATTTCCTGTTTACGAGACAGGCGCTTTAACCACTAAGCCACAGCACCAACGTTAATAGTAAGAAATGCATACATAATTTATTGTTGATGATGAAAATGTGTTTCCTGCTATAAATTCTTCTTTATATGTATTCTAATCTTAAACACGAAAACATACTCAATCACTACGCAAGTATTAATATGTTTCAATAAACAGGTACTCTTATAAAACTCAATTTCATTTCTTGAATTCTTTAAAAAAAAATCATGAAGGTATTAATATTGCTCAAATCTAGGTAGAAATTTCATCTACGTCTTTCTCATAGATATGTATTTTTTTCATTTGGCAATAACAGTATTCATTCTATAATCTTGAAAATACTTGTGTTTTTATAAGGTTTAAGATGATCTGTTAAGTCATAAGTCATAAGTCATAAAATTTGTATAGCGCGCTACATACCCAGAGGGTTTCAAGGCGCTAAGGAAAGGGGAGGAGGATTATTTGTCAAATATCCACGTTTTAAGCTGCTTTCTGAACGCTAGGTGATTCTGGGTGAGGCGAAGGTAAGCGGGGAGTGAGTTCCATGTTTTGGCAGCCAGGTATGAGAAGGATCTGCCTCCCATGGTGGTCTTGTTGATGCGAGGTACAGTGGCGAAGGCTTGGCTGGAGGAGCGAAGTTGGCGGGAGGGGGTGTAGAAGGACAGTCGAGAGTTGAGGCAATCTGGTCCGATGTCGTAGAGTGATTTGTGTGCGTGGGTAAGCAGTCGGAAAGTGATCCTCTTATTGACGGGTAGCCAGTGGAGGTCTCTAAGGTGACCAGAGATGTGTTCGTTGCGTGGGATGTCTAATATGAGCCTGGCTGAGGCGTTTTGGATTCGTTGGAGTTTCTTCTGGAGTTTAGCGGTGGTGCCTGCGTAGAGGGTGTTTCCGTAGTCCAGTCGGCTCGTGACCAGAGCATGGGTGACTGTTTTCCTTGTTTCGGAGGGGATCCAGCGGAATGTTTTCCTGAGCATGCGAAGAATGTTAAAGCAGGAAGAGGATACGGCGCTGACTTGTCTGTTCATTGAGAGTGAAGAATCCAGGATGACGCCTAGGTTCCGTGCGTGGTCTGTCGGGATGGGTGCTTTTCCGAGGGCTTCCGGCCACCAGGAGTCGTCCCAAGCAGAGGGGGATGTACCTAAGATGAGGACTTCTGTTTTGTCTGAGTTCAGTTTCAGACGGCTTTGTTTCATCCATTCTGCGACTTCTTTCATTCCTTCGTGTAGGTTAGTTTTGGCGGTGCTGGGGTCCCTGGTGAGAGAAAGGATCAGTTGAGTGTCATCCGCGTAGGAGATGATGTTGAGATTGTGTTGGCGAGCGATGGCCGCAAGGGGGCTCATGTATACGTTAAAGAGGGTGGGGCTGAGTGAGGATCCTTGTGGTACGCCGCAGATGATTTCAGAGGCCTCGGACTTGAATGGTGGGAGGCGGACTCTCTGGGTTCTTCCGGTGAGGAACGAGGTGATCCATTTTAGTGCTTTTCCTTGGCTTCCAATGTTACTGAGGCGTTGTAAAAGGGTGCTGTGGCAGACTGTGTCGAAGGCTGCAGAGAGGTCGAGGAGGATGAGGGCGACTGTGTCTCCGTTGTCCAGTAGAGTTCGAATGTCGTCTGTTGCTGCGATGAGGGCGGTCTCAGTGCTGTGTTTGGCTCGGAAGCCAGATTGTGAGGGGTCGAGTGATTTGTTGGCTTCGAGGAAGGCGGCGAGCTGGTTGTTGACAGCTTTCTCGATGACTTTGGCCGGGAATGGAAGAAGCGAGATGGGGCGGTAGTTTTTGAGTTCGGTGGGGTCTGCTGTTGGTTTTTTCAGAAGGGCGGTGAGTTCAGCGTGTTTCCAGTCTTCCGGGAAGGTGGCGGAGTTGAAGGAGCAGTTGATGACGTCTCGGAGGTGCGGAGCTATGACGGAGTCTGCTTTGTTGAAGATGTGGTGAGGGCATGGGTCTGTGGGGGATCCAGAGTGGATGGAGTTCATCAGGCGGATGGTGTCCTCAGTGGAGATTTGGTTCCAGGCGTTAAGGGTGTTAACGGGGGGAAGATGGTCAGCAGATGGTAGGGTGGGTTGGCTTCCGGGTTGGTTGTCGAAGCTGTTGTGGATGTCAGCAATCTTGTTGTGGAAGAAAGAGGCTAGGGAGTCGCAGAGGGTTTGAGAGAGGGTGATGTCGTTGGAGTTGGCCGAGGGGTTGGAAAATTCCTTGACGATGTTGAAAAGTTCCTTGCTGTTGTGGGCGTTGTTGTCAAGTCGGTCCTTGAATGCTGTTTTCTTGGCTTTTCGGATCAGTTGGTGGTGAGTACGAATGGCGCTTTTGAAGGCATCCTTGTTGCTGGTGGATGGGTCTTTTTTCCAGGTCTTTTCAAGGGAGCGGCACAGTTTCTTGGATTTCTTGAGGTCATCGTTGAACCATGAGGCCTTCTTGTTGCCAAGTTTGTGATGACGTTTTTTCAGTGGTGCTAAGGAGTTGGCGGTGTTGGATAACCAAAGGGTGAGGTTGGAGGCGGCTTCGTTGGCGTTAGAAGAGAGGTCTGGGGGGTTTAGAAGAAGCGATGAGGAGATCTGGTCGAAGGTGATTTTGTTCCAGTTTCTTTGCAGAGTTGGTTGGGGGTGGTTGATGGGTTTCGGCTTATTGTAGGTGAAGTGAACGCAGCTGTGGTCAGTCCAGAGGAGATCCGTAGTGTGGCTGAAGGAGACGTGGTTGCTGGAGGTGAAGATAGGGTCGAGTGTGTGACCTGCGATGTGGGTGGGGAAGGTGACCAGTTGTTTAAGTCCGAGGTTGGCGAGGTTGTCTAAAAGGGTGGCGGTGTTGCGGTCGTTGATCTTTTCGAGGTGGAAGTTGAGGTCTCCCAGGAGGATGTAGTCTTTGGAGGGGAGCGCGTGTGGGGTGATGAAGTCCGTGATGTCTTCACTGAATTTTGCGCGGGGTCCTGGTGGTCTGTAGAGGAGGGTGCCTCTAAGAGTTGTCTTGGGGTCGATGTGGATCTGGAAGTGAAGGTGTTCGGAGTTGGCGAGGTTGACGTCAGAGCTGGTTGAGATGCGGATGAATTTCTTATGGACGATAGCTATTCCACCTCCTGTATGGTCGGTGCGGTTCAACAGTAAGATGAATCAGACTTTTATATTTTAATTGTATCGGAATAAGACCTAATGAAAATGATTTGTTATATAACAATGAGAAAAGCAAGGCACTGCTGAGAGTTGAACTCAGGGTCTCCTGTTTACTAGACAGGCGCTTTAACCAGCTAAGCCACAGCACCCACTTGATTCTTAAATTTGAAACACTTTTCTTTATGGTGTTCAAGAGAATATTGCTTTTTCACTTTCATATTCTTTTCTAAGTTCACACACTTCTCTACTCAAACACTTAAGATGAATGAAGACTCTTCACTTATTCAAAAACACCTCTCTAATTTGAAGTTTACCCTAATCATATCATTTTAAAATATACCTTGCTGAAGAATGGATTAGTTGAATTCAACAATAGAGTGATCATTCACCTCTATCTTGTTCTTTGTCATTTTCTTTTCCCTATTTCAGTCAATGCATTCCAACAAACATCTTCTCAATACCAAGCATTTTATTTAATTTTTAAGATAACTTATTCTAAAGTTCATAGAACCAGATGTTTATTCTTAAATTGTATTCAACATTTGTTTGATGAAAATTATTCGGAAAGCATGGAGAAAACAGTTAGGTGCTGTTGAGATTTGAACTCAGGATTTCCTGTTTACGAGACAGGTGCTTTAACTACTAAGCCACAGCACCAACGTTAATAGTAAGAAATGCATACATAATTTATTGTTGATGATGAAAATGTGTTTCCTGCTATAAATTCTTCTTTATATGTATTCTAATCTTAAACACGAAAAAAACTCAATCACTACGCAAGTATTAATATGTTTTAATAAACAGGTACTCTTATAAAACTCAATTTCATTTCTTGAATTCTTAAAAAAAAAATCATGAAGGTATTAATATTGCTCAAATCTAGGTAGAAATTTCATCTACGTCTTTCTCATAGATATGTATTTTTTTCATTTGGCAATAACAGTATTCATTCTATAATCTTGAAAATACTTGTGTTTTTATAAGGTTTAAGATGATCTGTTCAACAGTAAGATGAATCAGACTTTTATATTTTAATTGTATCGGAATAAGACCTAATGAAAATGATTTGTTATATAACAATGAGAAAAGCAAGGCACTGCTGAGAGTTGAACTCAGGATCTCCTGTTTACTAGACAGGCGCTTTAACCAGCTAAGCCACAGCACCCACTTGATTCTTAAATTTGAAACACTTTTCTTTATGGTGTTCAAGAGAATATTGCTTTTTCACTTTCATATTCTTTTCTAAGTTCACACACTTCTCTACTCAAACACTTAAGATGAATGAAGACTCTTCACTTATTCAAAAACACCTCTCTAATTTGAAGTTTTCCCTATTCATATCATTTTAAAATATACCTTGCTGAAGAATGGATTAGTTGAATTCAACAATAGAGTGATCATTCACCTCTATCTAGTTCTTTGTCATTTTCTTTTCCCTATTTCAGTCAATGCATTCCTACAAAAATCTTCACAATACCAAGCATTTTATTTAATGTTTAAGATAACTTATTCTAAAGTTCATAGATCCAGATGTTTATTCTTAAATTGTATTCAACATTTGTTTGATGTAAATTATTCGGAAAGCATGGAGAAAACAGTTAGGTTCTGCTGAGATTTGAACTCAGGATTTCCTGTTTACGAGAAAGGCGCTTTAACCACTAAGCCACAGCACCAACGTTAATAGTAAGAAATGCATAAATTATTCATTGTTGATGATGAAAATGTGTTTCCTGCTATAAATTCTTCTTTATATGTATTGTAATCTTAAACAGGAAAACATACTCAATCACTACGCAAGTATTAATATGTTTTAATAAATAGGTACTCTTATAAAACCCAATTTCATTTCTTGAATTCTTTACAATTTTTTTCATGAAGGTAATAATATTACTCCAATCTAGGTAGACATTTCATCTACGTCTTTCTCATAGATATGTATTTTTTTCATTTTGCAATAACATTATTCATTCTATAATCTTGAAAATACTTGGGTTTTTATAAGGTTAAAGATGATCTGTTCAACAGTAAGATGAATCAGACTTTTATATTTTAATTGTATTGGAATAAGACCTAATGAAAATGATTTGTTATATATTACAATGAGAAAAGCAAGGCGCTGCTGAGATTTGAACTCAGGATCTCCTGTTTACTAGACAGGCGCTTTAACCAGCTAAGCCACAGCACCCACTTGATTCTTAAGTTTGAAACACTTTTCTTTATGGTGTTCAAGAGAATATTGCTTTTTCACTTTCATATTCTTTTCTAAGTTCACACACTTCTCTACTCAAACACTCAAGATGAATGAAGACTCTTCACTTATTCAAAAACACCTCTCTAATTTGAAGCTTACCCTATTCATATCATTTTAAAATATACCTTGCTGAAGAATGGATTAGTTGAATTCAACAATAGAGTGATCATTCACCTGTATCTTGTTCTTTGTCATTTTCTTTTCCCTATTTCAGTCAATGCATTCCAACAAACATCTTCTCAATACCAAGCATTTTATTTAATTTTTAAGATAACTTATTCTAAAGTTCATAGAACCAGATGTTTATTCTTAAATTGTATTCAACATTTGTTTGATGAAAATTATTCGGAAAGCATGGAGAAAACAGTTAGGTGCTGTTGAGATTTGAACTCAGGATTTCCTGTTTACGAGACAGGCGCTTTAACCACTAAGCCACAGCACCAACGTTAATAGTAAGAAATGCATACATAATTTATTGTTGATGATGAAAATGTGTTTCCTGCTATAAATTCTTCTTTATATGTATTCTAATCTTAAACACGAAAAAAACTCAATCACTACGCAAGTATTAATATGTTTTAATAAACAGGTACTCTTATAAAACTCAATTTCATTTCTTGAATTCTTAAAAAAAAAATCATGAAGGTATTAATATTGCTCAAATCTAGGTAGAAATTTCATCTACGTCTTTCTCATAGATATGTATTTTTTTCATTTGGCAATAACAGTATTCATTCTATAATCTTGAAAATACTTGTGTTTTTATAAGGTTTAAGATGATCTGTTCAACAGTAAGATGAATCAGACTTTTATATTTTAATTGTATCGGAATAAGACCTAATGAAAATGATTTGTTATATAACAATGAGAAAAGCAAGGCACTGCTGAGAGTTGAACTCAGGATCTCCTGTTTACAAGACAGGCGCTTTAACCAGCTAAGCCACAGCACCCACTTGATTCTTAAATTTGAAACACTTTTCTTTATGGTGTTCAAGAGAATATTGCTTTTTCACTTTCATATTCTTTTCTAAGTTCACACACTTCTCTACTCAAACACTTAAGATGAATGAAGACTCTTCACTTATTCAAAAACACCTCTCTAATTTGAAGTTTTCCCTATTCATATCATTTTAAAATATACCTTGCTGAAGAATGGATTAGTTGAATTCAACAATAGAGTGATCATTCACCTCTATCTTGTTCTTTGTCATTTTCTTTTCCCTATTTCAATCAATGCATTCCTACAAAAATCCTCACAATACCAAGTATTTAATTTAATTTTTAAGATAACTTATTCTAAAGTTCATAGAACCAGATGTTTATACTTAAATTGTATTCATCACTTGTTTGATGAAAATTATTCGGAAAGCATGAAGAAAACAGTTAAATGCTGCTGAGATTTGAACTCAGGATTTCCTGTTTACGAGATAGGACCTTTAACCACTAAGCCACAGCACCAACGGTAATAGTAAAAAATGCATAAATAATTTATTGTTGATGATGAAAATGTGTTTTCTGCTATAAATTCTTCTTTATATGTATTGTAATCTTAAACACGAAAAGATACTCAATCACTACGCAAGGATTCATATATTTTAATAAGCAGGTACTCTTATAAAACCCAATTTCATTTCTTGAATTCTTTACAATTTTTTTTCATGAAGGTAATAATATTGCTCCAATCTTGGTAGACATTTCATCTACGTCTTTCTCATAGATATGTACTTTTTTTCATTTTGCAATAATAGTATTCATTCTATAATCTTGAAAATACCTGGGTTTTTATAAGGTTAAAGGTGATCTGTTCAACAGTAAGATGAATCAGACTTTTATATTTTAATTGTATTGGAATAAGACCTAATGAAAATGATTTGTTATATAACAATGAGAAAATGCAAGGCACTGCTGAGAGATGAACTCAGGATCTCCTGTTTACTAGACAGGCGCTTTAACCAGCTGTGCCACAGCACCCACTTGATTCTTAAATTTGAAACACTTTTCTTTATGGTGTTCAAGAGAATATTGCTTTTTCACTTTCATATTCTTTTCTAAGTTCACACACTTCTCTACTCAAACACTTAAGATGAATGAAGACTCCTCACTTATTCAAAAACACCTCTCTAATTTGAAGTTTACCCTATTCATATCATTTTAAAATATACCTTGCTGAAGAATGGATTAGTTGAATTCAACAATAGAGTGATCATTCACCTCTATCTTGTTCTTTGTCATTTTCTTTTCCCTATTTCAGTCAATGCATTCCTACAAAAATCTTCACAATACCAAGCATTTTATTTAATTTTTAAGATAACTTATTCTAAATTCATAGAACCAGATATTTATTCTTAAATTGTTTTCAACATTTGTTTGATGAAAATTATTCGGAAAGCATGGAGAAAACATTTAGGTGCTGCTGAGATTTGAACTCAGGATTTCCTGTTTACGAGACAGACGCTTTAACCACTAAGCCACAGCACCAACGTTAATAGTAAGAAATGCATACACAATTTATTGTTGATGATGAAAATGTGTTTCCTGCTATAAATTCTTCTTTATATGTATTGTAATCTTAAACACGAAAACATACTCAATCACTACGCAAGTATTAATATGTTTTGATAAACAGGTACTCTTATAAAACTCAATTTCATTTCTTGAATTCTTTAAAAAAAATCATGAAGGTATTAATATTGCTCAAATCTAGGTAGAAATTTCATCTACGTCTTTCTCATAGATATGTATTTTTTTCATTTTGCAATAACAGTATTCATTCTATAATCTTGAAAATACTTGGTTTTTTATAAGGTTTAAGATGATCTGTTCAACAGTAAGATGAATCAGACTTTTATATTTTAATTGTATCGGAATAAGACCTAATGAAAATGATTTGTTATACAATGAGAAAAGCAAGGCACTGCTGAGAGTTGAACTCAGGATCTCCTGTTTACTAGACAGGCGCTTTAACCAGCTAAGCCACAGCACCCACTTGATTCTTAAATTTGAAACACTTTTCTTTATGGTGTTCAAAAGAATATTGCTTTTACACTTTTATATTCTTTTCTAAGTTCACACACTTCTCTACTCAAACACTTAAGATGAATGAAGACTCTTCACTTATTCAAAAACACCTCTCTAATTTGAAGTTTACCTTATTCATATCATTTTAAAATATACCTTGCTGAAGAATGGATTAGTTGAATTCAACAATAGAGTGATCATTCACCTCTATCTTGTTCTTTGTCATTTTCTTTTCCCTATTTCAGTCAATGCATTCCTACAAAAATCTTCACAATACCAAGCATTTTATTTAATTTTTAAGATAACTTATTCTAAAGTTCATAGAACCAGATGTTTATTCTTAAATTGTATTCAACACTTGTTTGATGAAAATTATTCGGAAAGCATGGAGAAAACAGTTAAATGCTGCTGAGAACGGAACTCAGGATTTCCTGTTTACGGGACAGGAGCTTTAACCACTAAGCCACAGCACCAACAGTAACAGTACAAAATGCATGAAGAAATTATTGTTAATGATGAAAATGTGTTTTCTGCTATAAATTCTTCTTTATATGTATTGTAATCTTAAACACGAAAAGATACTCAATCACTACGCAAGGATTAATATGTTTTAATAAGCAGGTACTCCTATAAAACCCAATTTCATTTCTTGAATTCTTTACAATTTTTTTTTCATGAAGGTAATAATATTGCTCCAATCTAGGTAGACATTTCATCTACGTCTTTCTCATAGATATGTATTTTTTTCATTTTTCAATAACAGTATTCATTCTATAATCTTGAAAATACTTGGGTTTTTATAAGGTTAAAGATGATCTGTTCAACAGTAAGATGAATCAGACTTTTATATTTTAATTGTATCGGAATAAGACCTAATGAAAATGATTTGTTATATAACAATCAGAAAAGCAAGGCGCTGCTGAGATTTGAACTCAGGATCTCCTATTTACTAGACAGGCGCTTTAACCAGCTAAGCCACAGCACCCACTTGATTCTTTATTTTGAAACACTTTTCTTTATGGTGTTCAAGAGAATATTGCTTTTCACTTTTATATTCTTTTCTAAGTTCACACACTTCTCTACTCATGAACTTAAGATGAATGAAGACTCTTCACTTATTCAAAAACACCTCTCTAATTTGAAGTTTACCCTATTCATATCATTTTAAAATATACCTTGCTGAAGAATGGATTAGTTGAATTCAACAATAGAGTGATCATTCACCTCTATCTTGTTCTTTGTCATTTTCTTTTCCCTATTTCAGTCAATGCATTCCTACAAAAATCCTCACAATACCAAGCACTTTATTTAATTTTTAAGATAACTTATTCTAAAGTTCATAGAACCAGATGTTTATACTTAAATTGTATTCAACACTTGTTTGATGGAAATTATTCGGAAAGCATGGAGAAAACAGTTAAATGCTGCTGAGAATTGAACTCAGGATTTCCTGTTTACGAGACAGGAGCTTTAACCACTAAGCCACAGCACCAACAGTAATAGTAAAAAATGCATAAAGAATTTATTGTTAATGATGAAAATGTGTTTTCTGCTATAAATTCTTCTTTATATGTATTGTAATCTTAAACACGAAAAGATACTCAATCACTACGCAAGGATTAATATGTTTTAATAAACAGGTACTCTAATAAAACCCAATTTAATTTCTTGAATTCTTTACAATTTTTTTCATGAAGGTAATAATATTGCTCCAATCTAGGTAGACATTTCATCTACGTCTTTCTCATAGATATGTATTTTTTTCATTTTGCAATAACAGTATTCATTCTATAATCTTGAAAATACTTGGGTTTTTATAAGGTTGAAGATGATCTGTTCAACAGTAAGATGAATCAGACTTTTATATTTTAATTGTATCGGAATAAGACCTAATGAAAATGATTTGTTATATAACAATGAGAAAAGCAAGGCACTGCTCAGAGTTGAACTCAGGATCTCCTGTTTACTAGACAGGCACTTTAACCAGCTAAGCCACAGCACCCACTTGATTCTTAAATTTGAAACACTTTTCTTTAGGTTGTTCAAGAGAATATTGCTTTTTCACTTTCATATTCTTTTCTAAGTTCACACACTTCTCTACTCAAACACTTAAGATGAATGAAGACTCTTCACTTATTCAAAAACACCTCTCTAATTTGAAGTTTACCCTATTCATATCAATTTAAAATATCCCTTGCTTAAGAATGGATTAGTTGAATTCAACAATAGAGTGATCATTCACCTCTATCTTGTTCTTTGTCATTTTCTTTTCCCTATTTCAGTCAATGCATTCCTACAAAAATCTTCACAATACCAAGCATTTTATTTAATGTTTAAGATAACTTATTCTAAAGTTCATAGATCCAGATGTTTATTCTTAAATTGTATTCAACATGCGTTTGATGTAAATTATTCGGAAAGCATGGAGAAAACAGTTAGGTTCTGCTGAGATTTGAACTCAGGATTTCCTGTTTACGAGAAAGGCGCTTTAACCACTAAGCCACAGCACCAACGTTAACAGTAAGAAATGCATAAATTATTCATTGTTGATGATGAAAATGTGTTTCCTGCTATAAATCCTTCTTTATATGTATTGTAATCTTAAACAGGAAAACATACTCAATCACTACGCAAGTATTAATATGTTTTAATAAACAGGTACTCTTATAAAACCCAATTTCATTTCTTGAATTCTTTACAATTTTTTTTCATGAAGGTAATAATATTACTCCAATCTAGGTAGACATTTCATCTACGTCTTTCTCATAGATATGTATTTTTTTCATTTTGCAATAACATTATTCATTCTATAATCTTGAAAATACTTGGGTTTTTATAAGGTTAAAGATGATCTGTTCAACAGTAAGATGAATCAGACTTTTATATTTTAATTGTATCGGAATAAGACCTAATGAAAATGATTTGTTATATAACAATGAGAAAAGCAATGCACTGCTCAGAGTTGAACTCAGGATCTCCTGTTTACTAGACAGGCGCTTTAACCAGCTAAGCCACAGCTCCCACTTGATTCTTTATTTTGAAACACTTTTCTTTATGGTGTTCAAGAGAATATTGCTTTTTCACTTTCATATTCTTTTCTAAGTTCACACACTTCTCTACTCAAACACTTAAGATGAATGAAGACTCTTCACTTATTCAAAAACACCTCTCTAATTTGAAGTTTACCCTATTCATATCATTTTAAAATATCCCTTGCTGAAGAATGGATTAGTTGAATTCAACAATAGAGTGATCATTCACCTCTATCTTGTTCTTTGTCATTTTCTTTTCCCTATTTCAGTCAATGCATTCCTACAAAAATCTTCACAATACCAAGCATTTTATTTAATGTTTAAGATAACTTATTCTAAAGTTCATAGATCCAGATGTTTATTCTTAAATTGTATTCAACATTTGTTTGATGTAAATTATTCGGAAAGCATGGAGAAAACAGTTAGGTTCTGCTGAGATTTGAACTCAGGATTTCCTGTTTACGAGAAAGGCGCTTTAACCACTAAGCCACAGCACCAACGTTAATAGTAAGAAATGCATAAATTATTCATTGTTGATGATGAAAATGTGTTTCCTGCTATAAATTCTTCTTTATATGTATTGTAATCTTGAACAGGAAAACATACTCAATCACTACGCAAGTATTAATATGTTTTAATAAACAGGTACTCTTATAAAACCCAATTTCATTTCTTGAATTCTTTACAATTTTTTTTCATGAAGGTAATAATATTACTCCAATCTAGGTAGACATTTCATCTACGTCTTTCTCATAGATATGTATTTTTTTCATTTTGCAATAACAATATTCATTCTATAATCTTGAAAATACTTGGGTTTTTATAAGGTTAAAGATGATCTGTTCAACAGTAAGATGAATCAGACTTTTATATTTTAATTGTATTGGAATAAGACCTAATGAAAATGATTTGTTATATATTACAATGAGAAAAGCAAGGCGCTGCTGAGATCTGAACTCAGTATCTCCTGTTTACTAGACAGGCGCTTTAACCAGCTAAGCCACAGCACCCACTTGATTCTTAAGTTTGAAACACTTTTCTTTATGGTGTTCAAGAGAATATTGCTTTTTTACTTTCATATTCTTTTCTAAGTTCACACACTTCTCTACTCAAACACTTAAGATGAATGAAGACTCTTCACTTATTCAAAAACACCTCTCTAATTTGAAGCTTACCCTATTCATATCATTTTAAAATATACCTTGCTGAAGAATGGATTAGTTGAATTCAACAATAGAGTGATCATTCACCTCTATCTTGTTCTTTGTCATTTTCTTTTCCCTATTTCAGTCAATGCATTCCTACAAAAATCTTCTCAATACCAAGCATTTTATTTAATTTTTAAGATAACTTATTCTAAAGTTCATAGAACCAGATGTTTATTCTTAAATTGTATTCAACATTTGTTTGATGAAAATTATTCGGAAAGCATGGAGAAAACAGTTAGGTGCTGTTGAGATTTGAACTCAGGATTTCCTGTTTACGAGACAGGCGCTTTAACCACTAAGCCACAGCACCAACGTTAATAGTAAAAAATGCATACATAATTTATTGTTGATGATGAAAATGTGTTTCCTGCTATAAATTCTTCTTTATATGTATTCTAATCTTGAAACGAAAAAAACTCAATCACTACGCAAGTATTAATATGTTTTAATAAACAGGTACTCTTATAAAACTCAATTTCATTTCTTGAATTCTTAAAAAAAAAAAATCATGAAGGTATTAATATTGCTCAAATCTAGGTAGAAATTTCATCTACGTCTTTCTCATAGATATGTATTTTTTTCATTTGGCAATAACAGTATTCATTCTATAATCTTGAAAATACTTGTGTTTTTATAAGGTTTAAGATGATCTGTTCAACAGTAAGATGAATCAGACTTTTATATTTTAATTGTATCGGAATAAGACCTAATGACAATGATTTGTTATATAACAATGAGAAAAGCAAGGCACTGCTGAGAGTTGAACTCAGGATCTCCTGTTTACTAGACAGGCGCTTTAACCAGCTAAGCCACAGCACCCACTTGATTCTTAAATTTGAAACACTTTTCTTTATGGTGTTCAAGAGAATATTGCTTTTTCACTTTCATATTCTTTTCTAAGTTCACACACTTCTCTACTCAAACACTTAAGATGAATGAAGACTCCTCACTTATTCAAAAACACCTCTCTAATTTGAAGTTTACCCTATTCATATCATTTTAAAATATACCTTGCTGAAGAATGGATTAGTTGAATTCAACAATAGAGTGATCATTCACCTCTATCTTGTTCTTTGTCATTTTCTTTTCCCTATTTCAGTCAATGCATTCCTACAAAAATCTTCACAATACCAAGCATTTTATTTAATTTTTAAGATAACTTATTCTAAAGTTCATAGAACCAGATGTTTATTCTTAAATTGTATTCAACATTTGTTTGATGAAAATTATTCGGAAAGCATGGAGAAAACATTTAGGTGCAGCTGAGATTTGAACTCAGGATTTCCTGTTTACGAGACAGGCGCTTTAACCACTAAGCCACAGCACCAACGTTAATAGTAAAAAATGCATACATAATTTATTGTTGATGATGAAAATGTGTTTCCTGCTATAAATTCTTCTTTATATGTATTCTAATCTTAAACACGAAAAAAACTCAATCACTACGCAAGTATTAATATGTTTTAATAAACAGGTACTCTTATAAAACTCAATTTCATTTCTTGAATTCTTAAAAAAAAAAAATCATGAAGGTATTAATATTGCTCAAATCTAGGTAGAAATTTCATCTACGTCTTTCTCATAGATATGTATTTTTTTCATTTGGCAATAACATTATTCATTCTATAATCTTGAAAATACTTGGGTTTTTATAAGGTTAAAGATGATCTGTTCAACAGTAAGATGAATCAGACTTTTATATTTTAATTGTATTGGAATAAGACCTAATGAAAATGATTTGTTATATATTACAATGAGAAAAGCAAGGCGCTGCTGAGATCTGAACTCAGTATCTCCTGTTTACTAGACAGGCGCTTTAACCAGCTAAGCCACAGCACCCACTTGATTCTTAAGTTTGAAACACTTTTCTTTATGGTGTTCAAGAGAATATTGCTTTTTTACTTTCATATTCTTTTCTAAGTTCACACACTTCTCTACTCAAACACTTAAGATGAATGAAGACTCTTCACTTATTCAAAAACACCTCTCTAATTTGAAGCTTACCCTATTCATATCATTTTAAAATATACCTTGCTGAAGAATGGATTAGTTGAATTCAACAATAGAGTGATCATTCACCTCTATCTTGTTCTTTGTCATTTTCTTTTCCCTATTTCAGTCAATGCATTCCTACAAAAATCTTCTCAATACCAAGCATTTTATTTAATTTTTAAGATAACTTATTCTAAAGTTCATAGAACCAGATGTTTATTCTTAAATTGTATTCAACATTTGTTTGATGAAAATTATTCGGAAAGCATGGAGAAAACAGTTAGGTGCTGTTGAGATTTGAACTCAGGATTTCCTGTTTACGAGACAGGCGCTTTAACCACTAAGCCACAGCACCAACGTTAACAGTAAAAAATGCATACATAATTTATTGTTGATGATGAAAATGTGTTTCCTGCTATAAATTCTTCTTTATATGTATTCTAATCTTAAACACGAAAAAAACTCAATCACTACGCAAGTATTAATATGTTTTAATAAACAGGTACTCTTATAAAACTCAATTTCATTTCTTGAATTCTTAAAAAAAAAAAATCATGAAGGTATTAATATTGCTCAAATCTAGGTAGAAATTTCATCTACTTCTTTCTCATAGATATGTATTTTTTTCATTTGGCAATAACAGTATTCATTCTATAATCTTGAAAATACTTGTGTTTTTATAAGGTTTAAGATGATCTGTTCAACAGTAAGATGAATCAGACTTTTATATTTTAATTGTATCGAAATAAGACCTAATGACAATGATTTGTTATATAACAATGAGAAAAGCAAGGCACTGCTGAGAGTTGAACTCAGGATCTCCTGTTAACTAGATAGGCGCTTTAACCAGCTAAGCCACAGCACCCACTTGATTCTTAAATTTGAAACACTTTTCTTTATGGTGTTCAAGAGAATATTGCTTTTTCACTTTCATATTCTTTTCTAAGTTCACACACTTCTCTACTCAAACACTTAAGATGAATGAAGACTCCTCACTTATTCAAAAACACCTCTCTAATTTGAAGTTTACCCTATTCATATCATTTTAAAATATACCTTGCTGAAGAATGGATTAGTTGAATTCAACAATAGAGTGATCATTCACCTCTATCTTGTTCTTTGTCATTTTCTTTTCCCTATTTCAGTCAATGCATTCCTACAAAAATCTTCACAATACCAAGCATTTTATTTAATTTTTAAGATAACTTATTCTAAAGTTCATAGACCCAGATATTTATTCTTAAATTGTTTTCAACGTTTGTTTGATGAAAATTATTCGGAAAGCATGGAGAAAACATTTAGGTGCTGCTGAGATTTGAACTCAGGATTTCCTGTTTACGAGACAGGCGCTTTAACCACTAAGCCACAGCACCAACGTTAATAGTATGAAATGCATACATAATTTATTGTTGATGATGAAAATGTGTTTCCTGCTATAAATTCTTCTTTATATGTATTGTAATCTTAAACACGAAAACATACTCAATCACTACGCAAGTATTAATATGTTTTGATAAACAGGTACTCTTATAAAACTCAATTTCATTTCTTGAATTCTTTAAAAAAAAATCATGAAGGTATTAATATTGCTCAAATCTAGGTAGAAATTTCATCTACGTCTTTCTCATAGATATGTATTTTTTTCATTTTGCAATAACAGTATTCATTCTATAATCTTGAAAATACTTGTGTTTTTATAAGGTTTAAGATGATCTGTTCAACAGTAAGATGAATCAGACTTTTATATTTTAATTGTATCGGAATAAGACCTAATGAAAATGATTTGTTATATAACAATGAGAAAAGCAAGGCACTGCTGAGAGTTGAACTCAGGATCTCCTGTTTACTAGACAGGCGCTTTTAACCAGCTAAGCCACAGCACCCACTTGATTCTTAAATTTGAAACACTTTTCTTTATGGTGTTCAAGAGAATATTGCTTTTTCACTTTTATATTCTTTTCTAAGTTCACACACTTCTCTACTCAAACACTTAAGATGAATGAAGACTCTTCACTTATTCAAAAACACCTCTCTAATTTGAAGTTTACCCTATTCATATCATTTTAAAATATACCTTGCTGAAGAATGGATTAGTTGAATTCAACAATAGAGTGATCATTCACCTCTATCTTGTTCTTTGTCATTTTCTTTTCCCTATTTCAGTCAATGCATTCCTACAAAAATCTTCACAATACCAAGCATTTTATTTAATTTTTAAGATAACTTATTCTAAAGTTCATAGAACCAGATGTTTATTCTTAAATTGTATTCAACATTTGTTTGATGAAAATTATTCGGAAAGCATGGAGAAAACATTTAGGTGCAGCTGAGATTTGAACTCAGGATATCCTGTTTACGAGACAGGCGCTTTAACCACTAAGCCACAGCACCAACGTTAATAGAAAGAAATGCATACATAATTTATTGTTGATGATGAAAATGTGTTTCCTGCTAGAAATTCTTCTTTATATGTATTGTAATCTTAAACACGAAAACATACTCAATCACTACGCAAGTATTAATATGTTTTAATAAACAGGTACTCTTATAAAACTCAATTTCATTTCTTGAATCCTTTAAAAAAAAAATCATGAAGGTATTAATATTGCTCAAATCTAGGTAGAAATTTCATCTACGTCTTTCTCATAGATATGTCTTTTTTTCACTTGGCAATAACAGTATTCATTCTATAATCTTGAAAATACTTGTGTTTTTATAAGGTTTACGATGATCTGTTCAACAGTAAGATGAATCAGACTTTTATATTTTAATGGTATCGGAATAAGACCTAATAAAAATGATTTGTTATATAACAATGAGAAAAGCAAGGGACTGCTGAGAGTTGAACTCAGGATCTCCTGTTTACTAGACAGGCGCTTTAACCAGCTAAGCCACAGCACCCACTTGATTCTTAAATTTGAAACACTTTTCTTTATGGTGTTCAAGAGAATATTGCTTTTTCACTTTCATATTCTTTTCTAAGTTCACACACTTCTCTACTCAAACACTTAAGATGAATGAAGACTCTTCACTTATTCAAAAACACCTCTCTAATTTGAAGTTTACCCTATTCATATCATTTTAAAATATACCTTGCTGAAGAATGGATTAGTTGAATTCAACAATAGAGTGATCATTCACCTCTATCTTGTTCTTTGTCATTTTCTTTTCCCTATTTCAGTCAATGCATTCCTACAAAAATCTTCACAATACCAAGCATTTTATTTAATTTTTAAGATAACTTATTCTTAAGTTCATAGAACCAGATGTTTATACTTAAATTGTATTCAACACTTGTTTGATGAAAATTATTCGGAAAGCATGGAGAAAACAGTTAAATGCTGCTGAGAATTGAACTCAGGATTTCCTGTTTACGAGACAGGAGCTTTAACCACTAAGCCACAGCACCAACAGTAAAAGTAAAAAATGCATAAAGAAATTATTGTTAATGATGAAAATGTGTTTTCTGCTATAAATTCTTCTTTATATGTATTGTAATCTTAAACACGAAAAGATACTCAATCACTACGCAAGGATTAATATGTTTTAATAAGCAGGTACTCCTATAAAACCCAATTTCATTTCTTGAATTCTTTACAATTTTTTTTCATGAAGGTAATAATATTGCTCCAATCTAGGTAGACATTTCATCTACATCTTTCTCATAGATATGTATTTTTTTCATTTTTCAATAACAGTATTCATTCTATAATCTTGAAAATACTTGGGTTTTTATAAGGTTAAAGATGATCTGTTCAACAGTAAGATGAATCAGACTTTTATATTTTAATTGTATCGGAATAAGACCTAATGAAAATGATTTGTTATATAACAATCAGAAAAGCAAGGCGCTGCTGAGATTTGAACTCAGGATCTCCTATTTACTAGACAGGCGCTTTAACCAGCTAAGCCACAGCACCCACTTGATTCTTTATTTTGAAACACTTTTCTTTATGGTGTTCAAGAGAATATTGCTTTTTCACTTTTATATTCTTTTCTAAGTTCACACACTTCTCTACTCAAACACTTAAGATGAATGAAGACTCCTCACTTATTCAAAAACACCTCTCTAATTTGAAGTTTACCCTATTCATATCATTTTAAAATATACCTTGCTGAAGAATGGATTAGTTGAATTCAACAATAGAGTGATCATTCACCTCTATCTTGTTCTTTGTCATTTTCTTTTCCCTATTTCAGTCAATGCATTCCTACAAAAATCCTCACAATACCAAGCATTTTATTTAATTTTTAAGATAACTTATTCTAAAGTTCATAGAACCAGATGTTTATACTTAAATTGTATTCAACACTTGTTTGATGGAAATTATTCGGAAAGCATGGAGAAAACAGTTAAATGCTGCTGAGAATTGAACTCAGGATTTCCTGTTTACGAGACAGGAGCTTTAACCACTAAGCCACAGCACCAACAGTAATAGTAAAAAATGCATAAAGAATTTATTGTTAATGATGAAAATTTGTTTTCTGCTATAAATTCTTCTTTATATGTATTGTAATCTTAAACACAAAAAGATACTCAATCACTACGCAAGGATTAATATGTTTTAATAAACAGGTACTCTAATAAAACCCAATTTCATTTCTTGAATTCTTTACAATTTTTTTCATGAAGGTAATAATATTGCTCCAATCTAGGTAGACATTTCATCTACGTCTTTCTCATTGATATGTATTTTTTTCATTTTGCAATAA
Source organism: Lissotriton vulgaris (assembly GCF_964263255.1). Lineage (NCBI taxonomy): Eukaryota > Metazoa > Chordata > Amphibia > Caudata > Salamandridae > Lissotriton > Lissotriton vulgaris. The sequence goes on from NC_141700.1 coordinate 443,609,063, forward strand.
CAGTATTCATTCTATAATCTTGAAAATACTTGGGTTTTTATAAGGTTAAAGATGATCTGTTCAACAGTAAGATGAATCAGACTTTTATATTTTAATTGTATCGGAATAAGACCTAATGAAAATGATTTGTTATATAACAATGAGAAAAGCAAGGCACTGCTCAGAGTTGAACTCAGGATCTCCTGTTTACTAGACAGGCGCTTTAACCAGCTAAGCCACAGCACCCACTTGATTCTTAAATTTGAAACACTTTTCTTTAGGGTGTTCAAGAGAATATTGCTTTTTCACTTTCATATTCTTTTCTAAGTTCACACACTTCTCTACTCAAACACTTAAGATGAATGAAGACTCTTCACTTATTCAAAAACACCTCTCTAATTTGAAGTTTACCCTATTCATATCATTTTAAAATATCCCTTGCTGAAGAATGGATTAGTTGAATTCAACAATAGAGTGATCATTCACCTCTATCTTGTTCTTTGTCATTTTCTTTTCCCTATTTCAGTCAATGCATTCCTACAAAAATCTTCACAATACCAAGAATTTTATTTAATGTTTAAGATAACTTATTCTAAAGTTCATAGATCCAGATGTTTATTCTTAAATTGTATTCAACATGCGTTTGATGTAAATTATTCGGAAAGCATGGAGAAAACAGATAGGTTCTGCTGAGATTTGAACTCAGGATTTCCTGTTTACGAGAAAGGCGCTTTAACCACTAAGCCACAGCACCAACGTTAATAGTAAGAAATGCATAAATTATTCATTGTTGATGATGAAAATGTGTTTCCTGCTATAAATCCTTCTTTATATGTATTGTAATCTTAAACAGGAAAACATACTCAATCACTACGCAAGTATTAATATGTTTTAATAAACAGGTACTCTTATAAAACCCAATTTCATTTCTTGAATTCTTTACAATTTTTTTTCATGAAGGTAATAATATTACTCCAATCTAAGTAGACATTTCATCTACGTCTTTCTCATAGATATGTATTTTTTTCATTTTGCAATAACATTATTCATTCTATAATCTTGAAAATACTTGGGTTTTTATAAGGTTAAAGATGATCTGTTCAACAGTAAGATGAATCAGACTTTTATATTTTAATTGTATCGGAATAAGACCTAATGAAAATGATTTGTTATATAACAATGAGAAAAGCAATGCACTGCTCAGAGTTGAACTCAGGATCTCCTGTTTACTAGACAGGCGCTTTAACCAGCTAAGCCACAGCACCCACTTGATTCTTTATTTTGAAACACTTTTCTTTATGGTGTTCAAGAGAATATTGCTTTTTCACTTTCATATTCTTTTCTAAGTTCACACACTTCTCTACTCAAACACTTAAGATGAATGAAGACTCTTCACTTATTCAAAAACACCTCTCTAATTTGAAGTTTACCCTATTCATATCATTTTAAAATATCCCTTGCTGAAGAATGGATTAGTTGAATTCAACAATAGAGTGATCATTCACCTCTATCTTGTTCTTTGTCATTTTCTTTTCCCTATTTCAGTCAATGCATTCCTACAAAAATCTTCACAATACCAAGCATTTTATTTAATGTTTAAGATAACTTATTCTAAAGTTCATAGATCCAGATGTTTATTCTTAAATTGTATTCAACATTTGTTTGATGTAAATTATTCGGAAAGCATGGAGAAAACAGTTAGGTTCTGCTGAGATTTGAACTCAGGATTTCCTGTTTACGAGAAAGGCGCTTTAACCACTAAGCCACAGCACCAACGGTAATAGTAAGAAATGCATAAATTATTCATTGTTGATGATGAAAATGTGTTTCCTGCTATAAATTCTTCTTTATATGTATTGTAATCTTAAACAGGAAAACATACTCAATCACTACGCAAGTATTAATATGTTTTAATAAACAGGTACTCTTATTAAACCCAATTTCATTTCTTGAATTCTTTACAATTTTTTTTCATGAAGGTAATAATATTACTCCAATCTAGGTAGACATTTCATCTACGTCTTTCTCATAGATATGTATTTTTTTCATTTTGCAATAACATTATTCATTCTATAATCTTGAAAATACTTGGGTTTTTATAAGGTTAAAGATGATCTGTTCAACAGTAAGATGAATCAGACTTTTACATTTTAATTGTATTGGAATAAGACCTAATGAAAATGATTTGTTATATATTACAATGAGAAAAGCAAGGCCCTGCTGAGATTTGAACTCAGGATCTCCTGTTTACTAGACAGGCGCTTTAACCAGCTAAGCCACAGCACCCACTTGATTCTTAAGTTTGAAACACTTTTCTTTATGGTGTTCAAGAGAATATTGCTTTTTCACTTTCATATTCTTTTCTAAGTTCACACACTTCTCTACTCAAACACTTAAGATGAATGAAGACTCTTCACTTATTCAAAAACACCTCTCTAATTTGAAGCTTACCCTATTCATATCATTTTAAAATATACCTTGCTGAAGAATGGATTAGTTGAATTCAACAATAGAGTGATCATTCACCTGTATCTTGTTCTTTGTCATTTTCTTTTCCCTATTTCAGTCAATGCATTCCTACAAAAATCTTCTCAATACCAAGCATTTTATTTAATTTTTAAGATAACTTATTCTAAAGTTCATAGAACCAGATGTTTATTCTTAAATTGTATTCAACATTTGTTTGATGAAAATTATTCGGAAAGCATGGAGAAAACAGTTAGGTGCTGTTGAGATTTGAACTCAGGATTTCCTGTTTACGAGACAGGCGCTTTAACCACTAAGCCACAGCACCAACGTTAATAGTAAGAAATGCATACATAATTTATTGTTGAGGATGAAAATGTGTTTCCTGCTATACATTCTTCTTTATATGTATTCTAATCTTAAACACGAAAAAAACTCAATCACTACGCAAGTATTAATATGTTTTAATAAACAGGTACTCATATAAAACTCAATTTCATTTCTTGAATTCTTAAAAAAAAAAATCATGAAGGTATTAATATTGCTCAAATCTAGGTAGAAATTTCATCTACGTCTTTCTCATAGATATGTATTTTTTTCATTTGGCAATAACAGTATTCATTCTATAATCTTGAAAATACTTGTGTTTTTATAAGGTTTAAGATGATCTGTTCAACAGTAAGATGAATCAGACTTTTATATTTTAATTGTATCGGAATAAGACCTAATGAAAATGATTTGTTATATAACAATGAGAAAAGCAAGGCACTGCTGAGAGTTGAACTCAGGATCTCCTGTTTACTAGACAGGCGCTTTAACCAGCTAAGCCACAGCACCCACTTGATTCTTAAATTTGAAACACTTTTCTTTATGATGTTCAAGAGAATATTGCTTTTTCACTTTCATATTCTTTTCTAAGTTCACACACTTCTCTACTCAAACACTTAAGATGAATGAAGACTCTTCACTTATTCAAAAACACCTCTCTAATTTGAAGTTTTCCCTATTCATATCATTTTAAAATATACCTTGCTGAAGAATGGATTAGTTGAATTCAACAATAGAGTGATCATTCACCTCTATCTTGTTCTTTGTCATTTTCTTTTCCCTATTTCAATCAATGCATTCCTACAAAAATCCTCACAATACCAAGTATTTAATTTAATTTTTAAGATAACTTATTCTAAAGTTCATAGAACCAGATGTTTATACTTAAATTGTATTCATCACTTGTTTGATGAAAATTATTCGGAAAGCATGAAGAAAACAGTTAAATGCTGCTGAGATTTGAACTCAGGATTTCCTGTTTACGAGATAGGACCTTTAACCACTAAGCCACAGCACCAACGGTAATAGTAAAAAATGCATAAATAATTTATTGTTGATGATGAAAATGTGTTTTCTGCTATAAATTCTTCTTTATATGTATTGTAATCTTAAACACGAAAAGATACTCAATCACTACGCAAGGATTCATATATTTTAATAAACAGGTACTCTTATAAAACCCAATTTCATTTCTTGAATTCTTTACAATTTTTTTTCATGAAGGTAATAATATTGCTCCAATCTTGGTAGACATTTCATCTACGTCTTTCTCATAGATATGTACTTTTTTTCATTTTGCAATAATAGTATTCATTCTATAATCTTGAAAATACCTGGGTTTTTATAAGGTTAAAGGTGATCTGTTCAACAGTAAGATGAATCAGACTTTTATATTTTAATTGTATCGGAATAAGACCTAATGAAAAGGATTTGTTATATAACAATGAGAAAATGCAAGGCACTGCTGAGAGATGAACTCAGGATCTCCTGTTTACTAGACAGGCGCTTTAACCAGCTGTGCCACAGCACCCACTTGATTCTTAAATTTGAAACACTTTTCTTTATGGTGTTCAAGAGAATATTGCTTTTTCACTTTCATATTCTTTTCTAAGTTCACACACTTCTCTACTCAAACACTTAAGATGAATGAAGACTCCTCACTTATTCAAAAACACCTCTCTAATTTGAAGTTTACCCTATTCATATCATTTTAAAATATACCTTGCTGAAGAATGGATTAGTTGAATTCAACAATAGAGTGATCATTCACCTCTATCTTGTTCTTTGTCATTTTCTTTTCCCTATTTCAGTCAATGCATTCCTACAAAAATCTTCACAATACCAAGCATTTTATTTAATTTTTAAGATAACTTATTCTAAAGTTCATAGAAACAGATATTTATTCTTAAATTGTTTTCAACATTTGTTTGATGAAAATTATTCGGAAAGCATGGAGAAAACATTTAGGCGCTGCTGAGATTTGAACTCAGGATTTCCTGTTTACGAGACAGGCGCTTTAACCACTAAGCCACAGCACAAACGTTAATAGTAAGAAATGCATACATAATTTATTGTTGATGATGAAAATGTGTTTTCTGCTATAAATTCTTCTTTATATGTATTGTAATCTTAAACACGAAAACATACTCAATCACTACGCAAGTATTAATATGTTTTGATAAACAGGTACTCTTATAAAACTCAATTTCATTTCTTGAATTCTTTAAAAAAAAATCATGAAGGTATTAATATTGCTCAAATCTAGGTAGAAATTTCATCTACGTCTTTCTCATAGATATGTATTTTTTTCATTTTGCAATAACAGTATTCATTCTATAATCTTGAAAATACTTGTGTTTTTATAAGGTTTAAGATGATCTGTTCAACAGTAAAATGAATCAGACTTTTATATTTTAATTGTATCGGAATAAGACCTAATGAAAATGATTTGTTATATAACAATGAGAAAAGCAAGGCACTGCTGAGAGTTGAACTCAGGATCTCCTGTTTACTAGACAGGCGCTTTAACCAGCTAAGCCACAGCACCCACTTGATTCTTACATTTGAAACACTTTTCTTTATGGTGTTCAAGAGAATATTGCTTTTTCACTTTTATATTCTTTTCTAAGTTCACACACTTCTCTACTCAAACACTTAAGATGAATGAAGACTCTTCACTTATTCAAAAACACCTCTCTAATTTGAAGTTTACCCTATTCATATCATTTTAAAATATACCTTGCTGAAGAATGGATTAGTTGAATTCAACAATAGAGTGATCATTCACCTCTATCTTGTTCTATGTCATTTTCTTTTCCCTATTTCAGTCAATGCATTCCTACAAAAATCTTCACAATACCAAGCATTTTATTTAATTTTTAAGATAACTTATTCTAAAGTTCATAGAACCAGAAGTTTATTCTTAAATTGTATTCAACATTTGTTTGATGAAAATTATTCGGATAGCATGGAGAAAACATTTAGGTGCAGCTGAGATTTGAACTCAGGATATCCTGTTTACGAGACAGGCGCTTTAACCACTAAGCCACAGCACCAACGTTAATAGTAAGAAATGCATACATAATTTATTGTTGATGATGAAAATGTCTTTCCTGCTATAAATTCTTCTTTATATGTATTGTAATCTTAAACACGAAAACATACTCAATCACTACGCAAGTATTAATATGTTTTAATAAACAGGTACTCTTATAAAACTCAATTTCATTTCTTGAATCCTTTAAAAAAAAATCATGAAGGTATTAATATTGCTCAAATCTAGGTAGAAATGTCATCTACGTCTTTCTCATAGATATGTCTTTTTTTCATTTGGCAATAACAGTATTCATTCTATAATCTTGAAAATACTTGTGTTTTTATAAGGTTTACGATGATCTGTTCAACAGTAAGATGAATCAGACTTTTATATTTTAATGGTAGCGGAATAAGACCTAATAAAAATGATTTGTTATATAACAATGAGAAAAGCAAGGGACTGCTGAGAGTTGAACTCAGGATCTCCTGTTTACTAGACAGGCGCTTTAACCAGCTAAGCCACAGCACACACTTGATTCTTAAATTTGAAACACTTTTCTTTATGGTGTTCAAGAGAATATTGCTTTTTCACTTTCATATTCTTTTCTAAGTTCACACACTTCTCTACTCAAACACTTAAGATGAATGAAGACTCTTCACTTATTCAAAAACACCTCTCTAATTTGAAGTTTACCCTATTCATATCATTTTAAAATATACCTTGCTGAAGAATGGATTAGTTGAATTCAACAATAGAGTGATCATTCACCTCTATCTTGTTCTTTGTCATTTTTTTTCCCTATTTCAGTCAATGCATTCCTACAAAAATCTTCACAATACCAAGCATTTTATTTAATTTTTAAGATAACTTATTCTAAAGTTCATAGAACCAGATGTTTATACTTAAATTGTATTCAACACTTGTTTGATGAAAATTATTCGGAAAGCATGGAGAAAACAGTTAAATGCTGCTGAGAATTGAACTCAGGATTTCCTGTTTACGAGACAGGAGCTTTAACCACCAAGCCACAGCACCAACAGTAACAGTAAAAAATGCATAAAGAAATTATTGTTAATGATGAAAATGTGTTTTCTGCTATAAATTCTTCTTTATATGTATTGTAATCTTAAACACGAAAAGATACTCAATCACTACGCAAGGATTAATATGTTTTAATAAGCAGGTACTCCTATAAAACCCAATTTCATTTCTTGAATTCTTTACAATTTTTTTTCATGAAGGTAATAATATTGCTCCAATCTAGGTAGACATTTCATCTACGTCTTTCTCATAGATATGTATTTTTTTCATTTTTCAATAACAGTATTCATTCTATAATCTTGAAAATACTTGGGTTTTTATAAGGTTAAAGATGATCTGTTCAACAGTAAGATGAATCAGACTTTTATATTTTAATTGTATCGGAATAAGACCTAATGAAAATGATTTGTTATATAACAATCAGAAAAGCAAGGTGCTGCTGAGATTTGAACTCAGGATCTCCTATTTACTAGACAGGCGCTTTAACCAGCTTAGCCACAGCACCCACTTGATTCTTAAGTTTGAAACACTTTTCTTTATGGTGTTCAAGAGAATATTGCTTTTTCACTTTCATATTCTTTTCTAAGTTCACACACTTCTCTACTCATGAACTTAAGATGAATGATGACTCTTCACTTATTCAAAAACACCTCTCTAATTTGAAGTTTACCCTATTCATATCATTTTAAAATATACCTTGCTGAAGAATGGATTAGTTGAATTCAACAATAGAGTGATCATTCACCTCTATCTTGTTCTTTGTCATTTTCTTTTCCCTATTTCAATCAATGCATTCCTACAAAAATATTCACAATACCAAGTATTTTATTTAATTTTTAAGATAACTTATTCTAAAGTTCATAGAACCAGATGTTTATACTTAAATTGTATTCAACACTTGTTTGATGAAAAATATTCGGAAAGCATGGAGAAAACAGTTAAATGCTGCTGAGATTTGAACTCAGGATTTCCTGTTTATGAGACAGGAGCTTTAACCACTAAGCCACAGCACCAATGGTAATAGTAAAAAATGCATAAATAATTTATTGTTGATGATGAAAATGTGTTTTCTGCTATAAATTCTTCTTTATATGTATTGTAATCTTAAACACGAAAAGATACTCAATCACTACGCAAGGATTCATATGTTTTAATAAACAGGTACTCTTATAAAACTCAATTTCATTTCTTGAATCCTTTAAAAAAAAATCATGAAGGTATTAATATTGCTCAAATCTAGGTAGAAATTTCATCTACGTCTTTCTCATAGATATGTCTTTTTTTCATTTGGCAATAACAGTATTCATTCTATAATCTTGAAAATACTTGTGTTTTTATAAGGTTTAAGATGATCTGTTCAACAGTAAGATGAATCAGACTTTTATATTTTAATGGTATCGGAATAAGACCTAATAAAAATGATTTGTTATAGAACAATGAGAAAAGCAAGGGACTGCTGAGAGTTGAACTCAGGATCTCCTGTTTACTAGACAGGCGCTTTAACCAGCTAAGCCACAGCACCCACTTGATTCTTAAATTTGAAACACTTTTCTTTATGGTGTTCAAGAGAATATTGCTTTTTCACTTTCATATTTTTTTCTAAGTTCACACACTTCTCTACTCAAACACTTAAGATGAATGAAGACTCTTCACTTATTCAAAAACACCTCTCTAATTTGAAGTTGACCCTATTCATATCATTTTAAAATATACCTTGCTGAAGAATGGATTAGTTGAATTCAACAATAGAGTGATCATTCACCTCTATCTTGTTCTTTGTCATTTTCTTTTCCCTATTTCAGTCAATGCATTCCTACAAAAATCTTCACAATACCAAGCATTTTATTTAATTTTTAAGATAACTTATTCTAAAGTTCATAGAACCAGATGTTTATACTTAAATTGTATTCAACACTTGTTTGATGAAAATTATTCGGAAAGCATGGAGAAAACAGTTAAATGCTGCTGAGAATTGAACTCAGGATTTCCTGTTTACGAGACAGGAGCTTTAACCACTAAGCCACAGCACCAACAGTAATAGTAAAAAATGCATAAAGAATTTATTGTTAATGATGAAAATGTGTTTTCTGTTATAAATTCTTCTTTATATGTATTGTAATCTTAAACACGAAAAGATACTCAATCACTACGCAAGGATCATATGTTTTAATAAGCAGGTACTCCTATAAAACCCAATTTCATTTCTTGAATTCTTTACAATTTTTTTTCATGAAGGTATTAATATTGCTCAAATCTAGGTAGACATTTCATCTACGTCTTTCTCATAGATATGTATTTTTTTCATTTTTCAATAACAGTATTCATTCTATAATCTTGAAAATACTTGGGTTTTTATAAGGTTAAAGATGATCTGTTCAACAGTAAGATGAATCAGACTTTTATATTTTAATTGTATTGGAATAAGACCTAATGAAAATGATTTGTTATATAACAATGAGAAAAGCAAGGCACTGCTGAGAGTTGAACTCAGGATCTCCTGTAGACAGGCGCTTTAACCAGCTAAGCCACAGCACCCACTTGATTCTTTATTTTGAAAAACTTTTCTTTATGGTGTTCAAGAGAATATTGCTTTTTCACTTTTATATTCTTTTCTAAGTTCACACACTTATCTACTCAAACACTTAAGATGAATGAAGACTCTTCACTTATTCAAAAACACCTCTCTAATTTGAAGTTTACCCTATTCATATCATTTTAAAATATACCTTGCTGAAGAATGGATTAGTTGAATTCAACAATAGAGTGATCATTCACCTCTATCTTGTTCTTTGTCATTTTCTTTTCCCTATTTCAGTCAATGCATTCCTACAAAAATCTTCACAATACCAAGCATTTTATTTAATGTTTAAGATAACTTATTCTAAAGTTCATAGAACCAGATGTTTATTCTTAAATTGTATTCAACATTTGTTTGATGTAAATTATTCGGAAAGCATGGAGAAAACAGTTAGGTTCTGCTGAGATTTGAACTCAGGATTTCATGTTTACGAGACAGGCGCTTTAACCACTAAGCCACAGCACCAACGTTAACAGTAAGAACTGCATAAATTATTTATTGTTGATGATGAAAATGTGTTTCCTGCTATAAATTCTTCTTTATATGTATTGTAATCTTAAACAGGAAAACATACTCAATCACTACGCAAGTATTAATATGTTTTAATGACCAGGTACTCTTATAAAACCCAATTTCATTTCTTGAATTCTTTACAATTTTTTTTCATGAAGGTAATAATATTGCTCCAATCTAGGTAGACATTTCATCTACGTCTTTCTCATAGATATGTATTTTTTTCATTTTGCAATAACATTATTCATTCTATAATCTTGAAAATACTTGGGTTTTTATAAGGTTAAAGATGATCTGTTCATCAGTAAGATGAATCAGACTTTTATATTTTAATTGTATCGGAATAAGACCTAATGAAAATGATTTGTTATATATTACAATGAGAAAAGCAAGGCGCTGCTGAGATTTGAACTCAGGATTTCCTGTTTACTAGACAGGCGCTTTAACCAGCTAAGCCACAGCACCCACTTGATTCTTAAATTTGAAACACTTTTCTTTATGGTGTTCAAGAGAATATTGCTTTTTCACTTTCATATTCTTTTCTAAGTTCACACACTTCTCTACTCAAACACTTAAGATGAATGAAGACTCTTCACTTATTCAAAAACACCTCTCTAATTTGAAGTTTACCCTATTCATATCATTTTAAAATATTCCTTGCTGAAGAATGGATTTGTTGAATTCCACAATAGAGTGATCATATGGCTGAGATACCCGCCACCCCCTCTCGACGCAATCCCCAAGGATGGGAAACAGAAACGGTTCTGAACTTTTGGAAGGCGGGAGGGAGTGACCCTCCCGGCCGTATTTATTAAAATATGAAACAAAATCAAAACATTAAAATAACAGTTTCATATTATGTACAATTTCATTTCCACATTACGATGTTTGGCTAACCTTAACATATTTCTAATACAAAGGTTCTCCTAGCCGAACTAACATCCTACAAAACATTTAACTTGAAATTGTACATCCTAACGTTAAGGGCCAACGGCAAGGTCGTAACCGGTGTCAGATCCCTAAACCAGAATTACCCCCCCCACTTGGGAGGGGCGACCGCACAGAGGCTGTACCTCAAATGCATCTACCAATTTCCCTTGACTTGACGGGGGCCCCAATGAACTCAACGCCATTTAAAGGTCGTCCGAGGACTCGTGTGAGGTGTCTAGAAGGTAGCGTAAACCCCCTCCCCACCCCACACAACTTACCACATCTGCCGTCGCAGGTGTCCTGGCCCCGGGAAATTCCCCAGGAGGGGCCCGTAGCCCCTCCTATCAAGGAAGGGGCCTTGACCGCCTTTCCTTTTCTTTCGGCGGCCCATCCTTAGAAGGGACCGCCTCCCCGTTGAGGGGCCAATGGCCACCTCCCCCGGGCGCTCCCATCCGTAATGGGTGACGCCCCCCCATAGGGATCTTCCAATTACTGCTCACCGATCATGACCTTACCGCCCGACCAAAATAAATACGACAATTAACTAAATTACTAAAGTAAAAAGACAACCATAACTACTTCACGTATGATTACTGATCAACACTAGTGCAAAACTTTATTCGAAAAACATACTCTAAATGATCATTCTCTTTATTGCATATACAAATGACACGTCAATCATCACAACCTGTAAGAAATAGAGTTACCACATCAAAACTTTATTTAAAAAACCACTTGCTGTCTTCAGGGGCTGGTGGGTGGGTCAAAATTGGCTCTTCGTTCCGTCTCGAGCTCACGTGCAGCGGGGAGGTGCAGCTTCAGAGCACAGGAACAAGAGGATGCTTTCTTGGCTTGTTGCTCCTTTTATCCGTCTTCGGGCGGGCGTAAACCCGCCTCCGCCTGCCTCCGGGGGCGTGGCCGGCGGCGTCAGCGTCTAGGACAACCCACTCCAGGGCGGGAAAAGGCGCGCCCCGGCTACGCCGCTTCGGGCATACCAGCCGAGACTCGCCTCCCGCCCAAGATGGCCTCCCGGGGGGATCGGGGTACTCCACCATACGTTCGGGGGCACCGAGTGGTCGCCCCTTTCCATATGGCTGAGATACCCGCCACCCCCTCTCGACGCAATCCCCAAGGATGGGAAACAGAAACGGTTCTGAACTTTTGGAAGGCGGGAGGGAGTGACCCTCCCGGCCGTATTTATTAAAATATGAAACAAAATCAAAACATTAAAATAACAGTTTCATATTATGTACAATTTCATTTCCACATTACGATGTTTGGCTAACCTTAACATATTTCTAATACAAAGGTTCTCCTAGCCGAACTAACATCCTACAAAACATTTAACTTAAAATTGTACATCCTAACGTTAAGGGCCAACGGCAAGGTCGTAACCGGTGTCAGATCCCTAAACCAGAATTACCCCCCCCACTTGGGAGGGGCGACCGCACAGAGGCTGTACCTCAAATGCATCTACCAATTTCCCTTGACTTGACGGGGGCCCCAATGAACTCGACGCCATTTAAAGGTCGTCCGAGGACTCGTGTGAGGTGTCTAGAAGGTAGCGTAAACCCCCTCCCCACCCCACACAACTTACCACATCTGCCGTCGCAGGTGTCCTGGCCCCGGGAAATTCCCCAGGAGGGGCCCGTAGCCCCTCCTATCAAGGAAGGGGCCTTGACCGCCTTTCCTTTTCTTTCGGCGGCCCATCCTTAGAAGGGACCGCCTCCCCATTGAGGGGCCAATGGCCACCTCCCCCGGGCGCTCCCATCCGTAATGGGTGACGCCCCCCCATAGGGATCTTCCAATTACTGCTCACCGATCATGACCTTACCGCCACAGGCCGGATAGTTGACCGGCTATCCGGACCCCCCACAACAACTCCTGCCTAAAGGTCATGTTTCAAACTCTTTAGCCAAGCTATGAGGTCTCCTATGAGTAACTCATTCCCCACCCGAGACAAATGGACCCCATCTCCCAAATACATACTGTCCCCCTTGATACAACCATGCGGAATAGAATGCAGTGCCCTTGAACGAAACAATCTACCCAACTTGTTATTTACTTTCTTCACTGAGTGATTCAGAGCAGAAACCGAAATCGCCCCCCGCCACACTTTTCGTGGAATCATATGGGACCATGCAATTGTGCACCCTGGAACTCTTCTCGCCAACCAACTTACAGTGGAAAGCATTGCCTCGAGAAGCAGTCGTCTACCAGTGGTCACCAAATCATTAACCCCAAGATGGACTATGATTATAGACGGCGGTGACCTTGTCCGCCCTAACAAACCCTCGAAAAAGGATTGAAACTGGTCAATACAGAGCCCGCCCCTTCCATAGAAGGTCACCCTGTACCCGTATTCCCCAGCCATGTGAATCATGTCACTTGCTTCGAATACGTCCGCGGCACGCCTCACGTATGAGTGGCCCACGACCCACACCACTTTTTCCGCAGCCGGTGATGTCTGACCGGTGGTTCCCAGGTGTCGGGTCGACTGCTCAGTCCGCCCCGCCTCGTAAGCTTGCGAAACTGTAAACCAAACAAAAACAAGAAGCGTGAGAACATGATTGCCGCTTCACAACATGTGCAACCACACATACCTCTTGTAACAATTCGAGGACCAACGCCCCAAACGTTTCACTTTTTCCACACTCAGACCCCTGGCTGTAGCTTCAGTAGCAGCCCCTATCCGAAAGGAATGGGTCCCAAACTCGCCAGGGTTCAAACCCGCAGCCGAAATTGACATTGAAAGCACCCGCTGGAACTGAAACCTCGTCAGTGGGGTGGCGTCAGAGTGTCTCAACAAGGTCCCCCCCCATGATGCCACCCTCTGCGCTAAATATTCCTCTACGCAAACAACAGGGCACATGGGAGATCCGGGAATCCTATGTATGACTATGCAGTCCCCAATCGCACCCTGATCGGCCTTGGACCTGACAAACGAGACAGTCATCCTCTCCATCTTAACCTGAATGTGCTCTCGGCACAGTCCCCCCACCGTATCCTGCTTGTTCTTTGCCACCAGTTCGCTTACCCGCATAGCCCCATGGAATGCTAACGCAAAAGCGGCTCGGAATAACACTGTTTCATACTGGGATGAACACGTCGCAGGGAGTACGGAAAATAACAGGGCCAACCTATCCAGACCTATCGGGTGTCTCTCATCTACTCTGCGACCCTCAAGGCGTTGCCACCCACGTAGCGCTTTCTGCACCACGAAAGACGCTGTCGGGTCCTGGATCCCATGAGCCTTCGCCATAAAGGAAATGGCGGCCCGATGCCTCTGGGCCGTAGCTACTGATTTGCCTGCCTGATGTAAGGACAGCAAAAATTTTACGACAAACTCTTCCTGGCCCCAAAGCTCCTCCCTAGCAGAACCCAAAAAGGACCAATAGGAACGAAACGCCCCTTCATATGCCTTCCTTGTCCTGGGTGCTAAACTCTCTCCCACGAGGTTTTGTAGTTCGGGGCACCGAGAGACCAGAGAGCTTCGGGAAAGGGTGCCGCCACCGGGTCCGCTGTGGGCAGAAAACCCCAGAAGGCCTGCATACGGAAACGAGAAAGCGCATCAGCCGCTTGGTTCAGCACCCCTGGGACATGTCGCGCCCTAAAGAGCACATTCAACTGCATACACAACAATACAATTTCTTTAAGCAGTCTTAGAATCCATTTACAACGTGCTGCCTGACTATTGATACACTCAACCACGGTCATGTTATCAGACCAGAACACCACAGAGTGATCTCGGAACCCCTCAGGCCATGTTTTCAGGGCCACCAAAATAGGGAAGAGCTCGAGGAAAGCAATGTTACTTGTCAGCCCGCACTCGTGCCACCATGACGGCCATTTCTGAGCCGACCATTGCGTACCGAATATGGCGCCAAAACCTACACTCCCCGCCGAATCTGTCCACAGCCCCAGCTCCTCGGAGGACACCGCCGGCTTGTTCCAGACAACTCGACCATTGAAATCTGCCAGGAATGCCAACCAAATGCGCATGTCCTGGCGAATCTCTGCCGAGAGCCTCGTGCGGTGATGTCCCTCCTTAAGGCCGACCATGGCTTGTGCAATCGAGCGGGAAAAGGGGCGGGCCATTGGGATTACTCTAAGGGCAAAATTCAACTGGCCCACCGTTTGTTGCAATTGATGCAGGTTTACCTTAGTCTCTCGAATACATGTTTCAAGGGATGCCCTGAATTTCAACACCTTCTCTTTGGGCAACCGAAAACAACCTTCCTCCGAGTCGAGCTCGATCCCCAGAAACTCGAGTGAAGTCGAGGGACCCACAGTCTTACCTGGTGCCAATGGCACGCCAAAGTGATTCATTAAGACACAAAACTCTTTTAAAGCCTGTCCACATTCCGGATCCCCGGCTGCCCCCAGGAACAGAAAGTCATCGAGATAATGCATCACATGCTGAAAACCCGTCTTTCTTGTGAATACCCATTGCAAAAAACAACTGAACTTTTCAAAATAAGCACAAGATATGGAGCAACCCATTGGCATACATTTATCCATGTAATAGCGACCCTGAAACATGAAACCAAGGAGACGCTGATCGTCTGGGTGTACCGGGAGCAACCGGAACGCTGACTCGATGTCCGATTTGGCCATCAGCGCTCCGGGCCCCAGGCGATTCAACATGGCGACGGCCTCATCGAAAGATGCGTACCGCACCGAACACACTTCCGGGTCTATCGCATCATTCACGGAAAGACCTCATGGGGCTGACAAATTATGTATTAGCCTAAACTCACCCGGGTCCTTCTTGGGGACCACCCCTAAGGGGGAACAAACAAAGTTAGCAACCGGTGGTAACTCGAATGGACCGGCAACCCGCCCTCGAGTCACCTCTTTCCCAATCTTTATCTGTACCACCGCCGTATGCTGCAGGACCGACAGTTGGTTCTTACAACTTGTTTTACCCTGAAAATCCCCCACCGGAATGCGGAAACCATACGAAAACCCGTCTCGCAACACCCCAGCGGAGACATGATCCGGGTATTAGTTGAGCCAGGGAATCATTGCCATGGTATCAACCGGGGTAGGTAAAGGCGCCCCACGGACTATTTCAGACCTGTTTGGCGCTTCCCCTACCACCGTTATCACCCGTTTTGGCTCTGCACATGGTCTCGGGATGAGAGGACTGTCCACACCCCCCACATTCGTGTCTAAACTTGCATGACCCCTGAGGCCTTGTACATTTTCCCCTGTTAAAATTCCAACAAATCCCCTTTTTACCTGCGTTGCCACTCGACTTCGAGTGATGCTCGTTACCTGCACCCGTCCGAAAGGGTGTCCCAGAGGTTTGGCGGGAAGACTCACCCCCGAAACCCCCCGACAATGGTACCTTTAACATGCCTGAATTCTCCATTTTTTGCCAAGAAATGGAGTCATAACAATCCCAAGTTAGGGCTGGGTCGTGCTCCTTAGCCTTCCTAAAAATATTGTCATAACAAAACCACTGATTGCCCTCGTACGCTAGAGAATATTCCATGATACGTGTCTGATAAATAGGTAATTCCGTCAACAACTCAGGCCTTCGCTCACCCATAATGGAGGTGAAAATGCCAAACGCTCTGCCCCAAGTACCTATGTTCTCGTTGACCTTAAATGCGGCCATTTTTGCGCGCCAAACACTCGGATGCATAAGCTCTTTTTGGCCCTTCACATGCTCGATCTCGTAATGATCAGTAAGCAAAGAAAACATATTCACATACTTATCAGCCCAAATCTTTTCCTTAATTTCGAGTGGAACATGCTGGGCCACTTTCTCCCTTCGTGAGGGTACAGACCCCTCCCCCGCAATCGGCAGTAGCCGCTTACCTGAACTAGGTGCTGTACTTGCTGCCGAACTCGCGCCTGCTGCAATCTCAGCCACCGGAACATGTGGGGGAACAGAAGATGGTGCCTTCGCAGCCTCTCTAGATTCCCGCAATTGTCTCATTACTGCCCTGGCGTCGTCCGCCGTGGTGCCCTCACTATCTTTTCCCAACCACGCTGCCAGTTGTACAGCCAACTCGGGAGGCATATCTTCCCCGTTCACGGGGGTGACTACCACGGGGATCGGATGCCCCTCCTTCGGAACCGGGATTGGCTCCTCTATCGGTGTATCGGGAACTGGGGCCTCCTCCCCAGGTGCCCCCCTCTTGGACCTCTTGCCTCTCCCGCTAGGGACAACTCCCGGCAATGCTGGTCCGACGATTCGCTTCGGGCCTCCCTCACCGTTCTTTACCGCCATCTGTTTCTTCAACTCGGCTACCTCCTTCACGAGCATGCGGAGCATCTGATCGGTACCGACCCGCTTTCCGACCTTCTTGCCCGGCATTCTCCAACGAAGATATCTGTAAAACAAGAACAAAATTACAACGCTCAAAATTGGCTCTTCGTTCCGTCTCGAGCTCACGTGCAGCGGGGAGGTGCAGCTTCAGAGCACAGGAACAAGAGGATGCTTTCTTGGCTTGTTGCTCCTTTTATCCGTCTTCGGGCGGGCGTAAACCCGCCTCCGCCTGCCTCCGGGGGCGTGGCCGGCGGCATCAGCGTCTAGGACAACCCACTCCAGGGCGGGAAAAGGCGCGCCCCGGCTACGCCGCTTCGGGCATACCAGCCGAGACTCGCCTCCCGCCCAAGATGGTCTCCCGGGGGGATCGGGGTACTCCACCATACGTTCGGGGGGACCGAGTGGTCGCCCCTTTCCATTCACCTCTATCTTGTTCTTTGTCATTTTCTTTTCCCTATTTCAGTCAATGCATTCCTACAAAAATCTTCACAATACCAAGCATTTTATTTCATTTTTAAGATAACTTATTCTAAAGTTCATAGAACCAGATGTTTATTCTTAAATTGTATTCAACATTTGTTTGATGAAAATTATTCGGAAAGCATGGAGAAAAGAGTTAGGTGCTGTTGAGATTTGAACTCAGGATTTCCTGTTTACGAGACAGGCGCTTTAACCACTAAGCCACAGCACCAACGTTAATAGTAAGAAATGCATACATAATTTATTGTTGATGAGGAAAATGTGTTTCCTGCTATAAATTCTTCTTACTATTGTATTGTAATCTTAAACACGAAAACATACTCAATCACTACGCAAGTATTAATATGTTTTAATAAACAGGTACTCTTATAAAACTCAATTTCATTTCTTGAATTCTTTAAAAAAAAAAATCATGAAGGTATTAATATTGCTCAAATCTAGGTAGAAATTTCATCTACGTCTTTCTCATAGATATGTATTTTTTTTATTTGGCAATAACAGTATTCATTCTATAATCTTGAAAATACTTGTGTTTTTATAAGGTTTAAGATGATCTGTTCAACAGTAAGATGAATCAGACTTTTATATTTTAATTGTATCGGAATAAGACCTAATGAAAATGATTTGTTATATATTACAATGAGAAAAGCAAGGCACAGCTGAGAGTTGAACTCAGGATCTCCTGTATCCTAGACAGGCGTTTTAACCAGCTAAGCCACAGCACCCACTTGATTCTTAGTTCTGAAAACTTTTTCTTTATGGTGTTCAAGAGAATAATGCTTTTTCACTTTCATATTCTTTTCTAAGTTCACACACTTCTCTACTCATAAACTTAAGATGAATGAAGACTCTTCACTTATTCAAAAACACCTCTCTAATTTGAAGTTTACCCTATTCATATCATTTTAAAATATACCTTGCTGAAGAATGGATTAGTTGAATTCAACAATAGAGTGATCATTCACCTCTATCTTGTTCTTTGTCATTTTCTTTTTCCTATTTCAATCAATGCATTCCTACAAAAATCTTCACAATACCAAGTATTTTATTTAATTTTTAATATAACTTATTCTAAAGTTCATAGAACCAGATGTTTATACCTAAATTGTATTCAACACTTGTTTGATGAAAATTATTCGGAAAGCATGAAGAAAACAGTTAAATACTGCTGAGATTTGAACTCAGGATTTCCTGTTTACGAGATAGGAGCTTTAACCACTTAGCCACAGCACCAACGGTAATAGTAAAAAATGCATAAATAATTTATTGTTGATGATGAAAATGTGTTTTCTGCTATAAATTCTTCTTTATATGTATTGTAATCTTAAACACGAAAAGATACTCAAACACTTCGCAAGGATTCATATGTTTTAATAAACAGGTACTCATATAAAACCCAATTTCATTTCTTGAATTCTTTACAATTTTTTTTCATGAAGGTAATAATATTGCTCCTATCTTGGTAGACATTTCATCTACGTCTTTCTTATAGATATGTACTTTTTTTCATTTTGCAATAACAGTATTCATTCTATAATCTTGAAAATACCTGGGTTTTTATAAGGTTAAAGGTGATCTGTTCAACAGTAAGATGAATCAGACTTTTATATTTTAATTGTATCGGAATAAGACCTAATGAAAATGATTTGTTATATAACAATGAGAAAAGCAAGGCACTGCTGAGAGATGAACTCAGGATCTCCTGTTTACAAGACAGGTGCTTTAACCAGCTAAGCCACAGCACCCACTTGATTCTTAAATTTGAAACACTTTTCTTTATGGTTTTCAAGAGAATATTGCTTTTTCACTTTCATATTCTTTTCTAAGTTCACACACTTCTCTACTCAAACACTTAATATGAATGAAGACTCTTCACTTATTCAAAAACACCTCTCTAATTTGAAGTTTACCCTATTCATATCATTTTAAAATATACCTTGCTGAAGAATGGATTAGTTGAATTCAACAATAGAGTGATCATTCACCTCTATCTTGTTCTTTGTCATTTTCTTTTCCCTACAAAAATCTTCACAATACCAAGCATTTTATTTAATTTTTAAGATAACTTATTCTAAAGTTCATAGAACCAGATGTTTATTCTTAAATTGTATTCAACATTTGTTTGATGAAAATTATTCGGAAAGCATGGAGAAAACATTTAGGTGCTGCTGAGATTTGAACTCAGGATTTCCTGTTTACGAGACAGGCGCTTTAACCACTAAGCCACAGCACCAACGTTAATAGTAAGAAATGCATACATAATTTATTGTTGATGATGAAAATGTGTTTCCTGCTATAAATTCTTCTTTATATGTATTGTAATCTTAAACAGGAAAACATACTCAATCACTACGCAAGTATTAATATGTTTTAATAAACAGGTACTCTTATAAAACCCAATTTCATTTCTTGAATTCTTTACAATTTTTTTTCATGAAGGTAATAATATTGCTCCAATCTAGGTAGAACTCAGGATTTCCTGTTTACTAGACAGGCGCTTTAACCAGCTAAGCCACAGCACCCACTTGATTCTTAAATTTGAAACACTTTTCTTTATGGTGTTCAAGAGAATATTGCTTTTTCACTTTCATATTCTTTTCTAATTTCTAATTTAATTTCTAATTTAAAATACTTGTAGAGCGCAGCGTACACCTTGCGGTTTCTTGGCGCTGGGGGGATCGGCAACTGAGATGAAGAGGGACCAGGGAGAGATGAAAAAAATATTGAGGGAGTTTTTAAGTGGGGAAAGCCTGACTGAAAAGAAACGTTTTCAGTTCTCTGCGAAAAGGGAGATACTGAGTAGCAGAGCGGAGGTGGTCAGGGAGTGAGTTCCAGAAGGTTGGGGCTAGGGTGGAGAAATTAGCCCCGCCCCACTTTTTGCGAGTGAAGCGAGGGATCTGGAGGAGGGACCTGGAGGAAGACCGAAGTTCTCTTGCAGGTACATAGGACTTGATTAGTGAGGAGATGAAGGCAGGGGCAGAGCCCTGACGGGCCTGGAAAACCATGCACCCGATCTTAAATAGAGCCCGTTCCTTTAAGTTCACACACTTCTCTACTCAAACACTTAAGATGAATGAAGACTCTTCACTTATTCAAAAACACCTCTCTAATTTGAAGTTTACCCTATTCATATCATTTTAAAATATTCCTTGCTGAAGAATGGATTTGTTGAATTCCACAATAGAGTGATCATTCACCTCTATCTTGTTCTTTGTCATTTTCTTTTCCCTATTTCAGTCAATGCATTCCTACAAAAATCTTCACAATACCAAGCATTTTATTTAATTTTTAAGATAACTTATTCTAAAGTTCATAGAACCAGATGTTTATTCTTAAATTGTATTCAACATTTGTTTGATGAAAATTATTCGGAAAGCATGGAGAAAACATTTAGGTGCTGCTGAGATTTGAACTCAGGATTTCCTATTTACGAGACAGGCGCTTTAACCACTAAGCCACAGCACCAACGTTAATAGTAAGAAATGCATACATAATTTATTGTTGATGATGAAAATGTGTTTCCTGCTATAAATTCTTCTTTATATGTATTGTAATCTTAAACAGGAAAACATACTCAATCACTACGCAAGTATTAATATGTTTTAATAAACAGGTACTCTTATAAAACCCAATTTCATTTCTTGAATTCTTTACAATTTTTTTTCATGAAGGTAATAATATTGCTCCAATCTAGGTAGAACTCAGGATTTCCTGTTTACTAGACAGGCGCTTTAACCAGCTAAGCCACAGCACCCACTTGATTCTTAAATTTGAAACACTTTTCTTTATGGTGTTCAAGAGAATATTGCTTTTTCACTTTCATATTCTTTTCTAATTTCTAATTTAATTTCTAATTTAAAATACTTGTAGAGCGCAGCGTACACCTTGCGGTTTCTTGGCGCTGGGGGGATCGGCAACTGAGATGAAGAGGGACCAGGGAGAGATGAAAAAAAATATTGAGGGAGTTTTTAAGTGGGGAAAGCCTGACTGAAAAGAAACGTTTTCAGTTCTCTGCGAAAAGGGAGATACTGAGTAGCAGAGCGGAGGTGGTCAGGGAGTGAGTTCCAGAAGGTTGGGGCTAGGGTGGAGAAATTAGCCCCGCCCCACTTTTTGCGAGTGAAGCGAGGGATCTGGAGGAGGGACCTGGAGGAAGACCGAAGTTCTCTTGCAGGTACATAGGACTTGATTAGTGAGGAGATGAAGGCAGGGGCAGAGCCCTGACGGGCCTGGAAAACCATGCACCCGATCTTAAATAGAGCCCGTTCCTTTAAGTTCACACACTTCTCTACTCAAACACTTAAGATGAATGAAGACTCTTCACTTATTCAAAAACACCTCTCTAATTTGAAGTTTACCCTATTCATATCATTTTAAAATATTCCTTGCTGAAGAATGGATTTGTTGAATTCCACAATAGAGTGATCATTCACCTCTATCTTGTTCTTTGTCATTTTCTTTTCCCTATTTCAGTCAATGCATTCCTACAAAAATCTTCACAATACCAAGCATTTTATTTCATTTTTAAGATAACTTATTCTAAAGTTCATAGAACCAGATGTTTATTCTTAAATTGTATTCAACATTTGTTTGATGAAAATTATTCGGAAAGCATGGAGAAAAGAGTTAGGTGCTGTTGAGATTTGAACTCAGGATTTCCTGTTTACGAGACAGGCGCTTTAACCACTAAGCCACAGCACCAACGTTAATAGTAAGCAATGCATACATAATTTATTGTTGATGATGAAAATGTGTTTCCTGCTATAAATTCTTCTTTATATGTATTGTAATCTTAAACACAAAAACATACTCAATCACTACGCAAGTATTAATATGTTTTAATAAACAGGTACTCTTATAAAACTCAATTTCATTTCTTGAATTCTTTAAAAAAAAAATCATGAAGGTATTAATATTGCTCAAATCTAGGTAGAAATTTCATCTACGTCTTTCTCATAGATATGTTTGTTTTTTATTTGGCAATAACAGTATTCATTCTATAATCTTGAAAATACTTGTGTTTTTATAAGGTTTAAGATGATCTGTTCAACAGTAAGATGAATCAGACTTTTATATTTTAATTGTATCGGAATAAGACCTAATGAAAATGATTTGTTATATATTACAATGAGAAAAGCAAGGCACAGCTGAGAGTTGAACTCAGGATCTCCTGTATCCTAGACAGGCGTTTTAACCAGCTAAGCCACAGCACCCACTTGATTCTTAATTTTGAAAACTTTTTCTTTATGTTGTTCAAGAGAATAATGCTTTTTCACTTTCATATTCTTTTCTAAGTTCACACACTTCTCTACTCATAAACTTAAGATGAATGAAGACTCTTCACTTATTCAAAAACACCTCTCTAATTTGAAGTTTACCCTATTCATATCATTTTAAAATATACCTTGCTGAAGAATGGATTAGTTAAATTCAACAATAGAGTGATCATTCACCTCTATCTTGTTCTTTGTCATTTTCTTTTCCCTATTTCAATCAATGCATTCCTACAAAGATCTTCACAATACCAAGTATTTTATTTAATTTTTAAGATAACTTATTCTAAAGTTCATAGAACCAGATGTTTATACTTAAATTGTATTCAACACTTGTTTGATGAAAATTATTCGGAAAGCATGAAGAAAACAGTTAAATGCTGCTGAGATTTGAACTCAGGATTTCCTGTATACGAGATAGGAGCTTTAACCACTTAGCCACAGCACCAACGGTAATAGTAAAAAATGCATAAATAATTTATTGTTGATGAAGAAAATGTGTTTTCTGCTATAAATTCTTCTTTATATGTATTGTAATCTTAAACACGAAAAGATACTCAATCACTTCGCAAGGATTCATTTTTTTTAATAAACAGGTACTCTTATAAAACCCAATTTCATTTCTTGAATTCTTTACAATTTTTTTTCATGAAGGTAATAATATTGCTCCAATCTTGGTAGACATTTCATCTACGTCTTTCTCATAGATATGTACTTTTTTTCATTTTGCAATAACAGTATTCATTCTATAATCTTGAAAATACCTGGGTTTTTATAAGGTTAAAGGTGATCTGTTCAACAGTAAGATGAATCAGACTTTTATATTTTAATTGTATCGGAATAAGACCTAATGAAAATGATTTGTTATATAACAATGAGAAAAGCAAGGCACTGCTGAGAGATGAACTCAGGATCTCCTGTTTACTAGACAGGTGCTTTAACCAGCTAAGCCACAGCACCCACTTGATTCTTAAATTTGAAACACTTTTCTTTATGGTTTTCAAGAGAATATTGCTTTTTCACTTTCATATTCTTTTCTAAGTTCAAACACTTCTCTACTCAAACACTTAAGATGAATGAAGACTCTTCACTTATTCAAAAACACCTCTCTAATTTGAAGTTTACCCTATTCATATCATTTTAAAATATACCTTGCTGAAGAATGGATTAGTTGAATTCAACAATAGAGTGAACATTCACCTCTATCTTGTTCTTTGTCATTTTCTTATCCCTATTTCAGTCAATGCATTCCTACAAAAATCTTCACAATACCAAGCATTTTATTTAATTTTTAGGATAACTTATTCTAAAGTTCATAGAACCAGATGTTTATTCTTAAATTGTATTCAACATTTGTTTGATGAAAATTATTCGGAAAGCATGGAGAAAACATTTAGGTGCTGCTGAGATTTGAACTCAGGATTTCCTGTTTACGAGACAGGCACTTTAACCACTAAGCCACAGCACCAACGTTAATAGTAAGAAATGCATACATAATTTATTGTTGATGATGAAAATGTGTTTCCTGCTATAAATTCTTCTTTATATGTATTGTAATCTTAAACACGAAAACATACTCAATCACTACGCAAGTATTAATATGTTTTAATAAACAGGTACTCTTATAAAACCCAATTTAATTTCTTGAATTCTTTACAATTTTTTTCATGAAGGTAATAATATTGCTCCAATCTAGGTAGACATTTCATCTACGTCTTTCTCATAGATATGTACTTTTTTTCATTTTGCAATAACAGTATTCATTCTATAATCTTGAAAATACTTGGGTTTTTATAAGGTTAAAGATGATCTGTTCAACAGTAAGATGAATCGGACTTTTATATTTTAATTGTATCGGAATAAGACCTAATGAAAATGATTTGTTATATAACAATGAGAAAAGCAAGGCGCTGCTGAGATTTGAACTCAGGATCTCCTGTTTACTAGACAGGCGCTTTAACCAGCTAAGCCACAGCACCCACTTGATTCTTCAATTTGAAACACTTTTCTTTATGGTGTTCAAGAGAATATTGCTTTTTTACTTTCATATTCTTTTCTAAGTTCACACACTTCTCTACTCAAACACTTAAGATGAATGAAGACTCTTCACTTATTCAAAAACACCTCTCTAATTTGAAGTTTACCCTATTCATATCATTTTAAAATATACCTTGCTGAAGAATGGATTAGTTGAATTCAACAATAGAGTGAACATTCACCTCTATCTTGTTCTTTGTCATTTTCTTATCCCTATTTCAGTCAATGCATTCCTACAAAAATCTTCACAATACCAAACATTTTAGTTAATTTTTAAGATAACTTATTCTAAAGTTCATAGAACCAGATGTTTATTCTTAAATTGTATTCAACATTTGTTTGATGAAAATTATTCAGAAAGCATGGAGAAAACAGTTAGGTGCTGCTGAGAATTGAACTCTGGATTTCCTGTTTACGAGACAGGCGCTTTAACCACTAAGCCACAGCACCAACGTTAATGGTAAGAAATGCATACATAATTTATTGTTGATGATGAAAATGTGTTTCCTGCTATAAATTCTTCTTTATATGTATTGTAATCTTAAACACGAAAACATACTCAATCACTACGCAAGTATTAATATGTTTTAATAAACAGGTACTCTTATAAAACTCAATTTCATTTCTTGAATCCTTTAAAACAAAAATCATGAAGGTATTAATATTGCTCAAATCTAGGTAGAAATTTCATCTATTTCTTTCTCATAGATATGTATTTTTTTCATTTGGCAATAGCAGTATTCATTCTATAATCTTGAAAATACTTGTGTTTTTATAAGGTTTAAGATGATCTGTTCAACAGTAAGATGAATCAGACTTTTATATTTTAATTGTATCGGAATAAGACCTAATAAAAATGATTTGTTATATAACAATGAGAAAAGCAATTCACTGCTGAGAGTTGAACTCAGGATCTCCTGTTTACTAGACAGGCGTTTTAACCAGCTAAGCCACAGCACCCACTTGATTCTTAATTTTGAAAACTTTTTCTTTATGGTGTTCAAGAGAATAATGCTTTTTCACTTTCATATTCTTTTCTAAGTTCACACACTTCTCTACTCATAAACTTAATATGAATGAAGACTCTTCACTTATTCAAAAACACCTCTCTAATTTGAAGTTTACCCTATTCATATCATTTTAAAATATACCTTGCTGAAGTATGGATTAGTTGAATTCAACAATAGAGTGATCATTCACCTCTATCTTGTTCTTTGTCATTTTCTTTTCCCTATTTCAATCAATGCATTCCTACAAAAATCTTCACAATACCAAGTATTTTATTTAATTTTTAAGATAACTTATTCTAAAGTTCATAGAACCAGATGTTTATACTTAAATTGTATTCAACACTTGTTTGATGAAAATTATTCGGAAAGCATGAAGAAAACAGTTAAATGCTACTGAGATTTGAACTCAGGATTTCCTGTTTACGAGATAGGAGCTTTAACCACTTAGCCACAGCACCAACGGTAATAGTAAAAAATGCATAAATAATTTATTGTTGATGATGAAAATGTGTTTTCTGCTATAAATTCTTCTTTATATGTATTGTAATATTAAACACGAAAAGATACTCAATCACTTCACAAGGATTCATATGTTTTAATAAACAGGTACTCTTATAAAACCCAATTTCATTTCTTGAATTCTTTACAATTTTTTTTCATGAAGGTAATAATATTGCTCCAATCTTGGTAGACATTTCATCTACGTCTTTCTCATAGATATGTACTTTTTTTCATTTTGCAATAACAGTATTCATTCTATAATCTTGAAAATACCTGGGTTTTTATAAGGTTAAAGGTGATCTGTTCAACAGTAATATGAATCAGACTTTTACATTTTAATTGTATCGGAATAAGACCTAATGAAAATGATTTGTTATATAACAATGAGAAAAGCAAGGCACTGCTGAGAGATGAACTCAGGATCTCCTGTTTACTAGACAGGTGCTTTAACCAGCTAAGCCACAGCACCCACTTGATTCTTCAATTTGAAACACTTTTCTTTATGGTTTTCAAGAGAATATTGCTTTTTCACTTTCATATTCTTTTCTAAGTTCACACACTTCTCTACTCAAACACTTAAGATGAATGAAGACTCTTCACTTATTCAAAAACACCTCTCTAATTTGAAGTTTACCCTATTCATATCATTTTAAAATATACCTTGCTGAAGAATGGATTAGTTGAATTCAACAATAGAGTGAACATTCACCTCTATCTTGTTCTTTGTCATTTTCTTTTCCCTATTTCAGTCAATGCATTCCTACAAAAATCTTCACAATACCAAGCATTTTATTTAATGTTTAAGATAACTTATTCTAAAGTTCATAGAACCAGATGTTTATTCTTAAATTGTATTCAACATTTGTTTGATGAAAATTATTCGGAAAGCATGGAGAAAACATTTAGGTGCTGCTGAGATTTGAACTCAGGATTTCCTGTTTACGAGACAGGCGCTTTAACCACTAAGCCACAGCACCAACGTTAATAGTAAGAAATGCATACATAATTTATTGTTGATGATGAAAATGTGTTTCCTGCTATAAATTCTTCTTTATATGTATTGTAATCTTAAACACGAAAACATACTCAATCACTACGCAAGTATTAATATGTTTTAATAAACAGGTACTCTTATAAAATCCAATTTCATTTCTTGAATTCTTTACAATTTTTTTCATGAAGGTAATAATATTGCTCCAATCTAGGTAGACATTTCATCTACGTCTTTCTCATAGATATGTATTTTTTTCATTTTGCAATAACAGTATTCATTCTATAATCTTGAAAATACTTGGGTTTTTATAAGGTTAAAGATGATCTGTTCAACAGTAAGATGAATCGGACTTTTATATTTTAATTGTATCGGAATAAGACCTAATGAAAATGATTTGTTATATAACAATGAGAAAAGCAAGGCGCTGCTGAGATTTGAACTCAGGATCTCCTGTTTACTAGACAGGCGCTTTAACCAGCTAAGCCACAGCACCCACTTGATTCTTCAATTTGAAACACTTTTCTTTATGGTGTTCAAGAGAATATTGCTTTTTTACTTTCATATTCTTTTCTAAGTTCACACACTTCTCTACTCAAACACTTAAGATGAATGAAGACTCTTCACTTATTCAAAAACACCTCTCTAATTTGAAGTTTACCCTATTCATATCATTTTAAAATATACCTTGCTGAAGAATGGATTAGTTGAATTCAACAATAGAGTGAACATTCACCTCTATCTTGTTCTTTGTCATTTTCTTATCCCTATTTCAGTCAATGCATTCCTATAAAAATCTTCACAATACCAAACATTTTAGTTAATTTTTAAGATAACTTATTCTAAAGTTCATAGAACCAGATGTTTATTCTTAAATTGTATTCAACATTTGTTTGATGAAAATTATTCAGAAAGCATGGAGAAAACAGTTAGGTGCTGCTGAGAATTGAACTCTGGATTTCCTGTTTACGAGACAGGCGCTTTAACCACTAAGCCACAGCACCAACGTTAATGGTAAGAAATGCATACATAATTTATTGTTGATGATGAAAATGTGTTTCCTGCTATAAATTCTTCTTTATATGTATTGTAATCTTAAACACGAAAACATACTCAATCACTACGCAAGTATTAATATGTTTTAATAAACAGGTACTCTTATAAAACTCAATTTCATTTCTTGAATCCTTTAAAACAAAAATCATGAAGGTATTAATATTGCTCAAATCTAGGTAGAAATTTCATCTATTTCTTTCTCATAGATATGTATTTTTTTCATTTGGCAATAGCAGTATTCATTCTATAATCTTGAAAATACTTGTGTTTTTATAAGGTTTAAGATGATCTGTTCAACAGTAAGATGAATCAGACTTTTATATTTTAATTGTATCGGAATAAGACCTAATAAAAATGATTTGTTATATAACAATGAGAAAAGCAATTCACTGCTGAGAGTTGAACTCAGGATCTCCTGTTTACTAGACAGGCGTTTTAACCAGCTAAGCCACAGCACCCACTTGATTCTTAATTTTGAAAACTTTTTCTTTATGGTGTTCAAGAGAATAATGCTTTTTCACTTTCATATTCTTTTCTAAGTTCACACACTTCTCTACTCATAAACTTAAGATGAATGAAGACTCTTCACTTATTCAAAAACACCTCTCTAATTTGAAGTTTACCCTATTCATATCATTTTAAAATATACCTTGCTGAAGTATGGATTAGTTGAATTCAACAATAGAGTGATCATTCACCTCTATCTTGTTCTTTGTCATTTTCTTTTCCCTATTTCAATCAATGCATTCCTACAAAAATCTTCACAATACCAAGTATTTTATTTAATTTTTAAGATAACTTATTCTAAAGTTCATAGAACCAGATGTTTATACTTAAATTGTATTCAACACTTGTTTGATGAAAATTATTCGGAAAGCATGAAGAAAACAGTTAAATGCTACTGAGATTTGAACTCAGGATTTCCTGTTTACGAGATAGGAGCTTTAACCACTTAGCCACAGCACCAACGGTAATAGTAAAAAATGCATAAATAATTTATTGTTGATGATGAAAATGTGTTTTCTGCTATAAATTCTTCTTTATATGTATTGTAATATTAAACACGAAAAGATACTCAATCACTTCACAAGGATTCATATGTTTTAATAAACAGGTACTCTTATAAAACCCAATTTCATTTCTTGAATTCTTTACAATTTTTTTTCATGAAGGTAATAATATTGCTCCAATCTTGGTAGACATTTCATCTACGTCTTTCTCATAGATATGTACTTTTTTTCATTTTGCAATAACAGTATTCATTCTATAATCTTGAAAATACCTGGGTTTTTATAAGGTTAAAGGTGATCTGTTCAACAGTAATATGAATCAGACTTTTAAATTTTAATTGTATCGGAATAAGACCTAATGAAAATGATTTGTTATATAACAATGAGAAAAGCAAGGCACTGCTGAGAGATGAACTCAGGATCTCCTGTTTACTAGACAGGTGCTTTAACCAGCTAAGCCACAGCACCCACTTGATTCTTCAATTTGAAACACTTTTCTTTATGGTTTTCAAGAGAATATTGCTTTTTCACTTTCATATTCTTTTCTAAGTTCACACACTTCTCTACTCAAACACTTAAGATGAATGAAGACTCTTCACTTATTCAAAAACACCTCTCTAATTTGAAGTTTACCCTATTCATATCATTTTAAAATATACCTTGCTGAAGAATGGATTAGTTGAATTCAACAATAGAGTGAACATTCACCTCTATCTTGTTCTTTGTCATTTTCTTTTCCCTATTTCAGTCAATGCATTCCTACAAAAATCTTCACAATACCAAGCATTTTATTTAATGTTTAAGATAACTTATTCTAAAGTTCATAGAACCAGATGTTTATTCTTAAATTGTATTCAACATTTGTTTGATGAAAATTATTCGGAAAGCATGGAGAAAACATTTAGGTGCTGCTGAGATTTGAACTCAGGATTTCCTGTTTACGAGACAGGCGCTTTAACCACTAAGCCACAGCACCAACGTTAATAGTAAGAAATGCATACATAATTTATTGTTGATGATGAAAATGTGTTTCCTGCTATAAATTCTTCTTTATATGTATTGTAATCTTAAACACGAAAACATACTCAATCACTACGCAAGTATTAATATGTTTTAATAAACAGGTACTCTTATAAAATCCAATTTCATTTCTTGAATTCTTTACAATTTTTTTCATGAAGGTAATAATATTGCTCCAATCTAGGTAGACATTTCATCTACGTCTTTCTCATAGATATGTATTTTTTTTATTTTGCAATAACAGTATTCATTCTATAATCTTGAAAATACTTGGGTTTTTATAAGGTTAAAGATGATCTGTTCAACAGTAAGATGAATCAGACTTTTATATTTTAATTGTATCGGAATAAGACCTAATGAAAATGATTTGTTATATAACAATGAGAAAAGCAAGGCGCTGCTGAGATTTGAACTCAGGATCTCCTGTTTACTAGACAGGCGCTTTAACCAGCTAAGCCACAGCACCCACTTGATTCTTAAATTTGAAACACTTTTCTTTATGGTGTTCAAGAGAATATTGCTTTTTCACTTTCATATTTTTTTCTAAGTTCACACACTTCTCTACTCAAACACTTAAGATGAATGAAGACTCATCACTTATTCAAAAACACCTCTCTAATTTGAAGTTTACCCTATTCATATCATTTTAAAATATACCTTGCTGAAGAATGGATTAGTTGAATTCAACAATAGAGTGAACATTCACCTCTATCTTGTTCTTTGTCATTTTCTTATCCCTATTTCAGTCAATGCATTCCTACAAAAATCTTCACAATACCAAGCCCTTTATTTAATTTTTAAGATAACTTATTCTAAAGTTCATAGAACCAGATGTTTATTCTTAAATTGTATTCAACATTTGTTTGATGAAAATTATTCTGAAAGCATGGAGAAAACAGTTAGGTGCTGCTGAGAATTGAACTCAGGATTTCCTGTTTACGAGACAGGCGCTTTAACCACTAAGCCACAGCACCAACGTTAATAGTAAGAAATGCATACATAATTTATTGTTGATGATGAAAATGTGTTTCCTGCTATAAATTCTTCTTTATATGTATTGTAATCTTAAACACGAAAACATACTCAATCACTACACAAGTATTAATATGTTTTAATAAACAGGCACTCTTATAAAACTCAATTTCCTTTCTTGAATCCTTTCAAAAAAAAATCATGAAGGTATTAATATTGCTCAAATCTAGGTAGAAATTTCATCTATGTCTTTCTCATAGATATGTATTTTTTTCATTTGGCAATAACAGTATTCATTCTATAATCTTGAAAATACTTGTGTTTTTATAAAGTTTAAGATGATCTGTTCAACAGTAAGATGAATCAGACTTTTATATTTTAATTGTATCGGAATAAGACCTAATGAAAATGAATTGTTATATAACAATGAGAAAAGCAAGGCACTGCTCAGAGTTGAACTCAGGATCTCCTGTTTCCTAGACAGGCGCTTTAACCAGCTAAGCCACAGAACCCACTTGATTCCTTATTTTGAAACACTTTTCTTTATGGTGTTCAAGAGAATATTGCTTTTTCACTTTCATATTCTTTTCTAAGTTCACACACTTCTCTACTCAAACACTTAAGATGAATGAAGACTCTTCACTTATTCAAAAACACCTCTCTAATTTGAAGTTTACCCTATTCATATCATTTTAAAATATCCCTTGCTGAAGAATGGATTAGTTGAATTCAACAATAGAGTGATCATTCACCTCTATCTTGTTCTTTGTCATTTTCTTTTCCCTATTTCAGTCAATGCATTCCTACAAAAATCTTCACAATACCAAGCATTTTATTTAATGTTTAAGATAACTTATTCTAAAGTTCATAGATCCAGATGTTTATTCTTAAATTGTATTCAACATTTGTTGGATGTAAATTATTCGGAAAGCATGGAGAAAACATTTAGGTTCTGCTGAGATTTGAACTCAGGATTTCCTGTTTATGAGAAAGGCGCTTTAACCACTAAGCCACAGCACCAACGTTAATAGTAAGCAATGCATAAATTATTCATTGTTGATGATGAAAATGTGTTTCCTGCTATAAATTCTTCTTTATATGTATTGTAATCTTAAACAGGAAAACATACTCAATCACTACGCAAGTATTAATATGTTTTAATAAACAGGTACTCTTATAAAACCCAATTTCATTTCTTGAATTCGTTACAATTTTTTTTCATGAAGGTAATAATATTACTCCAATCTATGTAGACATTTCATCGACGTCTTTCTCATAGATATGTATTTTTTTCATTTTGCAATAACATTATTCATTCTATAATCTTGAAAATACTTGGGTTTTTATAAGGTTAAAGATGATCTGTTCAACAGTAAGATGAATCAGACTTTTATATTTTAATTGTATCGGAATAAGACCTAATGAAAATGATTTGTTATATATTACAATGAGAAAAGCAAGGCGCTGCTGAGATTTGAACTCAGGATCTCCTGTTTACTAGACAGGCGCTTTAACCAGCTTAGCCACAGCACCCACTTGATTCTTAAATTTGAAACACTTTTCTTTATGGTGTTCAAGAGAATATTGCTTTTTCACTTTCATATTCTTTTCTAAGTTCACACACTTCTCTACTCAAACACTTAAGATGAATGAAGACTCTTCACTTATTCAAAAAACCCTCTCTAATTTGAAGCTTACCCTATTCATATCATTTTAAAATATACCTTGCTGAAGAATGGATTAGTTGAATTCAACAATAGAGTGATCATTCACCTGTATCTTGTTCTTTGTCATTTTCTTTTCCCTATTTCAGTCAATGCATTCCTACAAAAATCTTCTCAGTACCAAGCATTTTATTTAATTTTTAAGATAACTTATTCTAAAGTTCATAGAACCAGATGTTTATTCTTAAATTGTATTCATCATTTGTTTGATGAAAATTATTCGGAAAGCATGGAGAAAACAGTTAGGTGCTGTTGAGATTTGAACTCAGGATTTCCTGTTTACGAGACAGGTGCTTTAACCACTAAGCCACAGCACCAACGTTAATAGTAAGAAATGCATACATAATTTATTGTTGATGATGAAAATGTGTTTCCTGCAATAAATTCTTCTTTATATGTATTCTAATCTTAAACACAAAAACATACTCAATCACTACGCAAGTATTAATATGTTTTAATAAACAGGTACTCTTATAAAACTCAATTTCATTTCTTGAATTCTTTAAAAAAAAAATCATGAAGGTATTAATAATGCTCAAATCTAGGTAGAAATTTCATCTACGTCTTTCTCATAGATATGTATTTTTTTCATTTGGCAATAACAGTATTCATTCTATAATCTTGAAAATACTTGTGTTTTTATAAGGTTTAAGATGATCTGTTCAACAGTAAGATGAATCAGACTTTTATATTTTAATTGTATCGGAATAAGACCTAATGAAAATGATTTGTTATATAACAATGAGAAAAGCAAGGCACTGCTGAGAGTTGAACTCAGGATCTCCTGTTTACTAGACAGGCGCTTTAACCAGCTAAGCCACAGCACCCACTTGATTTTTAAATTTGAAACACTTTTCTTTATGGTGTTCAAGAGAATATTGCTTCTTTCACTTTCATATTCTTTTCTAAGTTCACACACTTCTCTACTCAAACACTTAAGATGAATGAAGACTCTTCACTTATTCAAAAACACCTCTCTAATTTGAAGTTTACCCTATTCATATCATTTTAAAATATACCTTGCTGAAGAATGGATTAGTTGAATTCTACAATAGAGTGATCATTCACCTCTATCTTGTTCTTTGTCATTTTCTTTTCCCTATTTCAATCAATGCATTCCTTCAAAAATCTTCACAATACCAAGTATTTTATTTAATTTTTAAAATAACTTATTCTAAAGTTCATAGAACCAGATGTTTATACTTAAATTGTATTCATCACTTGTTTGATGAAAATTATTCGGAAAGCATGAAGAAAACAGTTAAATGCTGCTGAAATTTGAACTCAGGATTTCCTGTTTACGAGATAGGAGCTTTAACCACTAAGCCACAGCACCAATGGTAATAGTAAAAAATGCATAAATAATTTATTGTTGATGATGAAAATGTGTTTTCTGCTATAAATTCTTCTTTATATGTATTGTAATCTTAAACACGAAAAGATTCTCAATCACTACGCAAGGATTCATATATTTTAATAAACAGGTTCTCTTATAAAACCCAATTTCATTTCTTGAATTCTTTACAATTTTTTTCATGAAGGTAATAATATTGCTCCAATCTTGGTAGGCATTTCATCTACGTCTTTCTCATAGATATGTACTTTTTTTCATTTTGCAATAACAGTATTCATTCTATAATCTTGAAAATACCTGGGTTTTTATAAGGTTAAAGGTGATCTTTTCAACAGTAAGATGAATCAGACTTTTATATTTTAATTGTATCGGAATAAGACCTAATGAAAATGATTTGTTATATAACAATGAGAAAATGCAAGGCACTGCTGAGAGATGAACTCAGGATCTCCTGTTTACTAGACAGGCGCTTTAACCAGCTAAGCCACAGCACCCACTTGATTCTTAAATTTGAAACACTTTTCTTTATGGTGTTCAAGAGAATATTGCTTTTTCACTTTCATATTCTTTTCTAAGTTCACACACTTCTCTTCTCAAACACTTAAGATGAATGAAGACTCTTCACTTATTCAAAAAACCCTCTCTAATTTGAAGCTTACCCTATTCATATCATTTTAAAATATACCTTGCTGAAGAATGGATTAGTTGAATTCAACAATAGAGTGATCATTCACCTGTATCTTGTTCTTTGTCATTTTCTTTTCCCTATTTCAGTCAATGCATTCCTACAAAAATCTTCTCAATACCAAGCATTTTATTAAATTTTTAAGATAACTTATTCTAAAGTTCATAGAACCAGATGTTTATTCTTAAATTGTATTCATCATTTGTTTGATGAAAATTATTCGGGAAGCATGGAGAAAACAGTTAGGTGCTGTTGAGATTTGAACTCAGGATTTCCTGTTTACAAGACAGGCGCTTTAACCACTAAGCCACAGCACCAACGTTAGTAGTAAGAAATGCATACATAATTTATTGTTGATGATGAAAATGTGTTTCCTGCAATAAATTCTTCTTTATATGTATTCTAATCTTAAACACGAAAACATACTCAATCACTACGCAAGTATTAATATGTTTTAATAAACAGGTACTCTTATAAAACTCAATTTCATTTCTTGAATTCTTTAAAAAAAAATCATGAAGGTATTAATATTGCTCAAATCTAGGTAGAAATTTCATCTACGTCTTTCTCATAGATATGTATTTTTTCATTTGGCAATAACAGTATTCATTCTATAATCTTGAAAATACTTGTGTTTTTATAAGGTTTAAGATGATCTGTTCAACAGTAAGATGAATCAGACTTTTATATTTTAATTGTATCGGAATAAGACCTAATGAAAATGATTTGTTATATAACAATGAGAAAAGCAAGGCACTGCTGAGAGTTGAACTCAGGATCTCCTGTTTACTAGACAGGCGCTTTAACCAGCTAAGCCACAGCACCCACTTGATTCTTAAATTTGAAACACTTTTCTTTATGGTGTTCAAGAGAATATTGCTTTTTCACTTTCATATTTTTTTCTAAGTTCACACACTTCTCTACTCAAACACTTAAGATGAATGAAGACTCTTCACTTATTCAAAAACACCTCTCTAATTTGAAGTTTACCCTATTCATATCATTTTAAAATATACCTTGCTGAAGAATGGATTAGTTGAATTCAACAATAGAGTGATCATTCACCTCTATCTTGTTCTTTGTCATTTTCTTTTCCCTATTTCAATCAATGCATTCCTACAAAAATCTTCACAATACCAAGTATTTTATTTAATTTTTAAGATAACTTATTCTAAAGTTCATAGAACCAGATGTTTATACTTAAATTGTATTCATCACTTGTTTGATGAAAATTATTCGGAAAGCATGAAGAAAACAGGTAAATGCTGCTGAGATTTGAACTCAGGATTTCCTGTTTACGAGATAGGAGCTATAACCACTAAGCCACAGCACCAACGGTAATAGTAAAAAATGCATAAATAATTTATTGTTGATGATGAAAATGTGTTTTCTGCTATAAATTCTTCTTTATATGTATTGTAATCTTAAACACGAAAAGATACTCAATCACTACGCAAGGATTCATATATTTTAATAAACAGGTACTCTTATAAAACCCAATTTCATTTCTTGAATTCTTTACAATTTTTTTCATGAAGGTAATAATATTGCTCCAATCTTGGTAGGCATTTCATCTACGTCTTTCTCATAGATATGTACTTTTTTTCATTTTGCAATAACAGTATTCATTCTATAATCTTGAAAATACCTGGGTTTTTATAAGGTTAAAGGTGATCTGTTCAACAGTAAGATGAATCAGACTTTTATATTTTAATTGTATCGGAATAAGACCTAATGAAAATGATTTGTTATATAACAATGAGAAAATGCAAGGCACTGCTGAGAGATGAACTCAGGATCTCCTGTTTACTAGACAGGTGCTTTAACCAGCTAAGCCACAGCACCCACTTGATTCTTAAATTTGAAACACTTTTCTTTATGGTGTTCAAGAGAATATTGCTTTTTCACTTTCATATTCTTTTCTAAGTTCACACACTTCTCTACTCAAACACTTAAGATGAATGAAGACTCTTCACTTATTCAAAAACACCTCTCTAATTTGAAGTTTACCCTATTCATATCATTTTAAAATATACCTTGCTGAAGAATGGATTAGTTGAATTCAACAATAGAGTGATCATTCACCTCTATCTTGTTCTTTGTCATTTTCTTTCCCCTATTTCAGTCAATGCATTCCTACAAAAATCTTCACAATACCAAGCATTTTATTTAATTTTTAAGATAACTTATTCTAAAGTTCATAGAACCAGATGTTTATTCTTAAATTGTATTCAACATTTGTTTGATGAAAATTATTCGGAAAGCATGGAGAAAACATTTAGGTGCTGCTGAGATTTGAACTCAGGATCTCCTGTTTACTAGACAGGCGCTTTAACCAGCTAAGCCACAGCACCCACTTGATTCTTAAATTTGAAACACTTTTCTTTATGGTGTTCAAGAGAATATTGCTTTTTCACTTTCATATTCTTTTCTAAGTTCACACACTTCTCTACTCAAACACTTAAGATGAATGAAGACTCCTCACTTATTCAAAAACACCTCTCTAATTTGAAGTTTACCCTATTCATATCATTTTAAAATATACCTTGCTGAAGAATGGATTAGTTGAATTCAACAATAGAGTGATCATTCACCTCTATCTTGTTCTTTGTCATTTTCTTTTCCCTATTTCAGTCAATGCATTCCTACAAAAATCCTCACAATACCAAGCATTTTATTTAATTTTTAAGATAACTTATTCTAAAGTTCATAGAACAAGATGTTTATACTTAAATTGTATTCAACACTTGTTTGATGAAAATTATTCGGAAAGCATGGAGAAAACAGTTAAATGCTGCTGAAAATTGAACTCAGGATTTCCTGTTTACGAGACAGGAGCTTTAACCACTAAGCCACAGCACCAACAGTAATAGTAAAAAATGCATAAAGAATTTATTGTTAATGATGAAAATTTGTTTTCTGCTATAAATTCTTCTTTATATGTATTGTAATCTTAAACACGAAAAGATACTCAATCACTACGCAAGGATTAATATGTTTTAATAAACAGGTACTCTTATAAAACCCAATTCCATTTCTTGAATTCTTTACAATTTTTTTTCATGAAGGTAATAATATTGCTCCAATCTAGGTAGACATTTCATCTACGTCTTTCTCATAGATATGTATTTTTTTCATTTTGCAATAACAGTATTCATTCTATAATCTTGAAAATACTTGGGTTTTTATAAGGTTAAAGATGATCTGTTCATCAGTAAGATGAATCAGACTTTTATATCTCAATTGTATCGGAATAAGACCTAATGAAAATGATTTGTTATATATTACAATGAGAAAAGCAAGGCGCTGCTGAGATTTGAACTCAGGATCTCCTGTTTACTAGACAGGCGCTTTAACCAGCTAAGCCACAGCACCCACTTGATTCTTAAATTTGAAACACTTTTCTTTATGGTGTTCAAGAGAATATTGCTTTTTCACTTTCATATTCTTTTCTAAGTTCACACACTTCTCTACTCAAACACTTAAGATGAATGAAGACTCTTCACTTATTCAAAAACACCTCTCTAATTTGAAGTTTACCCTATTCATATCATTTTAAAATATTCCTTGCTGAAGAATGGATTTGTTGAATTCCACAATAGAGTGATCATTCACCTCTATCTTGTTCTTTGTCATTTTCTTTTCCCTATTTCAGTCAATGCATTCCTACAAAAATCTTCACAATACCAAGCATTTTATTTCATTTTTAAGATAACTTATTCTAAAGTTCATAGAACCAGATGTTTATTCTTAAATTGTATTCAACATTTGTTTGATGAAAATTATTCGGAAAGCATGGAGAAAAGAGTTCGGTGCTGTTGAGATTTGAACTCAGGATTTCCTGATTATGAGACAGGCGCTTTAACCACTAAGCCACAGCACCAACGTTAATAGTAAGAAATGCATACATAATTTATTGTTGATGATGAAAATGTGTTTCCTGCTATAAATTCTTCTTTATATGTATTGTAATCTTAAACACGAAAACATACTCAATCACTACGCAAGTATTAATATGTTTTAATAAACAGGTACTCTTATAAAACTCAATTTCATTTCTTGAATTCTTTAAAAAAAAAATCATGAAGGTATTAATATTGCTCAAATCTAGGTAGAAATTTCATCTACGTCTTTCTCATAGATATGTATTTTTTTTATTTGGCAATAACAGTATTCATTCTATAATCTTGAAAATACTTTTGTTTTTATAAGGTTTAAGATGATCTGTTCAACGGTAAGATGACTCAGACTTTTATATTTTAATTGTATCGGAATAAGACCTAATGAAAATGATTTGTTATATAACAATGAGAAAAGCAAGGCACAGCTCAGAGTTGAACTCAGGATCTCCTGTTTACTAGACAGGCGTTTTAACCAGCTAAGCCACAGCACCCACTTGATTCTTAATTTTGAAAACTTTTTCTTTAGGGTGTTCAAGAGAATAATGCTTTTTCACTTTCATATTCTTTTCTAAGTTCACACACTTCTCTACTCATAAACTTAAGATGAATGAAGACTCTTCACTTATTCAAAAACACCTCTCTAATTTGAAGTTTACCCTATTCATATCATTTTAAAATATACCTTGCTGAAGTATGGATTAGTTGAATTCAACAATAGAGTGATCATTCACCTCTATCTTGTTCTTTGTCATTTTCTTTTCCCTATTTCAATCAATGCATTCCTACAAAAATCTTCACAATACCAAGTATTTTATTTAAGTTTTAAGATAACTTATTCTAAAGTTCATAGAACCAGATGTTTATACTTAAATTGTATTCAACACTTGTTTGATGAAAATTATTCGGAAAGCATGAAGAAAACAGTTAAATGCTGCTGAGATTTGAACTCAGGATTTCCTGTTTACGAGATAGGAGCTTTAACCACTTAGCCACAGCACCAACGGTAATAGTAAAAAATGCATAAATAATTTATTGTTGATGATGAAAATGTGTTTTCTGCTATAAATTCTTCTTTATATGTATTGTAATCTTAAACACGAAAAGATACTCAATCACTTCACAAGGATTCATATGTTTTAATAAACAGGTACTCTTATAAAACCCAATTTCATTTCTTGAATTCTTTACAATTTTTTTTCATGAAGGTAATAATATTGCTCCAATCTTGGTAGACATTTCATCTACGTCTTTCTCATAGATATGTACTTTTTTTCATTTTGCAATAACAGTATCCATTCTATAATCTTGAAAATACCTGGGTTTTTATAAGGTTAAAGGTGATCTGTTCAACAGTAAGATGAATCAGACTTTTATATTTTAATTGTATCGGAATAAGACCTAATGAAAATGATTTGTTATATAACATTGAGAAAAGCAAGGCACTGCTGAGAGATGAACTCAGGATCTCCTGTTTACTAGACAGGTGCTTTAACCAGCTAAGCCACAGCACCCACTTGATTCTTAAATTTGAAACACTTTTCTTTATGGTTTTCAAGAGAATATTGCTTTTTCACTTTCATATTCTTTTCTAAGTTCACACACTTCTCTACTCAAACACTTAAGATGAATGAAGACTCTTCACTTATTCAAAAACACCTCTCTAATTTGAAGTTTACCCTATTCATATCATTTTAAAATATACCTTGCTGAAGAATGGATTAGTTGAATTCAACAATAGAGTGATCATTCACCTCTATCTTGTTCTTTGTCATTTTCTTTTCCCTATTTCAGTCAATGCATTCCTACAAAAATCTTCACAATACCAAGCATTTTATTTAATGTTTAAGATAACTTATTCTAAAGTTCATAGAACCAGATGTTTATTCTTAAATTGTATTCAGCATTTGTTTGATGAAAATTATTCGGAAAGCATGGAGAAAACATTTAGGTGATGCTGAGATTTGAACTCAGGATTTCTTGTTTACGAAACAGGCGCTTTAACCACTAAGCCACAGCACCAACGTTAATAGCAAGAAATGCATACATAATTTATTGTTGATGATGAAAATGTGTTTCCTGCTATAAATTCTTCTTTATATGTATTGTAATCTTAAACACGAAAACATACTCAATCACTACGCAAGTATTAATATGTTTTAATAAACAGGTACTCTTATAAAACCCAATTTCATTTCTTGAATTCTTTACAATTTTTTTCATGAAGGTAATAATATTGCTCCAATCTAGGTAGACATTTCATCTACGTATTTCTCATAGATATGTATTTTTTTCATTTTGCAATAACAGTATTCATTCTATAATCTTGAAAATACTTGGGTTTTTATAAGGTTAAAGATGATCTGTTCAACAGTAAGATGAATCAGACTTTTATATTTTAATTGTATCGGAATAAGCCCTAATGAAAATGATTTGTTATATAACAATGAGAAAAGCAAGGCGCTGCTGAGATTTGAACTCAGGATCTCCTGTTTACTAGACAGGCGCTTTAACCAGCTAAGCCACAGCACCCACTTGATTCTTAAATTTGAAACACTTTTCTTTATGGTGTTCAAGAGAATATTGCTTTTTCACTTTCATATTCTTTTCTAAGTTCACACACTTCTCTACTCAAACACTTAAGATGAATGAAGACTCTTCACTTATTCAAAAACACCTCTCTAATTTGAAGTTTACCCTATTCATATCATTTTAAAATATCCCTTGCTGAAGAATGGATTAGTTGAATTCAACAATAGAGTGATCATTCACCTCTATCTTGTTCTTTGTCATTTTCTTTTCCCTATTTCAGTCAATGCATTCCTACAAAAATCTTCACAATACCAAGCATTTTATTTAATGTTTAAGATAACTTATTCTAAAGTTCATAGATCCAGATGTTTATTCTTAAATTTTATTCAACATTTGTTTGATGTAAATTATTCGGAAAGCATGGAGAAAACAGTTAGGTTCTGCTGAGATTTGAACTCAGGATTTCCTGTTTACGAGAAAGGCGCTTTAACCACTAAGCCACAGCACCAACGTTAATAGTAAGAAATGCATAAATTATTCATTGTTGATGATGAAAATGTGTTTCCTGCTATAAATTCTTCTTTATATGTATTGTAATCTTAAACAGGAAAACATACTCAATCACTACGCAAGTATTAATATGTTTTAATAAACAGGTACTCTTATAAAACCCAATTTCATTTCTTGAATTCTTTACAATTTTTTTTCATGAAGGTAATAATATTACTCCAATCTAGGTAGACATTTCATCTACGTCTTTCTCATAGATATGTATTTTTTTTATTTTGCATTAACATTATTCATTCTATAATCTTGAAAATACTTGGGTTTTTATAAGGTTAAAGATGATCTGTTCAACAGTAAGATGAATCGGACTTTTATATTTTAATTGTATTGGAATAAGACCTAATGAAAATGATTTGTTATATATTACAATGAGAAAAGCAAGGCGCTGCTGAGATTTGAACTCAGGATCTCCTGTTTACTAGACAGGCGCTTTAACCAGCTAAGCCACAGCACCCACTTGATTCTTAAGTTTGAAACACTTTTCTTTATGGTGTTCAAGAGAATATTGCTTTTTCACTTTCATATTTTTTTCTAAGTTCACACACTTCTCTACTCAAACACTTAAGATGAATGAAGACTCTTCACTTATTCAAAAACACCTCTCTAATTTGAAGTTTACCCTATTCATATCATTTTAAAATATACCTTGCTGAAGAATGGATTAGTTGAATTCAACAATAGAGTGATCATTCACCTGTATCTTGTTCTTTGTCATTTTCTTTTCCCTATTTCAGTCAATGCATTCCTACAAAAATCTTCTCAATACCAAGCATTTTATTTAATTTTTAAGATAACTTATTCTAAAGTTCATAGAACCAGATGTTTATTCTTAAATTGTATTCAACATTTGTTTGATGAAAATTATTCGGAAAGCATGGAGAAAACAGTTAGGTGCTGTTGAGATTTGAACTCAGGATTTCCTGTTTACGAGACAGGCGCTTTAACCACTAAGCCACAGCACCAACGTTAATAGTAAGAAATGCATACATAATTTATTGTTGATGATGAAAATGTGTTTCCTGCTATAAATTCTTCTTTATATGTATTCTAATCTTAAACACGAAAAAAACTCAATCACTACGCAAGTATTAATATGTTTTAATAAACAGGTACTCTTATAAAACTCAATTTCATTTCTTGAATTCTTAAAAAAAAAATCATGAAGGTATTAATATTGCTCAAATCTAGGTAGAAATTTCATCTACGTCTTTCTCATAGATATGTATTTTTTTCATTTGGCAATAACAGTATTCATTCTATAATCTTGAAAATACTTGTGTTTTTATAAGGTTTAAGATGATCTGTTCAACAGTAAGATGAATCAGACTTTTATATTTTAATTGTATCGGAATAAGACCTAATGAAAATGATTTGTTATATAACAATGAG
Source organism: Lissotriton vulgaris (assembly GCF_964263255.1). Lineage (NCBI taxonomy): Eukaryota > Metazoa > Chordata > Amphibia > Caudata > Salamandridae > Lissotriton > Lissotriton vulgaris. The sequence continues at coordinate 443,652,714 of NC_141700.1, forward strand.
AAAAGCAAGGCACTGCTGAGAGTTGAACTCAGGATCTCCTGTTTACTAGACAGGCGCTTTAACCAGCTAAGCCACAGCACCCACTTGATTCTTAAATTTGAAACACTTGTCTTTATGGTGTTCAAGAGAATATTGCTTTTTCACTTTGATATTCTTTTCTAAGTTCACACACTTCTCTTCTCAAACACTTAAGATGAATGAAGACTCTTCACTTATTCAAAAACACCTCTCTAATTTGAAGTTTTCCCTATTCATATCATTTTAAAATATACCTTGCTGAAGAATGGATTAGTTGAATTCAACAATAGAGTGATCATTCACCTCTATCTTGTTCTTTGTCATTTTCTTTTCCCTATTTCAATCAATGCATTCCTACAAAAATCCTCACAATACTAAGTATTTAATTTAATTTTTAAGATAACTTATTCTAAAGTTCATAGAACCAGATGTTTATACTTAAATTGTATTCATCACTTGTTTGATGAAAATTATTCGGAAAGCATGAAGAAAACAGTTAAATGCTGCTGAGATTTGAACTCAGGATTTCCTGTTTACGAGATAGGACCTTTAACCACTAAGCCACAGCACCAACGGTAATAGTAAAAAATGCATAAATAATTTATTGTTGATGATGAAAATGTGTTTTCTGCTATAAATTCTTCTTTATATGTATTGTAATCTTAAACACGAAAAGATACTCAATCACTACGCAAGGATTCATATATTTTAATAAACAGGTACTCTTATAAAACCCAATTTCATTTCTTGAATTCTTTACAATTTTTTTTCATGAAGGTAATAATATTGCTCCAATCTTGGTAGACATTTCATCTACGTCTTTCTCATAGATATGTACTTTTTTTCATTTTGCAATAATAGTATTCATTCTATAATCTTGAAAATACCTGGGTTTTTATAAGGTTAAAGGTGATCTGTTCAACAGTAAGATGAATCAGACTTTTATATTTTAATTGTATCGGAATAAGACCTAATGAAATGATTTGTTATATAACAATGAGAAAAAGCAAGGCACTGCTGAGAGATGAACTCAGGATCTCCTGTTTACTAGACAGGCGCTTTAACCAGCTGTGCCACAGCACCCACTTGATTCTTAAATTTGAAACACTTTTCTTTATGGTGTTCAAGAGAATATTGCTTTTTCACTTTCATATTCTTTTCTAAGTTCACACACTTCTCTACTCAAACACTTAAGATGAATGAAGACTCCTCACTTATTCAAAAACACCTCTCTAATTTGAATTTTACCCTATTCATATCATTTTAAAATATACCTTGCTGAAGAATGGATTAGTTGAATTCAACAATAGAGTGATCATTCACCTCTATCTTGTTCTTTGTCATTTTCTTTTCCCTATTTCAGTTAATGCATTCCTACAAAAATCTTCACAATACCAAGCATTTTATTTAATTTTTAAGATAACTTATTCTAAAGTTCATAGAACCAGATATTTATTCTTAAATTGTTTTCAACATTTGTTTGATGAAAATTATTCGGAAAGCATGGAGAAAACATATGTGCTGCTGAGATTTGAACTCAGGATTTCCTGTTTACGAGACAGGCGCTTTAACCACTAAGCCACAGCACCAATGTTAATAGTAAGAAATGCATACATAATTTATTGTTGATGATGAAAATGTGTTTTCTGCTATAAATTCTTCTTTATATGTATTGTAATCTTAAACAGGAAAACAAACTCAATCACTACGCAAGTATTAATATGTTTTGATAAACAGGTACTCTTATAAAACCCAATTTCATTTCTTGAATTCTTTACAAATTTTTTTCATGAAGGTAATAATATTACTCCAATCTAGGTAGACATTTCATCGACGTCTTTCTCATAGATATGTATTTTTTTCATTTTGCAATAACATTATTCATTCTATAATCTTGAAAATACTTGGGTTTTTATAAGGTTAAAGATGATCTGTTCAACAGTAAGATGAATCAGACTTTTATATTTTAATTGTATCGGAATAAGACCTAATGAAAATGATTTGTTATATATTACAATGAGAAAAGCAAGGCGCTGCTGAGATTTGAACTCAGGATCTCCTGTTTACTAGACAGGCGCTTTAACCAGCTAAGCCACAGCACCCACTTGATTCTTAAATTTGAAACACTTTTCTTTATGGTGTTCAAGAGAATATTGCTTTTTCACTTTCATATTCTTTTCTAAGTTCACACACTTCTCTACTCAAACACTTAAGATGAATGAAGACTCTTCACTTATTCAAAAACACCTCTCTAATTTGAAGCTTACCCTATTCATATCATTTTAAAATATACCTTGCTGAAGAATGGATTAGTTGAATTCAACAATAGAGTGATCATTCACCTGTATCTTGTTCTTTGTCATTTTCTTTTCCCTATTTCAGTCAATGCATTCCTACAAAAATCTTCTCAATACCAAGCATTTTATTTAATTTTTAAGATAACTTATTCTAAAGTTCATAGAACCAGATATTTATTCTTAAATTGTATTCAACATTTGTTTGATGAAAATTATTCGGAAAGCATGGAGAAAACAGCTAGATGCTGTTGAGATTTGAACTCAGGATTTCCTGTTTACAAGACAGGCGCTTTAACCACTAAGCCACAGCACCAACGTTAATAGTAAGAAATGCATACATAATTTATTGTTGATGATGAAAATGTGTTTCCTGCTATAAATTCTTCTTTATATGTATTCTAATCTAAAACACGAAAACATACTCAATCACTACGCAAGTATTAATATGTTTTAATAAACAGGTAATCTTATAAAACTCAATTTCATTTCTTGAATTCTTTAAAAAAAATCATGAAGGTATTAATATTGCTCAAATCTAGGTAGAATTTTCATCTACGTCTTTCTCATAGATATGTATTTTTTTCATTTGGCAATAACAGTATTCATTCTATAATCTTGAAAATACTTGTGTTTTTATAAGGTTTAAGATGATCTGTTCAACAGTAAGATGAATCAGACTTTTATATTTTAATTGTATCGGAATAAGACCTAATGAAAATGATTTGTTATATAACAATGAGAAAAACAAGGCACTGCTGAGAGTTGAACTCAGGATCTCCTGTTTACTAGACAGGCGCTATAACCAGCTAAGCCACAGCACCCACTTGATTCTTAAATTTGAAACACTTTTCTTTATGGTGTTCAAGAGAATATTGCTTTTTCACTTTCATATTCTTTTCTAAGTTCACAAACTTCTCTACTCAAACACTTAAGATGAATGAAGACTCTTCACTTATTCAAAAACACCTCTCTAATTTGAAGTTTACCCTATTCATATCATTTTAAAATATACCTTGCTGAAGAATGGATTAGTTGAATTCAACAATAGAGTGATCATTCACCTCTATCTTGTTCTTTGTCATTTTCTTTTCCCTATTTCAATCAATGCATTCCTACAAAAATCTTCACAATACCAAGTATTTTATTTAATTTTTAAGATAACTTATTCTAAAGTTCATAGAACCAGATGTTTATACTTGAATTGTATTCATCACTTGTTTGATGAAAATTATTCGGAAAGCATGAAGAAAACAGTTAAATGCTGCTGAGATTTGAACTCAGGATTTCCTGTTTACGAGATAAGAGCTTTAACCACTAAGCCACAGCACCAACGGTAATATTAAAAAATGCATAAATAATTTATTGTTGATGATGAAAATGTGTTTTCTGCTATAAATTCTTCTTTATATGTATTGTAATCTTAAACACGAAAAGATACTCAATCACTACGCAAGGATTCATATATTTTAATAAACAGGTACTCTTATAAAACCCAATTTCATTTCTTGAATTCTTTACAATTTTTTTTTCATGAAGGTAATAATATTGCTCCAATCTTGGTAGGCATTTCATCTACGTCTTTCTCATAGATATGTACTTTTTTTCATTTTGCAATAACAGTATTCATTCTATAATCTTGAAAATACCTGGGTTTTTATAAGGTTAAAGGTGATCTGTTCAACAGTAAGATGAATCAGACTTTTATATTTTAATTGTATCGGAATAAGACCTAATGAAAATGATTTGTTATATAACAATGAGAAAATGCAAGGCACTGCTGAGAGATGAACTCTGGATCTCCTGTTTACTAGACAGGCGCTTTAACCAGCTAAGCCACAGCACCCACTCGAGTCTTAAATTTGAAACACTTTTCTTTATGGTTTTCAAGAGAATATTGCTTTTTCACTTTCATATTCTTTTCTAAGTTCACACACTTTTCTACTCAAACACTTAAGATGAATGAAGATTCTTCACTTATTCAAAAACACCTCTCTAATTTGAAGTTTACCCTATTCATATCATTTTAAAATATACCTTGCTGAAGAATGGATTAGTTGAATTCAACAATAGAGTGATCATTCACCTCTATCTTGTTCTTTGTCATTTTCTTTTCCCTATTTCAGTCAATGCATTCCTACAAAAATCTTCACAAAACCAAGCATTTTATTTAATTTTTAAGATAACTTATTCTAAAGTTCATAGAACCAGATGTTTATACTTGAATTGTATTCATCACTTGTTTGATGAAAATTATTCGGAAAGCATGAAGAAAACAGTTAAATAATGCTGAGATTTGAACTCAGGATTTCCTGTTTACGAGATAGGAGCTTTAACCACTAAGCCACAGCACCAACGGTAATATTAAAAAATGCATAAATAATTTATTGTTGATGATGAAAATGTGTTTTCTGCTATAAATTCTTCTTTATATGTATTGTAATCTTAAACACGAAAATATACTCAATCACTACGCAAGGATTCATATATTTTAATAAACAGGTACTCTTATAAAACCCAATTTCATTTCTTGAATCCTTTACAATTTTTTTTCCTGAAGGTATTAATATTGCTCAAATCTAGGTAGAAATTTCATCTACTTCTTTCTCATAGATATGTATTTTTTTCATTTTGCAATAACAGTATTCATTCTATAATCTTGAAAATACTTGGGTTTTTATAAGGTTTAAGATGATCTGTTCAACAGTAAGGTGAATGAGACTTTTATATTTTAATTGTATCGGAAGAAGACCTCATGAAAATTATTTGTTATATAACAATGAGCAAAGCAAGGCACTGCTGAGAGTTGAACTCAGGATCTCCTGTTTACTAGACAGGCGCTTTAACCAGCTAAGCCACAGCACCCACTTGATTCTTAAATTTGAAACACTTTTCTTTATGGTGTTCAAGAGAATATTGCTTTTTCACTTTCATATTCTTTTCTAAGTTCACACACTTCTCTACTCAAACACTTAAGATGAATGAAGACTCTTCACTTATTCAAAAACACCTCTCTAATTTGAAGTTTACCCTATTCATATCATTTTAAAATATACCTTGCTGAAGAATGGATTAGTTGAATTCAACAATAGAGTGATCATTCACCTCTATCTTGTTCTTTGTCATTTTCTTTTCCCTATTTCAGTCAATGCATTCCTACAAAAATCTTCACACTACCAAGTATTTTATTTAATTTTTAAGATAACTTATTCTAAAGTTCATAGAACCAGATGTTTATACTTAAATTGTATTCAACATTTGTTTGATGAAAATTATTCAGAAAGCATGGAGAAAACAGTTAGGTGCTGCTGAGATTTGAACTCAGGATTTCCTGTTTACGAGACAGGCACTTTAACCACTAAGCCACAGCACCAACGTTAATAGTAAGAAATGCATACATAATTTATTGTTGATGATGAAAATGTGTTTCCTGCTATAAATTCTTCTTTATATGTATTGTAATCTTAAACACGAAAAGATACTCAATCACTACGCAAGGATTAATATGTTTTAATAAACAGGTACTCTTATAAAACCCAATTCCATTTCTTGAATTCTTTACAATTTTTTTTCATGAAGGTAATAATATTGCTCCAATCTAGGTAGACATTTCATCTACGTCTTTCTCATAGATATGTATTTTTTTTCATTTTGCAATAACAGTATTCATTCTATAATCTTGAAAATACTTGGGTTTTTATAAGGTTAAAGATGATCTGTTCAACAGTAAGATGAATCAGACTTTTATATTTTAATTGTATCGGAATAAGACCTAATGAAAATGATTTGTTATATAACAATGAGAAAAGCAAGGCACTGCTCAGAGTTGAACTCAGGATCTCCTGTTTACTAGACAGGCGCTTTAACCAGCTAAGCCACAGCACCCACTTGATTCTTTATTTTGAAACACTTTTCTTTATGGTGTTCAAGAGAATATTGCTTTTTCACTTTCATATTCTTTTCTAAGTTCACACACTTCTCTACTCAAACACTTAAGATGAATGAAGACTCTTCACTTATTCAAAAACACCTCTCTAATTTGAAGTTTACCCTATTCATATCATTTTAAAATATCCCTTGCTGAAGAATGGATTAGTTGAATTCAACAATAGAGTGATCATTCACCTCTATCTTGTTCTTTGTCATTTTCTTTTCCCTATTTCAGTCAATGCATTCCTACAAAAATCTTCACAATACCAAGCATTTTATTTAATGTTTAAGATAACGTATTCTAAAGTTCATAGATCCAGATGTTTATTCTTAAATTGTATTCAACATTTGTTTGATGTAAATTATTCGGAAAGCATGGAGAAAACAGTTAGGTTCTGCTGGGATTTGAACTCAGGATTTCCTGTTACGAGAAAGGCACTTTAACCACTAAGCCACAGCACCAACGTTAATAGTAAGAAATGCATAAATTATTCATTGTTGATGATGAAAATGTGTTTCCTGCTATAAATTCTTCTTTATATGTATTGTAATCTTAAACAGGAAAACATACTCAATCACTACGCAAGTATTAATATGTTTTAATAAACAGGTACTCTTATAAAACCCAATTTCATTTCTTGAATTCTTTACAATTTTTTTTCATGAAGGTAATAATATTACTCCAATCTAGGTAGACATTTCATCAACGTCTTTCTCATAGATATGTATTTTTTTCATTTTGCAATAACATTATTCATTCTATAATCTTGAAAATCCTTGGGTTTTTATAAGGTTAAAGATGATCTGTTCAACAGTAAGATGAATCAGACTTTTATATTTTAATTGTATCGGAATAAGACCTAATGAAAATGATTTGTTATATAACAATGAGAAAAGCAAGGCACTGCTGAGAGTTGAACTCAGGATCTCCTGTTTACTAGACAGGCGCTTTAACCAGCTAAGCCACAGCACCCACTTGATTCTTAAATTTGAAACACTTTTCTTTATGGTGTTCAAGAGAATATTGCTTTTTCACTTTCATATTCTTTTCTAAGTTCACACACTTCTCTACTCAAACACTTAAGATGAATGAAGACTCTTCACTTATTCAAAAACACCTCTCTAATTTGAAGTTTACCCTATTCATATCATTTTAAAATATACCTTGCTGAAGAATGGATTAGTTGAATTCAACAATAGAGTGAACATTCACCTCTATCTTGTTCTTTGTCATTTTCTTATCCCTATTTCAAGCAATGCATTCCTACAAAAATCTTCACACTACCAAGTATTTTATTTAATTTTTAAGATAACTTTTTCTAAAGTTCATAGAACCAGATGTTTATACTTAAATTGTATTCAACATTTGTTTGATGAAAATTATTCAGAAAGCATGGAGAAAACAGTTAGGTGCTGCTGAGATTTGAACTCAGGATTTCCTGTTTACGAGACAGGCACTTTAACCACTAAGCCACAGCACCAACGTTAATAGTAAGAAATGCATACATAATTTATTGTTGATGATGAAAATGTGTTTCCTGCTATAAATTCTTCTTTATATGTATTGTAATCTTAAACACGAAAAAATACTCAATCACTACGCAAGTATTAATATGTTTTAATAAACAGGTACTCTTATAAAACTCAATTTCATTTCTTGAATCCTTTAAAAAAAAAAATCATGAAGGTATTAATATTGCTCAAATCTAGGTACAATTTTTATCAACGTCTTTCTCATAGATATGTATTTTTTTCATTTGGCAATAACAGTATTCATTCTATAATCTTGAACATACTTGTGTTTTTATAAGGTTTAAGATGATCTGTTCAACAGTAAGATGAATCAGACTTTTATATTTTAATGGTATCGGAATAAGACCTAATAAAAATGATTTGTTATATAACAATGAGAAAAGCAAGGCACTGCTGAGAGTTGAACTCAAGATCTCCTGTTTACTAGACAGGCGCTTTAACCAGCTAAGCCACAGCACCCACTTGATTCTTAAATTTGAAACACTTTTCTTTATGGTGTTCAAGAGAATATTGCTTTTTCACTTTCATATTCTTTTCTAAGTTCACACACTTCTCTACTCAAACACTTAAGATGAATGAAGACTCTTCACTTATTCAAAAACACCTATCTAATTTGAAGTTTACCCTATTCATATCATTTTAAAATATAACTTGCTAAAGAATGGATTAGTTGAATTCAACAATAGAGTGATCATTCACCTCTATCTTGTTCTTTGTCATTTTCTTTTCCCTATTTCAGTCAATGCATTCCTACAAAAATCTTCACAATACCAAGCATTTTATTTAATTTTTAAGATAACTTATTCTAAAGTTCATAGAACCAGATGTTTATACTTAAATTGTATTCAACACTTGTTTGATGAAAATTATTCGGAAAGCATGGAGAAAACAGTTAAATGCTGCTGAGAATTGAACTGAGGATTTCCTGTTTACGAGACAGGAGCTTTAACCACTAAGCCACAGCACCAACAGTAATAGTAAAAAATGCATAAAGAATTTATTGTTAATGATGAAAATGTGTTTTCTGCTATAAATTCTTCTTTATATGTATTGTAATCTTAAACACGAAAAGATACTCAATCACTACGCAAGGATTAATATGTTTTAATAAACAGGTACTCTTATAAAACCCAATTCCATTTCTTGAATTCTTTACAATTTTTTTTCATGAAGGTAATAATATTGCTCCAATCTAGGTAGACATTTCATCTACGTCTTTCTCATAGATATGTATTTTTTTCATTTTGCAATAACAGTATTCATTCTATAATCTTGAAAATACTTGGGTTTTTATAAGGTTAAAGATGATCTGTTCAACAGTAAGATGAATCAGACTTTTATATTTTAATTGTATCGGAATAAGACCTAATGAAAATGATTTGTTATATAACAATGAGAAAAGCAAGGCACTGCTCAGAGTTGAACTCAGGATCTCCTGTTTACTAGACAGGCGCTTTAACCAGCTAAGCCACAGCACCCACTTGATTCTTTATTTTGAAACACTTTTCTTTATGGTGTTCAAGAGAATATTGCTTTTTCACTTTCATATTCTTTTCTAAGTTCACACACTTCTCTACTCAAACACTTAAGATGAATGAAGACTCTTCACTTATTCAAAAACACCTCTCTAATTTGAAGTTTACCCTATTCATATCATTTTAAAATATCCCTTGCTGAAGAATGGATTAGTTGAATTCAACAATAGAGTGATCATTCACCTCTATCTTGTTCTTTGTCATTTTCTTTTCCCTATTTCAGTCAATGCATTCCTACAAAAATCTTCACAATACCAAGCATTTTATTTAATGTTTAAGATAACTTATTCTAAAGTTCATAGATCCAGATGTTTATTCTTAAATTTTATTCAACATTTGTTTGATGTAAATTATTCGGAAAGCATGGAGAAAACAGTTAGGTTCTGCTGAGATTTGAACTCAGGATTTCCTGTTTACGAGAAAGGCGCTTTAACCACTAAGCCACAGCACCAACGTTAATAGTAAGAAATGCATAAATTATTCATTGTTGATGATGAAAATGTGTTTCCTGCTATAAATTCTTCTTTATATGTATTGTAATCTTAAACAGGAAAACATACTCAATCACTACGCAAGTATTAATATGTTTTAATAAACAGGTACTCTTATAAAACCCAATTTCATTTCTTGAATTCTTTACAATTTTTTTTCATGAAGGTAATAATATTACTCCAATCTAGGTAGACATTTCATCAACGTCTTTCTCATAGATATGTATTTTTTCATTTTGCAATAACATTATTCATTCTATAATCTTGAAAATCCTTGGGTTTTTATAAGGTTAAAGATGATCTGTTCAACAGTAAGATGAATCAGACTTTTATATTTTAATTGTATCGGAATAAGACCTAATGAAAATGATTTGTTATATATTACAATGAGAAAAGCAAGGCGCTGCTGAGATTTGAACTCAGGATCTCCTGTTTACTAGACAGGCGCTTTAACCAGCTAAGCCACAGCACCCACTTGATTCTTAAATTTGAAACACTTTTCTTTATGGTGTTCAAGAGAATATTGCTTTTTCACTTTCATATTCTTTTCTAAGTTCACACACTTCTCTACTCAAACACTTAAGATGAATGAAGACTCTTCACTTATTCAAAAACACCTCTCTAATTTGAAGTTTACCCTATTCATATCATTTTAAAATATACCTTGCTGAAGAATGGATTAGTTGAATTCAACAATAGAGTGATCATTCACCTCTATCTTGTTCTTTGTCATTTTCTTTTCCCTATTTTAGTCAATGCATTCCTACAAAAATCTTCACAATACCAAGCATTTTATTTAATTTTTAAGATAACGTATTCTAAAGTTCATAGACCCAGATGTTTATTCTTAAATTGTATTCAACATTTGTTTGATGAAAATTATTCGGAAAGCATGGAGAAAATATTTAGGTGCTACTGAGATTTGAACTCAGGATTTCCTGTTTACGAGACAGGCGCTTTAACCACTAAGCCACAGCACCAACTTGAATAGTAAGAAATGCATACATAAATTATTGTTGATGATGAAAATGTGTTTCCTGCTATAAATTCTTCTTTATATGTATTGTAATCTTAAACACTAAAACATACTCAATCACTACGCAAGTATTAATATGTTTTAATAAACAGGTACTCTTATAAAACTAAATTTCATTTCTTGAATCCTTTAAAAAAAAAATCATGAAGGTATTAATATTGCTCAAATCTAGGTAGAAATTTCATCTACGTCTTTCTCATAGATATGTCTTTTTTCATTTGGCAATAACAGTATTCATTCTATAATCTTGAAAATACTTGTGTTTTTATAAGGTTTAAGATGATCTGTTCAACAGTAAGATGAATCAGACTTTTATATTTTAATGGTATCGGAATAAGACCTAATAAAAATGATTTGTTATATAACAATGAGAAAAGCAAGGGACTGCTGAGAGTTGAACTCAGGATCTCCTGTTTACTAGACAGGCGCTTTAACCAGCTAAGCCACAGCACCCACTTGATTCTTAAATTTGAAACACTTTTCTTTATGGTGTTCAAGAGAATATTGCTTTTTCACTTTCATATTCTTTTCTAAGTTCACACACTTCTCTACTCAAACACTTAAGATGAATGAAGACTCTTCACTTATTCAAAAACACCTCTCTAATTTGAAGTTTACCCTATTCATATCATTTTAAAATATACCTTGCTGAAGAATGGATTAGTTGAATTCAACAATAGAGTGATCATTCACCTCTATCTTGTTCTTTGTCATTTTCTTTTCCCTATTTCAGTCAATGCATTCCTACAAAAATCTTCACAATACCAAGCATTTTATTTAATTTTTAAGATAACTTATTCTAAAGTTCATAGAACCAGATGTTTATACTTAAATTGTATTCAACACTTGTTTGATGAAAATTATTCGGAAAGCATGGAGAAAACAGTTAAATGCTGCTGAGAATTGAACTCAGGATTTCCTGTTTACGAGACAGGAGCTTTAACCACTAAGCCACAGCACCAACGGTAATAGTAAAAAATGCATAAAGAATTTATTGTTGATGATGAAAATGCGTTTTCTGCTATAAATTCTTCTTTATATGTATTGTAATCTTAAACATGAAAAGATACTCAATCACTACGCAAGGATTCATATGTTTTAATAAACAGGTACTCTTATAAAACCCAATTTCATTTCTTGAATTCTTTACAATTTTTTTTCATGAAGGTATTAATATTGCTCCAATCTAGGTAGACATTTCATCTACGTCTTTCTCATAGATATGTATTTTTTTCATTTTGCAATAACAGTATTCATTCTATAATCTTGAAAATACTTGGGTTTTTATAAGGTTTAAGATGATCTGTTCAACAGTAAGATGAATCAGACTTTATATTTTAATTGTATAGGAATAAGACCTAATGAAAATGATTTGTTATATAACAATGAGAAAAGCAAGGCACGGCTGAGAGTTGAACTCAGGATCTCCTGTTTACTAGACAGGCGCTTTAACCAGCTAAGCCACAGCACCCACTTGATTCTTAAATTTGAAACACTTTTCTTTATGGTGTTCAAGAGAATATTGCTTTTTCACTTTCATATTCTTTTCTAAGTTCACACACTTCTCTACTCAAACACTTAAGATGAATGAAGACTCTTCACTTATTCAAAAACACCTCTCTAATTTGAAGTTTACCCTATTCATATCATTTTAAAATATACCTTGCTGAAGAATGGATTAGTTGAATTCAACAATAGAGTGATCATTCACCTCTATCTTGTTCTTTGTCATTTTCTTTTCCCTATTTTAGTCAATGCATTCCTACAAAAATCTTCACAATACCAAGCATTTTATTTAATTTTTAAGATAACGTATTCTAAAGTTCATAGACCCAGATGTTTATTCTTAAATTGTATTCAACATTTGTTTGATGAAAATTATTCGGAAAGCATGGAGAAAATATTTAGGTGCTACTGAGATTTGAACTCAGGATTTCCTGTTTACGAGACAGGCGCTTTAACCACTAAGCCACAGCACCAACTTGAATAGTAAGAAATGCATACATAAATTATTGTTGATGATGAAAATGTGTTTCCTGCTATAAATTCTTCTTTATATGTATTGTAATCTTAAACACTAAAACATACTCAATCACTACGCAAGTATTAATATGTTTTAATAAACAGGTACTCTTATAAAACTAAATTTCATTTCTTGAATCCTTTAAAAAAAAAATCATGAAGGTATTAATATTGCTCAAATCTAGGTAGAAATTTCATCTACGTCTTTCTCATAGATATGTCTTTTTTCATTTGGCAATAACAGTATTCATTCTATAATCTTGAAAATACTTGTGTTTTTATAAGGTTTAAGATGATCTGTTCAACAGTAAGATGAATCAGACTTTTATATTTTAATGGTATCGGAATAAGACCTAATAAAAATGATTTGTTATATAACAATGAGAAAAGCAAGGGACTGCTGAGAGTTGAACTCAGGATCTCCTGTTTACTAGACAGGCGCTTTAACCAGCTAAGCCACAGCACCCACTTGATTCTTAAATTTGAAACACTTTTCTTTATGGTGTTCAAGAGAATATTGCTTTTTCACTTTCATATTCTTTTCTAAGTTCACACACTTCTCTACTCAAACACTTAAGATGAATGAAGACTCTTCACTTATTCAAAAACACCTCTCTAATTTGAAGTTTACCCTATTCATATCATTTTAAAATATACCTTGCTGAAGAATGGATTAGTTGAATTCAACAATAGAGTGATCATTCACCTCTATCTTGTTCTTTGTCATTTTCTTTTCCCTATTTCAGTCAATGCATTCCTACAAAAATCTTCACAATACCAAGCATTTTATTTAATTTTTAAGATAACTTATTCTAAAGTTCATAGAACCAGATGTTTATACTTAAATTGTATTCAACACTTGTTTGATGAAAATTATTCGGAAAGCATGGAGAAAACAGTTAAATGCTGCTGAGAATTGAACTCAGGATTTCCTGTTTACGAGACAGGAGCTTTAACCACTAAGCCACAGCACCAACGGTAATAGTAAAAAATGCATAAAGAATTTATTGTTGATGATGAAAATGCGTTTTCTGCTATAAATTCTTCTTTATATGTATTGTAATCTTAAACATGAAAAGATACTCAATCACTACGCAAGGATTCATATGTTTTAATAAACAGGTACTCTTATAAAACCCAATTTCATTTCTTGAATTCTTTACAATTTTTTTTCATGAAGGTATTAATATTGCTCCAATCTAGGTAGACATTTCATCTACGTCTTTCTCATAGATATGTATTTTTTTCATTTTGCAATAACAGTATTCATTCTATAATCTTGAAAATACTTGGGTTTTTATAAGGTTTAAGATGATCTGTTCAACAGTAAGATGAATCAGACTTTATATTTTAATTGTATAGGAATAAGACCTAATGAAAATGATTTGTTATATAACAATGAGAAAAGCAAGGCACGGCTGAGAGTTGAACTCAGGATCTGCTGTTTACTAGACAGGCGCTTTAACCAGCTAAGCCACAGCACCCACTTGATTCTTAAATTTGAAACACTTTTCTTTATGGTGTTCAAGAGAATATTGCTTTTTCACTTTCATATTCTTTTCTAAGTTCACACACTTCTCTACTCAAACACTTAAGATGAATGAAGACTCTTCACTTATTCAAAAACACCTCTCTAATTTGAAGTTTACCCTATTCATATCATTTTAAAATATACTTTGCTGAAGAATGGATTAGTTGAATTCAACAATAGAGTGATCAGTCACCTCTATCTTGTTCTTTGTCATTTTCTTTTCCCTATTTCAGTCAATGCATTCCTACAAAAATCTTCACAATACCAAGCATTTTATTCAATTTTTAAGATAACTTATGCTAAAGTTCATAGAACCAGATGTTTATACTTAAATTGTATTCAACACTTGTTTGATGAAAATTATTCGGAAAGCATGGAGAAAACAGTTAAATGCTGCTGAGCTTTGAACTCAGGATTTCTTGTTTACGAGACAGGCGCTTTACCCACTAAGCCACAGCACCAACATTAATAGTAAGAAATGCATAAATAATTCATTGTTGATGATGAAAATGTGTTTCCTAATATAAATTCTTCTTTATATGTATTGTAATCTTAAACACGAAAACATACTCAATCACTACGCAAGTATTAATATGTTTTAATAAACAGGTACTCTTATAAAACCCAATTTCATTGCTTGAATTCTTTAAAAAAAAATCATGAAGGTATTAATATTGCTCAAATCTAGGTAGAAATTTCATCTACGTCTTTCTCATAGATATGTATTTTTTTAATTTGGCAATAACAGTATTCATTCTATAATCTTGAAAATACTTGTGTTTTTATAAGGTTTAAGATGATCTGTTCAACAGTAAGATGAATTAGACTTTTATATTTTAATTGTATCGGAATAAGACCTAATGAAAATGATTTGTTATATGACAATGAGAAAAGCAAGGCGCTGCAGAGATTTGAACTCAGGATCTCCTTTTTACTAAACAGGTGCTATAACCAGCTAAGCCACAGCACCCACTTGATTCTTTATTTTGAAACACTTTTCTTTATGGTGTTCAAGAGAATATTGCTTTTTCACTTTCATATTCTTTTCTAAGTTCACACACTTCTCTACTCAAACACTTAAGATGAATGAAGACTCTTCACTTATTCAAAAACACCTCTCTAATTTGAAGTTTACCCTATTCATATCATTTTAAAATATACCTTGCTGAAGAATGGATTAGTTGAATTCAACAATAGAGTGATCATTCACCTCTATCTTGTTCTTTGTCATTTTCTTTTCCCTATTTCAGTCAATGCATTCCTACAAAAATCTTCACAATACCAAGCATTTTATTTAATTTTTAAGATAACTTATTCTAAAGTTGATGGAACCAGATGTTTATTCTTAAATTGTATTCAACACTTGTTTGATGTAAATTATTCGGAAAGCATGGAGAAAACATTTAGGTGATGCTGAGATTCGAACTCATGATTTCCTGTTTATGAGACAGGCGCTTTAACCACTAAGCCACAGCACCAACGTTAATAGTAAAAAATGCATAAATAATTCATTGTTGATGATGAAAATGTGTTTTCTGCTATAAATTCTTCTTTATATGTATTGTAATCTTAAACACGAAAAGATACTCAATCACTACGCAAGGATTAATATGTTTTAATAAACAGGTACTCTTATAAAACCCAATTTCATTTCTTGAATTCTTTACAATTTTTTTTCATGAAGGTATTAATATTGCTCAAATCTAGGTAGAAATTTCATCTACGTCTTTCTCATAGATATATATTTTTTTCATTTTGCAATAACAGTATTCATTCTATAATCTTGAAAATACTTCGGTTTTTATAAGGTTTAAGATGATCTGTTCAACAGTAAGATGAATCAGACTTTTATATTTTAATTGTATCGGAATAAGACCTAATGAAAATGATTTGTTATATAACAATGAGAAAAGCAAGGCGCTGCTGGGAGTTGAACTCAGTATCTCCTTTTAACTAAACAGGCGCTTTAACCAGCTAGGCCACAGCACCCACTTGATTCTTAATTTTGAAACACTTTTCTTTATGGTGTTCAAGAGAATATTGCTTTTTCACTTTCATATTCTTTTCTAAGTTCACACACTTCTCTACTCATGAACTTAAGATGAATGAAGACTCTTCACTTATTCAAAAACACCTCTCTAATTTGAAGTTTACCCTATTCATATCATTTTAAAATATACCTTGCTGAAGAATGGATTAGTTGAATTCAACAATAGAGTGATCATTCACCTCTATCTTGTTCTTTGTCATTTTCTTTTCCCTATTTCAATCAATGCATTCCTACAAAAATCTTCACAATACCAAGTATTTTATTTAATTTTTAAGATAACTTATTCTAAAGTTCATAAAACCAGTTGTTTATACTTAAATTGTATTCAACACTTGTTTGATGAAAATTATTCGGAAAGCATGAAGAAAACAGTTAAATGCTGCTGAGATTTGAACTCAGGATTTCCTGTTTACGAGATAGGAGCTTTAACCACTAAGCCACAGCACCAACAGTAATAGTAAAAAATGCATAAATAATTTATTGGTGATGATGAAAATGTAATTTCTGCTATAAATTCTTCTTTATATGTATTGTAATCTTAAACACGAAAAGATACTCAATCACTACGCAAGGATTCATATGTTTTAATAAACAGGTACTCTTATAAAACCCAATTTCATTTCTTGAATTCTTTACAATTTTTTTCATGAATGTAATAATATTCCTCCAATCTAGGTAGACATTTCATCTACGTCTTTCTCATAGATATGTATTTTTTTCATTTTGCAATAACAGTATTCATTCTATAATCTTGAAAATACTTGGGTTTTTATAAGGTTAAAGATGATCTGTTCAACAGTAAGATGAATCGGACTTTTATATTTTAATTGTATCGGAATAAGACCTAATGAAAATGATTTGTTATATAACAATGAGAAAAGCAAGGCACTGCTGAGAGTTGAACTCAGGATCTCCTGTTTACTAGACAGGCGCTTTAACCAGCTAAGCCACAGCACCCACTTGATTCTTAAGTTTGAAACACTTTTCTTTATGGTGTTCAAGAGAATATTGCTTTTTCACTTTCATATTCTTTTCCAAGTTCACACACTTCTCTACTCAAACACTTAAGATGAATGAAGACTCTTCACTTATTCAAAAACACCTCTCTAATTTGAAGTTTACCCCATTCATATCATTTTAAAATATACCTTGCTGAAGAATGGATTAGTTGAATTCATCAATAGAGTGATCATTCACCTCTATCTTGTTCTTTGTCATTTTCTTTTCCCTATTTCAGTTAATGCATTCCTACAAAAATCTTCACAATACCAAGCATTTTATTTAATTTTTAAGCTAACTTATTCTAAAGTTCATAAAACCAGATGTTTATTCTTAAATTGTATTCAACATTTGTTTGATGTAAATTATTCGGAAAGCATGGAGAAAATAGTTAGGTTCTGCTGAGTTTTGAACTCAGGATTTCCCTTTTACGAGACAGTCGCTTTAACCACTAAGCCACAGCACCAACGTTAATAATAAGAAATGCATAAATTATTCATTGTTGATGATGAAAATGTGTTTCCTGCTATAAATTCTTCTTTATATGTATTGTAATCTTAAACACGAAAACATACTCAATCACTACGCAAGTATTAATATGTTTTAATAAACAGGTACTCTTATAAAACCCAATTTCATTTCTTGAATTCTTTACAATTTTTTTTCATGAAGGTAATAATATTGCTCCAATCTAGGTAGAAATTTCATCTACGTCTTTCTCATAGATATGTATTTTTTTCATTTTGCAATAACAGTATTCATTCTATAATCTTGAAAATACTTGGGTTTTTATGAGGTTAAAGATGATCTGTTCAACAGTAAGATGAATCAGACATTTTTATTTTTTATTTGTGTCGGAATAAGACCTAATGAAAATGATTTGCTATATATTACAATGAGAAAAGCAAGGCGCTGCTGAGATTTGAACTCAGGATCTCCTGTTTACTAGACAGGCGCTTTAACCAGCTAAGCCACAGCACCGACTTGATTCTTAAATTTTCTTTATGGTGTTCAAGAGAATATTGCTTTTTCACTTTCATATTCTTTTCTAAGTTCACACACTTCTCTACTCAAACACTTAAGATGAATGAAGACTCTTCACTTATTCAAAAACACCTCTCTAATTTGAAGTTTACCCTATTCATATCATTTTAAAATATACCTTGCTGAAGAATGGATTAGTTGAATTCCACAATAGAGTGATCATTCACCTCTATCTTGTTCTTTGCCATTTTCTTTTCCCTATTTCAGTCAATGCATTCCTACAAAAATCTTCACAATACCAAGCATTTTATTTCATTTTTAAGATAACTTATTCTAAAGTTCATAGAACCAGATGTTTATTCTTAAATTGTATTCAACATTTGTTTGATGAAAATTATTCGGAAAGCATGGAGAAAACAGTTAGGTGCTGTTGAGATTTGAACTCAGGATTTCCTGTTTACGAGACAGGCGCTTTAACCACTAAGCCACAGCACCAACGTTAATAGTAAAAAATGCATAAATAATTCATTGTTGATGATGAAAATGTGTTTTCTGCTATAAATTCTTCTTTATATGTATTGTAATCTTAAACACGAAAAGATACTCAATCACTACGCAAGGATTAATATGTTTTAATAAACAGGTACTCTTATAAAACCCAATTTCATTTCTTGAATTCTTTACAATTTTTTTTCATGAAGGTATTAATATTGCTCAAATCTAGGTAGAAATTTCATCTACGTCTTTCTCATAGATATATATTTTTTTCATTTTGCAATAACAGTATTCATTCTATAATCTTGAAAATACTTCGGTTTTTATAAGGTTTAAGATGATCTGTTCAACAGTAAGATGAATCAGACTTTTATATTTTAATTGTATCGGAATAAGACCTAATGAAAATGATTTGTTATATAACAATGAGAAAAGCAAGGCGCTGCTGGGAGTTGAACTCAGTATCTCCTTTTAACTAAACAGGCGCTTTAACCAGCTAGGCCACAGCACCCACTTGATTCTTAATTTTGAAACACTTTTCTTTATGGTGTTCAAGAGAATATTGCTTTTTCACTTTCATATTCTTTTCTAAGTTCACACACTTCTCTACTCATGAACTTAAGATGAATGAAGACTCTTCACTTATTCAAAAACACCTCTCTAATTTGAAGTTTACCCTATTCATATCATTTTAAAATATACCTTGCTGAAGAATGGATTAGTTGAATTCAACAATAGAGTGATCATTCACCTCTATCTTGTTCTTTGTCATTTTCTTTTCCCTATTTCAATCAATGCATTCCTACAAAAATCTTCACAATACCAAGTATTTTATTTAATTTTTAAGATAACTTATTCTAAAGTTCATAAAACCAGTTGTTTATACTTAAATTGTATTCAACACTTGTTTGATGAAAATTATTCGGAAAGCATGAAGAAAACAGTTAAATGCTGCTGAGATTTGAACTCAGGATTTCCTGTTTACGAGATAGGAGCTTTAACCACTAAGCCACAGCACCAACAGTAATAGTAAAAAATGCATAAATAATTTATTGGTGATGATGAAAATGTAATTTCTGCTATAAATTCTTCTTTATATGTATTGTAATCTTAAACACGAAAAGATACTCAATCACTACGCAAGGATTCATATGTTTTAATAAACAGGTACTCTTATAAAACCCAATTTCATTTCTTGAATTCTTTACAATTTTTTTCATGAATGTAATAATATTCCTCCAATCTAGGTAGACATTTCATCTACGTCTTTCTCATAGATATGTATTTTTTTCATTTTGCAATAACAGTATTCATTCTATAATCTTGAAAATACTTGGGTTTTTATAAGGTTAAAGATGATCTGTTCAACAGTAAGATGAATCAGACTTTTATATTTTAATTGTATCGGAATAAGACCTAATGAAAATGATTTGTTATATAACAATGAGAAAAGCAAGGCACTGCTGAGAGTTGAACTCAGGATCTCCTGTTTACTAGACAGGCGCTTTAACCAGCTAAGCCACAGCACCCACTTGATTCTTAAGTTTGAAACACTTTTCTTTATGGTGTTCAAGAGAATATTGCTTTTTCACTTTCATATTCTTTTCCAAGTTCACACACTTCTCTACTCAAACACTTAAGATGAATGAAGACTCTTCACTTATTCAAAAACACCTCTCTAATTTGAAGTTTACCCCATTCATATCATTTTAAAATATACCTTGCTGAAGAATGGATTAGTTGAATTCATCAATAGAGTGATCATATGGCTGAGATACCCGCCACCCCCTCTCAACACAATCCCCAAAAGGAGGGAAACCGGAAACAGTTCTTAAAGTTTTTGGATGTGGGAGGGAGTGACCCTCCCGGCCGTATTTATTAAAACAAAAAATTAAAACATTAAACGTTTCATGTTATGTACAATTTCATTATCACATTGCGATGTTTGGCTAACCTTAACATATTCTCTAATACAGAGGTTCTCCTAGCCGAACTAGCATCCTACAAAACATTCTCTAAAACACTGAAATTGTACATCCTAACGTTTAAGGGCCAACGGCAAGGTCATAACCGGTGTCAAGATCCCTAACCAGACTTACCCCTCCCACTTGGGAGGGGCGACAGCACAGAGGCTTACCTCAAGTGCAACTACTAACAATTTCCCTTGACTTGACGGGGGCACTTAAGACTCGACGCCATTTAAAGGTCGTTCTAAGACTTGTGTGTGGTATCTAGAAGGTATCGTGGACCTCCCCCCACCCCACACAACTTACCGCATCTGCCGTCGCAGATGACACAGGCCCCGGGAAATTCCCCAGGAGGGGGCTGTAACCCCTCCTACAAAGGAAGGGGCCTTGACCGCCTTTCCTTTACTTCCGGCGACCCGCCCTTAGACGGGACCGCCTCCCCATTGAGGGGCCAATGGCCACCTCTCCCGAGCGCTCCCATCCGTGTTGGGTGACGCCCACTCATAGGGATCTACCAATTAGTGCTCACCGATCATGACCTTACCGCCTACCAAAATAAATACGACAATTCTTAATCAAACCTATGACAACATTGGTCGCTACGACCGAAAGAACATGCTTAAAATGCAACACTACATCAAAACATTTTAATCGTAACAACTTACACGATATTCACCATACTTTATTATGATCTACAACAAACTGATACTTTCACAGCCTGTCAACGAAACGGAAAACATACTTATAAAAATCACTTTATTGCACAACAACTTGCTGTCCTCAGGGGCTGGTGGGTGGGTCAAAATTGGCTCTTCGTTCTGTCCCGAGCTCACGGGTAGCGAGGAGGTGCAGCTTCGGAGCACAAGAACAAGAGGACGTCTTCTGGTCTTGCGTCTCTTTTTATCCGTCTTCAGGGCGGGCGAGAACCCGCCCCTGCCTGCCCCTAGGGCGGGGCTGGCTACGTCGGTGTCTAGGCCAGCCCACTCTAGGGCGGGAAAAAGCGCGCCCTGGCTACGCCGCTTCGGGCATACCAGCCGAGACGCGCCTCCCGCCCAAAAATGGCTTCCCGGGGGGATCGAGGCACTCCGCCATACGTTCGGGGGGACCGAGTGGTCGCCCCTTTCCATATGGCTGAGATACCCGCCACCCCCTCTCAACACAATCCCCAAAAGGAGGGAAACCGGAAACAGTTCTTAAAGTTTTTGGATGTGGGAGGGAGTGACCCTGCCGGCCGTATTTATTAAAACAAAAAATTAAAACATTAAACGTTTCATGTTATGTACAATTTCATTATCACATTGCGATGTTTGGCTAACCTCAACATATTCTCTAATACAGAGGTTCTCCTAGCCGAACTAGCATCCTACAAAACATTCTCTAAAACACTGAAATTGTACATCCTAACGTTTAAGGGCCAACGGCAAGGTCATAACCGGTGTCAAGATCCCTAACCAGACTTACCCCTCCCACTTGGGAGGGGCGACAGCACAGAGGCTTACCTCAAGTGCAACTACTAACAATTTCCCTTGACTTGACGGGGGCACTTAAGACTCGACGCCATTTAAAGGTCGTTCTAAGACTTGTGTGTGGTATCTAGAAGGTATCGTGGACCTCCCCCCACCCCACACAACTTACCGCATCTGCCGTCGCAGATGACACAGGCCCCGGGAAATTCCCCAGGAGGGGGCTGTAACCCCTCCTACAAAGGAAGGGGCCTTGACCGCCTTTCCTTTACTTCCGGCGACCCGCCCTTAGACGGGACCGCCTCCCCATTGAGGGGCCAATGGCCACCTCTCCCGAGCGCTCCCATCCGTGTTGGGTGACGCCCACTCATAGGGATCTACCAATTAGTGCTCACCGATCATGACCTTACCGCCACAGGTCCGGATAGTTGACCGGCTATCCGGACCCCCCACAAAACTCCTACCTAAAGGTCATGTTTTAACGATTTTAACCAAGCTAAGAAGTCTCCTATGAGTAACTCATTCCCCACCCTCGACAAATGCACACCATCCCCCAAATACATACTGTCATCATTAATACAACTATGCGAGATCGAATGCAATGTCTTGGAACGGAACAACCTACTCACTTTGTTATTCAATTTTCTAACAGAATGATTCAAAGCAGGGATCGAGATAGCCCCCCGCCACACTTTTCGTGGGATCATATGAGACCACGCAATTATGCACCCCGGAACTCTCCTTGCTAACCAACTTACCGTGGAAAGCATAGCCTCGAGGAGAAGTCGTCTACCGGTGGTGACCAAATCATTGCCCCCCAAATGTACTATGACTATGGACGGCGGTGACCTCATCCGCTCTAACAAACCCTCAAAGAATGCTTGAAACTGGTCAATACAGAGACCGCCCCTTCCGTAGAAGGACACTCTGTACCCGTATTCCCCAGGTACGTGAATCATGTCACCTGCTTTGAATACGTCTGCGGCCCGTCTCACGTATGAGTGGCCCACGACCCACACCTCCTTCCTCACAGCCGGTGATGTGCGACCGCTGGCCTGGTGTTGGGTCGACTGTACAGTCCGCCCTGCCGCGTAGGCTTGCGCAACTGAAAAAAAACAAAAGACAAGAAGCGTGAGTACATGATTACAGCTTCACAACATGTGCAATCGCACGTACCTCTTATAACAATTGGAGGACCAACGCCCCACTCGTTTCACTTGTTCTACATTAAGACCCCTGGCTGTAGCTTCAGTGGCAGCCCCTATTCGAAAGGAATGGGTCCCAAATTTGCCCGGGTCCAAGCCCGCTGCGGCAATGGCCATTGCAAGCACCCGCTGAAACTGAAACCTTGTCAGCGGGGTGGCGTCTGCATGCCTCAACAATGTCCCCCCCCATGATGCCACCCTACGTGCTAGGTAATCTTCTAAGCACTGAACCGGACACATGGATGACCCGGGGGTCCTGCGGATGATCGTGCAGTCCCCCCTCCCATCTTGGTCGGTCTTGGACCTGAGAAAGGAGACAATCATCGCATCGCCCCTGATCTGAACATGTTCCCTGCACAAGCCCCCCGCCACATCCTGTTTGTTCCTTGCAACCAGCTCACTTATCCTCATAGCCCCGTGAAATGCTAGCGTAAATGCAGTCCGGAACAAACAGGTCTCGAAAGGAGACGAACATGTGTTAGGGAGTGTGGCCAGTAACAGGGACAACCTATCTAGACCTATCGGTCGTCTCACGTCTACTCTGCGACCCTCTAGGCGTTGCCACCCACGCAGCGCCTTTTGTACTGTAAAAGACGCTGTCGGGTCCTGGATGCCATGGGCCCTGGCAACAAAGGAAATGGCGGCACGATGCCTTTGGGCCGTAGCCACCGACTTCCCAGCCCTACGTAAGGACATCAGAAAATGTACTACCCACTCTTCCAGACCCCAAAGTCCCCTTCTCTCTGCCCCCAAAAAGGCTAAATAGGCCTGAAACGCCCCTTCATATGCCTTCCTTGTCCTGGGTGCTAGACTCTCTCCCACGAGGTGACGAAGTTCGGGGCACCGAGAGACCAGAGAGCTTCGGGGAAGGGTGCCGGCTCTGGGTCCGCTGAAGGAAGGAAACCCGAGAAAGCCTGCATGTGAAAACGAGACAGTGCATCAGCAGCCTGATTCATCACCCCCGGGACATGTTTTGCTCTGAATATCACGTTCAGTTGCATACACAGTAAGACAATTTCTTTGAGCAGCCTCAAAATCAATTTACAACGGGCTGCCTGGCTATTGATGCATTCTACAACGGTCATATTGTCGGACCAGAACACGACAGAATGATCTCTGAAACCTTCTGGCCATGTTCTCAGGGCCACCAGAATGGGAAATAGTTCAAGGAAAGCGATATTACTCGTCAGCCCCTTCTCGTGCCACCATGGGGGCCATCTTTGTGCAGACCATTTTGTGCCGAAGATGGCGCCAAAGCCTATGCTTCCGGCTGAATCTGTCCATAGCCCCAACTCTTCGGAGGACACGGCTGGCTTGTTCCAGACGACTCGGCCATTGAAGTCCGCCAAAAATGCTAACCAAATCCGCATGTCCTGGCGGACCTCAGCCGATAACCTCGTGCGATGATGACCCTCCTTTAGGCCAACCATCGCCTGGGCAATTGAGTGGGAAAAGGGGCGGGCCATTGGGATCACCCTCAAGGCAAAGTTCAACTTTCCCACCAATTGTTGCAACTGATGCAGTGTAACCTTAGATGCATTTAAACATACTTGGAGGGCTGCCCTGAATGTCAACACTTTGCCAGCTGGTAAACGGAAACACCCCTCCCTTGAGTCCAACTCGATCCCCAAAAACTCGAGGCAAGTCGTGGGACCCATAGTTTTACCCGGTGCCAATGGCACGCCAAAATGACCCATCAACACACAGAATTCAGCTAAGGCCTGGGCTCATTCGTGATTTCCGGCGGGGCCAAGGAACAAAAAGTCGTCAAGGTAGTGCATTACATTTCGGAAACCCGTTTTCTTAGTGAACACCCATTGCAGGAAAGTACTGAATTTCTCAAAATAAGCACATGATATAGAGCATCCCATTGGCATACACCTATCCATGTAAAATGACCCCTGAAACCCGAATCCCAGAAGACGCTGGTCGTCTGGGTGTACCGGGAGCAACCGGAACGCTGACTCGATATCTGATTTCGCCATCAACGTCCCGGGCCCCAGGCGATTCAAGATGGCTACTGCCTCGTCAAACGATGCGTATCGCACCGAACAAACTTCTGGATCAATTGCATCGTTCACCGAAAGACCATGTGGAGCAGACAGATTATGGATCAAACGAAACTCACCTGGGTCCTTCTTGGGGACCACCCCTAACGGAGAACAGACAAAATTCGGTACCGGGGGTACACTAAACGGGCCAGCGACCCGTCCCCGGCTAACCTCTTTCTGAATCTTCTCTTGCACTACAGATGTATGTTGTAAAACGGAGAGTTGATTTTTGCACATCCCTACACCCTGAAAGTCCCCCACCGGGATGCGGAAACCGTGTGAAAAACCGTTCCGCAGCACCCCAGCAGAAGTACGATCCGGGTATTCGCTGAGCCAGGGGATCATTGCCAAGGTATCAATCGGGGTTGGTAAAGGCGCCCCTCGGACTAACTTAGACCTGTTTGGCGCCTCCCTTACCCCCATTCTCACTCGTTCTGGCTCTGCACGATGACTCAGGATGGGATGACCCACAAGTACTACATTCGTGTTTGAATTTACACGATCCCGGAGGCCTGGTACATTTCCCTTTGTTGAAATTAAAGCAGAAACCCTTTCTCCCTGTATTGCCTGCGGGTCTCGAATAATCGTCGGTGCTCGTACTTGGTCGAAAGGGCGTCCCCACATTTTGGCGGGAGTAATCAACAACATTGCTCCCAACCAATGGCATTTTTAACATTCCTGATTCTTTCATTTTATCCCATGTGACAGAATCGTAACAATCCCAAGTCAAACCCTTGTTATGCTCCTTTTCTTTCCTGAACAGATTGTCATAACAGAACCAATGGTTACCCTGATACGCTGTCGAGTAACCCATGATTCGTGATTGATAAATGGGAAACTCAGGAAGCAACTCGGGCCTACGTTCCCCCAAAATCGATGTAAAAATACCCCACGCATTGCCCCAGTTGCCAATATTCTCATTTACCTTAAAGGCGGCCATTTTTGCGCGCCAAACACTCGGGTGCATTAGGTCCTTCTGACTCTTAACATGCTCCACCTCATAATGATCAACAAGCAAGGAGAAAATATTCACATATTCCCCCGCCCAGATCTTTTCCTTTATAGCTAAAGGCACATGTTGTCCCAATCTCTCTCTACGAGAGGGTGCTGACTCGTCCCTTGCAATCGGCAATGGCCGCTTACCTGAACCGGACGCTGTTTCTGCCGCTTGCGGCTTGTCTATTCCCGCCAACGGCGCAGTCACTTTAGCTGCATCTCTCTTCTCACGCAGCCCTCTTATCAACGCCTGTGCCTCGGCAGCCGTGGCGCCATCACTACTATCCCCCAACCATGCTGCTAGCTGTGCTGCCAGCTCGGGGGGCATGTCTTCATTGGATGTCGGTGTGACGACAACGGGGATTGGATTCCCCTCCATCGGTACTGGGGTCGGCGCCTCGAGCGGGGCAGAGGGAACCGGGACGTCCCCACCGGCTGGAACCCTTTTTGGCCTCTTAGGTCTCCCTCCAGCCGGCGCAGGGCCCGAACCCTCCTCCCCGTCTCGCTCCGCCAACCGTTTCTTTATGTCGGACATCTCTTTGAAAAGGGCCCGCACCATCTGGTCGGTCGTCATTCTCTTTACGCCTTTCTTGGGCATCTCTCCGACGAAGTATCTAGAAGACAAAGAAAAAAGATCAAAACGCTCAAAATTGGCTCTTTGTTCTGTCCCGAGCTCACGGGTAGCGAGGAGGTGCAGCTTCGGAGCACAAGAACAAGAGGACGTCTTCTGGTCTTGCGTCTCTTTTTATCCGTCTTCAGGGCGGGCGAGAACCCGCCCCTGCCTGCCCCTAGGGCGGGGCTGGCTACGTCGGTGTCTAGGCCAGCCCACTCTAGGGCGGGAAAAAGCGCGCCCTGGCTACGCCGCTTCGGGCATACCAGCCGAGACGCGCCTCCCGCCCGAAAATGGCTTCCCGGGGGGATCGAGGCACTCCGCCATACGTTCGGGGGGACCGAGTGGTCGCCCCTTTCCATTCACCTCTATCTTGTTCTTTGTCATTTTCTTTTCCCTATTTCAGTTAATGCATTCCTACAAAAATCTTCACAATACCAAGCATTTTATTTAATTTTTAAGATAACTTATTCTAAAGTTCATAAAACCAGATGTTTATTCTTAAATTGTATTCAACATTTGTTTGATGTAAATTATTCGGAAAGCATGGAGAAAATAGTTAGGTTCTGCTGAGTTTTGAACTCAGGATTTCCCTTTTACGAGACAGTCGCTTTAACCACTAAGCCACAGCACCAACGTTAATAATAAGAAATGCATAAATTATTCATTGTTGATGATGAAAATGTGTTTCCTGCTATAAATTCTTCTTTATATGTATTGTAATCTTAAACACGAAAACATACTCAATCACTACGCAAGTATTAATATGTTTTAATAAACAGGTACTCTTATAAAACCCAATTTCATTTCTTGAATTCTTTACAATTTTTTTTCATGAAGGTAATAATATTGCTCCAATCTAGGTAGAAATTTCATCTACGTCTTTCTCATAGATATGTATTTTTTTCATTTTGCAATAACAGTATTCATTCTATAATCTTGAAAATACTTGGGTTTTTATGAGGTTAAAGATGATCTGTTCAACAGTGAGATGAAGCAGACATTTTTATTTTTTATTTGTGTCGGAATAAGACCTAATGAAAATGATTTGCTATATATTACAATGAGAAAAGCAAGGCGCTGCTGAGATTTGAACTCAGGATCTCCTGTTTACTAGACAGGCGCTTTAACCAGCTAAGCCACAGCACCCACTTGATTCTTAAATTTTCTTTATGGTGTTCAAGAGAATATTGCTTTTTCACTTTCATATTCTTTTCTAAGTTCACACACTTCTCTACTCAAACACTTAAGATGAATGAAGACTCTTCACTTATTCAAAAACACCTCTCTAATTTGAAGTTTACCCTATTCATATCATTTTAAAATATACCTTGCTGAAGAATGGATTAGTTGAATTCCACAATAGAGTGATCATTCACCTCTATCTTGTTCTTTGTCATTTTCTTTTCCCTATTTCAGTCAATGCATTCCTACAAAAATCTTCACAATACCAAGCATTTTATTTCATTTTTAAGATAACTTATTCTAAAGTTCATAGAACCAGATGTTTATTCTTAAATTGTATTCAACATTTGTTTGATGAAAATTATTCGGAAAGCATGGAGAAAACAGTTAGGTGCTGTTGAGATTTGAACTCAGGATTTCCTGTTTACGAGACAGGCGCTTTAACCACTAAGCCACAGCACCAACGTTAATAGTAAGAAATGCATACATAATTTATTGTTGATGATGAAAATGTGTTTCCTGCTATAAATTCTTCTTTATATGTATTGTAATCTTAAACACGAAAACATACTCAATCACTACGCAAGTATTAATGTTTTAATAAACAGGTACTCTTATAAAACTCAATTTCATTTCTTGAAGCCATTAAAAAAAAAATCATGAAGGTATTAATATTGCTCAAATCTAGGTAGAAATTTCATCTACGTCTTTCTCATAGATATGTATTTTTTTCATTTGGCAATAACAGTATTCATTCTATAATCTTGAAAATACTTGTGTTTTTATAAGGTTTAAGATGATCTGTTCAACAGTAAGATGAATAAGACTTTTATATTTTAATTGTATCGGAATAAGACCTAATAAAAATGATTTGTTATATAACAATGAGAAAAGCAATTCACTGCTGAGAGTTGTACTCAGGATCTCCTTTTTACTAGACAGGCGCTTTAACCAGCTAAGCCACAGCACCCACTTGATTCTTAAATTTGAAACACTTTTCTTTATGGTGTTCAAGAGAATATTGCTTTTTCACTTTCATATTCTTTTCTAAGTTCACACACTTCTCTACTCAAACACTTAAGATGAATGAAGACTCCTCACTTATTCAAAAACACCTCTCTAATTTGAAGCTTACCCTATTCATATCATTTTAAAATATACCTTGCTGAAGAATGGATTAGTTGAATTCAACAATAGAGTGATCATTCACCTCTATCTTGTTCTTTGTCATTTTCTTTTCCCTATTTCAGTCAATGCATTCCTACAAAAATCCTCACAATACCAAGCATTTTATTTAATTTTTAAGATAACTTATTCTAAAGTTCATAGAACCAGATGTTTATACTTAAATTGTATTCAACACTTGTTTGATGAAAATTATTCGGAAAGCATGGAGAAAACAGTTAAATGCTGCTGAGAATTGAACTCAGGATTTCCTGTTTACGAGACAGGAGCTTTAACCACTAAGCCACAGCACCAACAGTAATAGCAAAAAATGCATAAATAATTTATTGTTGATGATGAAAATGTGTTTTCTGCTATAAATTCTTCTTTATATGTATTGTAATCTTAAACACGAAAAGATACTCAATCACTACGCAAGGATTCATATATTTTAATAAACAGGTACTCTTATAAAACCCAATTTCACTTCTTGAATTCTTTAAAAAAAAATTTCATGAAGGTAATAATATTGCTCCAATCTTGGTAGACATTTCATCTACGTCTTTCTCATAGATACGTACTTTTTTCATTTTGCAATAATAGTATTCATTCTATAATCTTGAAAATACCTGGGTTTTTATAAGGTTAAAGGTGATCTGTTCAACAGTAAGATGAATCAGACTTTTATATTTTAATTGTATCGGAATAAGACCTAATGAAAATGATTTGTTATATAACAATGAGAAAAGCAAGGCACTGCTGAGAGTTGAACTCAGGATCTCCTGTAGACAGGCGCTTTAACCAGCTAAGCCACAGCACCCACTTGATTCTTTAATTTGAAACACTTTTCTTTATGGTGTTCAAGAGAATATTGCTTTTTCACTTTTATATTCATTTCTAAGTTCACACACTTCTCTACTCAAACACTTAAGATGAATGAAGACTCTTCACTTATTCAAAAACACCTCTCTAATTTGAAGTTTACCCTATTCATATCATTTTAAAATATACCTTGCTGAAGAATGGATTAGTTGAATTCAACAATAGAGTGATCATTCACCTCTATCTTGTTCTTTGTCATTTTATTTTCCCTATTTCAGTCAATGCATTCCTACAAAAATCTTCACAATACCAAGCATTTTATTTAATGTTTAAGATAACTTATTCTAAAGTTCATAGAACCAGATGTTTATTCTTAAATTGTATTCAACATTTGTTGGATGTAAATTATTCGGATAGCATGGAGAAAACAGTTAGGTTCTGCTGAGATTTGAACTCAGGATTTCCTGTTTACGAGACAGGCGCTTTAACCACTAAGCCACAGCACCAACGTTGACAGTAAGAAATGCATAAATTATTCATTGTTGATGATGAAAATGTGTTTCCGGCTATAAATTCTTCTTTATATGTATTGTAATCTTAAACACGAAAAGATACTCAATCACTACGCAAGGATTCATATATTTTAATAAACAGGTACTCTTATAAAACCCAATTTCATTTCTTGAATTCTTTACAATTTTTTTTCATGAAGGTAATAATATTGCTCCAATCTTGGTAGACATTTCATCTACGTCTTTCTCATAGATACGTACTTTTTTCATTTTGCAATAATAGTATTCATTCTATAATCTTGAAAATACCTAGGTTTTTATAAGGTTAAAGGTGAACTGTTCAACAGTAAGATGAATCAGACTTTTATATTTTAATTGTATCGGAATAAGACCTAATGAAAATGATTTGTTATATAACAATGAGAAAATGCAAGGCACTGCTGAGAGATGAACTCAGGATCTCCTGTTTACTAGACAGGCGCTTTAACCAGCTAAGCCACAGCACCCACTTGATTCTTGAATTTGAAACACTTTTCTTTATGGTGTTCAAGAGAATATTGCTTTTTCACTTTCATATTCTTTTCTAAGTTCACACACTTCTCTACTCAAACACTTAAGATGAATGAAGACTCTTCACTTATTCAAAAACACCTCTCTAATTTGAAGTTTACCCTATTCATATCATTTTAAAATATACCTTGCTGAAGAATGGATTAGTTGAATTCAACAATAGAGTGATCATTCACCTCTATCTTGTTCTTTGTCATTTTCTTTTCCCTATTTCAGTCAATGCATTCCTACAAAAATCTTCACAATACCAAGCATTTTATTTAATGTTTAAGATAACTTATTCTAAAGTTCATAGAACCAGATGTTTATACTTAAATTGTATTCAACACTTGTTTGATGAAAATTATTCGGAAAGTATGGAGAAAACAGTTAAATGCTGCTGAGAATTGAACTCAGGATTTCCTGTTTACGAGACAGGAGCTTTAACCACTAAGCCACAGCACCAACGTTGACAGTAAGAAATGCATAAATTATTCATTGTTGATGATGAAAATGTGTTTCCTGCTATAAATTCTTCTTTATATGTATTGTAATCTTAAACAGGAAAACATACTCAATCACTACGCAAGTATTAATATGTTTTAATAAACAGGTACTCTTATAAAACCCAATTTCATTTCTTGAATTCTTTACAATTTTTTTTCATGAAGGTAATAATATTGCTCCAATCTAGGTAGACATTTCATCTACGTCTTTCTCATAGATATGTATTTTTTTCATTTTGCTATAACATTATTCATTCTATAATCTTGAAAATACCTGGGTTTTTATAAGGTTAAAGGTGAACTGTTCAACAGTAAGATGAATCAGACTTTTATATTTTAATTGTATCGGAATAAGACCTAATGAAAATGATTTGTTATATAACAATGAGAAAATGCAAGGCACTGCTGAGAGATGAACTCAGGATCTCCTGTTTACTAGACAGGCGCTTTAACCAGCTAAGCCACAGCACCCACTTGATTCTTGAATTTGAAACACTTTTCTTTATGGTGTTCAATAGAATATTGCTTTTTCACTTTCATATTCTTTTCTAAGTTCACACACTTCTCTACTCAAACACTTAAGATGAATGAAGACTCTTCACTTATTCAAAAACACCTCTCTAATTTGAAGTTTACCCTATTCATATCATTTTAAAATATACCTTGCTGAAGAATGGATTAGTTGAATTCAACAATAGAGTGATCATTCACCTCTATCTTGTTCTTTGTCATTTTCTTTTCCCTATTTCAGTCAATGCATTCCTACAAAAATCTTCACAATACCAAGCATTTTATTTAATGTTTAAGATAACTTATTCTAAAGTTCATAGAACCAGATGTTTATACTTAAATTGTATTCAACACTTGTTTGATGAAAATTATTCGGAAAGTATGGAGAAAACAGTTAAATGCTGCTGAGAATTGAACTCAGGATTTCCTGTTTACGAGACAGGAGCTTTAACCACTAAGCCACAGCACCAACGTTGACAGTAAGAAATGCATAAATTATTCATTGTTGATGATGAAAATGTGTTTCCTGCTATAAATTCTTCTTTATATGTATTGTAATCTTAAACAGGAAAACATACTCAATCACTACGCAAGTATTAATATGTTTTAATAAACAGGTACTCTTATAAAACCCAATTTCATTTCTTGAATTCTTTACAATTTTTTTTCATGAAGGTAATAATATTGCTCCAATCTAGGTAGACATTTCATCTACGTCTTTCTCATAGATATGTATTTTTTTCATTTTGCAATAACATTATTCATTCTATAATCTTGAAAATACTTGGGTTTTTATAAGGTTAAAGATGATCTGTTCATCAGTAAGATGAATCAGACTTTTATATTTTAATTGTATCGGAATAAGACCTAATGAAAATGATTTGTTATATATTATAATGAGAAAAGCAAGGTGCTGCTGAGATTTGAACTCAGGATCTCCTGTTTACTAGACAGGCGCTTTAACCAGCTAAGCCACAGCACCCACTTGATTCTTAAACTTGAAACACTTTTCTTTATGGTGTTCAAGAGAATATTGCTTTTTCACTTTCATATTCTTTTCTAAGTTCACATACTTCTCTACTCAAACACTTAAGATGAATGAAGACTCTTCACTTATTCAAAAACACCTCTCTAATTTGAAGTTTACCCTATTCATATCATTTTAAAATATTCCTTGCTGAAGAATGGATTTGTTGAATTCCACAATAGAGTGATCATTCACCTCTATCTTGTTCTTTGTCATTTTCTTTTCCCTACTTTAGTCAATGCATTCCTACAAAAATCTTCACAATACCAAGCATTTTATTTCATTTTTAAGATAACTTATTCTAAAGTTCATAGAACCATATGTTTATTCTTAAATTGTATTCAACATTTGTTTGATGAAAATTATTCGGAAAGCATAGAGAAAACATTTAGGTGCTGCTGAGATTTGAACTCAGGATTTCCTGTTTACGAGACAGGCGCTTTAACCACTAAGCCACAGCACCAACGTTAATAGTAAGAAATGCATACATAATTTATTGTTGATGATGAAAATGTGTTTCCTGCTATAAATTCTTCTTTATATGTATTGTAATCTTAAACACGAAAACATACTCAATCACTACGCAAGTATTAATATGTTTTAATAAACAGGTACTCTTATAAAACCCAATTTCATTTCTTGAATTCTTTACAATTTTTTTCATGAAGGTAATAATATTGCTCCAATCTAGGTAGACATTTCATCTACGTCTTTCTCATAGATATGTATTTTTTTCATTTTGCAATAACAGTATTCATTCTATAATCTTGAAAATACTTGGGTTTTTATAAGGTTAAAGATGATCTGTTCAACAGTAAGATGAATCAGACTTTTATATTTCAATTGTATCGGAATAAGACCTAATGAAAATGATTTGTTATATAACAATGAGAAAAGCAAGGCGCTGCTGAGATTTGAACTCAGGATCTCCTGTTTACTAGACAGGCGCTTTAACCAGCTAAGCCACAGCACCCACTTGATTCTTAAATTTGAAACACTTTTCTTTATGGTGTTCAAGAGAATATTGCTTTTTCACTTTCATATTCTTTTCTAAGTTCACACACTTCTCTACTCAAACACTTAAGATGAATGAAGACTCTTCACTTATTCAAAAACACCTCTCTAATTTGAAGTTTACCCTATTCATATAATTTTAAAATATACCTTGCTGAAGAATGGATTAGTTGAATTCAACAATAGAGTAAACATTCACCTCTATCTTGTTCTTTGTCATTTTCTTATCCCTATTTCAGTCAATGCATTCCTACAAAAATCCTCACAATACCAAGCATTTTATTTAATTTTTAAGATAACTTATTCTAAAGTTCATAGAACCAGATGTTTATACTTAAATTGTATTCAACACTTGTTTGATGAAAATTATTCGGAAAGCATGGAGAAAACAGTTAAATGCTACTGAGATTTGAACTCAGGATTTCCTGTTTACGAGATAGGAGCTTTAACCACTAAGCCACAGCACCAACGGTAATAGTAAAAAATGCATAAATAATTTATTGTTGATGATGAAAATGTGTTTTCTGCTATAAATTCTTCTTTATATGTATTGTAATCTTAAACACGAAAAGATACTCAATCACTATGCAAGGATTCATATATTTTAATAAACAGGTACTCTTATAAAACCCAATTTCATTTCTTGAATTCTTTACAATTTTTTTTCATGAAGGTAATATTATTGCTCCAATATTGGTAGACATTTCATCTACGTCTTTCTCATAGATACGTACTTTTTTCATTTTGCAATAATAGTATTCATTCTATAATCTTGAAAATACCTGGGTTTTTATAAGGTTAAAGGTGAACTGTTCAACAGTAAGATGAATCAGACTTTTATATTTTAATTGTATCGGAATAAGACCTAATGAAAATGATTTGTTATATAACAATGAGAAAAGCAAGGCACTGCTGAGAGTTGAACTCAGGATCTCCTGTTTACTAGACAGGCGCTTTAACCAGCTAAGCCACAGCACCCACTTGATTCTTAAATTTGAAACACTTTTCTTTATGGTGTTCAAGAGAATATTGCTTTTTCACTTTCATATTCTTTTCTAAGTTCACACACTTCTCTACTCAAACACTTGAGATGAATGAAGACTCTTCACTTATTCAAAAACACCTCTCTAATTTGAAGTTTACCCTATTCATATCATTTTAAAATATACCTTGCTGAAGAATGGATTAGTTAAATGCAACAATAGAGTGATCATTCACCTCTATCTTGTTCTTTGTCATTTTCTTTTCCCTATTTCAGTCAATGCATTCCTACAAAAATCTTCACAATACCAATCATTTTATTTAATTTTTAAGATAACTTATTCTAAAGTTCATAGAACCAGATGTTTATTCTTAAATTGTATTCAACATTTGTTTGATGAAAATTATTCGGAAAGCATGGAGAAAACATTTAGGTGCTGCTGAGATTTGAACTCAGGATTTCCTGTTTACGAGACAGGTGCTTTAACCACTAAGCCACAGCACCAACGTTAATAGTAAGAAATGCATACATAATTTATTGTTGATGATGAAAATGTGTTTCCTGCTATAAATTCTTCTTTATATGTATTGTAATCTTAAACATGAAAACAAACTCAATCACTACGCAAGTATTAATATGTTTTGATAAACAGGTACTCTTATAAAACTCAATTTCATTTCTTGAATTCTTTAAAAAAAATCATGAAGGTATTAATATTGCTCAAATCTAGGTAGAAATTTCATCTACGTCTTTCTCATAGATATGTATTTTTTTCATTTTGCAATAACAGTATTCATTCTATAATCTTGAAAATACTTGTGTTTTTATAAGGTTTAAGATGATCTGTTCAACAGTAAGATGAATCAGACTTTTATATTTTAAGTGTATCGGAATAAGACCTAATGAAAATGATTTGTTATATAACAATGAGAAAAGCAAGGCACTGCTGAGAGTTGAACTCAGGATCTCCTGTTTACTAGACAGGTGCTTTAACCAGCTAAGCCACAGCACCCACTTGATTCTTAAATTTGAAAGACTTTTCTTTATGGTGTTCAAGAGAATATTGCTTTTTCACTTTCATATTCTTTTCTAAGTTCACACACTTCTCTACTCAAACACTTAAGATGAATGAAGACTCTTCACTTATTCAAAAACACCTCTCTAATTTGAAGTTTACCCTATTCATATCATTTTAAAATATACCTTGCTGAAGAATGGATTAGTTGAATTTAACAATAGAGTGATCATTCACCTATATATTGTTCTTTGTCATTTTCTTTTCCCTATTTCAGTCAATGCATTCCTACAAAAATCTTCACAATACCAAGCATTTTATTTAATTTTTAAGATAACTTATTCTAAAGTTCATAGAACCAGATGTTTATACTTAAATTGTATTCAACACTTGTTTGATGAAAATTATTCGGAAAGCATGGAGAAAACAGTTAAATGCTGCTGAGAATTGAACTCAGGATTTCCTGTTTACGAGACAGGAGCTTTAACCACTAAGCCACAGCACCAACGTTGACAGTAAGAAATGCATAAATTATTCATTGTTGATGATGAAAATGTGTTTCCTGCTATAAATTCTTCTTTATATGTATTGTAATCTTAAACAGGAAAACATACTCAATCACTACGCAAGTATTAATATGTTTTAATAAACAGGTACTCTTATAAAACCCAATTTCATTTCTTGAATTCTTTACAATTTTTTTTCATGAAGGTAATAATATTGCTCCAATCTAGGTAGACATTTCATCTACGTCTTTCTCATAGATATGTATTTTTTCATTTTGCAATAACATTATTCATTCTATAATCTTGAAAATACTTGGGTTTTTATAAGGTTAAAGATGATCTGTTCATCAGTAAGATGAATCAGACTTTTATATTTTAATTGTATTGGAATAAGACCTAATGAAAATGATTTGTTATATATTACAATGAGAAAAGCAAGGCGCTGCTGAGATTTGAACTCAGGATCTTCTGTTTACTAGACAGGCGCTTTAACCAGCTAAGCCACAGCACCCACTTGATTCTTTATTTTGAAACACTTTTCTTTATGGTGTTCAAGAGAATATTGCTTTTTCACTTTTATATTCTTTTCTAAGTTCACACACTTCTCTACTCAAACACTTAAGATGAATGAAGACTCTTCACTTATTCAAAAACACCTCTCTAATTTGAAGTTTACCCTATTCATATCATTTTAAAATATACCTTGCTGAAGAATGGATTAGTTGAATTCAACAATAGAGTGATCATTCACCTCTATCTTGTTCTTTGTCATTTTCTTTTCCCTATTTCAGTCAATGCATTCCTACAAAAATCTTCACAATACCAAGCATTTTATTTAATGTTTAAGATAACTTATTCTAAAGTTCATAGAACCAGATGTTTATTCTTAAATTGTATTCAACATTTGTTTGATGTAAATTATTCGGAAAGCATGGAGAAAACAGTTAGGTTCTGCTGAGATTTGAACTCAGGATTTCCTGTTTACGAGACAGGCGCTTTAACCACTAAGCCACAGCACCAACGTTGACAGTAAGAAATGCATAAATTATTCATTGTTGATGATGAAAATGTGTTTCCTGCTATAAATTCTTCTTTATATGTATTGTAATCTTAAACATGAAAAGATACTCAATCACTACGCAAGGATTCATATATTTTAATAAACAGGTACTCTTATAAAACCCAATTTCATTTCTTGAATTCTTTACAATTTTTTTTCATGAAGGTAATAATATTGATCCAATCTTGGTAGACATTTCATCTACGTCTTTCTCATAGATACGTACTTTTTTCATTTTGCAATAATAGTATTCATTCTATAATCTTGAAAATACCTGGGTTTTTATAAGGTTAAAGGTGGACTGTTCAACAGTAAGATGAATCAGACTTTTATATTTTAATTGTATCGGAATAAGACCTAATGAAAATGATTTGTTATATAACAATGAGAAAAGCAAGGCACAGCTCAGAGTTGAACTTGGGATCTCCTGTTTACTAGACAGGCGTTTTAACCAGCTAAGCCACAGCACCCACTTGATTCTTTATTTTGAAACACTTTTCTTTATGGTGTTCAAGAGTATATTGCTTTTTCACTTTCATATTCTTTTCTAAGTTCACACACTTCTCTACTCAAACACTTAAGATGAATGAAGACTCTTCACTTATTCAAAAACACCTCTCTAATTTGAAGTTTACCCTATTCATATCATTTTAAAATATACCTTGCTGAAGAATGGATTAGTTGAATTCAACAATAGAGTGATCATTCACCTCTATCTTGTTCTTTGTCATTTTCTTTTCCCTATTTCAGTCAATGCATTGCTACAAAAATCTTCACAATACCAAGCATTTTATTTAATGTTTAAGATAACTTATTTTAAAGTTCATAGAACCAGATGTTTATTCTTAAATTGTATTCAACATTTGTTTGATGTAAATTATTCGGAAAGCATGGAGAAAACAGTTAGGTTCTGCTGAGATTTGAACTCAGGATTTCCTGATTACGAGACAGGCGCTTTAACCACTAAGCCACAGCACCAACGTTGACAGTAAGAAATGCATAAATTATTCATTGTTGATGATGAAAATGTGTTTCCTGCTATAAATTCTTCTTTATATGTATTGTAATCTTAAACACGAAAAGATACTCAATCACTACGCAAGGATTCATATATTTTAATAAACAGGTACTCTTATAAAACCCAATTTCATTTCTTGAATTCTTTACAATTTTTTTTCATGAAGGTAATAATATTGCTCCAATCTTGGTAGACATTTCATCTACGTCTTTCTCATAGATACGTACTTTTTTCATTTTGCAATAATAGTATTCATTCTATAATCTTGAAAATACCTGGGTTTTTATAAGGTTAAAGGTGAACTGTTCAACAGTAAGATGAATCAGACTTTTATATTTTAATTGTATCGGAATAAGACCTAATGAAAATGATTTGTTATATAACAATGAGAAAATGCAAGGCACTGCTGAGAGATGAACTCAGGATCTCCTGTTTACTAGACAGGCGCTTTAACCAGCTAAGCCACAGCACCCACTTGATTCTTAAATTTGAAACACTTTTCTTTATGGTGTTCAAGAGAATATTGCTTTTTCACTTTCATATTCTTTTCTAAGTTCACACACTTCTCTACTCAAACACTTAAGATGAATGAAGACTCTTCACTTATTCAAAAACACCTCTCTAATTTGAAGTTTACCCTATTCATATCATTTTAAAATATACCTTGCTGAAGAATGGATTAGTTGAATTCAACAATAGAGTGATCATTCACCTCTATCTTGTTCTTTGTCATTTTCTTTTCCCTATTTCAGTCAATGCATTCCTACAAAAATCTTCACAATACCAAGCATTTTATTTAATTTTTAAGATAACTTATTCTAAAGTTCATAGAACCAGATGTTTATTCTTAAATTGTATTCAACATTTGTTTGATGAAAATTATTCGGAAAGCATGGAGAAAACATTTAGGTGCTGCTGAGATTTGAACTCAGGATTTCCTGTTTACGAGACAGGTGCTTTAACCACTACGCCACAGCACCAACGTTAATAGTAAGAAATGCATACATAATTTATTGTTGATGATGAAAATGTGTTTCCTGCTATAAATTCTTCTTTATATGTATTGGAATCTTAAACACGAAAACATACTCAATCACTACGCAAGTATTAATATGTTTTGATAAACAGGTACTCTTATAAAACTCAATTTCATTTCTTGAATTCTTTAAAAAAAATCATGAAGGTATTAATATTGCTCAAATCCAGGTAGAAATTTCATCTACGTCTTTCTCATAGATATGTATTTTTTTCATTTTGCAATAACAGTATTCATTCTATAATCTTGAAAATACTTGTGTTTTTATAAGGTTTAAGATGATCTGTTCAACAGTAAGATGAATCAGACTTTTATATTTTAATTGTATCGGAATAAGACCTAATGAAAATGATTTGTTATATAACAATGAGAAAAGCAAGGCACTGCTGAGAGTTGAACTCAGGATCTCCTTTTTACTAGACAGGCGCTTTAACCAGCTAAGCCACAGCACCCACTTGATTCTTAAATTTGAAACACTTTTCTTTATGGTGTTCAAGAGAATATTGCTTTTTCACTTTCATATTCTTTTCTAAGTTCACACACTTCTCTACTCAAACACTTGAGATGAATGAAGACTCTTCACTTATTCAAAAACACCTCTCTAATTTGAAGTTTACCCTATTCATATCATTTTAAAATATACCTTGCTGAAGAATGGATTAGTTAAATGCAACAATAGAGTGATCATTCACCTCTATCTTGTTCTTTGTCATTTTCTTTTCCCTATTTCAGTCAATGCATTCCTACAAAAATCTTCACAATACCAAGCATTTTATTTAATTTTTAAGATAACTTATTCTAAAGTTCATAGAACCAGATGTTTATTCTTAAATTGTATTCAACATTTGTTTGATGAAAATTATTCGGAAAGCATGGAGAAAACATTTAGGTGCTGCTGGGATTTGAACTCAGGATTTCCTGTTTACGAGACAGGCGCTTTAACCACTAAGCCACAGCACCAACGTTAATAGTAAGAAATGCATACATAATTTATTGTTGATGATGAAAATGTGTTTCCTGCTATAAATTCTTCTTTATATGTATTGTAATCTTAAACATGAAAACATACTCAATCACTACGCAAGTATTAATATGTTTTGATAAACAGGTACTCTTATAAAACTCAATTTCATTTCTTGAATTCTATAAAAATGAATGAAGACTCTTCACTTATTCAAAAACACCTCTCTAATTTGAAGTTTACCCTATTCATATCATTTTAAAATATACCTTGCTGAAGAATGGATTAGTTGAATTCAACAATAGAGTGATCATTCACCTCTATATTGTTCTTTGTCATTTTCTTTTCCCTATTTCAGTCAATGCATTCCTACAAAAATCTTCACAATACCAAGCATTTTATTTAATTTTTAAGATAACATATTCTAAAGTTCATAGAACCAGATGTTTATACTTAAATTGTATTCAACACTTGTTTGATGAAAATTATTCGGAAAGCATGGAGAAAACAGTTAAATGCTGCTGAGAATTGAACTCAGGATTTCCTGTTTACGAGACAGGAGCTTTAACCACTAAGCCACAGCACCAACGTTGACAGTAAGAAATGCATAAATTATTCATTGTTGATGATGAAAATGTGTTTCCTGCTATAAATTCTTCTTTATATGTATTGGAATCTTAAACACGAAAACATACTCAATCACTACGCAAGTATTAATATGTTTTGATAAACAGGTACTCTTATAAAACTCAATTTCATTTCTTGAATTCTTTAAAAAAAAATCATGAAGGTATTAATATTGCTCAAATCTAGGTCGAAATTTCATCTACGTCTTTCTCATAGATATGTATTTTTTTCATTTTGCAATAACAGTATTCATTCTATAATCTTGAAAATACTTGGGTTTTTATAAGGTTAAAGATGATCTGTTCAACAGTAAGATGAATCAGACTTTTATATTTTAATTGTATCGGAATAAGACCTAATGAAAATGATTTGTTATATAACAATGAGAAAAGCAAGGCACTGCTGAGAGTTGAACTCAGGATCTCCTGTAGACAGGCGCTTTAACCAGCTAAGCCACAGCACCCACTTGATTCTTTATTTTGAAACACTTTTCTTTATGGTGTTCAAGAGAATATTGCTTTTTCACTTTTATATTCATTTCTAAGTTCACACACTTCTCTACTCAAACACTTAAGATGAATGAAGACTCTTCACTTATTCAAAAACACCTCTCTAATTTGAAGTTTACCCTATTCATATCATTTTAAAATATACCTTGCTGAAGAATGGATTAGTTGAATTCAACAATAGAGTGATCATTCACCTCTATCTTGTTCTTTGTCATTTTATTTTCCCTATTTCAGTCAATGCATTCCTACAAAAATCTTCACAATACCAAGCATTTTATTTAATGTTTAAGATAACTTATTCTAAAGTTCATAGAACCAGATGTTTATTCTTAAATTGTATTCAACATTTGTTGGATGTAAATTATTCGGATAGCATGGAGAAAACAGTTAGGTTCTGCTGAGATTTGAACTCAGGATTTCCTGTTTACGAGACAGGCGCTTTAACCACTAAGCCACAGCACCAACGTTGACAGTAAGAAATGCATAAATTATTCATTGTTGATGATGAAAATGTGTTTCCGGCTATAAATTCTTCTTTATATGTATTGTAATCTTAAACACGAAAAGATACTCAATCACTACGCAAGGATTCATATATTTTAATAAACAGGTACTCTTATAAAACCCAATTTCATTTCTTGAATTCTTTACAATTTTTTTTCATGAAGGTAATAATATTGCTCCAATCTTGGTAGACATTTCATCTACGTCTTTCTCATAGATACGTACTTTTTTCATTTTGCAATAATAGTATTCATTCTATAATCTTGAAAATACCTGGGTTTTTATAAGGTTAAAGGTGAACTGTTCAACAGTAAGATGAATCAGACTTTTATATTTTAATTGTATCGGAATAAGACCTAATGAAAATGATTTGTTATATAACAATGAGAAAATGCAAGGCACTGCTGAGAGATGAACTCAGGATCTCCTGTTTACTAGACAGGCGCTTTAACCAGCTAAGCCACAGCACCCACTTGATTCTTGAATTTGAAACACTTTTCTTTATGGTGTTCAAGAGAATATTGCTTTTTCACTTTCATATTCTTTTCTAAGTTCACACACTTCTCTACTCAAACACTTAAGATGAATGAAGACTCTTCACTTATTCAAAAACACCTCTCTAATTTGAAGTTTACCCTATTCATATCATTTTAAAATATACCTTGCTGAAGAATGGATTAGTTGAATTCAACAATAGAGTGATCATTCACCTCTATCTTGTTCTTTGTCATTTTCTTTTCCCTATTTCAGTCAATGCATTCCTACAAAAATCTTCACAATACCAAGCATTTTATTTAATGTTTAAGATAACTTATTCTAAAGTTCATAGAACCAGATGTTTATTCTTAAATTGTATTCAACATTTGTTTGATGTAAACTATTGGGAAAGCATGGAGAAAACAGTTAGGTTCTGCTGAGATTTGAACTCAGGATTTCCTGTTTACGAGACAGGCGCTTTAACCACTAAGCCACAGCACCAACGTTGACAGTAAGAAATGCATAAATTATTCATTGTTGATGATGAAAATGTGTTTCCTGCTATAAATTCTTCTTTATATGTATTGTAATCTTAAACAGGAAAACATACTCAATCACTACCCAAGTATTAATATGTTTTAATAAACAGGTACTCTTATAAAACCCAATTTCATTTCTTGAATTCTTTACAATTTTTTTTCATGAAGGTAATAATATTGCTCCAATCTAGGTAGACATTCCATCTACGTCTTTCTCATAGATATGTATTTTTTTCATTTTGCAATAACATTATTCATTCTATAATCTTGAAAATACTTGGGTTTTTATAAGGTTAAAGATGATCTGTTCATCAGTAAGATGAATCAGAATTTTATATTTTAATTGTATCGGAATAAGACCTAATGAAAATGATTTGTTATATATTACAATGAGAAAAGCAAGGCGCTGCTGAGATTTGAACTTAGGATCTCCTGTTTACTAGACAGGCGCTTTAATCAGCTAAGCCACAGCACCCACTTGATTCTTAAATTTGAAACACTTTTCTTTATGGTGTTCAAGAGAATATTGCTTTTTCACTTTCATATTCTTTTCTAAGTTCACACACTTCTCTACTCAAACACTTAAGATGAATGAAGACTCTTCACTTATTCAAAAACACCTCTCTAATTTGAAGTTTACCCTATTCATATCATTTTAAAATATTCCTTGCTGAAGAATGGATTTGTTGAATTCCACAATAGAGTGATCATTCACCTCTATCTTGTTCTTTGTCATTTTCTTTTCCCTATTTCAGTCAATGCATTCCTACAAAAATCTTCACAATACCAAGCATTTTATTTCATTTTTAAGATAACTTATTCTAAAGTTCATAGAACCAGATGTTTATTCTTAAATTGTATTCAACATTTGTTTGATGAAAATTATTCGGAAAGCATGGAGAAAAGAGTTAGGTGCTGTTGAGATTTGAACTCAGGATTTCCTGATTACGAGACAGGCGCTTTAACCACTAAGCCACAGCACCAACGTTAATAGTAAGAAATGCATACATAATTTATTGTTGATGATGAAAATGTGTTTCCT
Source organism: Lissotriton vulgaris (assembly GCF_964263255.1). Taxonomy (NCBI): domain Eukaryota; kingdom Metazoa; phylum Chordata; class Amphibia; order Caudata; family Salamandridae; genus Lissotriton; species Lissotriton vulgaris. Next base: position 443,697,489 of record NC_141700.1, read on the forward strand.
GCTATAAATTCTTCTTTATATGTATTGTAATCTTAAACACGAAAACATGCTCAATCACTACGCAAGTATTAATATGTTTTAATAAACAGGTACTCTTATAAAACTCAATTTCATTTCTTGAATTCTTTAAAAAAAAAATCATGAAGGTATTAATATTGCTCAAATCTAGGTAGAAATGTCATCTACGTCTTTCTCATAGATATGTATTTTTTTTATTTGGCAATAACAGTATTCATTCTATAATCTTGAAAATACTTGTGTTTTTATAAGGTTTAAGATGATCTGTTCAACAGTAAGATGAATCAGACTTTTATATTTTAATTGTATCGGAATAAGACCTAATGAAAATAATTTGTTATATAACAATGAGAAAAGCAAGGCACAGCTCAGAGTTGAACTCAGGATCTCCTGTTTACTAGACAGGCGTTTTAACCAGCTAAGCCACAGCACCCACTTGATTCTTAATTTTGAAAACTTTTTCTTTATGGTGTTCAAGAGAATAATGCTTTTTCACTTTCATATTCTTTTCTAAGTTCACACACTTCTCTACTCATAAACTTAAGATGAATGAAGACTCTTCACTTATTCAAAAACACCTCTCTAATTTGAAGTTTACCCTATTCATATCATTTTAAAATATACCTTGCTGAAGAATGGATTAGTTGAATTCAACAATAGAGTGATCATTCACCTCTATCTTGTTCTTTGTCATTTTCTTTTCCCTATTTCAATCAATGCATTCCTACAAAAATCCTCACAATACCAAGTATTTTATTTAATTTTTAAGATAACTTATTCTAAAGTTCATAGAACCAGATGTTTATACTTAAATTGTATTCATCACTTGTTTGATGAAAATTATTCGGAAAGCATGAAGAAAACAGTTAAATGCTGCTGAGATTTGAACTCAGGATTTCCTGTTTACGAGATAGGAGCTTTAACCACTAAGCCACAGCACCAACGGTAATAGTAAAAAATGCATAAATAATTTATTGTTGATGATGAAAATGTGTTTTCTGCTATAAATTCTTCTTTATATGTATTGTAATCTTAAACACGAAAAGATACTCAATCACTACGCAAGGATTCATATATTTTAATAAACAGGTACTCTTATAAAACCCAATTTCATTTCTTGAATTCTTTACAATTTTTTTTCATGAAGGTAATAATATTGCTCCAATCTTGGTAGACATTTCATCTACGTCTTTCTCATAGATATGTACTTTTTTTCATTTTGCAATAACAGTATTCATTCTATAATCTTGAAAATACCTGGGTTTTTATAAGGTTAAAGGTGATCTGTTCAACAGTAAGATGAATCAGACTTTTATATTTTAATTGTATCGGAATAAGACCTAATGAAAATGATTTGTTATATAACAATGAGAAAAGCAAGGCACTGCTGAGAGTTGAGCTCAGGATCTCCTGTTTACTAGACAGGCACTTTAACCAGCTAAGCCACAGCACCCACTTGATTCTTAAATTTGAAACACTTTTCTTTATGGTGTTCAAGAGAATATTGCTTTTTCACTTTCATATTCTTTTCTAAGTTCACACACTTCTCTACTCAAACACTTAAGATGAATGAAGACTCTTCACTTATTCAAAAACACCTCTCTAATTTGAAGCTTACCCTATTCATATCATTTTAAAATATACCTTGCTGAAGAATGGATTAGTTGAATTCAACAATAGAGTGATCATTCACCTCTATCTTGTTCTTTGTCATTTTCTTTTCCCTATTTCAGTCAATGCATTCCTACAAAAATCTTCACAATACCAAGCATTTTATTTAATTTTTAAGATAACTTATTCTAAAGTTCATAGAACCAGATGTTTATTCTTAAATTGTATTCAACATTTGTTTGATGAAAATTATTCGGAAAGCATGGAGAAAACATTTAGGTGCTGCTGAGATTTGAACTCAGGATTTCCTGTTTATGAGACAGGCGCTTTAACCACTAAGCCACAGCACCAACATTAATAGTAAGAAATGCATACATAATTTATTGTTGATGATGAAAATGTGTTTCCTGCTATAAATTCTTCTTTATATGTATTGTAATCTTAAACACGAAAACATACTCAATCACTACGAAAGTATTAATATGTTTTAATAAACAGGTACTCTTATAAAACTCAATTTCATTTCTTGAATCCTTTAAAAAAAAAATCATGAAGGTATTAATATTGCTCAAATCTAGGTAGAAATGTCATCTACGTCTTTCTCATAGATATGTCTTTTTTTCATTTGGCAATAACAGTATTCATTCTATAATCTTGAAAATACTTGTGTTTTTATAAGGTTTAAGACGATCTGTTCAACAGTAAGATGAATCAGACTTTTATATTTTAATGGTATCGGAATAAGACCTAATAAAAATGATTTGTTATATAACAATGAGAAAAGCAAGGGACTGCTGAGAGTTGAACTCAGGATCTCCTGTTTACTAGACAGGCGCTTTAACCAGCTAAGCCACAGCACCCACTTGATTCTTAAATTTGAAACACTTTTCTTTATGGTGTTCAAGAGAATATTGCTTTTTCACTTTCATATTCTTTTCTAAGTTCACACACTTCTCTACTCAAACACTTAAGATGAATGAAGACTCTTCACTTATTCAAAAACACCTCTTTAATTTGAAGTTTACCCTATTCATATCATTTTAAAATATACCTTGCTGAAGAATGGATTAGTTGAATTCAACAATAGAGTGATCATTCACCTCTATCTTGTTCTTTGTCATTTTCTTTTCCCTATTTCAGTCAATGCATTCCTACAAAAATCTTCACAAAACCAAGCATTTTATTTAATTTTTAAGATAACTTATTCTAAAGTTCATAGAACCAGATGTTTATACTTAAATTGTATTCAACACTCGTTTGATGAAAATTATTCGGAAAGCATGGAGAAAACAGTTAAATGCTGCTGAGAATTGAACTCAGGATTTCCTGTTTACGGGACAGGAGCTTTAACCACTAAGCCACAGCACCAACAGTAATAGTAAAAAATGCATAAAGAATTTATTGTTAATGATGAAAATGTGTTTTCTGCTATAAATTCTTCTTTATATGTATTGTAATCTTAAACACGAAAAGATACTCATTCACTACGCAAGGATTAATATGTTTTAATAAGCAGGTACTCCTATAAAACCCAATTTCATTTCTTGAATTCTTTATAATTTTTTTTCATGAAGGTAATAATATTGCTCCAATCTAGGTAGACATTTCATCTACGTCTTTCTCATAGATATGTATTTTTTTCATTTTGCAATAACAGTATTCATTCTATAATCTTGAAAATACTTGGGTTTTTATAAGGTTAAAGATAATCTGTTCAACAGTTTGATGAATCAGACTTTTATATTTTAATTGTATCGGAATAAGACCTAATGAAAATGATTTGTTATATAACAATGAGAAAAGCAAGGCACAGCTCAGAGTTGAACTCAGGATCTCCTGTTTACTAGGCAGGCGTTTTAACCAGCTAAGCCACAGCACCCACTTGATTCTTAATTTTGAAAACTTTTTCTTTATGGTGTTCAAGAGAATAATGCTTTTTCACTTTCATATTCTTTTCTAAGTTCACACACTTCTCTACTCATAAACTTAAGATGAATGAAGACTCTTCACTTATTCAAAAACACCTCTCTAATTTGAAGTTTACCCTATTCATATCATTTTAAAATATACCTTGCTGAAGAATGGATTAGTTGAATTCAACAATAGAGTGATCATTCACCTCTATCTTGTTCTTTGTCATTTTCTTTTCCCTATTTCAGTCAATGCATTCCTACAAAAATCTTCACAAAACCAAGCATTTTATTTAATTTTTAAGATAACTTATTCTAAAGTTCATAGAACCAGATGTTTATACTTAAATTGTATTCAACACTCGTTTGATGAAAATTATTCGGAAAGCATGGAGAAAACAGTTAAATGCTGCTGAGAATTGAACTCAGGATTTCCTGTTTACGGGACAGGAGCTTTAACCACTAAGCCACAGCACCAACAGTAATAGTAAAAAATGCATAAAGAATTTATTGTTAATGATGAAAATGTGTTTTCTGCTATAAATTCTTCTTTATATGTATTGTAATCTTAAACACGAAAAGATACTCATTCACTACGCAAGGATTAATATGTTTTAATAAGCAGGTACTCCTATAAAACCCAATTTCATTTCTTGAATTCTTTATAATTTTTTTTCATGAAGGTAATAATATTGCTCCAATCTAGGTAGACATTTCATCTACGTCTTTCTCATAGATATGTATTTTTTTCATTTTGCAATAACAGTATTCATTCTATAATCTTGAAAATACTTGGGTTTTTATAAGGTTAAAGATAATCTGTTCAACAGTTTGATGAATCAGACTTTTATATTTTAATTGTATCGGAATAAGACCTAATGAAAATGATTTGTTATATAACAATGAGAAAAGCAAGGCACAGCTCAGAGTTGAACTCAGGATCTCCTGTTTACTAGGCAGGCGTTTTAACCAGCTAAGCCACAGCACCCACTTGATTCTTAATTTTGAAAACTTTTTCTTTATGGTGTTCAAGAGAATAATGCTTTTTCACTTTCATATTCTTTTCTAAGTTCACACACTTCTCTACTCATGAACTTAAGATGAATGAAGACTCTTCACTTATTCAAAAACACCTCTCTAATTTGAAGTTTACCCTATTCATATCATTTTAAAATATACCTTGCTGAAGAATGGATTAGTTGAATTCAACAATAGAGTGATCATTCACCTCTATCTTGTTCTTTGTCATTTTCTTTTCCCTATTTCAATCAATGCATTCCTACAAAAATCCTCACAATACCAAGTATTTTATTTAATTTTTAAGATAACTTATTCTAAAGTTCATAGAACCAGATGTTTATACTTAAATTGTATTCATCACTTGTTTGATGAAAATTATTCGGAAAGCATGAAGAAAACAGTTAAATGCTGCTGAGATTTGAACTCAGGATTTCCTGTTTACGAGATAGGAGCTTTAACCACTAAGCCACAGCACCAACGGTAATAGTAAAAAATGCATAAATAATTTATTGTTGATGATGAAAATGTGTTTTCTGCTATAAATTCTTCTTTATATGTATTGTAATCTTAAACACGAAAAGATACTCAATCACTTCGCAAGGATTCATATATTATAATAAACAGGTACTCTTATAAAACCCAATTTCATTTCTTGAATTCTTTAAAAAAAAATTTCATGAAGGTAATAATATTGCTCCAATCTTGGTAGACATTTCATCTACGTCTTTCTCATAGATATGTACTTTTTTTCATTTTGCAATAACAGTATTCATTCTATAATCTTGAAAATACCTGGGTTTTTATAAGGTTAAAGGTGATCTGTTCAACAGTAAGATGAATCAGACTTTTATATTTTAATTGTATCGGAATAAGACCTAATGAAAATGATTTGTTATATAACAATGAGAAAAGCAAGGCACTGCTGAGAGTTGAGCTCAGGATCTCCTGTTTACTAGACAGGCACTTTAACCAGCTAAGCCACAGCACCCACTTGATTCTTAAATTTGAAACACTTTTCTTTATGGTGTTCAAGAGAATATTGCTTTTTCACTTTCATATTCTTTTCTAAGTTCACACACTTCTCTACTCAAACACTTAAGATGAATGAAGACTCTTCACTTATTCAAAAACACCTCTCTAATTTGAAGCTTACCCTATTCATATCATTTTAAAATATACCTTGCTGAAGAATGGATTAGTTGAATTCAACAATAGAGTGATCATTCACCTCTATCTTGTTCTTTGTCATTTTCTTTTCCCTATTTCAGTCAATGCATTCCTACAAAAATCTTCACAATACCAAGCATTTTATTTAATTTTTAAGATAACTTATTCTAAAGTTCATAGAACCAGATGTTTATTCTTAAATTGTATTCAACATTTGTTTGATGAAAATTATTCGGAAAGCATGGAGAAAACATTTAGGTGCTGCTGAGATTTGAACTCAGGATTTCCTGTTTATGAGACAGGCGCTTTAACCACTAAGCCACAGCACCAACATTAATAGTAAGAAATGCATACATAATTTATTGTTGATGATGAAAATGTGTTTCCTGCTATAAATTCTTCTTTATATGTATTGTAATCTTAAACACGAAAACATACTCAATCACTACGAAAGTATTAATATGTTTTAATAAACAGGTACTCTTATAAAACTCAATTTCATTTCTTGAATCCTTTAAAAAAAAAAATCATGAAGGTATTAATATTGCTCAAATCTAGGTAGAAATTTCATCTACGTCTTTCTCATAGATATGTCTTTTTTTCATTTGGCAATAACAGTATTCATTCTATAATCTTGAAAATACTTGTGTTTTTATAAGGTTTAAGACGATCTGTTCAACAGTAAGATGAATCAGACTTTTATATTTTAATGGTATCGGAATAAGACCTAATAAAAATGATTTGTTATATAACAATGAGAAAAGCAAGGGACTGCTGAGAGTTGAACTCAGGATCTCCTGTTTACTAGACAGGCGCTTTAACCAGCTAAGCCACAGCACCCACTTGATTCTTAAATTTGAAACACTTTTCTTTATGGTGTTCAAGAGAATATTGCTTTTTCACTTTCATATTCTTTTCTAAGTTCACACACTTCTCTACTCAAACACTTAAGATGAATGAAGACTCTTCACTTATTCAAAAACACCTCTCTAATTTGAAGTTTACCCTATTCATATCATTTTAAAATATACCTTGCTGAAGAATGGATTAGTTGAATTCAACAATAGAGTGATCATTCACCTCTATCTTGTTCTTTGTCATTTTCTTTTCCCTATTTCAGTCAATGCATTCCTACAAAAATCTTCACAATACCAAGCATTTTATTTAATTTTTAAGATAACTTATTCTAAAATTCATAGAACCAGATGTTTATACTTAAATTGTATTCAACACTTGTTTGATGAAAATTATTCGGAAAGCATGGAGAAAACAGTTAAATGCTGCTGAGAATTGAACTCAGGATTTCCTGTTTACGGGACAGGAGCTTTAACCACTAAGCCACAGCACCAACAGTAATAGTAAAAAATGCATAAAGAATTTATTGTTAATGATGAAAATGTGTTTTCTGCTATAAATTCTTCTTTATATGTATTGTAATCTTAAACACGAAAAGATACTCATTCACTACGCAAGGATTAATATGTTTTAATAAGCAGGTACTCCTATAAAACCCAATTTCATTTCTTGAATTCTTTATAATTTTTTTTCATGAAGGTAATAATATTGCTCCAATCTAGGTAGACATTTCATCTACGTCGTTCTCATAGATATGTATTTTTTTCATTTTGCAATAACAGTATTCATTCTATAATCTTGAAAATACTTGGGTTTTTATAAGGTTAAAGATAATCTGTTCAACAGTTTGATGAATCAGACTTTTATATTTTAATTGTATCGGAATAAGACCTAATAAAAATGATTTGTTATATAACAATGAGAAAAGCAAGGCACTGCTGAGAGTTGAACTCAGGATCTCCTGGAGACAGGCGCTTTAACCAGCTAAGCCACAGCACCCACTTGATTCTTTATTTTGAAACACTTTTCTTTATGGTGTTCAAGAGAATATTGCTTTTTCACTTTTATATTCTTTTCTAAGTTCACACACTTCTCTACTCAAACACTTAAGATGAATCAAGACTCTTCACTTATTCAAAAACACCTCTCTAATTTGAAGTTTACCCTATTCATATCATTTTAAAATATACCTTGCTGAAGAATGGATTAGTTGAATTCAACAATAGAGTGATCATTCACCTCTATCTTGTTCTTTGTCATTTTCTTTTCCCTATTTCAGTCAATGCATTCCTACAAAAATCTTCACAATACCAAGCATTTTATTTAATGTTTAAGATAACTTATTCTAAAGTTCATAGAACCAGATGTTTATTCTTAAATTGTATTCAACATTTGTTTGATGTAAATTATTTGGAAAGCATGGAGAAAACAGTTAGGTTCTGCTGAGATTTGAACTCAGGATTTCCTGTTTACGAGACAGGCGCTTTAACCACTAAGCCACAGCACCAACGTTAACAGTAAGAAATGCATAAATTATTCATTGTTGATGATGAAAATGCGTTTCCTGCTATAAATTCTTCTTTATATGTATTGTAATCTTAAACAGGAAAACATACTCAATCACTACGCAAGTATTAATATGTTTTAATGAACAGGTACTCTTATAAAACCCAATTTCATTTCTTGAATTCTTTACAATTTTTTTTCATGAAGGTAATAATATTGCTCAAATCTAGGTAGACATTTCATCTACGTCTTTCTCATAGATATGTATTTTTTTCATTTTGCAATAACAGTATTCATTCTATAATCTTGAAAATACTTGTGTTTTTATAAGGTTTAAGATGATCTGTTCAACAGTAAGATAAATCAGACTTTTATATTTTAATTGTATCGGAATAAGACCTAATGAAAATGATTTGTTATATAACAATGAGAAAAGCAAGGCACTGCTGAGAGTTGAACTCAGGATCTCCTGTTTACTAGACAGGCACTTTAACCAGCTAAGCCACAGCACCCACTTGATTCTTAAATTTGAAACACTTTTCTTTATCGTGTTCAGGAGAATATTGCTTTTTCACTTTCATATTCTTTTCTAAGTTCACACACTTCTCTACTCAAACACTTAAGATGAATGAAGACTCTTCACTTATTCAAAAACACCTCTCTAATTTGAAGTTTACCCTATTCATATCATTTTAAAATATACCTTGCTGAAGAATGGATTAGTTGAATTCAACAATAGAGTGATCATTCACCTCTATCTCGTTCTTTGTCATTTTCTTTTCCCTATTTCAATCAATGCATTCCTACAAAAATCCTCACAATACCAAGTATTTTATTTAATTTTTAAGATAACTTATTCTAAAGTTCATAGAACCAGATGTTTATACTTAAATTGTATTCATCACTTGTTTGATGAAAATTATTCGGAAAGCATGAAGGAAACAGTTAAATGCTGCTGAGATTTGAACTCAAGATTTCCTGTTTACGAGATAGGAGCTTTAACCACTAAGCCACAGCACCAACGGTAATAGTAAAAAATGCATAAATAATTTATTGTTGATGATGAAAATGTGTTTTCTGCTATAAATTCTTCTTTATATGTATTGTAATCTTAAACACGAAAAGATACTCAATCACTACGCAAGGATTCATATATTTTAATAAACAGGTACTCTTATAAAACCCAATTTCATTTCTTGAAATCTTTACAATTTTTTTTTATGAAGGTAATAATATTGCTCCAATCTTGGTAGACATTTCATGTACGTCTTTCTCATAGATATGTACTTTTTTTCATTTTGCAATAATAGTATTCATTCTATAATCTTGAAAATACCTGGGTTTTTATAAGGTTTAAGATGATCTGTTCAACAGTAAGATGAATCAGACTTTTATATTTTAATTGTATCGGAATAAGACCTAATGAAAATGATTTGTTATATAACAATGAGAAAATGCAAGGCAATGCTGAGAGATGAACTCAGGATCTCCTGTTTACTAGACAGGCGCTTTAACCAGCTAAGCCACAGCACCCACTTGATTCTTAATTTTGAAACACTTTTCTTTATGGTGTTCAAGAGAATATTGCTTTTTCACTTTCATATTCTTTTCTAAGTTCACACACTTCTCTACTCAAACACTTAAGATGAATGAAAACTCTTCACTTATTCAAAAACACCTCTCTAATTTGAAGTTTACCCTATTCATATCATTTTAAAATATACCTTGCTGAAGAATGGATTAGTTGAATACAACAATAGAGTGATCATTCACCTCTATCTTGTTCTTTGTCATTTTCTTTTCCCTATTTCAGTCAATGCATTCCTACAAAAATCTTCACAATACCAAGCATTTTATTTAATTTTAAGATAACTTATTCTAAAGTTCATAGAACCAGATATTTATTCTTAAATTGTTTTCAACATTTGTTTGATGAAAATTATTCGGAAAGCATGGAGAAAACATTTAGGTGCTGCTGAGATTTGAACTCAGGATTTCCTGTTTACGAGACAGGCGCTTTAACCACTAAGCCACAGCACCAACGTTAATAGTAAGAAATGCATACATAATTTATTGTTGATGATGAAAATGTGTTTCCTGCTATAAATTCTTTTTTATATGTATTGTAATCTTAAACACGAAAACATACTCAATCACTACGCAAGTATTAATATGTTTTGATAAACAGGTACTCTTATAAAACTGAATTTCATTTCTTGAATTCTTTAAAAAAAAATCATGAAGGTATTAATATTGCTCAAATCTAGGTAGAAATTTCATCTACGTCTTTCTCATAGATATGTATTTTTTCATTTTGCAATAACAGTATTCATTCTATAATCTTGAAAATACTTGTGTTTTTATAAGGTTTAAGATGATCTGTTCAACAGTAAGATGAATCAGACTTTTATATTTTAATTGTATCGGAATAAGACCTAATGAAAATGATTTGTTATATAACAATGAGAAAAGCAAGGCACTGCTGAGAGTTGAACTCAGGATCTCCTGTTTACAAGACAGGCGCTTTAACCAGCTAAGCCACAGCACCCACTTGATTCTTACATTTGAAACACTTTTCTTTATGGTGTTCAAGAGAATATTGCTTTTTCACTTTCATATTCTTTTCTAAGTTCACACACTTCTCTACACAAACACTTAAGATGAATGAAGACTCTTCACTTATTCAAAAACACCTCTCTAATTTGAAGTTTACCCTATTCATATCATTTTAAAATATACCTTGCTGAAGAATGGATTAGTTGAATTCAACAATAGAGTGATCATTCACCTCTATCTTGTTCTTTGTCATTTTCTTTTCCCTATTTCAGTCAATGCATTCCTACAAAAATCTTCACAATACCAAGCATTTTATTTAATTTTTAAGACAACTTATTCTAAAGTTCATAGAACCAGATGTTTATTCTTAAATTGTATTCAACATTCATTTGTTTGATGAAAATTATTCAGAAAGCATGGAGAAAACATTTAGGTGCTGCTGAGATTTGAACTCAGGATTTCCTGTTTACGAGACAGGCGCTTTAACCACTAAGCCACAGCACCAACGTTAATAGTAAGAAATGCATACATAATTTATTGTTGATTATGAAAATGTGTTTCCTGCTATAAATTCTTCTTTATATGTATTGTAATCTTAAACACGAAAAGATACTCAATCACTACGCAAGGATTCATATATTTTAATAAACAGGTACTCTTATAAAACCCAATTTCATTTCTTGAATTCTTTACAAGTTTTTTTTATGAAGGTAATAATATTGCTCCAATCTTGGTAGAGATTTCATCTACGTCTTTCTCATAGATATGTACTTTTTTTCATTTTGCAATAATAGTATTCATTCTATAATCTTGAAAATACCTGGGTTTTTATAAGGTTAAAGGTGATCTGTTCAACAGTAAGATGAATCAGACTTTTATATTTTAATTGTATCGGAATAAGACCTAATGAAAATGATTTGTTATATAACAATGAGAAAATGCAAGGCACTGCTGAGAGATGAACTCAGGATCTCCAGTTTACTAGACAGGCGCTTTAACCAGCTAAGCCACAGCACCCACTTGATTCTTAAATTTGAAACACTTTTCTTTATGGTGTTCAAGAGAATATTGATTTTTCACTTTCATATTCTTTTCTAAGTTCACACACTTCTCTACTCAAACACTTAAGATGAATGAAGACTCTTCACTTATTCAAAAACACCTCTCTAATTTGAAGTTTACCCTATTCATATCATTTTAAAATATACCTTGCTGAAGAATGGATTAGTTGAATTCAACAATAGAGTGATCATTCACCTCTATCTTGTTCTTTGTCATTTTCTTTTCCCTATTTCAGTCAATGCATTCCTACAAAAATCTTCACAATACCAAGCATTTTATTTAATTTTTAAGATAACTTATTCTAAAGTTCATAGAACCAGATATTTATTCTTAAATTGTTTTCAACATTTGTTTGATGAAAATTATTCGGAAAGCATGGAGAAATCATTTAGGTGCTGCTGAGATTTGAACTCAGGATTTCCTGTTTACGAGACAGGCGCTTTAACCACTAAGCCACAGCACCAACGTTAATAGTAAGAAATGCATACATAATTTATTGTTGATGATGAAAATGTGTTTCCTGCTATAAATTCTTCTTTATATGTATTGTAATCTTAAACACGAAAACATACTCAATCACTACGCAAGTATTAATATGTTTTGATAAACAGGTACTCTTATAAAACTCAATTTCATTTCTTGAATTCTTTAAAAAAAAATCATGAAGGTATTAATATTGCTCAAATCTAGGTAGAAATTTCATCTACGTCTTTCTCATAGATATGTATTTTTTTCATTTTGCAATAACAGTATTCATTCTATAATCTTGAAAATACTTGTGTTTTTATAAGGTTTAAGATGATCTGTTCAACAGTAAGATGAATCAGACTTTTATATTTTAATTGTATCGGAATAAGACCTAATGAAAATGATTTGTTATATAACAATGAGAAAAGCAAGGCACTGCTGAGAGTTGAACTCAGGATCTCCTGTTTACTAGACAGGTGCTTTAACCAGCTAAGCCACAGCACCCACTTGATTCTTAAATTTGAAACACTTTTCTTTATGGTGTTCAAGAGAATATTGCTTTTTCACTTTCATGTTCTTTTCTAAGTTCACACACTTCTCTACTCAAACACTTAAGATGAATGAAGACTCTTCACTTATTCAAAAACACCTCTCTAATTTGAAGTTTACCCTAATTCATATCATTTTAAAATATACCTTGCTGAAGAATGGATTAGTTGAATTCAACAATAGAGTGATCATTCACCTCTATCTTGTTCTTTGTCATTTTCTTTTCCCTATTTCAGTCAATGCATTCCTACAAAAATCTTCACAATACCAAGCATTTTATTTAATTTTTAAGATAACTTATTCTAAAGTTCATAGAACCAGATGTTTATTCTTAAATTGTATTCAACATTTGTTTGATGAAAATTATTCAGAAAGCATGGAGGAAACAGTTAAATTCTGCTGAGATTTGAACTCAGGATTTCCTGTTTACGAGATAGGAGCTTTAACCACTAAGCCACAGCACCAACGGTAATAGTAAAAAATGCATAAAAAATTTATTGTTGATGATGAAAATGTGTTTTCTGCTATAAATTCTTCTTTATATGTATTGTAATCTTAAACACGAAAAGATACTCAATCACTACGCAAGGATTCATATATTTTAATAAACAGGTACTCTTATAAAACCCAATTTCATTTCTTGAATTCTTTACAATTTTTTTTCATGAAGGTAATAATATTGCTCCAATCTAGGTAGACATTTCATCTACGTCTTTCTCATAGATATGTATTTTTTTCATTTTGCAATAACATTATTCATTCTATAATCTTGAAAATACTTGGGTTTTTATAAGGTTAAAGATGATCTGGTCATCAGTAAGATGAATCAGACTTTTATATTTTAATTGTATCGGAATAAGACCTAATGAAAATGATTTGTTATATATTACAATGAGAAAAGCAAGGCGCTGCTGAGATTTGAACTCAGGATTTCCTGTTTACTAGACAGGCACTTTAACCAGCTAAGCCACAGCACCCACTTGATTCTTAAATTTGAAACACTTTTCTTTATGGTGTTCAAGAGAATACTGCTTTTTCACTTTCATATTCTTTTCTAAGTTCACACACTTCTCTACTCAAACACTTAAGATGAATGAAGACTCTTCACTTATTCAAAAACACCTCTCTAATTTGAAGTTTACCCTATTCATATCATTTTAAAATATTCCTTGCTGAAGAATGGATTTGTTGAATTCCACAATAGAGTGATCATTCACCTCTATCTTGTTCTTTGTCATTTTCTTTTCCCTATTTCAGTCAATGCATTCCTACAAAAATCTTCACAATACCAAGCATTTTATTTCATTTTTAAGATAACTTATTCTAAAGTTCATAGAACCAGATGTTTATTCTTAAATTGTATTCAACATTTGTTTGATGAAAATTATTCGGAAAGAATGGAGAAAAGAGTTAGGTGCTGTTGAGATTTGAACTCAGGATTTCCCGTTTACGAGACAGGCGCTTTAACCACTTAGCCACAGCACCAACGTTAATAGTAAGAAATGCATACATAATTTATTGTTGATGATGAAAATGTGTTTTCTGCTATAAATTCTTCTTTATATGTATTGTAATCTTAAACACGAAAAGATACTCAATCACTTCGCAAGGATTCATATGTTTTAATAAACAGGTACTCTTATAAAACCCAATTTCATTTCTTGAATTCTTTACAATTTTTTTCATGAAGGTAATAATATTGCTCCTATCTTGGTAGACATTTCATCTACGTCTTTCTCATAGATATGTACTTTTTTTCATTTTGCAATAACAGTATTCATTCTATAATCTTGAAAATACCTGGGTTTTTATAAGGTTAAAGGTGATCTGTTCAACAGTAAGATGAATCAGACTTTTATATTTTAATTGTATCGGAAAAAGACCTAATGAAAATGATTTGTTATATAACAATGAGAAAAGCAAGGCACTGCTGAGAGATGAACTCAGGATCTCCTGTTTACTAGACAGGTGCTTTAACCAGCTAAGCCACAGCACCCACTTGATTCTTAAATTTGAAACACTTTTCTTTATGGTTTTCAAGAGAATAGTGCTTTTTCACTTTCATATTCTTTTCTAAGTTCACACACTTCTCTACTCAAACACTTAAGATGAATGAAGACTCTTCACTTATTCAAAAACACCTCTCTAATTTGAAGTTTACCCTATTCATATCATTTTAAAATATACCTTGCTGAAGAACGGATTAGTTGAATTCAACAATAGAGTGATCATTCACCTCTATCTTGTTCTTTGTCATTTTCTTTTCCCTATTTCAGTCAATGCATTCCTACAAAAATCTTCACAATACCAAGCATTTTATTTAATTTTTAAGATAACTTATTCTAAAGTTCATAGAACCAGATGTTTATTCTTAAATTGTATTCAACATTTGTTTGATGAAAATTATTCGGAAAGCATGGAGAAAACATTTAGGTGCTGCTGAGATTTGAACTCAGGATTTCCTGTTTACGAGACAGGCCCTTTAACCACTAAGCCACAGCACCAACGTTAATAATAAGAAATGCATACATAATTTATTGTTGATGATGAAAATGTGTTTCCTGCTATCAATTCTTCTTTATATGTATTGTAATCTTAAACACGAAAACATACTCAATCACTACGCAAGTATTAATATGTTTAATAAACAGGTACTCTTATAAAACCCAATTTCATTTCTTGAATTCTTTACAATTTTTTTCATGAAGGTAATAATATTGCTCCAATCTAGGTAGACATTTCATCTACGTCTTTCTCATAGATATGTATTTTTTTCATTTTGCAATAACAGTATTCATTCTATAATCTTGAAAATACTTGGGTTTTTATAAGGTTAAAGATGATCTGTTCAACAGTATGGCTGAGATACCCGCCACCCCCTCTCAACACAATCCCCAAAGGAGGGAAACAGGAAACAGTTCTTGAAGTTTTTGGAAGAGGGAGGGAGTGACCCTCCCGGCCGTATTTATTAAAACAAAATTAAAACATTAAATCAACAGTTTCATATTAATGTACAATTTCATTACCACATTGCGATGTTTGGCTAACCTTAACAGATTCTCTAATACAGAGGTTCTCCTAGCCGAACTAACATCCTACAAACATTTACTTGAAATTATGAAATTGTACATCCTAACGTTTAAGGGCCAACGGCAAGGTCGTAACCGGTGTCAAGATCCCTAACCAGAAATACCCCCCCACTTGTGAGGGGCGACAGCACTGAGGCGTACCTCAAGTGCAACTACCAATTTCCCTTGACTTGACGGGGGCACCAATAAAACTCGACGCCACTTAAAGGTCGTTCGAGGACTCGTGTGAGGTATCTAGAAGGTAGCGTAGACCCCCCCCCCAAACCCCGCACAACTTACCACATCTGCCGTCGCAGACGTCACTGGCCCCGGGAAATTCCCCAGGAGGGGGCTGTAACCCCTCCTACACAGGAAGGGGCCTTGACCGCCTTTCCTTTTCTTTCGGCGACCCATCCTTAGAAGGGACCACCTCCCCGTTGAGGGGCCAATGGCCACCTCTCCCGAGCGCTCCCATCCGTGTTGGGTGACGCCCACTCATAGGGATCTTCCAATTAGTGCTCACCGATCATGACCTTACCGCCCGACCAAAATAAATACGACAATGCTAACAAACCTACTAAACTGAAATACATCGGCTACTATGACCGTATTAAAAGCATGCTTATAAATGAACACTAAAGCCGAATTTCTTTAATCACAAAACATAAATGAAATAGACCATTCTTTATTACACACTCAAAATCAACATGATAATACCACAACCTGTAAACGAAATTAGAATTATCCATCAACTTTTATTCAAAACAACTGGCTGTCTTCAGGGGCTGGTGGGTGGGTCAAAATTGGCTCTTCGTTCCGTCTTGAGCTCACGTGCAGCGAGGAGGTGCAGCTTCAGAGCACAGGAACAAGAGGATGTCTTCTGGTCTTGCATCCCCTTTTATCCATCTTCAGGGCGGGCGTAAACCCGCCCCTGCCTGCCCGGAGGGCGTGGCCAGCCGCGTCAGTGTCTAGGCCAGCCCACTCTAGGGCGGGAAAAAGCGCGCCCGGGCTACGCCGCTTCGGGCATACCAGCCGAGACTCGCTTCCCGCCCAAGATGGCTTCCCGGGGGGATCGTGGTACTCTGCCATACGTGCGGGGGGACCGAGTGGTCGCCCCTTTCCATATGGCTGAGATACCCGCCACCCCCTCTCAACACAATCCCCAAAGGAGGGAAACAGGAAACAGTTCTTGAAGTGTTTGGAAGAGGGAGGGAGTGACCCTCCCGGCCGTATTTATTAAAACAAAATTAAAACATTAAATCAACAGTTTCATATTAATGTACAATTTCATTACCACATTGCGATGTTTGGCTAACCTTAACAGATTCTCTAATACAGAGGTTCTCCTAGCCGAACTAACATCCTACAAACATTTACTTGAAATTATGAAATTGTACATCCTAACGTTTAAGGGCCAACGGCAAGGTCGTAACCGGTGTCAAGATCCCTAACCAGAAATACCCCCCCCACTTGTGAGGGGCGACAGCACTGAGGCGTACCTCAAGTGCAACTACCAATTTCCCTTGACTTGACGGGGGCACCAATAAAACTCGACGCCACTTAAAGGTCGTTCGAGGACTCGTGTGAGGTATCTAGAAGGTAGCGTAGACCCCCCCCCAAACCCGGCACAACTTACCACATCTGCCGTCGCAGACGTCACTGGCCCCGGGAAATTCCCCAGGAGGGGGCTGTAACCCCTCCTACACAGGAAGGGGCCTTGACCGCCTTTCCTTTTCTTTCGGCGACCCATCCTTAGAAGGGACCGCCTCCCCGTTGAGGGGCCAATGGCCACCTCTCCCGAGCGCTCCCATCCGTGTTGGGTGACGCCCACTCATAGGGATCTTCCAATTAGTGCTCACCGATCATGACCTTACCGCCACAGGCCGGATAGTTGACCGGCTATCCGGACCCCCCACAAAGCTCCTACCTAAAGGTCATGTTTTAACGTTTTTAACCATGCTAAGAAGTCTCCTATGAGTAACTCATTCCCCACCCGAGACAAATGCACACCATCCCCCAAATACATACTGTCATCATTAATACAGCCATGCGAAATAGAATGCAATGTCCTGGAACGGAACAACCTACTCACTTTGTTATTAAGCTTTCTCACAGAGTGATTCAAAGCAGGAACAGAAATAGCCCCTCGCCACACCTTTCGTGGGATCATATGGGACCACGCAATTGTGCACCCCGGAACTCTCCTCGCCAACCAACTTACAGTGGAAAGCATTGCCTCCAGGAGAAGTCGTCTACCGGTGGTGACCAAATCATTGCCCCCTAGATGTACTATGACTATAGACGGCGGTGACCTCGTCCGCCCTAACAAACCCTCGAAAAATGCTTGAAACTGGTCAATACAGAGACCGCCTCTTCTGTAGAAGGACACACTGTACCCGTATTCCCCAGCTACGTGAATCATGTCACCTGCTTTGAATACGTCCGCGGCACGCCTCACGTATGAGTGGCCCACGACCCACACCTCCTTTTTCACAGCCGGTGATGTCTGACCGCTGGCCCGGTGTTGGGTCGACTGCATAGTCCGCCCCGCCTCGTAGGCTTGCGCAACTGAAAACCAAACAAAAACAAGAAGCGTGAGTACATCATTACAGCTTCACAACATGTGCAACCGCACATACCTTTTATAACAGTTCGAGGACCAACGCCCCACACGTTTAACTTGTTCGACATTCAGACCCCTGGCTGTAGCCTCTGTAGCAGCCCCTATCCTAAAGGAATGGGTCCCAAACTCGCCCGGGTTCAAGCCCGCAGCGGCGATTGACATCGCAAGCACCCGCTGAAACTGAAATTTCGTCAGTGGGGTGGCGTCCGCGTGTCTCAACAAGGTCCCCCCCCATGATGCCACCCTTCGTGCTAGGTAGTCTTCTAAACACTGTACCGGACACATGGAGGACCCAGGAATCCTGCGTATGATTATGCAGTCACCCATCCCACCTTGATCGGTCTTGGACCTGACAAAGGAGACAGTCATTGTCACTCCTCTGATCTGAACGTGTTCCTGGCACAAACCCCCTGTCACATCCTGTTTGTTCCTTGCCACCAGTTCGCTCACCCACATCGCTCCGTGAAATTCCAGCGTAAAAGCGGCTCGGAACAACACCGTCTCAAACTGAGATGAACATGTGGCAGGGAGTGTGGCCAACAACTGGGCCAACCTATCCAAACCTATCGGGCGCCTCTCATCTACTCTGCGACCCTCAAGGCGTTGCCACCCACGCAGCGCTTTCTGTACAACGAAAGACGCTTTCGGGTCCTGGATACTATGAGCCCTGGCAACAAAGGAAATGGCAGCACGATGCCTCTGGGCCGCAGCCACCGATTTCCCAGCCCTACGTAAGGACATCAGAAAATTCACTACCCATTCCTCGTGGCCCCAAAGCCCCTCTCTATCAGTCCCCAAAAAGGCTAAATAGGACCGAAACGCCCCTTCATATGCCTTCCTCGTCCTTGGTGCTAGGCTCTCTCCCACGAGGTGACGAAGTTCGGGGCACCGAGAGACCAGAGAGCTTCGGGAAAGGGTGCCGGCTCTGGGTCTGCTGTGGGAAGGAAACCCGAGAAAGCCTGCATATGAAAACGAGACAGTGCATCAGCCGCCTGATTCATTACCCCCGGGACATGTTTTGCTCTGAATAGCACATTCAGTTGCATACACAGTAAAACAATTTCTTTGAGCAGTCTTAAAATCAGTTTACATCGTGCTGCCTGGCTATTGATGCACTCGACCACGGTCATATTGTCAGACCAAAATACCACAGAGTGATCTTTCAACCCTTCGGGCCAGGTTCTCAGGGCCACCAAAATGGGGAAAAGTTCCAGGAAAGCAATATTACTTGTCAGTCCATTGTCATGCCACCATGCCGGCCACCTTTGTGCCGACCATTTTGTGCCGAAGATGGCACCAAAACCTATGCTACCTGCCGAATCTGTCCATAGCCCCAGTTCTTCAGAGGACACGGCCGGTTTGTTCCAGATGACTCGACCATTAAAATCCGCCAGAAATGCCAACCAAATGCGCATGTCCTGGCGGACCTCAGCCGATAGTCTCGTGCGATGATGACCCTCCTTTAGGCCGACCATAGCTTGGGCAATTGAACGGGAAAAAGGGCGGGCCATCGGTATAACCCTCAGGGCAAAATTCAACTGTCCCACCAACTGCTGTAATTGATGCAGCGTAATTTTAGATTGATTTATACACATTTGCAGGGCTGCCCTGAACTTCCACACTTTGTCAGCTGGTAAACGAAAACAACCCTCATTGGAGTCTAACTCGATCCCCAGAAACTCGAGGCAAGTCGCAGGACCCACCGTCTTACCTGGTGCCAATGGCACACCAAACTGCTTCATTAACACACAAAATTCGGCCAAGGCCTGGCCACATTCGAGATCCCCGGCTGCCCCAAGGAACAGAAAATCATCAAGGTAATGCATTACATGTTGGAAACCCGTCCTCTTTGTGAAGACCCATTGTAGAAAACTACTGAATTTCTCGAAATAGGCACAAGATATAGAGCACCCCATCGGCATACACCTATCCATGTAATAATGACCCTGAAACATGAAACCCAGGAGACGCTGGTCGTCTGGGTGTACCGGGAGCAATCGGAACGCTGACTCGATATCTGACTTCGCCATCAGCGCCCCGGGCCCCAGGCGATTCAAAATGGCTACGGCCTCCTCGAAGGATGCGTACCGCACCGAACACACTTCTGGGTCTATTGCATCGTTTACAGAAAGACCACGTGGAGCTGATAAATTATGAATCAGTCGGAACTCACCCGGGTCCTTCTTGGGGACCACCCCTAAAGGAGAACAAACAAAACCCTGCACCGGGGGTACACTAAACGGGCCAGCAACCCGACCTCGAGTAACCTCTTTCCGGATCTTATCCTGTACCACGGTCGTATGCTGCAGGACCGAAAGTTGATTTTTACACTTCTCCACACCCTGAAAGTCCCCTACGATCCCTGGGGCCTAGTACATTTTCCTCTGTTGAAATTCCAGCAGAACCCCCTTTTCCCCGTATTGCCGGCAGGTCTCGAGTAATCGTCGGTACCCGTACCTGATCGAAAGGGCGTCCCCGCATATTGGCGGGAGGATTCGCCAACATTACTCCCTACCAATGGTATCTTCAACATTCCTGTCTCCTTCATTTTATCCCATGTCAAAGAATCATAACAATCCCAGGTTAAGCTTTTATTATGCTCTTTAGCCTTTCTAAAAAGATTATCGTAGCAGAACCAATGGTTACCCTGGTGTGACGTCGAGTACCCCATGATTCGCGACTGATAGGTCGGCAACTCGGAAAGCAACTCGGGCCTACGTTCCCCCAAGATCGACGTAAAAATCCCCCATGCTTTGCCCCAATTGCCAATATTCTCATTCACTTTAAAGGCGGCCATTTTTGCGCGCCAAACACCCGGATGCATGAGGTCTTTCTGGCCCTTAACATGCTCCACCTCATAATGATCAACAAGCAACGAGAAGATGTTCACATATTCCCCCGCCCAAATCTTCTCTTTAATTGCCAAAGGCACATGTTGACCCAACCTTTCTCTACGAGAGGGAGCTGACTCGTCCCTCGCAATCGGCAATGGCCGCTTACCTGCACCGGACGCTGCCTCTGCGGTCGTATTCGTCCCTGGTGGCTTGTCAACTACTGCAGCCGGCGCGGACACCTTGGCTGCATCCCGTTTCTCGCGCAATTGCTTCATCAGCGCCTGCGCGTCGACAGCCGTGGCGCCCTCACTACTTTCGCCCAACCACGCTGCAAGTTGTGCTGCCAGCTCAGGCGGCATATCTTCATTGGACACCGGGGTGACCACCACGGGAATCGGATTCCCCTCCACAGGTACTGGGGTTGGCGCTTCGAGCGGGGTACAGGGAACCGGGACGTCTCCCCCAGCTGGTCCCCTCCTTGGCCTCTTGGCTCTCCCTCCTGGGGCTGCTCCAGCCGAAGGACGTTCCGGCCCCCCTTCCCCCTCTCTCTCCGCCACCCGCTTCTTCAGCTCGGTCATCTCCTTCATGAGGACCCGAAGCATCTGTTCAGTCGTCATTCTCTTTCCGCCTTTCTTGGGCATTTCTCCGACAGAGTATCTGTAAGACAAAAGAAAGATTACAACGCTCAAAATTGGCTCTTCGTTCCGTCTCGAGCTCACGTGCAGCGAGGAGGTGCAGCTTCAGAGCACAGGAACAAGAGGATGCCTTCTGGTCTTGCGTCCCCTTTTATCCGTCTTCAGGGCGGGCGTAAACCCGCCCCTGCCTGCCCGGAGGGCGTGGCCAGCCGCGTCAGTGTCTAGGCCAGCCCACTCTAGGGCGGGAAAAAGCGCGCCCCGGCTACGCCGCTTCGGGCATACCAGCCGAGACTCGCTTCCCGCCCAAGATGGCTTCCCGGGGGGATCGTGGTACTCTGCCATACGTGCGGGGGGACCGAGTGGTCGCCCCTTTCCATAAGATGAATCAGACTTTTATATTTTAATTGTATCGGAATAAGACCTAATGAAAATGATTTGTTATATAACAATGAGAAAAGCAAGGCGCTGCTGAGATTTGAACTCAGGATCTCCTGTTTACTAGACAGGCGCTTTAACCAGCTAAGCCACAGCACCCACTTGATTCTTAAATTTGAAACACTTTTCTTTATGGTGTTCAAGAGAATATTGCTTTTTCACTTTCATATTCTTTTCTAAGTTCACACACTTCTCTACTCAAACACTTAAGATGAATGAAGACTCTTCACTTATTCAAAAACACCTCTCTAATTTGAAGTTTACCCTATTCATATCATTTTAAAATATACCTTGCTGAAGAACGGATTAGTTGAATTCAACAATAGAGTGATCATTCACCTCTATCTTGTTCTTTGTCATTTTCTTTTCCCTATTTCAGTCAATGCATTCCTACAAAAATCTTCACAATACCAAGCATTTTATTTAATTTTTAAGATAACTTATTCTAAAGTTCATAGAACCAGATGTTTATTCTTAAATTGTATTCAACATTTGTTTGATGAAAATTATTCGGAAAGCATGGAGAAAACATTTAGGTGCTGCTGAGATTTGAACTCAGGATTTCCTGTTTACGAGACAGGCCCTTTAACCACTAAGCCACAGCACCAACGTTAATAGTAAGAAATGCATACATAATTTATTGTTGATGATGAAAATGTGTTTCCTGCTATAAATTCTTCTTTATATGTATTGTAATCTTAAACACGAAAACATACTCAATCACTACGCAAGTATTAATATGTTTAATAAACAGGTACTCTTATAAAACCCAATTTCATTTCTTGAATTCTTTACAATTTTTTTCATGAAGGTAATAATATTGCTCCAATCTAGGTAGACATTTCATCTACGTCTTTCTCATAGATATGTATTTTTTTCATTTTGCAATAACAGTATTCATTCTATAATCTTGAAAATACTTGGGTTTTTATAAGGTTAAAGATGATCTGTTCAACAGTAAGATGAATCAGACTTTTATATTTTAATTGTATCGGAATAAGACCTAATGAAAATGATTTGTTATATAACAATGAGAAAAGCAAGGCGCTGCTGAGATTTGAACTCAGGATCTCCTGTTTACTAGACAGGCGCTTTAACCAGCTAAGCCACAGCACCCACTTGATTCTTAAATTTGAAACACTTTTCTTTATGGTGTTCAAGAGAATATTGCTTTTTCACTTTCATATTCTTTTCTAAGTTCACACACTTCTCTACTCAAACACTTAAGATGAATGAAGACTCTTCACTTATTCAAAATCACCTCTCTAATTTGAAGTTTACCCTATTCATATCATTTTAAAATATACCTTGCTGAAGAATGGATTAGTTGAATTCAACAATAGAGTGAACATTCACCTCTATCTTGTTCTTTGTCATTTTCTTATCCCTATTTCAGTAAATGCATTCCTACAAAAATCTTCACAATACCAAGCATTTTATTTAATTTTTAAGATAACTTATTCTAAAGTTCATAGAACCAGATGTTTATTCTTAAATTGTATTCAACATTTGTTTGATGAAAATTATTCAGAAAGCATGGAGAAAACAGTTAGGTGCTGCTGAGATTTGAACTCAGGATTTCCTGTTTACGAGACAGGTGCTTTAACCACTAAGCCACAGCACCAACGTTAATAGTAAGAAATGCATACATAATTTATTGTTGATGATGAAAATGTGTTTCCTGCTATAAATTCTTCTTTATATGTATTGTAATCTTAAACACGAAAACATACTCAATCACTACGCAAGTATTAATATGTTTTAATAAACAGGTACTCTTATAAAACTCAATTTCTTTTCTTGAATCCTTTAAAAAAAAAATCATGAAGGTATTAATATTGCTCAAATCTAGGTAGAAATTTCATCTACGTCTTTCTCATAGATATGTATTTTTTTCATTTGGCAATAACAGTATTCATTCTATAATCTTGAAAATACTTGTGTTTTTATAAGGTTTAAGATGATCTGTTCCACAGTAAGATGAATCAGACTTTTATATTTTAATTGTATCGGAATAAGACCTAATGAAAATGATTTGTTATATAACAATGAGAAAAGCAAGGCACTGCTGAGAGTTGAACTCAGGATCTCCTGTTTACTAGACAGGCGCTTTAACCAGCTAAGCCACAGCACCCACTTGATTCTTTATTTTGAAACACTTTTCTTTATGGTGTTCAAGAGAATATTGCTTTTTCACTTTCATATTCTTTTCTAAGTTCACACACTTCTCTACTCAAACACTTAAGATGAATGAAGACTCTTCACTTATTTACGAGACAGGAGCTTTAACCACTAAGCCACAGCACCAACAGTAATAGTAAAAAATGCATAAAGAATTTATTGTTAATGATGAAAATTTGTTTTCTGCTATAAATTCTTCTTTATATGTATTGTAATCTTAAACACGAAAAGATACTCAATCACTACGCAGGGATTAATATGTTTTAATAAACAGGTACTCTTATAAAACACAATTCCATTTCTTGAATTCTTTACAATTTTTTTTCATGAAGGTAATAATATTGCTCCAATCTAGGTAGACATTTCATCTACGTCTTTCTCAAAGATATGTATTTTTTTCATTTTGCAATAACAGTATTCATTCTATAATCTTGAAAATACTTGGGTTTTTATAAGGTTAAAGATGATCTGTTCAACAGTAAGATGAATCAGACTTTTATATTTTAATTGTATCGGAATAAGACCTAATGAAAATGATTTGTTATATAACAATGAGAAAAGCAAGGCACTGCTCAGAGTTGAACTCAGGATCTCCTGTTTACTAGACAGGCGCTTTAACCAGCTAAGACACAGCATCCACTTGATTCTTTATTTTGAAACACTTTTCTTTATGGTGTTCAAGAGAATATTGCTTTTTCACTTTCATATTCTTTTCTAAGTTCACACACTTCTCTACTCAAACACTTAAGATGAATGAAGACTCTTCACTTATTCAAAAACACCTCTCTAATTTGAAGTTTACCCTATTCATATCATTTTAAAATATACCTTGCTGAAGAATGGATTAGTTGAATTCAACAATTGTGTGATCATTCACCTCTATCTTGTTCTTTGTCATTTTCTTTTCCCTATTTCAGTCAATGCATTCCTACAAAAATCTTCACAATACCAAGCATTTTATTTAATGTTTAAGATAATTTATTCTAAAGTTCATAGATCCAGATGTTTATTCTTAAATTGTATTCAACATTTGTTTGATGTAAATTATTCGGAAAGCATGGAGAAAACAGTTAGGTTCTGCTGAGATTTGAACTCAGGATTTCCTGTTTAAGAGAAAGGCGCTTTAACCACTAAGCCACAGCAGCAACGTTAATAGTAAGAAATGCATAAATTATTCATTGTTGATGATGAAAATGTGTTTCCTGTTATAAATTCTTCTTTATATGTATTGTAATCTTAAACAGGAAAACATACTCAATCACTTCGCAAGTAGTAATATGTTTTTTATAAACAGGTACTCTTATAAAACCCAATTTTATTTCTTGAATTCTTTACAATTTTTTTTCATGAAGGTAATAATATTACTCCAATCTAGGTAGACATTTCATCGACGTATTTCTCATAGATATGTATTTTTTTCATTTTGCAATAACATTATTCATTCTATAATCTTGAAAATACTTGGGTTTTTATAAGGTTAAAGATGATCTGTTCAACAGTAAGATGAATCAGACTTTTATATTTTAATTGCATCGGAATAAGACCTAATGAAAATGATTTGTTATATAACAATGAGAAAAGCAAGGCACTGCTGAGAGTTGAACTCAGGATCTCCTGTTTACTAGACAGGCGCTTTAACCAGCTAAGCCACAGCACCCACTTGATTCTTAAATTTGAAACACTTTTCTTTATGGTGTTCAAGAGAATATTGCTTTTTCACTTTCATATTCTTTTCTAAGTTCACACACTTCTCTACTCAAACACTTAAGATGAATGAAGACTCTTCACTTATTCAAAAACACCTCTCTAATTTGAAGTTTACCCTATTCATATCATTTTAAAATATACCTTGCTGAAGAATGGATTAGTTGAATTCAACAATAGAGTGATCATTCACCTCTATCTTGTTCTTTGTCATTTTCTTTTCCCTATTTCAATCAATGCATTCCTACAAAAATCTTCACAATACCAAGTATTTAATTTAATTTTTAGGATAACTTATTCTAAAGTTCATAGAACCAGATGTTTATACTTGAATTGTATTCATCACTTGTTTGATGAAAATTATTTGGAAAGCATGAAGAAAACAGTTAAATGCTGCTGAGATTTGAACTCAGGATTTCCTGTTTACGAGATAGGAGATTTAACCACTAAGCCACAGCACCAACGGTAATATTAAAAAATGCATAAATAATTTATTGTTGATGATGAAAATGTGTTTTCTGCTATAAATTCTTCTTTATATGTATTGTAATCTTAAACACGAAAAGATACTCAATCACTACGCAAGGATTCATATATTTTAATAAACAGGTACTCTTATAAAACCCAATTTAATTTCTTGAATTCTTTACAATTTTTTTTCATGAAGGTAATAATATTGCTCCAATCTTGGTAGGCATTTCATCTACGTCTTTCTCATAGATATGTACTTTTTTTCATTTTGCAATAACAGTATTCATTCTATAATCTTGAAAATACCTGGGTTTTTATAAGGTTAAAGGTGATCTGTTCAACAGTAAGATGAATCAGACGTTTATATTTTAATTGTATCGGAATAAGACCTAATGAAAATGATTTGTTATATAACAATGAGAAAATGCAAGGCACTGCTGAGAGATGAACTCAGGATCTCCTGTTTACTAGACAGGCGCTTTAACCAGCTAAGCCACAGCACCCACTTGATTCTTAAATTTGAAACACTTTTCTTTATGGTGTTCAAGAGAATATTGCTTTTTCACTTTCATATTCTTTTCTAAGTTCACACACTTCTCTACTCAAACACTTAAGATGAATGAAGACTCTTCACTTATTCAAAAACACCTCTCTAATTTGAAGTTTACCCTATTCATATCATTTTAAAATATACCTTGCTGAAGAATGGATTAGTTGAATTCAACAATAGAGTGATCATTCACCTCTATCTTGTTCTTTGTCATTTTCTTTTCCCTATTTCAGTCAATGCATTCCTACAAAAATCTTCACAATACCAAGCATTTTATTTAATTTTTAAGATAACTTATTCTAAAGTTCATAGAACCAGATGTTTATTCTTAAATTGTATTCAACATTTGTTTGATGAAAATTATTCGGAAAGCATGGAGAAAACATTTAGGTTCTGCTGAGATTTGAACTCAGGATTTCCTGTTTACGAGACAGGCGCTTTAACCACTAAGCCACAGCACCAACGTTAATAGTAAGAAATGCATACATAATTTATTGTTGATGATGAAAATGTGTTTCCTGCTATAAATTCTTCTTTATATGTATTGTAATCTTAAACACGAAAACATACTCAATCACTATGCAAGTATTAATATGTTTTGATAAACAGGTACTCTTATAAAACTCAATTTCATTTCTTGAATTCTTTAAAAAAAAATCATGAAGGTATTAATATTGCTCAAATCTAGGTAGAAATTTCATCTACGTCTTTCTCATAGATATGTATTTTTTTCATTTTGCAATAACAGTATTCATTCTATAATCTTGAAAATACTTGTGTTTTTATAAGGTTTAAGATGATCTGTTCAACAGTAAGATGAATCAGACTTTTATATTTTAATTGTATCGGAATAAGACCTAATGAAAATGATTTGTTATATAACAATGAGAAAAGCAAGGAACTGCTGAGAGTTGAACTCAGGATATCCTGTTTACTAGACAGGCGCTTTAACCAGCTAAGCCACAGCACCCACTTGATTCTTAAATTTAAAACACTTTTCTTTATGGTGTTCAAGAGAATATTGCTTTTTCACTTTCATATTCTTTTCTAAGTTCACACACTTCTCTACTCAAACACTTAAGATGAATGAAGTCTCTTCACTTATTCAAAAACACCTCTCTAATTTGAAGTTTACCCTATTCATATCATTTTAAAATATACCTTGCTGAAGAATGGATTAGTTGAATTCAACAATAGAGTGAACATTCACCTCTATCTTGTTCTTTGTCATTTTCTTATCCCTATTTCAATCAATGCATTCCTACAAAAATCTTCACAATACCAAGTATTTTATTTAATTTTTAAGATAACTTATTCTAAAGTTCATAGAACCAGATGTTTATACTTAAATTGTATTCAACATTTGTTTGATGAAAATTATTCAGAAAGCATGGAGAAAACAGTTAGGTGCTGCTGAGATTTGAACTCAGGATTTCCTGTTTACGAGACAGGCACTTTAACCACTAAGCCACAGCACCAACGTTAATAGTAAGAAATGCATACATAATTTATTGTTGATGATGAAAATGTGTTTCCTGCTATAAATTCTTCTTTATATGTATTGTAATCTTAAACACGAAAACATACTCAATCACTACGCAAGTATTAATATGTTTTAATAAACAGGTACTCTTATAAAACTCAATTTCATTTCTTGAATCCTTTAAAAAAAAAAATCATGAAGGTATTAATATTGCTCAAATCTAGGTAGAAATTTCATCTACGTCTTTCTCATAGATATGTATTTTTTTCATTTGGCAATAACAGTATTCATTCTATAATCTTGAAAATACTTGTGTTTTTATAAGGTTTAAGATGATCTGTTCAACAGTAAGATGAATCAGACTTTTATATTTTAATGGTATCGGAATAAGACCTAATAAAAATGATTTGTTAAATAACAATGAGAAAAGCAAGGCACTGCTGAGAGTTGAACTCAGGATCTCCTGTTTACTAGACAGGCGCTTTAACCAGCTAAGCCACAGCACCCACTTGAATCTTAAATTTGAAACACTTTTCTTTATGGTGTTCAAGAGAATATTGCTTTTTCACTTTCATATTCTTTTCTAAGTTCACACACTTCTCTACTCAAACACTTAAGATGAATGAAGACTCTTCACTTATTCAAAAACACCTCTCTAATTTGAAGTTTACCCTATTCATATCATTTCAAAATATACCTTGCTGAAGAATGGATTAGTTGAATTCAACAATAGAGTGATCATTCACCTCTATCTTGTTCTTTGTCATTTTCTTTTCCCTATTTCAGTCAATGCATTCCTACAAAAATCTTCACAATACCAAGCATTTTATTTAATTTTTAAGATAATTTATTCTAAAGTTCATAGAACCAGATGTTTATACTTAAATTGTATTCAACACTTGTTTGATGAAAATTATTCGGAAAGCATGGAGAAAACAGTTAAATGCTGCTGAGAATTGAACTCAGGATTTCCTGTTTACGAGACAGGAGCTTTAACCACTAAGCCACAGCACCAACAGTAATAGTAAAAAATGCATAAAGAATTTATTGTTAATGATTAAAATTTGTTTTCTGCTATAAATTCTTCTTTATATGTATTGTAATCTTAAACACGAAAGATACTCAATCACTACGCAAGGATTAATATGTTTTAATAAACAGGTACTCTTATAAAACCCAATTCCATTTCTTGAATTCTTTACAATTTTTTTTCATGAAGGTAATAATATTGCTCCAATCTAGGTAGACATTTCATCTATGTCTTTCTCATAGATATGTATTTTTTTCATTTTGCAATAACAGTATTCATTCTATAATCTTGAATATACTTGGGTTTTTATAAGGTTAAAGATGATCTGTTCAACAGTAAGATGAATCAGACTTTTATATTTTAATTGTATCGGAATAAGACCTAATGAAAATGATTTGTTATATATTACAATGAGAAAAGCAAGGCGCTGCTGAGATTTGAACTCAGGATCTCCTGTTTACTAGACAGGCGCTTTAACCAGCTAAGCCACAGCACCCACTTGATTCTTAAATTTGAAACACTTTTCTTTATGGTGTTCAAGAGAATATTGCTTTTTCACTTTCATATTCTTTTCTAAGTTCACACACTTCTCTACTCAAACACTTAAGATGAATGAAGACTCTTCACTTATTCAAAAACACCTCTCTAATTTGAAGTTTACCCTATTCATATCATTTTAAAATATCCCTTGCTGAAGAATGGATTAGTTGAATTCAACAATAGAGTGATCATTCACCTCTATCTTGTTCTTTGTCATTTTCTTTTCCCTATTTCAGTCAATGCATTCCTACTAAAATCTTCACAATACCAAGCATTTTATTTAATGTTTAAGATAACTTATTCTAAAGTTCATAGATCCAGATGTTTATTCTTAAATTGTATTCAACATTTGTTTGATGTAAATTATTCGGAAAGCATGGAGAAAACAGTTAGGTTCTGCTGAGATTTGAACTCAGGATTTCCTGTTTACGAGAAAGGCGCTTTAACCACTAAGCCACAGCACCAACGTTAATAGTAAGAAATGCATAAATTATTCATTGTTGATGATGAAAATGTGTTTCCTGTTATAAATTCTTCTTTATATGTATTGTAATCTTAAACAGGAAAACATACTCAATCACTACGCAAGTATTAATATGTTTTAATAAACAGGTACTCTTATAAAACCCAATTTCATTTCTTGAATTCTTTACAATTTTTTTTCATGAAGGTAATAATATTACTCCAATCTAGGTAGACATTTCATCTACGTCTTTCTCATAGATATGTATTTTTTTCATTTGGCAATAACAGTATTCATTCTATAATCTTGAAAATACTTGTGTTTTTATAAGGTTTAAGATGATCTGTTCAACAGTAAGATGAATCAGACTTTTATATTTTAATTGTATCGGAATAAGACCTAATGAAAATGATTTGTTATATAACAATGAGAAAAGCAAGGCACTGCCGAGAGTTGAACTCAGGATCTCCTGTTTACTAGACAGGCGCTTTAACCAGCTAAGCCACAGCACCCACTTGATTCTTAAATTTGAAACACTTTTCTTTATGGTGTTCAAGAGAATATTGCTTTTTCACTTTCATATTCTTTTCTAAGTTCACACACTTCTCTACTCAAACACTTAAGATGAATGAAGACTCTTCACTTATTCAAAAACACCTCTCTAATTTGAAGTTTACCCTATTCATATCATTTTAAAATATACCTTGCTGAAGAATGGATTAGTTGAATTCAACAATAGAGTGATCATTCACCTCTATCTTGTTCTTTGTCATTTTCTTTTCCCTATTTCAATCAATGCATTCCTACAAAAATCTTCTCAATACCAAGCATTTTATTTAATTTTTAAGATAACTTATTCTAAAGTTCATAGAACCAGATGTTTATTCTTAAATTGTATTCAACATTTGTTTGATGAAAATTATTCGGAAAGCATGAAGAAAACAGTTAAATGCTGCTGAGATTTGAACTCAGGATTTCCTGTTTACGAGACAGGCGCTTTAACCACTAAGCCACAGCACCAACGTTAATAGTAAGAAATGCATACATAATTTATTGTTGATGATGAAAATGTGTTTCCTGCTATAAATTCTTCTTTATATGTATTCTAATCTTAAACACGAAAACATACTCAATCTCTACGCAAGTATTAATATGTTTTAATAAACAGGTACTCTTATAAAACTCAATTTCATTTCTTGAATTCTTTAAAAAAAAATCATGAAGGTATTAATATTGCTCAAATCTAGGTAGAAATTTCATCTACGTCTTTCTCATAGATATGTATTTTTTTCATTTGGCAATAACAGTATTCATTCTATAATCTTGAAAATACTTGTGTTTTTATAAGGTTTAAGATGATCTGTTCAACAGTAAGATGAATCAGACTTTTATATTTTAATTGTATCGGAATAAGACCTAATGAAAATGATTTGTTATATAACAATGAGAAAAGCAAGGCACTGCTGTGAGTTGAACTCAGGATCTCCTGTTTACTAGACAGGCGCTTTAACCAGCTAAGCCACAGCACCCACTTGATTCTTAAATTTGAAACACTTTTCTTTATGGTGTTCAAGCGAATATTGCTTTTTCTTTTTCATATTCTTTTCTAAGTTCACACACTTCTCTACTCAAACACTTAAGATGAATGAAGACTCTTCACTTATTCAAAAACACCTCTCTAATTTGAAGTTTACCCTATTCATATCATTTTAAAATATACCTTGCTGAAGAATGGATTAGTTGAATTCAACAATAGAGTGATCATTCACCTCTATCTTGTTCTTTGTCATTTTCTTTTCCCTATTTCAATCAATGCATTCCTACAAAAATCTTCACAATACCAAGTATTTTATTTAATTTTTAAGATAACTTATTCTAAAGTTCATAGAACCAGATGTTTATACTTGAATTGTATTCATCACTTGTTTGATGAAAATTATTCGGAAAGCATGAAGAAAACAGTTAAATGCTGCTAAGATTTGAACTCAGGATTTCCTGTTTACGAGATAGGAGCTTTAACCACTAAGCCACAGCACCAACGGTAATAGTAAAAAATGCATAAATAATTTATTGTTGATGATAAAAATGTGTTTTCTGCTATAAATTCTTCTTTATATGTATTGTAATCTTAAACACGAAAAGATACTCAATCACTACGCAAGGATTCATATGTTTTAATAAACAGGTACTCTTATAAAACCCAATTTCATTTCTTGAATTCTTTACAATTTTTTTTCATGAACGTAATGATATTGCTCCAATCTTGGTAGACATTTCATCTACGTCTTTCTCATAGATATGTATTTTTTTCATTTTGCAATAACAGTATTCATTCTATAATCTTGAAAATACTTGGGTTTTTATAAGGTTAAAGATGATCTGTTCAACAGTAAGATGAATCAGACTTTTATATTTAAATTGTATCGGAATAAGACCTAATGAAAATGATTTGTTATATAACAATGAGTAAATGCAAGGCACTGCTGAGAGATGAACTGAGGATCTCCTGTTTACTAGACAGGCGCTTTAACCAGCTAAGCCACAGCACCCACTTGATTCTAAAATTTGAAACACTTTTCTTTTTGGTGTTCAAGAGAATATTGCTTTTTCACTTTCATATTCTTTTCTAAGTTCACACACTTCTCTACTCAAACACTTAAGATGAATGAAGACTCTTCACTTATTCAAAAACACCTCTCTAATTTGAAGTTTACCCTATTCATATCATTTTAAAATATCCCTTGCTGAAGAATGGATTAGTTGAATTCAACAATAGAGTGATCATTCACCTCTATCTTGTTCTTTGTCATTTTCTTTTCCCTATTTCAGTCAATGCATTCCTACAAAAATCTTCACAATACCAAGTATTTTATTTAATTTTTAAGATAACTTATTCTAAAGTTCATAGAACCAGATGTTTATACTTAAATTGTATTCAACACTTGTTTGATGAAAATTATTCGTAAAGCATGAAGAAAACAGTTAAATGCTGCTGAGATTTGAACTCAGGATTTCCTGTTTATGAGATAGGAGCTTTAACCACTAAGCCACAGCACCAACGGTAACAGTAAAAAATGCATAAATTATTTATTGTTGATGATGAAAATGTGTTTTCTGCTATAAATTCTTCTTTATATGTATTGTAATCTTAAACACGAAAAGATACTCAATCACTACGCAAGGATTCATATGTTTTAATAAACAGGTACTCTTATAAAACCCAATTTCATTTCTTGAATTCTTTACAATTTTTTTTCATGAGCGTAATGATATTGCTCCAATCTTGGTAGACATTTCATCTACGTCTTTCTCATAGATATGTATTTTTTTCATTTTGCAATAACAGTATTCATTCTATAATCTTGAAAATACTTGGGTTTTTATAAGGTTAAAGATGATCTGTTCAACAGTAAGATGAATCAGACTTTTATATTTAAATTGTATCGGAATAAGACCTAATGAAAATGATTTGTTATATAACAATGAGAAAATGCAAGGCACTGCTGAGAGATGAACTCAGGATCTCCTGTTTACTAGACAGGCACTTTAACCAGCTAAGCCACAGCACCCACTTGATTCTTAAATTTGAAACACTTTTCTTTTTGGTGTTCAAGAGAATATTGCTTTTTCACTTTCATATTCTTTTCTAAGTTCACACACTTCTCTACTCAAACACTTAAGATGAATGAAGACTCTTCACTTATTCAAAAACACCTCTCTAATTTGAAGTTTACCCTATTCATATCATTTTAAAATATCCCTTGCTGAAGAATGGATTAGTTGAATTCAACAATAGAGTGATCATTCACCTCTATCTTGTTCTTTGTCATTTTCTTTTCCCTATTTCAGTCAATGCATTCCTACAAAAATCTTCACAATACAAAGCATTTTATTTAATGTTTAAGATAACTTATTCTAAAGTTCTTAGATCCAGATGTTTATTCTTAAATTGTATTCAACATTTGTTTGATGAAAATTATTCGGAAAGCATGGAGAAAACAGTTAGGTTCTGCTGAGATTTGAACTCAGGATTTCCTGTTTACGAGAAAGGCGCTTTAACCACTAAGCCACAGCACCAACGTTAATACTAAAAAAATGCATAAAATATTCATTGTTGATGATGAAAATGTGTTTCCTGTTATAAATTCTTCTTTATATGTATTGTAATCTTAAACAGGAAAACATACTCAATCACTACGCAAGTATTAATATGTTTTAATAAACAGGTACTCTTATAAAACCCAATTTCATTTCTTGAATTCTTTACAATTTTTTTTCATGAAGGTAATAATATTACTCCAATCTAGGTAGACATTTCATCTACGTCTTTCTCATAGATATGTATTTTTTTCATTTGGCAATAACAGTATTCATTCTATAATCTTGAAAATACTTGTGTTTTTATAAGGTTTAAGATGATCTATTCAACAGTAAGATGAATCAGACTTTTATATTTTAATTGTATCGGAATAAGACCTAATGAAAATGATTTGTTATATAACAATGAGAAAAGCAAGGCACTGCTGAGAGTTGAACTCAGGATCTCCTGTTTACTAGACAGGCGCTTTAACCAGCTAAGCAACAGCACCCACTTGATTCTTAAATTTGAAACACTTTTCTTTATGGTGTTCAAGAGAATATTGCTTTTTCACTTTCATATTCTTTTCTAAGTTCACACACTTCTCTACTCATAAACTTAAGATGAATGAAGACTCTTCACTTATTCAAAAACACCTCTCTAATTTGAAGTTTACCCTATTCATATCATTTTAAAATATACCTTGCTGAAGAATGGATTAGTTGAATTCAACAATAGAGTGATCATTCACCTCTATCTTGTTCTTTGTCATTTTCTTTTCCCTATTTCAATCAATGCATTCCTACAAAAATCTTCACAATACCAAGTATTTTATTTAATTTTTAGGATAACTTATTGTAAAGTTCATAGAACCAGATGTTTATACTTGAATTGTATTCATCACTTGTTTGATGAAAATTATTCGGAAAGCATGAAGAAAACAGTTAAATGCTGCTGAGATTTGAACTCAGGATTTCCTGTTTACGAGATAGGAGCTTTTACCACTAAGCCACAGCACCAACGGTAATATTAAAAAATGCATAAATAATTTATTGTTGATGATGAAAATGTGTTTTCTGCTATAAATTCTTCTTTATATGTATTGTAATCTTAAACACGAAAAGATACTCAATCACTACGCAAGGATTCATATATTTTAATAAACAGGTACTCTTATAAAACCCAATTTAATTTCTTGAATTCTTTACAATTTTTTTTCATGAAGGTAATAATATTGCTCCAATCTTGGTAGGCATTTCATCTACGTCTTTCTCATAGATATGTACTTTTTTTCATTTTGCAATAACAGTATTCATTCTATAATCTTGAAAATACCTGGGTTTTTAGAAGGTTAAAGGTGATCTGTTCAACAGTAAGATGAATCAGACTTTTATATTTTAATTGTATCGAAATAAGACCTAATGAAAATGATTTGTTATATAACAATGAGAAAATGCAAGGCACTGCTGAGAGATGAACTCAGGATCTCCTGTTTACTAGACAGGCGCTTTAACCAGCTAAGCCACAGCACCCACTTGATTCTTAAATTTGAAACACTTTTCTTTATGGTGTTCAAGAGAATATTGCTTTTTCACTTTCATATTCTTTTGTAAGTTCACACACTTCTTTACTCAAACACTTAAGATGAATGAAGACTCTTCACTTATTCAAAAACACCTCTCTAATTTGAAGTTTACCCTATTCATATCATTTTAAAATATACCTTGCTGAAGAATGGATTAGTTGAATTCAACAATAGAGTGATCATTCACCTCTATCTTGTTCTTTGTCATTTTCTTTTCCCTATTTCAGTCAATGCATTCCTACAAAAATCTTCACAATACCAAGCATTTTATTTAATTTTTAAGATAACTTATTCTAAAGTTCATAGAACCAGATGTTCATTCTTAAATTGTATTCAACATTTGTTTGATGAAAATTATTCGGAAAGCATGGAGAAAACATTTAGGTGCTGCTGAGATTTGAACTCAGGATTTCCTGTTTACGAGACAGGCGCTTTAACCACTAAGCCACAGCACCAACGTTAATAGTAAGAAATGCATACATAATTTATTGTTGATGATGAAAATGTGTTTCCTGCTATAAATTCTTCTTTATATGTATTGTAATCTTAAACACGAAAACATACTCAGTCACTATGCAAGTATTAATATGTTTTGATAAACAGGTACTCTTATAAAACTCAATTTCATTTCTTGAATTCTTTAAAAAAAATCATGAAGGTATTAATATTGCTCAAATCTAGGTAGAAATTTCATCTACGTCTTTCTCATAGATATGTATTTTTTTCATTTTGCAATAACAGTATTCATTCTATAATCTTGAAAATACTTGTGTTTTTATAAGGTTTAAGATGATCTGTTCAACAGTAAGATGAATCAGAGTTTTATATTTTAATTGTATCGGAATAAGACCTAATGAAAATGATTTGTTATATAACAATGAGAAAAGCAAGGCACTGCTGAGAGTTGAACTCAGGATCTCCTGTTTACTAGACAGGCGCTTTAACCAGCTAAGCCACAGCACCCACTTGATTCTTAAATTTGAAACACTTTTCTTTATGGTGTTCAAGAGAATATTGCTTTTTTACTTTCATATTCTTTTCTAAGTTCACACACTTCTCTACTCAAACACTTAAGATGAATGAAGACTCTTCACTTATTCAAAAACACCTCTCTAATTTGAAGTTTACCCTATTCATATCATTTTAAAATATCCCTTGCTGAAGAATGGATTAGTTGAATTCAACAATAGAGTGATCATTCACCTCTATCTTGTTCTTTGTCATTTTATTTTCACTATTTCAGTCAATGCATTCCTACAAAAATCTTCACAATACCAAGCATTTTATTTAATGTTTAAGATAACTTATTCTAAAGTTCATAGATCCAGATGTTTATTCTTAAATTGTATTCAACATTTGTTTGATGTAAACTATTCGGAAAGCATGGAGAAAACAGTTAGGTTCTGCTGAGATTTGAACTCTGGATTTCCTGTTTACGAGAAAGGCGCTTTAACCACTAAGCCACAGCACCAACGTTAATAGTAAGAAATGCATAAATTATTCATTGTTGATGATGAAAATGTGTTTCCTGCTATAAATTCTTCTTTATATGTATTGTAATCTTAAACAGGAAAACATACTCAATCACTACGCAAGTATTAATATGTTTTAATAAACAGGTACTCTTATAAAACCCAATTTCATTTCTTGAATTCTTTACAATTTTTTTTCATGAAGGTAATAATATTACTCCAATCTAGGTAGACATTTCATCGACGTCTTTCTCATAGATATGTATTTTTTTTATTTTGCAATAACATTATTCATTCTATAATCTTGAAAATACTTGGGTTTTTATAAGGTTAAAGATGATCTGTTCAACAGTAAGATGAATTAGACTTTTATATTTTAATTGTATCGGAATAAGACCTAATGAAAATGATTTGTTATATATTACAATGAGAAAAGCAAGGCGCTGCTGAGATTTGAACTCAGGATCTCCTGTTTACTAGACAGGCGCTTTAACAAGCTAAGCCACAGCACCCACTTGATGCTTAAATTTGAAACACTTTTGTTTATGGTGTTCAAGAGAATATTGCTTTTTCACTTTCATATTCTTTTCTAAGTTCACACACTTCTCTACTCAAACACTTAAGATGAATGAAGACTCTTCACTTATTCAAAAACACCTCTCTAATTTGAAGCTTACCCTATTCATATCATTTTAAAATATACCTTGCTGAAGAATGGATTAGTTGAATTCAACAATAGAGTGATCATTCACCTGTATCTTGTTCTTTGTCATTTTCTTTTCCCTATTTCAGTCAATGCATTCCTACAAAAATCTTCTCAATACCAAGCATTTTATTTAATTTTTAAGATAACTTATTCTAAAGTTCATAGAACCAGATGTTTATTCTTAAATTGTATTCAACATTTGTTTGATGAAAATTATTCGGAAAGCATGGAGAAAACAGTTAGGTGCTGTTGAGATTTGAACTCAGGATTTCCTGTTTACGAGACAGGCGCTTTAACCACTAAGCCACAGCACCAACGTTAATAGTAAGAAATGCATACATAATTTATTGTTGATGATGAAAATGTGTTTCCTGCTATAAATTCTTCTTTATATGTATTGTAATCTTAAACACGAAAACATACTCAGTCACTATGCAAGTATTAATATGTTTTGATAAACAGGTACTCTTAAAAAACTCAATTTCATTTCTTGAATTCTTTAAAAAAAATCATGAAGGTATTAATATTGCTCAAATCTAGGTAGAAATTTCATCTACGTCTTTCTCATAGATATGTATTTTTTTCATTTTGCAATAACAGTATTCATTCTATAATCTTGAAAATACTTGTGTTTTTATAAGGTTTAAGATGATCTGTTCAACAGTAAGATGAATCAGACTTTTATATTTTAATTGTATCGGAATAAGACCTAATGAAAATGATTTGTTATATAACAATGAGAAAAGCAAGGCACTGCTGAGAGTTGAACTCAGGATCTCCTGTTTACTAGACAGGCGCTTTAACCAGCTAAGCCACA
Source organism: Lissotriton vulgaris (assembly GCF_964263255.1). Classification (NCBI taxonomy): domain Eukaryota; kingdom Metazoa; phylum Chordata; class Amphibia; order Caudata; family Salamandridae; genus Lissotriton; species Lissotriton vulgaris. The sequence goes on from NC_141700.1 coordinate 443,736,886, forward strand.
GGCCCCACTTGATTATTAAATTTGAAACACTTTTCTTTATGGTGTTCAAGAGAATATTGCTTTTTCACTTTCATATTCTTTTCTAAGTTCACACACTTCTCTACTCAAACACTTAAGATGAATGAAGACTCTTCACTTATTCAAAAACACCTCTCTAATTTGAAGTTTATCCTATTCATATCATTTTAAAATATACCTTGCTGAAGAATGGATTAGTTGAATTCAACAATAGAGTGATCATTCACCTCTATCTTGTTCTTTGTCATTTTCTTTTCCCTATTTCAATCAATGCATTCCTACAAAAATCTTCACAATACTAAGTATTTTATTTAATTTTTAAGATAACTTATTCTAAAGTTCATAGAACCAGATGTTTATACTTAAATTGTATTCAACACTTGTTTGATGAAAATTATTCGTAAAGCATGAAGAAAACAGTTAAATGCTGCTGAGATTTGAACTCAGGATTTCCTGTTTACGAGATAGGAGCTTTAACCACTAAGCCACAGCACCAACGGTAATAGTAAAAAATGCATAAATAATTTATTGTTGATGATGAAAATGTGTTTTCTGCTATAAATTCTTCTTTATATGTATTGTAATCTTAAACACGAAAAGATACTCAATCACTACGCAAGGATTCATATGTTTTAATAAACAGGTACTCTTATAAAACCCAATTTCATTTCTTGAATTCTTTACAATTTTTTTTCATGAGCGTAATGATATTGCTCCAATCTTGGTAGACATTTCATCTACGTCTTTCTCATAGATATGTATTTTTTCATTTTGCAATAACAGTATTCATTCTATAATCTTGAAAATACTTGGGTTTTTATAAGGTTAAAGATGATCTGTTCAACAGTAAGATGAATCAGACTTTTATATTTAAATTGTATCGGAATAAGACCTAATGAAAATGATTTGTTATATAACAATGAGAAAATGCAAGGCACTGCTGAGAGATGAACTCAGGATCTCCTGTTTACTAGACAGGCACTTTAACCAGCTAAGCCACAGCACCCACTTGATTCTTAAATTTGAAACACTTTTCTTTTTGGTGTTCAAGAGAATATTGCTTTTTCACTTTCATATTCTTTTCTAAGTTCACACACTTCTCTACTCAAACACTTAAGATGAATGAAGACTCTTCACTTATTCAAAAACACCTCTCTAATTTGAAGTTTACCCTATTCATATCATTTTAAAATATCCCTTGCTGAAGAATGGATTAGTTGAATTCAACAATAGAGTGATCATTCACCTCTATCTTGTTCTTTGTCATTTTCTTTTCCCTATTTCAGTCAATGCATTCCTACAAAAATCTTCACAATACAAAGCATTTTATTTAATGTTTAAGATAACTTATTCTAAAGTTCATAGATCCAGATGTTTATTCTTAAATTGTATTCAACATTTGTTTGATGAAACTTATTCGGAAAGCATGGAGAAAACAGTTAGGTTCTGCTGAGATTTGAACTCAGGATTTCCTGTTTACGAGAAAGGCACTTTAACCACTAAGCCACAGCACCAACGTTAATAGTTAGAAATGCATAAATTATTCATTGTTGATGATGAAAATGTGTTTCCTGCTATAAATTCTTCTTTATATGTATTGTAATCTTAAACAGGAAAACATACTCAATCACTACGCAAGTATTAATATGTTTTAATAAACAGGTACTCTTATAAAACCCAATTTCATTTCTTGAATTCTTTACAATTTTTTTTCATGAAGGTAATAATATTACTCCAATCTAGGTAGACATTTCATCGACGTCTTTCTCATACATATGTATTTTTTTCATTTTGCAATAACATTATTCATTCTATAATCTTGAAAATACTTGGGTTTTTATAAGGTTAAAGATGATCTGTTCAACAGTAAGATGAATCAGACTTTTATATTTTAATTGTATCGGAATAAGACCTAATGAAAATGATTTGTTATATATTACAATGAGAAAAGCAAGGCGCTGCTGAGATTTGAACTCAGGATCTCCTGTTTACTAGACAGGCGCTTTAACCAGCTAAGCCACAGCACCCACTTGATTCTTAAATTTGAAACACTTTTCTTTATGGTGTTCAAGAGAATATTGCTTTTTCACTTTCATATTCTTTTCTAAGTTCACACACTTCTCTACTCAAACACTTAAGATGAATGAAGACTCTTCACTTATTCAAAAACACCTCTCTAATTTGAAGCTTACCCTATTCATATCATTTTAAAATATACCTTGCTGAAGAATGGATTAGTTGAATTCAACAATAGAGTGATCATGGAAAGGGGCGACCTCTCGGTCCCCCCGAACGTATGGCAGAGTGCCACGATCCCCCCGGGAAGCCATCTTGGGCGGGAGGCGAGTCTCGGCTGGTATGCCCGAAGCGGCGTAGCCGGGGCGCGCCTTTTCCCGCCCTAGAGTGGGCTGGCCTAGACACTGACGCGGCTGGCCACGCCCTCGGGGCAGGCAGGGGCGGGTTTACGCCCGCCCTGAAGACGGATAAAAGGGGACGCAAGACCAGAAGGCATCCTCTTGTTCCTGTGCTCTGAAGCTGCACCTCCTCGCTGCACGTGAGCTCGAGACGGAACGAAGAGCCAATTTTGAGCGTTGTAATCTTTCTTTTGTCTTACTCTGTCGGAGAAATGCCCAAGAAAGGCGGGAAGAGAATGACGACTGAACAGATGGTTCGGGTCCTCATGAAGGAGATGACCGAGCTGAAGAAGCGGGTGGCGGAGAGAGACGGGGAAGGGGGGCCGGAACGTCCGTCGGCTGGAGCAGCTCCAGGAGGGAGAGCCAAGAGGCCAAGGAGGGGACCGGCTGGGGGAGACGTCCTGGTTCCCTGTACCCCGCTCGAAGCGCCAACCCCAGTACCGGCGGAGGGGAACCCGATTCCCGTGGTGGTCACCCCGGTGTCCAATGAAGATATGCCGCCCGAGCTGGCAGCACAACTTGCAGCGTGGTTGGGCGAAAGTAGTGAGGGCGCCACGGCTGCCGAGGCGCAGGCGCTGATGAAGCAATTGCGCGAGAAACGGGATGCAGCCAAGGTGTCCACGCCGGTTGCAGTAGTTGACAAGCCACAAGGGACGATTGCGACCGCAGAGGCAGCGTCCGGTGCAGGTAAGCGGCCATTGCCGATTGCGAGGGATGAGTCAGCACCCTCTCGTAGAGAAAGGTTGGGTCAACATGTGCCTTTGGCAATTAAGGAGAAGATTTGGGCGGGGGAATATGTGAACATCTTCTCGTTGCTTGTTGATCATTATGAGGTGGAGCATGTTAAGGGTCAGAAAGACCTCATGCATCCGAGTGTTTGGCGCGCAAAAATGGCCGCCTTTAAAGTGAATGAAAATATTGGCAATTGGGGCAATGCATGGGGAATCTTTACGTCGATCTTGGGGGAACGTAGGCCCGAGTTGCTTTCCGAGTTGCCGACCTATCAGTCGCGAATCATGGGGTACTCGACATCATACCAGGGTAACCATTGGTTCTGCTACGATAATCTTTTTAGAAAGGCTAAAGAGCATAATAAAAGCTTAACCCTGGGATTGTTATGATTCTTTGACATGGGATAAAATGAAGGAGACAGGTATGTTGAAAATGCCATTGGTAGGAAGTAATGTTGGCGAATCCTCCCGCCAATATGGGGGGACGCCCTTTCGTTCAGGTACGGGTACCGACGATTACTCGAGACCTGCCGGCAATACAGGAAAAAGGGGGTTATGCTTTAATTTCAACAGAGGTAAATGTACTAGGCCCCAGGGATCGTGGAAATTTAAACATGAATGTAGTGGGTGCGGGTCGCCCCATCCTGAGTCCACGTGCAGAGCCAAAACGGGTGATAACGGGGGGAGAGGAGGCGCCAAACAGGTCTAACATAGTCCGAGGGGCGCCTTTACCTACCCCGATTGATACCTTGGCGATGATTCCCTGGCTCAGTGAATACCCGGATCGTACTTCTGCTGGGGTGCTGCGGAACGGATTTTCGTACGGTTTCCGCATCCCGGTAGGGGACTTTCAGGGTGTGGAGAAGTGTAAAAATCAACTTTCGGTCCTGCAGCATACGACCGTGGTACAGGATAAGATCCGGAAAGAGGTTACTCGAGGTCGGGTCGCCGGCCCGTTTAGTGTACCCCCGGTGCAGGATTTTGTTTGTTCTCCTTTAGGGGTGGTCCCCAAGAAGGACCCGGGTGAGTTCCGATTGATTCACAATTTATCAGCTCCACGTGGTTTTTCTGTAAACGATGCAATAGATCCGGAAGTATGTTCGGTGCGGTACGCATCCTTCGATGAGGCCGTAGCCATTTTGAATCGCCTGGGGCCCGGGGCGCTGATGGCGAAGTCAGATATCGAGTCAGCGTTCCGATTGCTCCCGGTACACCCAGACGACTGGGTTTCATGTTTCAGGGTTATTATTACATGGATAGGTGTATGCCGATGGGGTGCTCTATATCTTGTGCCTATTTCGAGAAATTCAGTAGTTTTCTACAATGGGTCTTCACAAAGAAGACGGGTTTCCAACATGTAATGCATTACCTTGATGATTTTCTGTTCCTTGGGGCAGCCGGGGATCTCGAATGTGGCCGGGCCTTGGCCGAATTTTGTATGTTAATGAAGCAGTTTGGTGTGCCATTGGCACCAGGTAAGACGGTGGGTCCTGCGACTTGCCTCGAGTTTCTGGGGATCGAGTTAGACTCCAGTGAGGGTTGTTTTCGTTTGCCAGCTGACAAAGTGTTGAAGTTCAGGGCAGCCCTGCGAGTGTGTATAAATGGATCTAAAGTTACGCTGCATCAATTACAGCAGTTGGTGGGACAGTTGAATTTTGCCCTGAGGGTTATACCAATGGCCCGCCCCTTCTCCCGTTCAATTGCCCAAGCTATGGTCGGCCTAAAGGAGGGCCATCATCGCACGAGACTATCGGCTGAGGTCCGCCAGGACATGCGCATTTGGTTAGCATTCCTGGCGGACTTTAATGGTCGAGTCGTCTGGAACAAACCAGCCGTGTCCTCGGAAGAGCTGGGGCTATGGACAGATTCAGCAGGTAGCATAGGTTTTGGTGCCATCTTCGGCACAAAATGGTCGGCACAAAGGTGGCCGACATGGTGGCATGACAATGGTCTGACAAGTAATATTGCTTTCCTTGAACTTTTCCCCATTTTGGTGGCCCTGAGAACCTGGCCCGAAGGGTTCAAAGATCACTCTGTGATATTTTGGTCTGACAATATGACCGTGGTCGAGTGCATCAATAGCCAGGCTGCACGATGTAAACTGATTTTAAGACTGCTCAAAGAAATTGTTTTACTGTGTATGCAACTGAATGTGCTATTCAGAGCAAAACATGTCCCGGGGGTAATGAATCAGGCGGCTGATGCACTGTCTCGTTTTCATATGCAGGCTTTCTCGGGTTTCCTTCCCACAGCGGACCCAGAGCCGGCACCCTTTCCCGAAGCTCTCTGGTCTCTCGGTGCCCCGAACTTCATCACCTCGTGGGAGAGAGTCTAGCACCAAGGACGAGGAAGGCATATGAAGGGGCGTTTCGGTCCTATTTAGCCTTTTTGGGGACCGATAGAGAGGGGCTTTGGGGCCACGAGGAATGGGTAGTGAATTTTCTGAAGCCTTACGTAGGGCTGGGAAATCGGTGGCTACGGCCCAGAGGCATCGTGCTGCCATTTCCTTTGTTGCCAGGGCTCATGGTATCCAGGACCCGACAGCGTCTTTCGTGGTACAGAAAGCGCTGCGTGGGTGGCAACGCCTTGAGGGTCGCAGAGTAGATGAGAGGCGCCCGATAGGTTTGGATAGGTTGGCCCAGTTGTTGGCCACACTCCCTTCCACATGTTCATCTCAGTTTGAGACAGTGTTGTTCCGAGCCGCTTTTACGCTGGCATTTCATGGGGCGATGCGGGTAAGCGAACTAGTGGCAAGGAACAAACAGGATGTGACAGGGGGTTTGTGCCAGGAACATGTTCAGATCAGAGGAGAGACAATGACTGTCTCCTTTGTCAGGTCCAAGACCGATCAAGGTGGGATGGGTGACTGCATAATCATACGCAGGATTCCCGGGTCCTCCATGTGTCCGGTAAAGTGTTTAGAAGGCTACCTAGCACGAAGGGTGGCATCATGGGGGGGGACCTTGTTGAGACACGCGGACGCCACCCCACTGACGAAATTTCAGTTTCAGCGGGTGCTTGCGATGTCAATTGCCGCTGCGGGCTTGAACCCGGGCGAGTTTGGGACCCATTCCTTTCGGATAGGGGCTGCTACAGAAGCTACAGCTAGGGGTCTTAATGTTGAACAAGTGAAACGAGTGGGGCGTTGGTCCTCCAATTGTTATAAGAGGTACGTGCGGTTGCACGTGTTGTGAAGCTGTAATGATGTACTCACGCCTCTTGTTTTTGTTTGGTTTTCAGTTGCGCAAGCCTACGAGGCGGGGCGGACTATGCAGTCGACCCAACACCGGGCCAGCGGTCAGACATCACCGGCTGTGAAAAAGGAGGTGTGGGTCGTGGGCCACTCATACGTGAGGCGTGCCGCGGACGTATTCAAAGCAGGTGACATGATTCACGTAGCTGGGGAATACGGGTACAGGGTGTCCTTCTACGGAAGAGGCGGTCTCTGTATTGACCAGTTTCAAACATTTTTCGAGGGTTTGTTAGGGCGGACGAGGTCACCGCCGTCTATAGTCATAGTACATCTAGGGGGCAATGATTTAGTCACCACCGGTAGACGACTTCTCCTGGAGGCAATGCTTTCCACTGTAAGTTGGTTGGCGAGGAGAGTTCCGGGGTGCATAATTGCGTGGTCCCATATGATCCCACGAAAGGTGTGGCGAGGGGCTATTTCTATTCCTGCTTTGAATCATTCTGTTAGAAAGCTTAATAACAAAGTGAGTAGGTTGTTCCGTTCCAGGACATTGCATTCTATTTCGCATGGCTGTATTAATGATGACAGTATGTATTTGGGGGATGGTGTGCATTTGTCTCGGGTGGGGAATGAGTTACTCATAGGAGACTTCTTAGCATGGTTAAAAACGTTAAAACATGACCTTTAGGTAGGAGCTTTGTGGGGGGTCCGGATAGCCGGTCAACTATCCGGCCTGTGGCGGTAAGGTCATGATCGGTGAGCACTAATTGGAAGATCCCTATGAGTGGGCGTCACCCAACACGGATGGGAGCGCTCGGGAGAGGTGGCCATTGGCCCCTCAACGGGGAGGCGGTCCCTTCTAAGGATGGGTCGCCGAAAGAAAAGGAAAGGCGGTCAAGGCCCCTTCCTGTGTAGGAGGGGTTACAGCCCCCTCCTGGGGAATTTCCCGGGGCCAGTGACGTCTGCGACGGCAGATGTGGTAAGTTGTGCGGGGTTTGGGGGGAGGTCTACGCTACCTTCTAGATACCTCACACGAGTCCTCGAACGACCTTTAAATGGCGTCGAGTTTATTGGTGCCCCCGTCAAGTCAAGGGAAATTGGTAGTTGCACTTGAGGTATGCCTCAGTCCTGTCGCCCCTCCCAAGTGGGGGGGGTATTTCTGGTTAGGGATCTTGACACCGGTTACGACCTTGCCGTTGGCCCTTAAACGTTAGGATGTACAATTTCAAAATTTCAAGTCAATGTTTTGTAGGATGTTAGTTCGGCTAGGAGAACCTCTGTATTAGAGAATCTGTTAAGGTTAGCCAAACATCGCAATGTGGTAATGAAATTGTACATTAATATGAAACTGTTGATTTAATGTTTTAATTTTGTTTTAATAAATACGGCCGGGAGGGTCACTCCCTCCCTCTTCCAAAAACTTCAAGAGCTGTTTCCGGTTTCCCTCCTTTGGGGATTGTGTTGAGAGGGGGTGACGGGTATCTCAGCCATATTCACCTGTATCTTGTTCTTTGTCATTTTCTTTTCCCTATTTCAGTCAATGCATTCCTACAAAAATCTTCTCAATACCAAGCATTTTATTTAATTTTTAAGATAACTTATTCTAAAGTTCATAGAACCAGATGTTTATTCTTAAATTGTATTCAACATTTGTTTGATGAAAATTATTCGGAAAGCATGGAGAAAACAGTTAGGTGCTGTTGAGATTTCAACTCAGGATTTCCTGTTTACGAGACAGGCGCTTTAACCACTAAGCCACAGCACCAACGTTAATAGTAAGAAATGCATACATAATTTATTATTGATGATGAAAATGTGTTTCCTGCTATAAATTCTTCTTTATATGTATTGTAATCTTAAACACGAAAACATACTCAATCACTACGCAAGTATTAATATGTTTTAATAAACAGGTACTCTTATAAAACTCAATTTCATTTCTTGAATTCTTTAAAAAAAAAATCATGAAGGTTTTAATATTGCTCAAATCTAGGTAGAAATTTCATCTACGTCTTTCTCATAGATATGTATTTTTTTATTTGGCAATAACAGTATTCATTCTATAATCCTGAAAATACTTGTGTTTTTATAAGGTTTAAGATGATCTGTTCAACAGTAAGATGAATCAGACTTTTATATTTTAATTGTATCGGAATAAGACCTAATGAAAATGATTTGTTATATAACAATGAGAAAAGCAAGGCACTGCTGAGAGTTGAACTCAGGATCTCCTGTTTACTAGACAGGCGCTTTAACCAGCTAAGCCTCAGCACCCACTTGATTATTAAATTTGAAACACTTTTCTTTATGGTGTTCAAGAGAATATTGCTTTTTCACTTTCATATTCTTTTCTAAGTTCACACACTTCTCTACTCAAACACTTAAGATGAATGAAGACTCTTCACTTATTCAAAAACACCTCTCTAATTTGAAGTTTACCCTATTCATATCATTTTAAAATATACCTTGCTGAAGAATGGATTAGTTGAATTCAACAATAGAGTGATCATTCACCTCTATCTTGTTCTTTGTCATTTTCTTTTCCCTATTTCAATCAATGCATTCCTACAAAAATCTTCACAATACCAAGTATTTTATTTAATTTTTAAGATAACTTATTCTAAAGTTCATAGAACCAATTGTTTATACTTCAATTGTATTCAACACTTGTTTGATGAAAATTATTCGGAAAGCATGAAGAAAACAGTTAAATGCTGCTGAGATTTGAACTCAGGATTTCCTGTTTACGAGATAGGAGCTTTTACCACTAAGCCACAGCACCAACGGTAATATTAAAAAATGCATAAATAATTTATTGTTGATGATGAAAATGTGTTTTCTGCTATAAATTCTTCTTTATATGTATTGTAATCTTAAACACGAAAAGATACTCAATCACTACGCAAGGATTCATATATTTTAATAAACAGGTACTCTTATAAAACCCAATTTAATTTCTTGAATTCTTTACAATTTTTTTTCATGAAGGTAATAATATTGCTCCAATCTTGGTAGGCATTTCATCTACGTCTTTCTCATAGATATGTACTTTTTTTCATTTTGCAATAACAGTATTCATTCTATAATCTTGAAAATACCTGGGTTTTTAGAAGGTTAAAGGTGATCTGTTCAACAGTAAGATGAATCAGACTTTTATATTTTAATTGTATCGAAATAAGACCTAATGAAAATGATTTGTTATATAACAATGAGAAAATGCAAGGCACTGCTGAGAGATGAACTCAGGATCTCCTGTTTACTAGACAGGCGCTTTAACCAGCTAAGCCACAGCACCCACTTGATTCTTAAATTTGAAACACTTTTCTTTATGGTGTTCAAGAGAATATTGCTTTTTCACTTTCATATTCTTTTGTAAGTTCACACACTTCTTTACTCAAACACTTAAGATGAATGAAGACTCTTCACTTATTCAAAAACACCTCTCTAATTTGAAGTTTACCCTATTCATATCATTTTAAAATATACCTTGCTGAAGAATGGATTAGTTGAATTCAACAATAGAGTGATCATTCACCTCTATCTTGTTCTTTGTCATTTTCTTTTCCCTATTTCAGTCAATGCATTCCTACAAAAATCTTCACAATACCAAGCATTTTATTTAATTTTTAAGATAACTTATTCTAAAGTTCATAGAACCAGATGTTCATTCTTAAATTGTATTCAACATTTGTTTGATGAAAATTATTCGGAAAGCATGGAGAAAACATTTAGGTGCTGCTGAGATTTGAACTCAGGATTTCCTGTTTACGAGACAGGCGCTTTAACCACTAAGCCACAGCACCAACGTTAATAGTAAGAAATGCATACATAATTTATTGTTGATGATGAAAATGTGTTTCCTGCTATAAATTCTTCTTTATATGTATTGTAATCTTAAACACGAAAACATACTCAGTCACTATGCAAGTATTAATATGTTTTGATAAACAGGTACTCTTATAAAACTCAATTTCATTTCTTGAATTCTTTAAAAAAAATCATGAAGGTATTAATATTGCTCAAATCTAGGTAGAAATTTCATCTACGTCTTTCTCATAGATATGTATTTTTTTCATTTTGCAATAACAGTATTCATTCTATAATCTTGAAAATACTTGTGTTTTTATAAGGTTTAAGATGATCTGTTCAACAGTAAGATGAATCAGAGTTTTATATTTTAATTGTATCGGAATAAGACCTAATGAAAATGATTTGTTATATAACAATGAGAAAAGCAAGGCACTGCTGAGAGTTGAACTCAGGATCTCCTGTTTACTAGACAGGCGCTTTAACCAGCTAAGCCACAGCACCCACTTGATTCTTAAATTTGAAACACTTTTCTTTATGGTGTTCAAGAGAATATTGCTTTTTTACTTTCATATTCTTTTCTAAGTTCACACACTTCTCTACTCAAACACTTAAGATGAATGAAGACTCTTCACTTATTCAAAAACACCTCTCTAATTTGAAGTTTACCCTATTCATATCATTTTAAAATATCCCTTGCTGAAGAATGGATTAGTTGAATTCAACAATAGAGTGATCATTCACCTCTATCTTGTTCTTTGTCATTTTATTTTCACTATTTCAGTCAATGCATTCCTACAAAAATCTTCACAATACCAAGCATTTTATTTAATGTTTAAGATAACTTATTCTAAAGTTCATAGATCCAGATGTTTATTCTTAAATTGTATTCAACATTTGTTTGATGTAAACTATTCGGAAAGCATGGAGAAAACAGTTAGGTTCTGCTGAGATTTGAACTCTGGATTTCCTGTTTACGAGAAAGGCGCTTTAACCACTAAGCCACAGCACCAACGTTAATAGTAAGAAATGCATAAATTATTCATTGTTGATGATGAAAATGTGTTTCCTGCTATAAATTCTTCTTTATATGTATTGTAATCTTAAACAGGAAAACATACTCAATCACTACGCAAGTATTAATATGTTTTAATAAACAGGTACTCTTATAAAACCCAATTTCATTTCTTGAATTCTTTACAATTTTTTTTCATGAAGGTAATAATATTACTCCAATCTAGGTAGACATTTCATCGACGTCTTTCTCATAGATATGTATTTTTTTTATTTTGCAATAACATTATTCATTCTATAATCTTGAAAATACTTGGGTTTTTATAAGGTTAAAGATGATCTGTTCAACAGTAAGATGAATTAGACTTTTATATTTTAATTGTATCGGAATAAGACCTAATGAAAATGATTTGTTATATATTACAATGAGAAAAGCAAGGCGCTGCTGAGATTTGAACTCAGGATCTCCTGTTTACTAGACAGGCGCTTTAACAAGCTAAGCCACAGCACCCACTTGATGCTTAAATTTGAAACACTTTTCTTTATGGTGTTCAAGAGAATATTGCTTTTTCACTTTCATATTCTTTTCTAAGTTCACACACTTCTCTACTCAAACACTTAAGATGAATGAAGACTCTTCACTTATTCAAAAACACCTCTCTAATTTGAAGCTTACCCTATTCATATCATTTTAAAATATACCTTGCTGAAGAATGGATTAGTTGAATTCAACAATAGAGTGATCATTCACCTGTATCTTGTTCTTTGTCATTTTCTTTTCCCTATTTCAGTCAATGCATTCCTACAAAAATCTTCTCAATACCAAGCATTTTATTTAATTTTTAAGATAACTTATTCTAAAGTTCATAGAACCAGATGTTTATTCTTAAATTGTATTCAACATTTGTTTGATGAAAATTATTCGGAAAGCATGGAGAAAACAGTTAGGTGCTGTTGAGATTTGAACTCAGGATTTCCTGTTTACGAGACAGGCGCTTTAACCACTAAGCCACAGCACCAACGTTAATAGTAAGAAATGCATACATAATTTATTGTTGATGATGAAAATGTGTTTCCTGCTATAAATTCTTCTTTATATGTATTGTAATCTTAAACACGAAAACATACTCAGTCACTATGCAAGTATTAATATGTTTTGATAAACAGGTACTCTTATAAAACTCAATTTCATTTCTTGAATTCTTTAAAAAAAATCATGAAGGTATTAATATTGCTCAAATCTAGGTAGAAATTTCATCTACGTCTTTCTCATAGATATGTATTTTTTTCATTTTGCAATAACAGTATTCATTCTATAATCTTGAAAATACTTGTGTTTTTATAAGGTTTAAGATGATCTGTTCAACAGTAAGATGAATCAGAGTTTTATATTTTAATTGTATCGGAATAAGACCTAATGAAAATGATTTGTTATATAACAATGAGAAAAGCAAGGCACTGCTGAGAGTTGAACTCAGGATCTCCTGTTTACTAGACATGCACTTTAACCAGCTAAGCCACAGCACCCACTTGATTCTTAAATTTGAAACACTTTTCTTTATGGTGTTCAAGAGAATATTGCTTTTTCACTTTCATATTCTTTTCTAAGTTCACACACTTCTCTACTCAAACACTTAAGATGAATGAAGACTCTTCACTTATTCAAAAACACCTCTCTAATTTGAAGTTTACCCTATTCATATCATTTTAAAATATCCCTTGCTGAAGAATGGATTAGTTGAATTCAACAATAGAGTGATCATTCACCTCTATCTTGTTCTTTGTCATTTTATTTTCACTATTTCAGTCAATGCATTCCTACAAAAATCTTCACAATACCAAGCATTTTATTTAATGTTTAAGATAACTTATTCTAAAGTTCATAGATCCAGATGTTTATTCTTAAATTGTATTCAACATTTGTTTGATGTAAATTATTCGGAAAGCATGGAGAAAACAGTTAGGTTCTGCTGAGATTTGAACTCAGGATTTCCTGTTTACGAGAAAGGCGCTTTAACCACTAAGCCACAGCACCAACGGTAATAGTAAGAAATGCATAAATTATTCATTGTTGATGATGAAAATGTGTTTCCTGCTATAAATTCTTCTTTATATGTATTGTAATCTTAAACAGGAAAACATACTCAATCACTACGCAAGTATTAATATGTTTTAATAAACAGGTACTCTTATAAAACCCAATTTCATTTCTTGAATTCTTTACAATTTTTTTTCATGAAGGTAATAATATTACTCCAATCTAGGTAGACATTTCATCGACGTCTTTCTCATAGATATGTATTTTTTTCATTTTGCAATAACATTATTCATTCTATAATCTTGAAAATACTTGGGTTTTTATAAGGTTAAAGATGATCTGTTCAACAGTAAGATGAATTAGACTTTTATATTTTAATTGTATCGGAATAAGACCTAATGAAAATGATTTGTTATATATTACAATGAGAAAAGCAAGGCGCTGCTGAGATTTGAACTCAGGATCTCCTGTTTACTAGACAGGCGCTTTAACAAGCTAAGCCACAGCACCCACTTGATTCTTAAATTTGAAACACTTTTCTTTATGGTGTTCAAGAGAATATTGCTTTTTCACTTTCATATTCTTTTCTAAGTTCACACACTTCTCTACTCAAACACTTAAGATGAATGAAGACTCTTCACTTATTCAAAAACACCTCTCTAATTTGAAGCTTACCCTATTCATATCATTTTAAAATATACCTTGCTGAAGAATGGATTAGTTGAATTCAACAATAGAGTGATCATTCACCTGTATCTTGTTCTTTGTCATTTTCTTTTCCCTATTTCAGTCAATGCATTCCTACAAAAATCTTCTCAATACCAAGCATTTTATTTAATTTTTAAGATAACTTATTCTAAAGTTCATAGAACCAGATGTTTATTCTTAAATTGTATTCAACATTTGTTTGATGAAAATTATTCGGAAAGCATGGAGAAAACAGTTAGGTGCTGTTGAGATTTGAACTCAGGATTTCCTGTTTACGAGACAGGCGCTTTAACCACTAAGCCACAGCACCAACGTTAATAGTAAGAAATGCATACATAATTTATTGTTGATGATGAAAATGTGTTTCCTGCTATAAATTCTTCTTTATATGTATTGTAATCTTAAACACGAAAACATACTCAGTCACTATGCAAGTATTAATATGTTTTGATAAACAGGTACTCTTATAAAACTCAATTTCATTTCTTGAATTCTTTAAAAAAAATCATGAAGGTATTAATATTGCTCAAATCTAGGTAGAAATTTCATCTACGTCTTTCTCATAGATATGTATTTTTTTCATTTTGCAATAACAGTATTCATTCTATAATCTTGAAAATACTTGTGTTTTTATAAGGTTTAAGATGATCTGTTCAACAGTAAGATGAATCAGAGTTTTATATTTTAATTGTATCGGAATAAGACCTAATGAAAATGATTTGTTATATAACAATGAGAAAAGCAAGGCACTGCTGAGAGTTGAACTCAGGATCTCCTGTTTACTAGACATGCGCTTTAACCAGCTAAGCCACAGCACCCACTTGATTCTTAAATTTGAAACACTTTTCTTTATGGTGTTCAAGAGAATATTGCTTTTTCACTTTCATATTCTTTTCTAAGTTCACACACTTCTCTACTCAAACACTTAAGATGAATGAAGACTCTTCACTTATTCAAAAACACCTCTCTAATTTGAAGTTTACCCTATTCATATCATTTTAAAATATCCCTTGCTGAAGAATGGATTAGTTGAATTCAACAATAGAGTGATCATTCACCTCTATCTTGTTCTTTGTCATTTTATTTTCACTATTTCAGTCAATGCATTCCTACAAAAATCTTCACAATACCAAGCATTTTATTTAATGTTTAAGATAACTTATTCTAAAGTTCATAGATCCAGATGTTTATTCTTAAATTGTATTCAACATTTGTTTGATGTAAATTATTCGGAAAGCATGGAGAAAACAGTTAGGTTCTGCTGAGATTTGAACTCAGGATTTCCTGTTTACGAGAAAGGCGCTTTAACCACTAAGCCACAGCACCAACGGTAATAGTAAGAAATGCATAAATTATTCATTGTTGATGATGAAAATGTGTTTCCTGCTATAAATTCTTCTTTATATGTATTGTAATCTTAAACAGGAAAACATACTCAATCACTACGCAAGTATTAATATGTTTTAATAAACAGGTACTCTTATAAAACCCAATTTCATTTCTTGAATTCTTTACAATTTTTTTTCATGAAGGTAATAATATTACTCCAATCTAGGTAGACATTTCATCGACGTCTTTCTCATAGATATGTATTTTTTTTATTTTGCAATAACATTATTCATTCTATAATCTTGAAAATACTTGGGTTTTTATAAGGTTAAAGATGATCTGTTCAACAGTAAGATGAATTAGACTTTTATATTTTAATTGTATCGGAATAAGACCTAATGAAAATGATTTGTTATATATTACAATGAGAAAAGCAAGGCGCTGCTGAGATTTGAACTCAGGATCTCCTGTTTACTAGACAGGCGCTTTAACAAGCTAAGCCACAGCACCCACTTGATGCTTAAATTTGAAACACTTTTCTTTATGGTGTTCAAGAGAATATTGCTTTTTCACTTTCATATTCTTTTCTAAGTTCACACACTTCTCTACTCAAACACTTAAGATGAATGAAGACTCTTCACTTATTCAAAAACACCTCTCTAATTTGAAGCTTACCCTATTCATATCATTTTAAAATATACCTTGCTGAAGAATGGATTAGTTGAATTCAACAATAGAGTGATCATTCACCTGTATCTTGTTCTTTGTCATTTTCTTTTCCCTATTTCAGTCAATGCATTCCTACAAAAATCTTCTCAATACCAAGCATTTTATTTAATTTTTAAGATAACTTATTCTAAAGTTCATAGAACCAGATGTTTATTCTTAAATTGTATTCAACATTTGTTTGATGAAAATTATTCGGAAAGCATGGAGAAAACAGTTAGGTGCTGTTGAGATTTGAACTCAGGATTTCCTGTTTACGAGACAGGCGCTTTAACCACTAAGCCACAGCACCAACGTTAATAGTAAGAAATGCATACATAATTTATTGTTGATGATGAAAATGTGTTTCCTGCTATAAATTCTTCTTTATATGTATTGTAATCTTAAACACGAAAACATACTCAGTCACTATGCAAGTATTAATATGTTTTGATAAACAGGTACTCTTATAAAACTCAATTTCATTTCTTGAATTCTTTAAAAAAAATCATGAAGGTATTAATATTGCTCAAATCTAGGTAGAAATTTCATCTACGTCTTTCTCATAGATATGTATTTTTTTCATTTTGCAATAACAGTATTCATTCTATAATCTTGAAAATACTTGTGTTTTTATAAGGTTTAAGATGATCTGTTCAACAGTAAGATGAATCAGAGTTTTATATTTTAATTGTATCGGAATAAGACCTAATGAAAATGATTTGTTATATAACAATGAGAAAAGCAAGGCACTGCTGAGAGTTGAACTCAGGATCTCCTGTTTACTAGACATGCACTTTAACCAGCTAAGCCACAGCACCCACTTGATTCTTAAATTTGAAACACTTTTCTTTATGGTGTTCAAGAGAATATTGCTTTTTCACTTTCATATTCTTTTCTAAGTTCACACACTTCTCTACTCAAACACTTAAGATGAATGAAGACTCTTCACTTATTCAAAAACACCTCTCTAATTTGAAGTTTACCCTATTCATATCATTTTAAAATATCCCTTGCTGAAGAATGGATTAGTTGAATTCAACAATAGAGTGATCATTCACCTCTATCTTGTTCTTTGTCATTTTATTTTCACTATTTCAGTCAATGCATTCCTACAAAAATCTTCACAATACCAAGCATTTTATTTAATGTTTAAGATAACTTATTCTAAAGTTCATAGATCCAGATGTTTATTCTTAAATTGTATTCAACATTTGTTTGATGTAAATTATTCGGAAAGCATGGAGAAAACAGTTAGGTTCTGCTGAGATTTGAACTCAGGATTTCCTGTTTACGAGAAAGGCGCTTTAACCACTAAGCCACAGCACCAACGGTAATAGTAAGAAATGCATAAATTATTCATTGTTGATGATGAAAATGTGTTTCCTGCTATAAATTCTTCTTTATATGTATTGTAATCTTAAACAGGAAAACATACTCAATCACTACGCAAGTATTAATATGTTTTAATAAACAGGTACTCTTATAAAACCCAATTTCATTTCTTGAATTCTTTACAATTTTTTTTCATGAAGGTAATAATATTACTCCAATCTAGGTAGACATTTCATCGACGTCTTTCTCATAGATATGTATTTTTTTCATTTTGCAATAACATTATTCATTCTATAATCTTGAAAATACTTGGGTTTTTATAAGGTTAAAGATGATCTGTTCAACAGTAAGATGAATTAGACTTTTATATTTTAATTGTATCGGAATAAGACCTAATGAAAATGATTTGTTATATATTACAATGAGAAAAGCAAGGCGCTGCTGAGATTTGAACTCAGGATCTCCTGTTTACTAGACAGGCGCTTTAACAAGCTAAGCCACAGCACCCACTTGATTCTTAAATTTGAAACACTTTTCTTTATGGTGTTCAAGAGAATATTGCTTTTTCACTTTCATATTCTTTTCTAAGTTCACACACTTCTCTACTCAAACACTTAAGATGAATGAAGACTCTTCACTTATTCAAAAACACCTCTCTAATTTGAAGCTTACCCTATTCATATCATTTTAAAATATACCTTGCTGAAGAATGGATTAGTTGAATTCAACAATAGAGTGATCATTCACCTGTATCTTGTTCTTTGTCATTTTCTTTTCCCCTATTTCAGTCAATGCATTCCTACAAAAATCTTCTCAATACCAAGCATTTTATTTAATTTTTAAGATAACTTATTCTAAAGTTCATAGAACCAGATGTTTATTCTTAAATTGTATTCAACATTTGTTTGATGAAAATTATTCGGAAAGCATGGAGAAAACAGTTAGGTGCTGTTGAGATTTGAACTCAGGATTTCCTGTTTACGAGACAGGCGCTTTAACCACTAAGCCACAGCACCAACGTTAATAGTAAGAAATGCATACATAATTTATTGTTGATGATGAAAATGTGTTTCCTGCTATAAATTCTTCTTTATATGTATTGTAATCTTAAACACGAAAACATACTCAGTCACTATGCAAGTATTAATATGTTTTGATAAACAGGTACTCTTATAAAACTCAATTTCATTTCTTGAATTCTTTAAAAAAAATCATGAAGGTATTAATATTGCTCAAATCTAGGTAGAAATTTCATCTACGTCTTTCTCATAGATATGTATTTTTTTCATTTTGCAATAACAGTATTCATTCTATAATCTTGAAAATACTTGTGTTTTTATAAGGTTTAAGATGATCTGTTCAACAGTAAGATGAATCAGAGTTTTATATTTTAATTGTATCGGAATAAGACCTAATGAAAATGATTTGTTATATAACAATGAGAAAAGCAAGGCACTGCTGAGAGTTGAACTCAGGATCTCCTGTTTACTAGACATGCGCTTTAACCAGCTAAGCCACAGCACCCACTTGATTCTTAAATTTGAAACACTTTTCTTTATGGTGTTCAAGAGAATATTGCTTTTTCACTTTCATATTCTTTTCTAAGTTCACACACTTCTCTACTCAAACACTTAAGATGAATGAAGACTCTTCACTTATTCAAAAACACCTCTCTAATTTGAAGTTTACCCTATTCATATCATTTTAAAATATCCCTTGCTGAAGAATGGATTAGTTGAATTCAACAATAGAGTGATCATTCACCTCTATCTTGTTCTTTGTCATTTTATTTTCACTATTTCAGTCAATGCATTCCTACAAAAATCTTCACAATACCAAGCATTTTATTTAATGTTTAAGATAACTTATTCTAAAGTTCATAGATCCAGATGTTTATTCTTAAATTGTATTCAACATTTGTTTGATGTAAATTATTCGGAAAGCATGGAGAAAACAGTTAGGTTCTGCTGAGATTTGAACTCAGGATTTCCTGTTTACGAGAAAGGCGCTTTAACCACTAAGCCACAGCACCAACGGTAATAGTAAGAAATGCATAAATTATTCATTGTTGATGATGAAAATGTGTTTCCTGCTATAAATTCTTCTTTATATGTATTGTAATCTTAAACAGGAAAACATACTCAATCACTACGCAAGTATTAATATGTTTTAATAAACAGGTACTCTTATAAAACCCAATTTCATTTCTTGAATTCTTTACAATTTTTTTTCATGAAGGTAATAATATTACTCCAATCTAGGTAGACATTTCATCGACGTCTTTCTCATAGATATGTATTTTTTTTATTTTGCAATAACATTATTCATTCTATAATCTTGAAAATACTTGGGTTTTTATAAGGTTAAAGATGATCTGTTCAACAGTAAGATGAATTAGACTTTTATATTTTAATTGTATCGGAATAAGACCTAATGAAAATGATTTGTTATATATTACAATGAGAAAAGCAAGGCGCTGCTGAGATTTGAACTCAGGATCTCCTGTTTACTAGACAGGCGCTTTAACAAGCTAAGCCACAGCACCCACTTGATGCTTAAATTTGAAACACTTTTCTTTATGGTGTTCAAGAGAATATTGCTTTTTCACTTTCATATTCTTTTCTAAGTTCACACACTTCTCTACTCAAACACTTAAGATGAATGAAGACTCTTCACTTATTCAAAAACACCTCTCTAATTTGAAGCTTACCCTATTCATATCATTTTAAAATATACCTTGCTGAAGAATGGATTAGTTGAATTCAACAATAGAGTGATCATTCACCTGTATCTTGTTCTTTGTCATTTTCTTTTCCCTATTTCAGTCAATGCATTCCTACAAAAATCTTCTCAATACCAAGCATTTTATTTAATTTTTAAGATAACTTATTCTAAAGTTCATAGAACCAGATGTTTATTCTTAAATTGTATTCAACATTTGTTTGATGAAAATTATTCGGAAAGCATGGAGAAAACAGTTAGGTGCTGTTGAGATTTGAACTCAGGATTTCCTGTTTACGAGACAGGCGCTTTAACCACTAAGCCACAGCACCAACGTTAATAGTAAGAAATGCATACATAATTTATTGTTGATGATGAAAATGTGTTTCCTGCTATAAATTCTTCTTTATATGTATTGTAATCTTAAACACGAAAACATACTCAGTCACTATGCAAGTATTAATATGTTTTGATAAACAGGTACTCTTATAAAACTCAATTTCATTTCTTGAATTCTTTAAAAAAAATCATGAAGGTATTAATATTGCTCAAATCTAGGTAGAAATTTCATCTACGTCTTTCTCATAGATATGTATTTTTTTCATTTTGCAATAACAGTATTCATTCTATAATCTTGAAAATACTTGTGTTTTTATAAGGTTTAAGATGATCTGTTCAACAGTAAGATGAATCAGAGTTTTATATTTTAATTGTATCGGAATAAGACCTAATGAAAATGATTTGTTATATAACAATGAGAAAAGCAAGGCACTGCTGAGAGTTGAACTCAGGATCTCCTGTTTACTAGACATGCACTTTAACCAGCTAAGCCACAGCACCCACTTGATTCTTAAATTTGAAACACTTTTCTTTATGGTGTTCAAGAGAATATTGCTTTTTCACTTTCATATTCTTTTCTAAGTTCACACACTTCTCTACTCAAACACTTAAGATGAATGAAGACTCTTCACTTATTCAAAAACACCTCTCTAATTTGAAGTTTACCCTATTCATATCATTTTAAAATATCCCTTGCTGAAGAATGGATTAGTTGAATTCAACAATAGAGTGATCATTCACCTCTATCTTGTTCTTTGTCATTTTATTTTCACTATTTCAGTCAATGCATTCCTACAAAAATCTTCACAATACCAAGCATTTTATTTAATGTTTAAGATAACTTATTCTAAAGTTCATAGATCCAGATGTTTATTCTTAAATTGTATTCAACATTTGTTTGATGTAAATTATTCGGAAAGCATGGAGAAAACAGTTAGGTTCTGCTGAGATTTGAACTCAGGATTTCCTGTTTACGAGAAAGGCGCTTTAACCACTAAGCCACAGCACCAACGGTAATAGTAAGAAATGCATAAATTATTCATTGTTGATGATGAAAATGTGTTTCCTGCTATAAATTCTTCTTTATATGTATTGTAATCTTAAACAGGAAAACATACTCAATCACTACGCAAGTATTAATATGTTTTAATAAACAGGTACTCTTATAAAACCCAATTTCATTTCTTGAATTCTTTACAATTTTTTTTCATGAAGGTAATAATATTACTCCAATCTAGGTAGACATTTCATCGACGTCTTTCTCATAGATATGTATTTTTTTCATTTTGCAATAACATTATTCATTCTATAATCTTGAAAATACTTGGGTTTTTATAAGGTTAAAGATGATCTGTTCAACAGTAAGATGAATTAGACTTTTATATTTTAATTGTATCGGAATAAGACCTAATGAAAATGATTTGTTATATATTACAATGAGAAAAGCAAGGCGCTGCTGAGATTTGAACTCAGGATCTCCTGTTTACTAGACAGGCGCTTTAACAAGCTAAGCCACAGCACCCACTTGATTCTTAAATTTGAAACACTTTTCTTTATGGTGTTCAAGAGAATATTGCTTTTTCACTTTCATATTCTTTTCTAAGTTCACACACTTCTCTACTCAAACACTTAAGATGAATGAAGACTCTTCACTTATTCAAAAACACCTCTCTAATTTGAAGCTTACCCTATTCATATCATTTTAAAATATACCTTGCTGAAGAATGGATTAGTTGAATTCAACAATAGAGTGATCATTCACCTGTATCTTGTTCTTTGTCATTTTCTTTTCCCCTATTTCAGTCAATGCATTCCTACAAAAATCTTCTCAATACCAAGCATTTTATTTAATTTTTAAGATAACTTATTCTAAAGTTCATAGAACCAGATGTTTATTCTTAAATTGTATTCAACATTTGTTTGATGAAAATTATTCGGAAAGCATGGAGAAAACAGTTAGGTGCTGTTGAGATTTGAACTCAGGATTTCCTGTTTACGAGACAGGCGCTTTAACCACTAAGCCACAGCACCAACGTTAATAGTAAGAAATGCATACATAATTTATTGTTGATGATGAAAATGTGTTTCCTGCTATAAATTCTTCTTTATATGTATTGTAATCTTAAACACGAAAACATACTCAGTCACTATGCAAGTATTAATATGTTTTGATAAACAGGTACTCTTATAAAACTCAATTTCATTTCTTGAATTCTTTAAAAAAAATCATGAAGGTATTAATATTGCTCAAATCTAGGTAGAAATTTCATCTACGTCTTTCTCATAGATATGTATTTTTTTCATTTTGCAATAACAGTATTCATTCTATAATCTTGAAAATACTTGTGTTTTTATAAGGTTTAAGATGATCTGTTCAACAGTAAGATGAATCAGAGTTTTATATTTTAATTGTATCGGAATAAGACCTAATGAAAATGATTTGTTATATAACAATGAGAAAAGCAAGGCACTGCTGAGAGTTGAACTCAGGATCTCCTGTTTACTAGACATGCGCTTTAACCAGCTAAGCCACAGCACCCACTTGATTCTTAAATTTGAAACACTTTTCTTTATGGTGTTCAAGAGAATATTGCTTTTTCACTTTCATATTCTTTTCTAAGTTCACACACTTCTCTACTCAAACACTTAAGATGAATGAAGACTCTTCACTTATTCAAAAACACCTCTCTAATTTGAAGTTTACCCTATTCATATCATTTTAAAATATACCTTGCTGAAGAATGGATTAGTTGAATTCAACAATAGAGTGATCATTCACCTCTATCTTGTTCTTTGTCATTTTATTTTCACTATTTCAGTCAATGCATTCCTACAAAAATCTTCACAATACCAAGCATTTTATTTAATGTTTAAGATAACTTATTCTAAAGTTCATAGATCCAGATGTTTATTCTTAAATTGTATTCAACATTTGTTTGATGTAAATTATTCGGAAAGCATGGAGAAAACAGTTAGGTTCTGCTGAGATTTGAACTCAGGATTTCCTGTTTACGAGAAAGGCGCTTTAACCACTAAGCCACAGCACCAACGGTAATAGTAAGAAATGCATAAATTATTCATTGTTGATGATGAAAATGTGTTTCCTGCTATAAATTCTTCTTTATATGTATTGTAATCTTAAACAGGAAAACATACTCAATCACTACGCAAGTATTAATATGTTTTAATAAACAGGTACTCTTATAAAACCCAATTTCATTTCTTGAATTCTTTACAATTTTTTTTCATGAAGGTAATAATATTACTCCAATCTAGGTAGACATTTCATCGACGTCTTTCTCATAGATATGTATTTTTTTCATTTTGCAATAACATTATTCATTCTATAATCTTGAAAATACTTGGGTTTTTATAAGGTTAAAGATGATCTGTTCAACAGTAAGATGAATTAGACTTTTATATTTTAATTGTATCGGAATAAGACCTAATGAAAATGATTTGTTATATATTACAATGAGAAAAGCAAGGCGCTGCTGAGATTTGAACTCAGGATCTCCTGTTTACTAGACAGGCGCTTTAACAAGCTAAGCCACAGCACCCACTTGATTCTTAAATTTGAAACACTTTTCTTTATGGTGTTCAAGAGAATATTGCTTTTTCACTTTCATATTCTTTTCTAAGTTCACACACTTCTCTACTCAAACACTTAAGATGAATGAAGACTCTTCACTTATTCAAAAACACCTCTCTAATTTGAAGCTTACCCTATTCATATCATTTTAAAATATACCTTGCTGAAGAATGGATTAGTTGAATTCAACAATAGAGTGATCATTCACCTGTATCTTGTTCTTTGTCATTTTCTTTTCCCTATTTCAGTCAATGCATTCCTACAAAAATCTTCTCAATACCAAGCATTTTATTTAATTTTTAAGATAACTTATTCTAAAGTTCATAGAACCAGATGTTTATTCTTAAATTGTATTCAACATTTGTTTGATGAAAATTATTCGGAAAGCATGGAGAAAACAGTTAGGTGCTGTTGAGATTTGAACTCAGGATTTCCTGTTTACGAGACAGGCGCTTTAACCACTAAGCCACAGCACCAACGTTAATAGTAAGAAATGCATACATAATTTATTGTTGATGATGAAAATGTGTTTCCTGCTATAAATTCTTCTTTATATGTATTCTAATCTTAAACACGAAAAGATACTCAATCACTACGCAAGGATTCATATGTTTTAATAAACAGGTACTCTTATAAAACCCAATTTCATTTCTTGAATTCTTTACAATTTTTTTTCATGAGCGTAATGATATTGCTCCAATCTTGGTAGACATTTCATCTACGTCTTTCTCATAGATATGTATTTTTTCATTTTGCAATAACAGTATTCATTCTATAATCTTGAAAATACTTGGGTTTTTATAAGGTTAAAGATGATCTGTTCAACAGTAAGATGAATCAGACTTTTATATTTAAATTGTATCGGAATAAGACCTAATGAAAATGATTTGTTATATAACAATGAGAAAATGCAAGGCACTGCTGAGAGATGAACTCAGGATCTCCTGTTTACTAGACAGGCACTTTAACCAGCTAAGCCACAGCACCCACTTGATTCTTAAATTTGAAACACTTTTCTTTTTGGTGTTCAAGAGAATATTGCTTTTTCACTTTCATATTCTTTTCTAAGTTCACACACTTCTCTACTCAAACACTTAAGATGAATGAAGACTCTTCACTTATTCAAAAACACCTCTCTAATTTGAAGTTTACCCTATTCATATCATTTTAAAATATCCCTTGCTGAAGAATGGATTAGTTGAATTCAACAATAGAGTGATCATTCACCTCTATCTTGTTCTTTGTCATTTTCTTTTCCCTATTTCAGTCAATGCATTCCTACAAAAATCTTCACAATACAAAGCATTTTATTTAATGTTTAAGATAACTTATTCTAAAGTTCATAGATCCAGATGTTTATTCTTAAATTGTATTCAACATTTGTTTGATGAAAATTATTCGGAAAGCATGGAGAAAACAGTTAGGTTCTGCTGAGATTTGAACTCAGGATTTCCTGTTTACGAGAAAGGCGCTTTAACCACTAAGCCACAGCACCAACGGTAACAGTAAAAAATGCATAAATAATTTATTGTTGATGATGAAAATGTGTTTTCTGCTATAAATTCTTCTTTATATGTATTGTAATCTTAAACACGAAAAGATACTCAATCACTACGCAAGGATTCATATGTTTTAATAAACAGGTACTCTTATAAAACCCAATTTCATTTCTTGAATTCTTTACAATTTTTTTTCATGAAGGTAATAATATTGCTCCAATCTAGGTAGACATTTCATCTACGTCTTTCTCATAGATATGTATTTTTTTCATTTTGCAATAACAGTATTCATTCTATAATCTTGAAAATACTTGGGTTTTTATAAGGTTAAAGATGATCTGTTCAACAGTAAGATGAATCAGACTTTTATATTTTAATTGTATCGGAATAAGACCTAATGAAAATGATTTGTTATATAACAATGAGAAAAGCAAGGCACTGCTGAGAGTTGAACTCAGGATCTCCTGTTTACTAGAGAGGCACTTTAACCAGCTAACCCACAGCACCCACTTGATTCTTAAAATTGAAACACTTTTCTTTATGGTGTTCAAGAGAATATTGCTTTTTCACTTTCATATTCTTTTCTAAGTTCACACACTTCTCTACTCAAACACTTAAGATGAATGAAGACTCTTCACTTATTCAAAAACACCTCTCTAATTTGAAGTTTACCCTATTCATATCATTTTAAAATATAATTTGCTGAAGAATGGATTAGTTGAATTCAACAATAGTGATCATTCACCTCTATCTTGTTCTTTGTCATTTTCTTTACCCTATTTCAGTCAATGCATTCCTAGAAAAATCTTCACAATACCAAGCATTTTATTGAATTTTTAAGATAACTTATTCTAAAGTTCATAGAACCAGATGTTTATACTTAAATTGTATTTAACACTTGTTTGATGAGAATGATTCGGAAAGCATGGAGAAAACAGTTAAATGCTGCTGTGATTTGAACTCAGGATTTCCTGTTTACGAGACAGGAGCTTTAACCACTAAGCCACAGCACCAACGGTAATAGTATAAAATGCATAAAGAATTTATTGTTGATGATGAAAATGTGTTTTCTGCTATAAATTCTTCTTTATATGTATTGTAAACTTAAACACGAAAAGATACTCAATCACTACGAAAGGATTAATATGTTTTAATAAACAGGTACTCTTATAAAACCCAATTTCATTTCTTGAATTTTTTACAATTTTTTTTCATGAAGGTAACAATATTGCTCCAATCTAGGTAGACATTTCATCTACGTCTTTCTCATAGATATGTATTTTTTTCATTTTGCAATACCAGTATTCATTCTATAATCTTGAAAATACTTGGGTTTTTATAAGGATAAAGATGATCTGTTCAACAGTAAGATGAATCAGACTTTTATATTTTAATTGTATCGGAATAAGACCCAATGAAAATGATTTGTTTTATAACAATGAGAAAAGCAAGGCACTGCTGAGAATTGAACTCAGGATCTCATGTTTACTAGACAGGCGCTTTAACCAGCTAAGCCACAGCACCCACTTGATTCTTAAATTTGAAATACTTTTCTTTATGGTGTTCAAGAGAATATTGCTTTTTCACTTTCATATTCTTTTCTAAGTTCACACACTTCTCTACTCAAACACTTAAGATGAATGAAGACTCTTCACTTATTCAAAAACACCTCTCTAATTTGAAGTTTACCCTATTCATATCATTTTAAAATATACCTTGCTGAAGAATGGATTAGTTGAATTCAACAATAGAGTGATCATTCACCTCTATCTTGTTCTTTGTCATTTTCTTTTCCCTATTTCAGTCAATGCATTCCTACAAAAATCTTCACAATACCAAGCATTTTATTTAATTTTTAAGATAACTTATCCTAAAGTTCATAGAACCAGATGTTTATTCTTAAATTGTGTTCAACATTTGTTTGATGAAAATTATTCGGAAAGCATGGAGAAAACAGTTAGGTGCTGCTGAGATTTGAACTCAGGATTTCCTGTTTACGAGACAGGCGCTTTAACCACTAAGCCACAGCACCAACGTTAATAGTAAGAAATGCATAAATAATTTATTGTTGATGATGAAAATGTGTTTCCTGCTATAAATTCTTCTTTATATGTATTGTAATCTTAAACACGAATAGATACTCAATCACTACGCAAGTATCAATATGTTTTAATAAACAGGTACTCTTATAAAACCCAATTTCATTTCTTGAATTCTTTACAACTTTTTTTTCATGAAGGTAATAATATTGCTCCAATCTAGGTAGACATTTCATTTACGTCTTTCTCATAGATAAGTATTTTTTTCATTTTGCAATAACAGTATTCATTCTATAATCTTGAAAATACTTGGGTTTTTATAAGGTTAAAGATGATCTGCTCAACAGTAAGATGAATCAGACTTTTATATTTTAATTGTATCGGAATAAGACCTAATGAAAATGAATTGTTACATAACAATGAGAAAAGCAAGGCACTGCTGAGAGTTGAACTCAGGATCTCCTGTTTACTAGACAGGCGCTTTAACCAGCTAAGCCACAGCACCCACTTGATTCTTAAGTTTGAAACACTTTTCTTTATGGTGTTCAAGAGAATATTGCTTTTTCACTTTCATATTCTTTTCTAAGTTCACACACTTCTCTACTCAAACATTTAAGATGAATGAAGACTCTTCACTTATTCAAAAACACCTCTCTAATTTGAAGTTTACCCTATTCATATCATTTTAAAATATACCTTGCTGAAGAATGGATTAGTTGAATTCAACAATAGAGTGATCACGCACCTCTATCTTGTTCTTTGTCATTTTCTTTTCCCTATTTCAATCAATGCCTTCCTACAAAAATCTTCACAATACCAAGCATTTTATTTAATTTTTAAGATAACTTATTCTAAGTTTCCTAGAACCAGATGTTTATTCTTAAATTGTATTCAACATTTGTTTGATGAAAATTATTCGGAAAGCATGGAGAAAACATTTGGTGCTGCTGAGATTTGAACTCAGGATTTCTTGTTTACGAGACAGGCGCTTTAACCACTAAGCCACAGCACCAACGTTAATACTGAGAAATGCACAAATAATTTATTGTTGATGATGAAAATGTTTTTCCTGCTATAAATTCTTCTTTATATGTATTGTAATCTTAAACACGAAAAGATATTCAATCACTACGCAAGTATTAATATGTTTTAATAAACAGGTACTCCTATAAAACCCAATTTCATTTCTTGAATTCTTTAAAAAAAAAATTATGAAGGTATTAATATTGCTCAAATCTAGGTAGAAATTTCATCTACGTCTTTCTCATAGATATGTATTTTTTTCATTTTGCAATAACAGTATTCATTCTATAATCTTGAAAATACTTCTGTTTTCATAAGGTTTAAGATGATCTGTTCAACAGTAAGATGAATCAGACTTTTATATTTTAATTGTATCGGAATAAGACCTAATGAAAATGATTTGTTATATAACAATGAGAAAAGCAAGGCGCTGCTGAGATTTGTACTCAGGATCTCCTTTTTACTAAACAGGTGCTTTAACCAGCTAAGCCACAGCACCCACTTGATTCTTAAATTTGAAACACTTTTCTTTATGGTGTTCAAGAGAATATTGCTTTTTCACTTTCATATTCTTTTCTAAGTTCACACACTTCTCTACTCAAACACTTAAGATGAATGAAGACTCTTCACTCATTCAAAAACACCTCTCTAATTTGAAGTTTACCCTATTCATATCATTTTAAAATATACCTTGCTGAAGAATGGATTAGTTGAATTCAACAATAGAGTGATCGTTCACCTCTATCATTTACTTTGTCATTTTCTTTTCCCTATTTCAGTCAATGCATTCCTACAAAAATCTTCACAATACCAAGCATTTTATTTAATTTTTAAGATAACTTATTCTAAAGTTCATAGAACCAGATGTTTATTCTTAAATTGTATTCAACACTTGTTTGATGAAAATTATTCGGAAAGCAAGGAGAAAACAGTTAGGTGCTGCTGAGATTTGAACTCAGGATTTCCTGTTTACGAGACAGGCGCTTTAACCACTAAGCCACAGCACCAACGTTTATTTATTTATTTATTTATTGTGAAGCTTATAGAGCGCGCGGCTACCTCCGGCGGGGGTGTCCCGGCGCTAGGACTACTTATTTTCCCAGAGAGGGTTGCCTAGTTCATATCCATCTGTCTGAGAGCAAAGCTGCAAAAATCTTGCTGGTTAGTGCCTAGAAAACAGCCATGTTTTCAGTTTGCGGCGAAAGACTTGTTCAGATTCAGAGAACCTAAGGTCCGCTGGCAGGCTATTCCAAAGCTTGGCGGCCGTCACGGTGAAAGTTCTGCCGCCAGTACGCGTGAGCCTGAATCTGGGGACGATCAAAAGGTGAAGACTGTTGGATCTCAGATGCCTTACTGAAGAGGATATCCTAAGCCTTTTGCTCAAATAGCCAGGGCCAGTGCCATTAATTGCCCTGAAGGCCAGGATCAAAACCTTGAAGTCAATACGACGGGCAATGGGAAGCCAATGCAGCTCTTCACGGTAAGCTCTGACCGAGTTACGGGGAGGGATGTTACCTATAAGCCTTGCTGCCGCGTTTTGGATAATTTGAAGACGGTCAATAAGGTATTGGGGGGCACCGGCATAAAGGCTGTTGGCATAATCAAGGTGTGCCGTGATAAGTGCCTGGACCACAGTTTTTCGAGATGACTGAGGGAGATAGGGAAAGATCTTCCTGATCATACGCAGTTTAGTAAAACAGGCAGCCGCAACTTTATTGACCTGGATTTTCCCGGATAAGGTGTTGTCAAATATGAAGCCAAGGTTGCGGGCAGATTGCACTGGTATGGGTGGTGGGTTAAGGACGGTGGGCCACCATAAAGTTGCTGGGGGAGTAGATTTCTGACTGAAAAAGAGAACCTCTGTTTTATCAGTGTTGAGGGCAAGATGGTTCGCCGCCATCCAGGTACAGATGTTGCCGAGGCAGTTTCGAAAGTTGGAGAAGAGGGAGTCAGAATGGTCTCTAAATGAAAAAACAAGCTGTGTATCATCAGCATAAGAGACCACCCTGACTCCACAAGCCTCAGCTACCTCGGCAAGGGGGGCCAAATAAACATTAAATAATAAAGGGCTCAAGGCTGAACCCTGAGGCACACCACACAGGAGGGGTTTGTCTTCAGATTGGTATGGGTGAAGCAAAACCCTTTGAGTCCGTCCGGACAGAAAGGATTTGATCCATGCAAGGACGTTAATAGTAAGAAATGCATAAATAATTCATTGTTGATGATGAAAATGTGTTTCCTGCTATAAATTCTTCTTTATATGTATTGTAATCTTAAACACGAAAACATACTCAATCACTACGCAAGTATTATTATGTTTTAATAAACAGGTACTCTTATAAAACCCAATTTCATTTCTTGAATTCTTTACAATTTTTTTTCATGAAGGTAATAATATTGCTCCAATCTAGGTAGAAATTTCATCTACATCTTTCTCATAGATGTGTATTTTTTTAATTTGGCAATAACAGTATTCATTCTATAATCTTGAAAATACTTGGGTTTTTATAAGGTTAAAGATGATCTGTTCAACAGTAAGATGAATCAGACTTTTATATTATAATTGTATCGGAATAAGACCTAATGAAAATGATTTGTTACATAACAATGAGAAAAGCAAGGCGCTGCTGAGATTTGAACTCAGGATCTCCTGTTTACTAGACAGGCGCTTTAACCAGCTAAGCCACAGGAGCCACTTGATTCTCAAATGTGAAACACTTTTCTTTATGGTGTTCAAGAGAATATTGCTTTTTCACATTCATATTATTTTCTAAGTTCACACACTTCTCTACTCAAACACTTAAGATGAATGAAGGCTCTTCACTTATTCAAAAACACCTCTCTAATTTGAAGTTTACCCTATTCATATCATTTTAAAATATACCTTGCTGAAGAATGGATTAGTTGAATTCCACAATAGAGTGATCATTCACCTCTATCTTGTTCTTTGTAATTTTCTTTTCCCTATTTCAGTCAATGCATTCCTACAAAAATCTTCACAATACCAAGCATTTTATTCAATTTTTAAGATAACTTATTCTAAAGTTCATAGAACCAGATGTTTATACTTAAATTGTATTCAACACTCGTTTGATGAAAATTATTCGGACAGCATGGAGAAAACACTTAAATGCTGCTGAGAATTGAACTCAGGATTTCCTGTTTACGAGACAGGAGCTTTAACCACTAAGCCACAGCACCAACAGTAATAGTAAAAAATGCATAAAGAATTTATTGTTGATGATGAAAATGTGTTTTCTGCTATAAATTCTTCTTTATATGCATTGTAATCTTAAACACGAAAAGATACTCAATCACTACGCAAGGATTAATATGTTTTAATAAACAGGTACTCTTATAAAACCCAATTTCATTTCTTGAATTTTTTACAATTTTTTTTCATGAAGGTAATAATATTGCTCCAATATAGGTAGACATTTCATCTACGTCTTTCTAATAGATATGTATTTTTTTCATTTTGCAATAACAGTATTCATTCTATAATCTTGAAAATACTTGGGTTTTTATGAGGTTAAAGGTGATCTGCTCAACAGTAAGATGAATCAGACTTTTATATTATAATTGTATCGGAATAAGACCTAATGAAAATGAACTGTTATATAACAATGAGAAAAGCAAGGCACTGCTGAGAGTTGAACTCAGGATCTCCTGTTTACTAGACAGGCGCTTTAACCAGCTAAGCCACAGCACCCACTTGATTCTTAAGTTTGAAACACTTTTCTTTATGGTGTTCAAGAGAATATTGCTTTTTCACTTTCATATTCTTTTCTAAGTTCACACACTTCTCTACTCAAACACTTAAGATGAATGAAGACTCTTCACTTATTCAAAAACACCTCTCTAATTTGAAGTTTACCCTATTCATATCATTTTAAAATATACCTTGCTGAAGAATGGATTAGTTGAATTCAACAATAGAGTGATCATTCACCTCTATCTTGTTCTTTGTCATTTTCTTTTCCCTATTTCAATCAATGCCTTCCTACAAAAATCTTCACAATACCAAGCATTTTATTTAATTGTTAAGATAACTTATTCTAAGGTTCATAGAACCAGATGTTTATTCTTAAATTGTATTCAACATTTGTTTGATGAAAATTATTCGGAAAGCATAGAGAAAACATTTGGTGCTGCTGAGATTTGAACTCAGGATTTCCTGTTCACGAGACAGGCGCTTTAACCACTAAGCCACAGCACCAACGTTAATAGTGAGAAATGCACAAATAATTTATTGTTGATGATGAAAATGTGTTTCCTGCTATAAATTCTTCTTTATATGTATTGTAATCTTAAACACGAAAAGATACTCAATCACTACGCAAGTATTAATATGTTTTAATAAACAGGTACTCCTATAAAACCCAATTTCATTTCTTGAATTCTTTAAAAAAAAAATTATGAAGGTATTAATATTGCTCAAATCTAGGTAGAAATGTCATCTACGTCTTTCTCATAGATATGTATTTTTTTCATTTTGCAATAACAGTATTCATTCTATAATCTTGAAAATACTTCTGTTTTTATAAGGTTTAAGATGATCTGTTCAACAGTAAGATGAATCAGACTTTTATATTTTAATTGTATCGGAATAAGACCTAATGAAAATGATTTGTTATATAACAATGAGAAAAGCAAGGCGCTGCTGAGATTTGAACTCAGTATCTCCTGTTTACTAGACAGGCACTTTAACCAGCTAAGCCACAGCACCCACTTGATTCTTAAATTTGAAATACTTTTCTTTATGGTGTTCAAGAGAATATTGCTTTTTCACTTTCATATTCTTTTCTAAGTTCACACACTTCTCTACTCAAACACTTAAGATGAATGAAGACTCTTCACTTATTCAAAAACACCTCTCTAATTTGAAGTTTACCCTATTTATATCATTTTAAAATATACCTTGCTGAAGAATGGATTAGTTGAATTCCACAATAGAGTGATCATTCACCTCTATCTTGTTCTTTGTCATTTTCTTTTCCCTATTTCAGTCAATGCATTCCTACAAAAATCTTCACAATACCAAGCATTTTATTTAATTTTTAAGATAACTTATTCTAAAGTTCATAGAACCAGATGTTTATACTTAAATTGTATTCAACACTTGTTTGATGAAAATTATTCGTAAAGCATGGAGAAAACAGTTAAATGATGCTGAGAATTGAACTCAGGATTTCCAGTTTACGAGACAGGAGCTTTAACCACTAAGCCACAGCACCAACAGTAATAGTAAAAAATGCATAAAGAATTTATTGTTGATGATGAAAATGTGTTTTCTGCTATAAATTCTTCTTTATATGTATTGTAATCTTAAACACGAAAAGATACTCAATCACTATGCAAGGATTAATATGTTTTAATAAACAGGTACTCTTATAAAACCCAATTTCATTTCTTGAATTTTTTACAATTTTTTTTCATAAAGGTAATAATATTGCTCCAATATAGGTAGACATTTCATCTACGTCTTTCTCATAGATATGTATTTTTTTCATTTTGCAATAACAGTATTCATTCTATAATCTTGAAAATACTTGGGTTTTTATAAGGTTTAAGATGATCTGTTCAACAGTAAAATGAATCAGATTTTTATATTTTAATTGTATCGGAATAAGACCTAATGAAAATGATTTGTTATATAACAATGAGAAAAGCAAGGCGCTGCTGAGAGTTGAACTCAGGATCTCCTTTTTACTAAACAGGCGCTTTAACCAGCTAAGCCACAGCACCCATTTGATTCTTAATTTTGAAACACTTTTCTTTATGCTGTTCAAGAGAATATTGCTTTTTCACTTTCATATTCTTTTCTAAGTTCACACACTTCTCTACTCATGAACTTAAGATGAATGAAGACTCTTCACTTATTCAAAAACACCTCTCTAATTTGAAGTTTACCCTATTCATATCACTTTAAAATATACCTTGCTGAAGAATGGATTAGTTGAATTCAACAATAGAGTGATCATTCACCTCTATCTTGTTCTTTGTCATTTTCTTTTCCCTATTTCAATCAATGCATTCCTACAAAAATCTTCACAATACCAAGTATTTTATTTAATTTTTAAGATAACTTATTCTAAAGTTCATAGAACCAGTTGTTTATACTTAAATTGTATTCAACACTTGTTTGATGAACATTATTCGGAAAGCATGCAGAAAACAGTTAAATGCTGCTGAGATTTGAACTCAGGATTTCCTGTTTACAAGACAGGAGCTTTAACCACTAATCCACAGCACCAACGGTACTAGTAAAAAATGCATAAATAATTTATTGTTGATGATGAAAATGTAATTTCTGCTATAAATTCTTCTTTATATGTATTGTAATCTTAAACACGAAAAGATACTCAATCACTACGCAAGGATTCATATGTTTTAATAAACAGGTACTCTTATAAAACCCAATTTCATTTCTTGAATTCTTTACAATTTTTTTTCATGAAGGTAATAATATTCCTCCAATCTAGGTAGACATTTCATCTACGTCTTTCTCATAGATATGTATTTTTTTCATTTTGCAATAACAGTATTCATTCTATAATCTTGAAAATACTTGGGTTTTTATAAGGTTAAAGATGATCTGTTCAACAGTAAGATGAATCAGACTTTTATATTTTAATTGTATCGGAATAAGACCTAATGAAAATGATGTGTTATATAACAATGAGAAAAGCAAGTCACTGCTGAGAGTTGAACTCAGGATCTCCTGTTTACTAGACAGGCGCTTTAACCAGCTAAGCCACAGCACCCACTTGATTCTTAAATTTGAAACACTTTTCTTTATGGTGTTCAAGAGAATATTGCTTTTTCACTTTCATATTCTTTTCTAAGTTCACACACTTCTCTACTCATAAACTTAAGATGAATGAAGACTCTTCACTTATTCAAAAACACCTCTCTAATTTGAAGTTTACCCTATTCATATTATTTTAAAATATACCTTGCTGAAGAATGGATTAGTTGAATTCAACAATAGAGTGATCATTCACCTCTATCTTGTTCTTTGTCATTTTCTTTTCCCTATTTCAATCAATGCATTCCTACAAAAATCTTCCAAAACCAAGTATTTAATTTAATTTTTAAGATAACTTATTCTAAAGTTCATAGAACCAGATGTTTATACTTAAATTGTATTCAACACTTGTTTGATGAAAAATATTCGGAAAGCATGGAGAAAACAGTTAAATGCTGCTGAGATTTGAACTCAGGATTTCCTGTTTACAAGAAAGGAGCTTCAACCACTTAGCCACAGCACCAACGTTAATAGTAAGAAATGCATAAATAATTCATTGTTGATGATGAAAATGTGTTTCCTGCTATGAATTCTTCTTTATATGTATTGTAATCTTAAACACGAAAACATACTCAATCACTACGCAAGTATTATTATGTTTTAATAAACAGGTACTCTTATAAAACCCAATTTCATTTCTTGAATTCTTTACAACTTTTTTTCATGAAGGTAATAATATTGCTCCAATCTAGGTAGACATTTCATCTACATCTTTCTCATAGATATGTATTTTTTTAATTTGGCAATAACAGTATTCATTCTATAATCTTGAAAATACTTGGGTTTTTATAAGGTTAAAGATGATCTGTTCAACAGTAAGATGAATCAGACTTTTATATTTTAATTGTATCGGAATAAGACCTAATGAAAATGATTTGTTATATAACAATGAGAAAAGCATGGCACTGCTGAGAGTTGAACTCAGGATCTCCTGTTTACTAGACAGGCACTTTAACCAGCTAAGCCACAGCACCCACTTGATTCTTAAATTTGAAATACTTTTCTTTATGGTGTTCAAGAGAATATTGCTTTTTCACTTTCATATTCTTTTCTAAGTTCACACACTTCTCTACTCAAACACTTAAGATGAATGAAGACTCTTCACTTATTCAAAAACACCTCTCTAATTTGAAGTTTACCCTATTCATATCATTTTAAAATATACCTTGCTGAAGAATGGATTAGTTGAATTCCACAATAGAGTGATCATTCACCTCTATCTTGTTCTTTGTCATTTTCTTTTCCCTATTTCAGTCAATGCATTCCTACAAAAATCTTTACAATACCAAGCATTTTATTTAGTTTTTAAGATAACTTATTCTAAAGTTCATAGAACCAGATGTTTATACTTAAATTGTATTCAACACTTGTTTGATGAAAATTATTCGGAAAGCATGGAGAAAACAGTTAAATGCTGCTGAGAATTGAACTCAGGATTTCCTGTTTACGAGACAGGAGCTTTAACCACTAAGCCACAGCACCAACAGTAATAGTAAAAAATGCATAAAGAATTTATTGTTGATGATGAAAATGTGTTTTCTGCTATAAATTCTTCTTTATATGTATTGTAATCTTAAACACGAAAAGATACTCAATCATCATTTCTTGAATTTTTTACAATTTTTTTTCATGAAGGTAATAATATTGCTCCAATATAGGTAGACATTTCATCTACGTCTTTCTCATAGATATGTATTTTTTTCATTTTGCAATAACAGTATTCATTCTATAATCTTGAAAATACTTGGGTTTTATAAGGATAAAGATGATCTGTTCAACAGTAAGATGAATCAGACTTTTATATTTTAATTGTATCGGAATAAGACCTAATGAAAATGATTTGTTATATAACAATGAGAAAAGCAAGGCGCTGCTGAGATTTGAACTCAGGATCTCCTGTTTACTAGACAGGCGCTTTAACCAGCTAAGCCACAGGACCCACTTGATTCTAAAATTTGAAACACTTTTCTTTATGGTGTTCAAGAGAATATTGCTTTTTCACTTTCATATTCTTTTCTAAGTTCACACACTTCTCTACTCAAACACTTAAGATGAATGAAGACTCTTCACTTATTCAAAAACACCTCTCTAATTTGAAGTTTACCCTATTCATATCATTTTAAAATATACCTTGCTGAAGAATGGATTAGTTGAATTCCACAATAGAGTGATCATTCACCTCTATCTTGTTCTTTGTCATTTTCTTTTCCCTATTTCAGTCAATGCATTCCTACAAAAATCTTCACAATACCAAGCATTTTATTTAGTTTTTAAGATAACTTATTCTAAAGTTCATAGAACCAGATGTTTATACTTAAATTGTATTCAACACTTGTTTGATGAAAATTATTCGGAAAGCATGGAGAAAACAGTTAAATGCTGCTGAGAATTGAACTCAGGATTTCCTGTTTACGAGTCAGGAGCTTTAACCACTAAGCCACAGCACCAACAGTAATAGTAAAAAATGCATAAAGAATTTATTGTTGATGATGAAAATGTGTTTTCTGCTATAAATTCTTCTTTATATGTATTGGAATCTTAAACACGAAAAGATACTCAATCACTACGCAAGGATTAATATGTTTTAATAAACAGGTACTCTTATAAAACCCAATTTCATTTCTTGAATTTTTTACAATTTTTTTTCATGAAGGTAATAATATTGCTCCAATATAGGTAGACATTTCATCTACGTCTTTCTCATAGATATGTATTTTTTTCATTTTGCAATAACAGTATTCATTCTATAATCTTGAAAATACTTGGGTTTTATAAGGATAAAGATGATCTGTTCAACAGTAAGATGAATCAGACTTTTATATTTCTAATTGTATCGGAATAAGACCTAATGAAAATGATTTGTTATATAACAATGAGAAAAGCAAGGCACTGCAGAGAGTTGAATTCAGGATCTCCTGTTTACTAGACAGGCGATTTAACCAGCTAAGCCACAGCACCCACTTGATGCTTAAGTTTGAAATACTTTTCTTTATGGTGTTCAAGAGAATATTGCTTTTTCACTTTCATATTCTTTTCTAAGTTCACACACTTCTCTACTCATAAACTTAAGATGAATGAAGACTCTTCACTTATTCAAAAACACCTCTCTAATTTGAAGTTTACCCTATTCATATTATTTTAAAATATACCTTGCTGAAGAATGGATTAGTTGAATTCAACAATAGAGTGATCATTCACCTCTATCTTGTTCTTTGTCATTTTCTTTTCCCTATTTCAATCAATGCATTCCTACAAAAATCTTCACAATACCAAGTATTTAATTTAATTTTTAAGATAACTTATTCTAAAGTTCATAGAACCAGATGTTTATACTTAAATTGTATTCAACACTTGTTTGATGAAAAATATTCGGAAAGCATGGAGAAAACAGTTAAATGCTGCTGAGATTTGAACTCAGGATTTCCTGTTTACGAGAAAGGAGCTTCAACCACTTAGCCACAGTACCTACGTTAATAGTAAGAAATGCATAAATAATTCATTGTTGATGATGAAAATGTGTTTCCTGCTATAAATTCTTCTTTATATGTATTGTAATCTTAAACACGAAAACATACTCAATCACTACGCAAGTATTATTATGTTTTAATAAACAGGTACTCTTATAAAACCCAATTTCATTTCTTGAATTCTTTACAACTTTTTTTCATGAAGGTAATAATATTGCTCCAATCTAGGTAGACATTTCATCTACATCTTTCTCATAGATATGTATTTTTTTAATTTGGCAATAACAGTATTCATTCTATAATCTTGAAAATACTTGGGTTTTTATAAGGTTAAAGATGATCTGTTCAACAGTAAGATGAATCAGACTTTTATATTTTAATTGTATCGGAATAAGACCTAATGAAAATGATTTGTTATATAACAATGAGAAAAGCAAGGCGCTGCTGAGATTTGAACTCAGGATCTCCTGTTTACTAGACAGGCGCTTTAACCAGCTAAGCCACAGGACCCACTTGATTCTAAAATTTGAAACACTTTTCTTTATGGTGTTAAAGAGAATATTGCTTTTTCACTTTCATATTCTTTTCTAAGTTCACACACTTCTCTACTCAAACACTTAAGATGAATGAAGACTCTTCACTTATTCAAAAACACCTCTCTAATTTGAAGTTTACCCTATTCATATCATTTTAAAATATACCTTGCTGAAGAATGGATTAGTTGAATTCCACAATAGAGTGATCATTCACCTCTATCTTGTTCTTTGTCATTTTCTTTTCCCTATTTCAGTCAATGCATTCCTACAAAAATCTTCACAATACCAAGCATTTTATTTAGTTTTTAAGATAACTTATTCTAAAGTTCATAGAACCAGATGTTTATACTTAAATTGTATTCAACACTTGTTTGATGAAAATTATTCGGAAAGCATGGAGAAAACAGTTAAATGCTGCTGAGAATTGAACTCAGGATTTCCTGTTTACGAGTCAGGAGCTTTAACCACTAAGCCACAGCACCAACAGTAATAGTAAAAAATGCATAAAGAATTTATTGTTGATGATGAAAATGTGTTTTCTGCTATAAATTCTTCTTTATATGTATTGTAATCTTAAACACGAAAAGATACTCAATCACTACGCAAGGATTAATATGTTTTAATAAACAGGTACTCTTATAAAACCCAATTTCATTTCTTGAATTTTTTACAATTTTTTTTCATGAAGGTAATAATATTGCTCCAATATAGGTAGACATTTCATCTACGTCTTTCTCATAGATATGTATTTTTTTCATTTTGCAATAACAGTATTCATTCTATAATCTTGAAAATACTTGGGTTTTATAAGGATAAAGATGATCTGTTCAACAGTAAGATGAATCAGACTTTTATATTTCTAATTGTATCGGAATAAGACCTAATGAAAATGATTTGTTATATAACAATGAGAAAAGCAAGGCACTGCAGAGAGTTGAACTCAGGATCTCCTGTTTACTAGACAGGCGATTTAACCAGCTAAGCCACAGCACCCACTTGATGCTTAAGTTTGAAATACTTTTCTTTATGGTGTTCAAGAGAATATTGCTTTTTCACTTTCATATTCTTTTCTAAGTTCACACACTTCTCTACTCATAAACTTAAGATGAATGAAGACTCTTCACTTATTCAAAAACACCTCTCTAATTTGAAGTTTACCCTATTCATATTATTTTAAAATATACCTTGCTGAAGAATGGATTAGTTGAATTCAACAATAGAGTGATCATTCACCTCTATCTTGTTCTTTGTCATTTTCTTTTCCCTATTTCAATCAATGCATTCCTACAAAAATCTTCACAATACCAAGTATTTAATTTAATTTTTAAGATAACTTATTCTAAAGTTCATAGAACCAGATGTTTATACTTAAATTGTATTCAACACTTGTTTGATGAAAAATATTCGGAAAGCATGGAGAAAACAGTTAAATGCTGCTGAGATTTGAACTCAGGATTTCCTGTTTACGAGAAAGGAGCTTCAACCACTTAGCCACAGCACCAACGTTAATAGTAAGAAATGCATAAATAATTCATTGTTGATGATGAAAATGTGTTTCCTGCTATAAATTCTTCTTTATATGTATTGTAATCTTAAACACGAAAACATACTCAATCACTACGCAAGTATTATTATGTTTTAATAAACAGGTACTCTTATAAAACCCAATTTCATTTCTTGAATTCTTTACAACTTTTTTTCATGAAGGTAATAATATTGCTCCAATCTAGGTAGACATTTCATCTACATCTTTCTCATAGATATGTATTTTTTTAATTTGGCAATAACAGTATTCATTCTATAATCTTGAAAATACTTGGGTTTTTATAAGGTTAAAGATGATCTGTTCAACAGTAAGATGAATCAGACTTTTATATTTTAATTGTATCGGAATAAGACCTAATGAAAATGATTTGTTATATAACAATGAGAAAAGCAAGGCGCTGCTGAGAGTTGAACTCAGGATCTCCTGTTTACTAGACAGGCGCTTTAACCAGCTAAGCCACAGGACCCACTTGATTCTAAAATTTGAAACACTTTTCTTTATGGTGTTCAAGAGAATATTGCTTTTTCACTTTCATATTCTTTTCTAAGTTCACACACTTCTCTACTCAAACACTTAAGATGAATGAAGACTCTTCACTTATTCAAAAACACCTCTCTAATTTGAAGTTTACCCTATTCATATCATTTTAAAATATACCTTGCTGAAGAATGGATTAGTTGAATTCCACAATAGAGTGATCATTCACCTCTATCTTGTTCTTTGTCATTTTCTTTTCCCTATTTCAGTCAATGCATTCCTACAAAAATCTTCACAATACCAAGCATTTTATTTAGTTTTTAAGATAACTTATTCTAAAGTTCATAGAACCAGATGTTTATACTTAAATTGTATTCAACACTTTTTTGATGAAAATTATTCGGAAAGCATGGAGAAAACAGTTAAATGCTGCTGAGAATTGAACTCAGGATTTCCTGTTTACGAGACAGGAGCTTTAACCACTAAGCCACAGCACCAACAGTAATAGTAAAAAATGCATAAAGAATTTATTGTTGATGATGAAAATGTGTTTTCTGCTATAAATTCTTCTTTATATGTATTGTAATCTTAAACACGAAAAGATACTCAATCACTACGCAAGGATTAATATGTTTTAATAAACAGGTACTCTTATAAAACCCAATTTCATTTCTTGAATTTTTTACAATTTTTTTTCATGAAGGTAATAATATTGCTCCAATATAGGTAGACATTTCATCTACGTCTTTCTCATAGATATGTATTTTTTTCATTTTGCAATAACAGTATTCATTCTATAATCTTGAAAATACTTGGGTTTTATAAGGATAAAGATGATCTGTTCAACAGTAAGATGAATCAGACTTTTATATTTCTAATTGTATCGGAATAAGACCTAATGAAAATGATTTGTTATATAACAATGAGAAAAGCAAGGCACTGCAGAGAGTTGAACTTAGGATCTCCTGTTTACTAGACAGGCGATTTAACCAGCTAAGCCACAGCACCCACTAGATGCTTAAGTTTGAAATACTTTTCTTTATGGTGTTCAAGAGAATATTGCTTTTTCACTTTCATATTCTTTTCTAAGTTCACACACTTCTCTACTCATAAACTTAAGATGAATGAAGACTCTTCACTTATTCAAAAACACCTCTCTAATTTGAAGTTTACCCTATTCATATTATTTTAAAATATACCTTGCTGAAGAATGGATTAGTTGAATTCAACAATAGAGTGATCATTAACCTCTATCTTGTTCTTTGTCATTTTCTTTTCCCTATTTCAGTCAATGCATTCCTACAAAAATCTTCACAATACCAAGCATTTTATTTAGTTTTTAAGATAACTTATTCTAAAGTTCATAGAACCAGATGTTTATACTTAAATTGTATTCAACACTTGTTTGATGAAAAATATTCGGAAAGCATGGAGAAAACAGTTAAATGCTGCTGAGATTTGAACTCAGGATTTCCTGTTTACGAGAAAGGAGCTTCAACCACTAAGCCACAGCACCAACGGTAATAGTAAAAAATGCATAAAAAATGTATTGTTGATGATGAAAATGTGTTTTCTGCTATAAATTCTTCTTTATATGTATTGTAATCTTAAACACGAAAAGATACTCAATCACTACGCAAGGATTAATATGTTTTAATAAACAGGTACTCTTATAAAACCCAATTTCATTTCTTGAATTCTTTACAACTTTTTTTTCATGAAGGTAATAATATTGCTCCGATCTAGGTAGACATTTCATCTACGTCTTTCTCATAGATAAGTATTTTTTTTCATTTTGCAATAACAGTATTCATTCTATAATCTTGAAAATACTTGGGTTTTTATAA
Organism: Lissotriton vulgaris; assembly: GCF_964263255.1. Classification (NCBI taxonomy): domain Eukaryota; kingdom Metazoa; phylum Chordata; class Amphibia; order Caudata; family Salamandridae; genus Lissotriton; species Lissotriton vulgaris. The sequence goes on from NC_141700.1 coordinate 443,780,075, forward strand.
GGTTAAAGATGATCTGTTCAACAGTAAGATGAATCAGACTTTTATATTTTAATTGTATCGGAATAAGACCTAATGAAAATGATTTGTTATATAACAATGAGAAAAGCAAGGCACTGCTGAGAGTTGAAGTCAGGATCTCCTGTTTACTAGACAGGCGCTTTTACCATCTAAGCCACAGCACCCACTTGATTCTTAAGTTTGAAACACTTTTCTTAATGGTGTTCAAGAGGATATTGCTTTTTCACTTTCATATTCTTTTCTAAGTTCACACACTTCTCTACTCAAACATTTAAGATGAATGAAGACTCTTCACCTATTCAAAAACACCTCTCTAATTTGAAGTTTACCCTATTCATATCATTTTAAAATATACCTTGCTGAAGAATGGATTAGTTGAATTCAACAATAGAGTGATCACTCACCTCTATCTTGTTCTTTTTCATTTTCTTTTCCCTATTTCAGTCAATGCCTTCCTACAAAAATCTTCACAATACCAAGCATTTTATTTATTTTTAAGATAACTTATTCTAAAGTTCATAGAACCAGATGTTTATTCTTAAATTGTATTCAACATTTGTTTGATGAAAATTATTCGGAAAGCATGGAGAAAACAGTTAGGTGCTGCTGAGATTTGAACTCAGGATTTCCTGTTAACAAGACAGGCACTTTAACCACTAAGCCACAGCACCAACGTTAATAGTAAGAAATGCATAAATAATTTATTGTTGATGATGAAAATGTGTTTCCTGCTATAAATTCTTCTTTATATGTATTGTAATCTTAAACACGAAGATACTCAATCACTACGCAAGTATTAATATGTTTTAATAAACAGGTACTCCTATTGAAGGACTGGGTTAATTTAAGACCCAGCGGTGCCAGGGATAACACCTGAAACCTTTGTGGGTAACCTGTTCCGGCGTACAAATGACAGAGACACGGGACACTTCCTTCGGTGTCAAAGATTTGAGGTTTATTTACTGCAGGGAACACAGAAGTCACAGGAAGTACAACACGTGCAGGTTCCAGGAGACTGCTTCAACTTGTATCTGTGGATCGCTCCTTTTATACAGTTTTCTCTCATAGGTTAACATGGTACACAAAGGATTACAACTTGGTTCCCATCGTAAAGACCATAAGGGGTCGCTTTCATGTATTCAGGGCCCGGAACATAAGTACAGTAACATTTGGTAGTTCCCAACTGTAAAAGCACATCTTCTCACCATTAGTACATTCCAATCAGCAGTAAACAGATCGAGGATAAGGCGAAAAACAGGTGCAGAGGAAGACAGGAACGAAGAGGGTGTAAAAGGGGAGGTACCAGGAAACACGAGTTGCAGGAATCAAAAGGACGTGCCTAATGAGATGCACAACTGAGACAATAGTCCGGCACGGCAAGATGAGCCTCGAGCGGGGCCAGCTGCCTTGCAGTGTCATCCCCCTCATCATAAAGACACTTTCAAAGGAAATGTGTCTTCCGCAGGAGTTTGGGAATCCCAGGGTCGCGAAGCGGACAGCGTCCGTTCGCTGGCTACTTGAGGGCAAGAAACAAAATGGATGCCGTATCTAAGATGGAACCCGTGGGTTCAGATGAAGAAACCCACAAAACAAACGAACGGTTTAGGCTAGCACAGCGAAAACGCGTACACCCACTAAACTCGTCATTTGCGGTTCATAGATACCAGACTCGGCCATATTCGTGCGAGTCGAAAACACCACTTACGATCATCACGGAACCTCAGACGCTCCTTTTGCCCTCATGTAGGCAAGCACTAGTCGGAATCATAATCGATCTCGATATTCATCAGACCATCCAGATGCTGCTGCAACATAATTCTATCCATCAATGCTTCCTTCGTAACAGGCGGCCGTCTTATACACGTTGTGGCACAGAGGCCACATAAGGCAGGACCACACTGCACACAAAGACAGCACGTGAACAGGAATGCTACAACAACCCCGATAATCATCAGAATCGTCCAACCCCAAGTCGACATTAGGCCCCAAAACCATCCTAGTAGCGTCCAATCCCCTACGTCCACGTGTATGGACTCAGAGATCTTATGCAACTTCGAGATGGCTTGATAGACAGTCGGAGCGTTGTCTGGAATGAAAATACAACAGCTCGAATGGATCACCTTACATACTCCACCTCGATCTGCTAAGACAACGTCTAAAACCATACGGTTTTATAACGTCATAAGCCTATCCGCCTGGAGCTCTGCTGTAATGTTACCAAGGGCACTGGCAGTGATATTAGCAGTCGATTCCACCACTCGAGTCAACTGTCTCAGGTTCCTACTATTGACCATAGGTCCCCAAAACGGAAAGAAACCCTTGAAAAAGTCTCCTGCCTCTTGACCGGCAGTGTCCTCTTCGCTAATCACGCCCCTCACAACTCTGGTCTTATGATAATCTGCGGCAACCGTAAAAGTTGGAGGCAACAAGTTTGCAATATAACAGGTGCCCGCAAAGTCAAGGGGCAACCATGTATATGCACGGTCATAACAGACAAAGTATGTACCCTTGGCAGTCAGGAGAACAGGGGAAGAGAGCATTGGTAAAACATACGTCTCGGAGCAAGCACTCTCTCCAAGGTGAGCTCTCGGGCTTCGGCCACGACCTTTTAGACAGAAATTACCAAGGTGGGGTACGATCCATATTGGAGACGAGCTTTTAAGCTGTCTTTCACCTACGAGCGCATTATACTCAACCTCACTCAGATCCCTATAGGCTTGCACCTCTTCATCTGGGATAAGCGACGGCTCATAGATATCCCTATCTAAGTCAGCAATCGCTATTGCCAAAGGCTTATGGTACGGACCGGGACCAAAGTGGGGAGAACGTGGCTCTCGATTGGGGTAAGAATCTAGTGCGCTTCGAAACATTGTTTGGAATGCTCGAGCTGAACCCTGGGAACTGTAAGGTAGGACCAAGTACGGAATTCCTTTATCGGTGGTATGTGGCATTAACCCACACACCCAACAATTGGTAGTGTTTACAACCAACTGATGCTGATGAAGGAGCTGAACGAAGGAATTGTTCATGAACTCCGCACGTCTAGCCTGCTCGTGTTGTGGTAAGATGTGGAAGGAATGAGGAGAAACAGTGGAGATAGGTTTAGGTTCAGAAGAAGGGGTAGGTGAGGCAGTAGGCAAGAACGACTGTATCATGTAATACACCCCACCCACCAATAATGAGGAAACAGTTAAGAATAGAAGGAACACCTGAAACATGAAGCATTTTGTACAAGCAATTTGCTGCAGCTTGAATCTTTGGGCCTGAGCTTTTTCCAAATCCAACAGCTTTGAGAAAGCCATCCCCTAAAACCGTCCGCAGCGTTTTTGACGCACTTCGTTCTGTGTAGCAGTAGTCAATCCCCAGGAGTTCCCAGGAACCGACGGTCTTTGACCTAGTGTCAAGACCTACTAACCGGAAGGAAGTACCCGTGCGGCCCTACGGCCCACCCGGATGCAAGGTATTTTTAATTTACAATATGTACAAAATCTCCTAGCTGTGAAAGCAAACCGTATATATGGAAAAAGGCGCAAATTTACAAAATTACAATTTATACGAGTGTGTTCAGACTGAATGGTAGCAATGGGGTAACGTGGATGTCAAAGGAGAAAGCAGAGCTTTTATTAGTCTTTGATATTGGATCGCAGAAAATATCGGCTTTTCCCAGGACGTGTCTGTTCGTCAAACAGTTGGTCCGATGATGAAACAGAGTTCTGTTGATCAGTCAATTGTTCAGATCCTGAGTTTTGTGATGACAAATGTTCAACAATGTCGTTCTGCTGCACTGAGGTCTCTCCGACAGGCTGAGCGTCGCTAAAAGGAACGAAAGTCTGCACAGCTTCTGTTTCGGACGAGGCAATGCCCTTCCTCACCCACGAGTCTGCTGGTAAAGGTATAGGTACCTTTTTAGTATGGGTGGCATGCACCCAATTTTTGCGTCCTTCCTAACGAACAGCAGTCCTCGTGGCAAGGAGCACTTGGTAGGGTCCAGTAAAACGAGGCTCAAGGTTGCGTTTTCTGGCGAAGTTTCGCGTCACCACCCAGTCTCCGGGCTGGAGCTGGTGGCCTGGACCCTCCGTCTGCGTCGGCAGTACTTCAAAGACCTGTTGGTGAATTAACCTCAGTTTAGCAGTCAGATCATGAAGATAATGGATCAACATTGGATATTCAAGATCAGAGAACACACTCGGTCTAGGGACCCCCCAAACATTGGCAGGGCGGCCGAACACAATCTCGTAGGGGCTAAGCCCTACTCAGGAGTGTACAGTCGCCCTTGTTGACAATAGAGCTAAGGGTAAAGCGTCAGGCCACGAGAGACCAGTCGTAGCCTGAATCTTCGCTAACTTTAATTTAAGGGTGCCATTATAACCTTCAACCAAACCTGCTGACTGGGGATGATTGGCGCTGTGGAATTTCTGTGTATTTCCAAGGCCCTTATCAGACCATACAATCCTTGGCATTCCATACCGAGGAAAGTATTCCTTCAGTAGGATTTTTGCAGTGGACAAAGCAGTGTTATCTTTGAGAGGGTAGGCTTCAATCCATCGGGAGAATGCACAAACCACAACTAAAACGTACTTCAGGTTATTGCATCGCTCCATATGGATGAAGTCTAGCTGAATCACCTCAAAGGGACATGAAGGGGGAGCAAAATGGCCAGGAGGTTTAGGGGTTCCCTTACCAGGATTGTACATCATACATATCATACAATTCTTAACCAATCTCTCAGCACACTTAGACATACCATCATTCTTCCATACAGGGGACAACAACTTTCAGATACCTTTCACACTAATATGTGCCAAGCCGTGTGCCATCGTCACAACAGCTAGCACATATGCATCCGGCAACATCCATCTCTTATTCTCCGACAAATCAATCCAACAGCCATTCGCATCCAACTTTCCCGTACTCTCTTTCCACTTCGTCTTTTCAGATTCAGTGGCCTCGTTCTGAATCGCTTTCACACTCTCGATAGTGTCCTCACACATACCAGTCTCTGTAGGCCACCTAACCGAACTCGTCACATACATTCTAGTACTAAGATTCCGGGCAGTCTCCTTAGCAATCTCATCCGCAAACGCATTACCACGACCAACATCATCCGTCACCTTACGGTGCGCACTACATTTAATAATCGCCACCTGCTTGGGCAATGTAAGCGCGTCCAAAAGATCATTCACGAGCTGTCCGTGCTGAATCTTCGTACCATGCGATGTCATGAACCTTCTCTCTCTCCACAAACGTCCAAAGCTATGGGCCACGCCAAATGCGTATTGGCTGTTGGCTGTCCGTAAACACATTCACCCGTTTCCCTTTCGACAACACACATGCTCTAGTCAAAGCAATCAGCTCTGCCGCCTGAGCAGAATTCTGATTCAATCTCGCACTTTCCACAACAGTACTCAATGTCACCACAGCATACACAGTCGTTACATCGCCATTCGGCAACTTAAAACACGACCCATCCACATACAAGGTCCCATCGGGATCTTCCAATGGAGTATTTTTCAGGTCTGCACGACCTTTTGTTTCCTCCTCGGTTCGTAAGTAGCAGTCATGAGGTGCTACTTCGTCTGATTCCATACTGATTGGCAACAAAGTCGCCGGGTTCAGGACGTTGCAACGTTTTATTTGAATGTGACTTGCCAAAAGCGTCAACTCATAACCAGACAATCTTGCACTTGTCAGGTGTTGAGTTTTCGTACGATTCAAGAGAGTGTCAACTGCATGCGGAACCATCACCGTAAGGATATTATCCATGACCAATCCTGCAGATTGTCGGATGGACACCGCAGCTGCCGCTGTTGCTCTCAGACAACTCGGCAATGCTCTAGCTACCGGGTCCAAGGTCGAGGAAAAATATGCACATGGACGTTACTTACCGCCGAATTGTTGCGTCAAAACACTCAACGCACAACCTTCCCTCTCGTGAACGTATAGTGTAAACGGCTTACTGTAGTCAGGGGTACCTAACACAGGAGCCGAACACAACGCATCACGCAATTCAGAAAAACTTTTCTGACATTCTTCCGTCCATGGTAAAGGAGTTGGAACATCCTTACACGTAAGAGCCACCAATGGTTTTGCTAGCAATGAAAAATTTGGAATCCATTGCCTGCAGTATGACGTGATACCTAAAAAGGCACGTACATCTCTCTGAGTTGTTGGCACAGTCATTCGAGCAATCGCTGCAATTCTCTCTGGGGTCAACCTTCTTCCCTCCTTTGACAATAAGTGACCTAGATAGGTTACTTCTTGACAACAATATTGCAGTTTAGAAGGTGACACCTTATGATGTAAGTCACAGAGATGTTGCAACAATGACACCGTAGCAATTTTGCAAATGTCCTGAGTATCTGCAGCCACCAATAAGTCATCGACATATTGGATCAAGGCCGCACCGGCCGGCAACACAAACGCATCTAGTTGGCCCTTCAAAGCTTGGCTATATATCGACGGGCTCTCACAGTGGCCCTGAGGAGCGCGTTTGAACCTAAAGCTGCGGCCACCGAGAGAGAAACTGAAAAGGTCCCTACTCTCCTCAGCAATCGGGATGCTAAAGAAAGCATTCTTCAGATCGATCACCGAGAACCAAGATGCAGAGGCTGGAGTCAGAGTCAGTAGAGCCGTGATGTCAGGCACCACAGGGAACTGAGGAATCACAATTGTATTCACCTCCCGTAAATCGATAACAAAACGATAAACAGGTGGTTTTGATGGATCAGTGCGCTTCAAGATGGGCAGTACAGGGCTATTGCACACGTTTCCCCGAGTCTCCTCGATAACATCTTTCTCGATCAAATCGTAAATGATCGCTAACAGCGCTCGCTCACCATCAAGGGAGATACGATACTGGGGAATACGTGGCAATCGCACATTCGATTTCAAGTGAACAACATAAGGGGAGATGTCAAGCAGGCCCACGTCATTGGGGCCCATTGCCCACAAAGATGCAGGAAGAGAACTCAATTACGGTGGAAGCTTATCGATGGATAAGTACATAGGAGAGACAACTCTCTCACCCAACGTAAGCTTCACTCCCGCAGGAGAACAATACAGAGTCGCATACAGACGTTTTAGCAAATCCAGGCCCAAAAGATTTTCACCACAACCAGTAGTCAAAATCAAAGGAGCTTTCAGCTCACGTGGCCCAATTGTAAGGGGCAACAGACGAGAAACCGGATTGCTAACAGGGGCGCCAGAGAATCCAACGGAAACATTTGTTAAGCCAGACAAAGGTGCGCCAGGGAGTTTCGAATGCATGATGGAACTTTTCGCTGCACCAGTGTCCAACAGAAAAGGCTCAACTACGCCCGAGGTGGCAACTGCGATGTAAGGCCCTCTCTGATCAACCGGAACTGATACTACTCCCTCTCCTTGTCTATGGCTGTCCTAGTAATTACCGTCGTCAGCATCCTGATCGACGTAATAATCATCCACATTGTACTGCGCAGATCTTCCTTGCGACGATCCGCGCTGATCAAAACAATTATTAGAGTCAGAAGAATTGTTAGAATGATAATTTTGAGCACCACGACCTCTACCACGTGATGCCTGTTGAGGACCACCACGACCTTCTCTAGATGAATTACCATTGTTTCGATCAAGCAAAACTGGACAATCGAATTTCAAATGACCCTCTCCCCTACAATAGGCACACTGATTTTACCCTAACGAAGATCTCTGCGAAGAGGAGTCATTTCGCGATTGCGACCTATTCGACTGAGACTGCGATCTATTCCATTGTTGGGAATCATTCTGATTCGAACGTGGAGGATACGCTTGCTGCAACAACACTTTAGTTTTGAGTTCTTTTGTCTTTTTATCTGCTCGATCATTTTCTTCTTTCTCTCTATTCTCATAATATTGGGCCGTGGCCAATATTTGAGCAGAAGTGGAAACAGCCCACGCACTTTCTGAATTTCGTAATTTGTTGCTTAGGTCCGGCAACAAATTTGAGACAAACTTGTCCACAAACAATCGCTGACCTCCCTCGGTCCCCATATCTTGACCACTATGATCAATGAATGCCTCCTCAAATCTTGTAAAGAAATCAGAGACACTCTCATCCTTCTTTTGTTTGCAAGCGGACAGTTTGTTCCAATTTACCTTCATAGCTGGCATAAGCGTCTTCATAAGAGTAATAATTCTCTGGGGCAAAGCCGTAATTAGCTGTTCAGGCTTGGCCCCACCAACTTGTCGGGTATCCGCCGCTGTAAGAGCAGCCCAATCACCTCCTAATTCTGCTACATGATTTTCCTGACGAATTTTCGCCCAAACCGGTTGCGGAACTACGTTACCGAACAACATATCAATGTCAGCCAGATTCATTATCGTAGCATCCACTAGCTGCGACAATTCTTTATAGTACCCTGCAGGATTTTTGCGAGGGTCAGGCAAAGATTGCTTTACCTGCAAAACCTCCGATCGTTTCCATGGGAGGTGTATCCACACTCTCTGGAAATGCGGCAGGATCGGCGGTGCAGCACCAGGGTTACCTGGCATCCACACTGGTGGAACTTCACGCATAGGATACTGACCAGGCGCTGCAAGCGGTCCCTCAATGTCTTCTAAAAACAATGCCCTAGGCATTATAGAAGGACGAAAAGACAACAACTGCTCGACAGCACGCTGAACATTGCTAACCACCATTATTCCGCTCGCAAACTGGAGCTGGAGATTAGTGAGAGCAGTCATTACATCATCAGATGCATCAGCCGATATTTGGTCACGTAGAACCTTGCACATTTCTTCAAACACGAACCTCTGTGTCGGTTCGTTAAATTGACAAAACGTATCAAGCACCACACGTGGAGGATTTCTAAGGGGGTATTTCATCCAACCCATCGCCATGTTATACAGCGAGTCACGTTCCCTACCACCGGGAAGCTGACTTCGTCTTTGAGGACCGTCCGAACCAGCGGACTCAAGAATAGGTCCAAGAGAATTAAAGAAGTTAGCAGCAACAGAAGGGGTACGACGTCGAACAGATGGAGAAGAAGAGTAACTCAACGGGATAATAGGAGAAGTGTCAGAAACAGAAGAAACAGCAGGAGTAACCAGAACAGTAGGAGCAGCGGGAACAGGAGTATGGAGAAGTACAAGCGGAGGAGCAGTAGGGACGGAAGCAGGTAGAGGAGCAGGAACGGGTTGAAGAACGGGGACAGGTTGTGGAACAGGAGCAGGAGCAGGTGGAGGAACAGGAGCAGGGGGAACCACAGGAACTACAGTACCCTGTGCGTACGGAGGTGGTGACTTCAAGAGATAGGACAACAAGGGGTGCTCTACTACTTCCTCCTTCTTATCCGTACCCGTCGGTAAAACGGGGTAACACTTATCTATAGTCATACGCTGCAATCTATCGAAAACTTCCTTTTCCTTTTCCTCCTTATCTCGCTGGAACTGCTCTGCGTTTCTTACCGTTGTAACAATACCTTCTCTTTTATTACGCTTAAGCTGCTTGATTTCTCTCTGCTTGGCTTCTTTACGCCACAACCGAAAGGAATCAAACATGGCCGGCCTTGCTTTTCTTTGGAACAATTTAGCTTCTAGATTATCTAAAATCGGGGTCTCAAAACTACCATGAGGTGGCCAACTAAGGACACCGTCTTTTTTAGTATAACGAACCCAACACTCATTGAACGTGATTGGACCCAAACCATGGCGGCTATACAACTCATAAGTTGGAGTTCCAACCGGAGGTATCGGACACGAGTCCTCCAGTCGGGAATCCGTACCACAACCCTTAAAGCAACTGAACAAAGTACTACAGCCAGGCATCGTGCACACTAACCGAGTTTCACAAACGTCAAGGGTTACGGGATTACACTATATCCCAGCAATGAGCAAAAACCCTCGGTTTTTGGCGACTGCAGACGTCAAATATCACAACAAAGAACAAAATACTAAGAACCACAAATACAATGGAACCATGCAACAACTAAGCACCCACAACAAAGGACTCTGGGAGCGACCCACAAATACTTAACTCAAAGATCGATGGCGTCACCAGGAAGGCCCGTCTATCGTCTTGCTGTACCAAGGTCTACGCCAGGCGCCAAAACAGGTCTACAGTCAGGGCAGCAGTCCGTCGCAGCCGTCAGGAGTCGGGAATCTTCGCGGGAAAAGTCGTCGGGCCACTTGTTTCGACAACAGGATCGATGAAGCGGGGTGCACCTTCCCTCGGAGATTTCACACGAAGTTCCACACGATCGTCGGGCTTTGGACCGGTACCACTGATGCAGCCCTACGTTGGGCGCCAACTGAAGGACTGGGTTAATTTAAGACCCAGCGGTGCCAGGGATAACACCTGAAACCTTTGTGGGTAACCTGTTCCGGCGTACAAATGACAGAGACACGGGACACTTCCTTCGGCGTCAAAGATTCGAGGTTTATTTACTGCAGGGAACACAGAAGTCACAGGAAGTACAACACGTGTAGGTTCGAGGAGACTGCTTCAACTTGTATCTGTGGATCGCTCCTTTTATACAGTTTTCTCTCATAGGTTAACATGGTACACAAAGGATTACAACTTGGTTCCCATCGTAAAGACCATAAGGGGTCCCTTTCATGTATTCAGGGCCCGGAACATAAGTACAGTAACATTTGGTAGTTCCCAACTGTAAAAGCACATCTTCTCACCATTAGTACATTCCAATCAGCAGTAAACAGATCGAGGATAAGGCGAAAAACAGGTGCAGAGGAAGACAGGAACGAAGAGGGTGTAAAAGGGGAGGTACCATGAAACACGAGTTGCAGGAATCAAAAGGACGTGCCTAATGAGATGCACAATTGAGACAATAGTCCGGCACGGCAAGATGAGCCTCGAGCGGGGCCAGCTGCCTTGCAGTGTCATCCCCCTCATCATAAAGACACTTTCAAAGGAAATGTGTCTTCCGCAGGAGTTTGGGAATCCCAGGGTTGCGAAGCGGACAGCGTCCGTTCGCTGGCTACTTGAGGGCAAGAAACAAAATGGATGCCGTATCTAAGATGGAACCCGTGGGTTCAGATGAAGAAACCCACGAAACAAACAAACGGTTTAGGCTAGCACAGCGAAAACGCGTACACCCACTAAACTCGTCATTTGCGGTTGATAGATACCAGACTCGGCCATATTTGTGCGAGTCGAAAACACCACTTACGATCGTCACGGAACCTCACTACAAAACCCAATTTCATTTCTTGAATTCTTTAAAAAAAAAATTAGGAAGGTATTAATATTGCTCAAATCTAGGTAGAAATTTCATCTACGTCTTTCTCATAGATATGTATTTTTTTCATTTTGCAATAACAGTATTCATTCTATAATCTTGAAAATACTTCTGTTTTTATAAGATTTAAGATGATCTGTTCAACAGTAAGATGAATCAGACTTTTATATTTTAATTGTATCGGAATAAGACCTAATGAAAATGATTTGTTATATAACAATGAGAAAAGCAAGGCGCTGCTGAGATTTGAACTCAGGATCTCCTTTTTACTGAACAGGTGCTTTAACCAGCTAAGCCACAGCACCCACTTGATTCTTTATTTTGAAACACTTTTCTTTATGGTGTTCAAGAGAATATTGCTTTTTCACTTTCATATTCTTTTCTAAGTTCACACACTTCTCTACTCAAACACTTAAGATGAATGAAGACTCTTCACTCATTCAAAAACACCTCTCTAATTTGAAGTTTACCCTTTTCATATCACTTTAAAATATACCTTGCTGAAGAATGGATTAGTTGAATTCAACAATAGAGTGATCATTCACCTCTATCTTGTTCTTTGTCATTTTCTTTTCCCTATTTCAGTCAATGCATTCCTACAAAAATCTTCACAATTCCAAGAATTTTATTTAATTTTTAAGATAACTTATTCTAAAGTTCATAGAACCAGATGCTTATTCTTAAATTGTATTCAACACTTGTTTGATGAAAATTATTCGGAAAGCAAGGAGAAAACAGTCGGGTGCTGCTGATATTTGAACACATGATTTCCTGTTTAAGAGACAGGCGCTTTAACCACTAAGCCACAGCACCAACGTTAATAGTACAAAATGCATAAATAATTCATTGTTGATGATGAAAATGTGTTTTCTGCTATAAATTCTTCTTTATATGTATTGTAATCTTAAACACGAAAAGATACTCAATCACTACGCAAGGATTGATATGTTTTAATAAACAGGTACTCTTATAAAACCCAATTTCATTTCTTGAATTCTTTACAATTTTTTTTCATGAAGGTAATAATATTGCTCCAATCTAGGTAGACATTTCATCTACGTCTTTCTCATAGATAAGTATTTTTTTCATTTTGCAATAACATTATTCATTCTATGATCTTGAAAATACTTGGGTTTTTATAAGGTTAAAGATGATCTGTTCAACAGTAAGATGAATCAGACTTTTATATTTTAATTGTATCGGAATAAGACCTAATTAAAATGATTTGTTATATAACAATGAGAAAAGCAAGGCACTGCTGAGAGTTGAACTCAGGATCTCCTGTTTACTAGACAGGCGCTTTAACCAGCTAAGCCACATCACCCACTTGATTCTTTATTTTGAAACACTTTTCTTTATGGTGTTCAAGAGAATATTGCTTTTTCACTTTCATATTCTTTTCTAAGTTCACACACTTCTCTACTCAAACACTTAAGATGAATGAAGACTCTTCACTCATTCAAAAACACCTCTCTAATTTGAAGTTTACCCTATTCATATCATTTTAAAATATACCTTGCTGAAGAATGGATTAGTTGAATTCAACAATAGAGTGATCATTCACCTCTATCTTGTTCTTTGTCATTTTCTTTTCCCTATTTCAGTCAATGCATTCCTACAAAAATCTTCACAATACCAAGCATTTTATTTAATTTTTAAGATAACTTATTCTAAAGTTCATAGAACCAGATGTTTATTCTTAAATTGAATTCAACACTTGTTTGATGAAAATTATTCGGAAAGCAAGGAGAAAACAGTTGGGTGCTGCTGATATTTGAACTCATGATTTCCTGTTTATGAGACAGGCGCTTCAACCACTAAGCCACAGCACCAACGTTTATAGTACAAAATGCATAAATAATTCATTGTTGATGATGAAAATGTGTTTTCTGCTATAAATTCTTCTTTATATGTATTGTAATCTTAAACACGAAAAGATACTCAATCACTACGCAAGGATTGATATGTTTTAATAAACAGGTACTCTTATAAAACCCAATTTCATTTCTTGAATTCTTTACAAATTTTTTTTCATGAAGGTAATAATATTGCTCCAATCTAGGTAGACATTTCATCTACGTCTTTCTCATAGATAAGTAATTTTTTCATTTTGCAATAACAGTATTCATTCTATGATCTTGAAAATACTTGGGTTTTTATAAGGTTAAAGATGATCTGTTCAACAGTAAGATGAATCAGACTTTTATATTTTAATTGTATCGGAATAAGACCTAATGAAAATGATTTGTTATATAACAATGAGAAAAGCAAGGCACTGCTGAGAGTTGAACTCAGGATCTCCTGTTTACTAGACAGGCGCTTTAACCAGCTAAGCCACAGCACCCACTTGATTCTTAAATTTGAAACACTTTTCTTTATGATGTTCAAGAGAATATTGCTTTTTCACTTTCATATTCTTTTCTAAGTTCACACACTTCTCTACTCAAACACTTAAGATGAATGAAGACTCTTCACTTATTCAAAAACACCTCTCTAATTTGAAGTTTACCCTATTCATATCATTTTAAAATATACCTTGCTGAAGAATGGATTAGTTGAATTCAACAATAGAGTGATCATTCACCTCTATCTTGTTCTTTGTCATTTTCTTTTCCCTATTTCAGTCAATGCATTCCTACAAAAATTTTCACAATACCAAGCATTTTATTTAATTTTTAAGATAACTTATTCTAAAGTTCATAGAACCAGATGTTTATTCTTAAATTGTATTCAACATTTGTTGGATGAAAATTATTTGGAAAGCATGGAGAAAACAGTTAGGTGCTGCTGAGATTTGAACTCAGGATTTCCTGTTTACGAGACAGGCGCTTTAACCACTAAGCCACAGCACCAACGTTAATAATAAGAAATGCATAAATAATTTATTGTTGATGATGAAAATGTGTTTCCTGCTATAAATTCTTCTTTATATGTATTGTAATCTTAAACACGAGAAGATACTCAATCACTACGCAAGTATTAATATGTTTTAATAAACAGGTACTCCTATAAAACCCAATTTCATTTCTTGAATTCTTTAAAAAAAATGTATAAAGGTATTAATATTGCTCAAATCTAGGTAGAAATTTCATCTACGTCTTTCTCATAGATATGTATTTTTTTCATTTTGCAATAACAGTATTCATTCTATAATCTTGAAAATACTTCTGTTTTTATAAGGTTTAAGATGATCTGTTCAACAGTAAGATGAATCAGACTTTTATATTTTAATTGTATCGGAATAAGACCTAATGAAAATGATTTGTTATATAACAATGAGAAAAGCAAGGCGCTGCTGAGATTTGAACTCAGGATCTCCTTTTTACTAAACAGGTGCTTTAACCAGCTAAGCCACAGCACCCACTTGATTCTTTATTTTGAAACACTTTTCTTTATGGTGTTCAAGAGAATATTGCTTTTTCACTTTCATATTCTTTTCTAAGTTCACACACTTCTCCACTCAAACACTTAAGATGAATGAAGACTCTTCAGTCATTCAAAAACACCTCTCTAATTTGAAGTTTACCCTATTCATATCATTTTAAAATATACCTTGCTGAAGAATGGATTAGTTGAATTCAACAATAGAGTGATCACTCACCTCTATCATTTTCTTTGTCATTTTCTTTTCCCTATTTCAGTCAATGCATTCCTACAAAAATCTTCACAATACCAAGCATTGTATTTAATTTTTAAGATAACTTATTCTAAAGTTCATAGAACCAGATGTTTATTCTTAAATTGTATTCAACACTTGTTTGATGAAAATTATTCGGAAAGCAAGGAGAAAACAGTTGGGTGCTGCTGATATTTGAACTCATGATTTCCTGTTTACGAGACAGGGGCTTTAACCACTAAGCCACAGCACCAACGTTAGTAGTAAGAAATGCATAAATAATTCATTGTTGATGATGAAAATGTGTTTCCTGCTATAAATTCTTCTTTATATGTATTGTAATCTTAAACACGAAAAGATACTCAATCACTACGCAAGTATTAATATGTTTTAATAAACAGGTACTCTTATAAAACCCAATTTCATTTCTTGAATTATTTAAAACAAAATCATGAAGGTATCAATATTGCTCAAATCTAGGTAGAAATTTCATCTACGTCTTTCTCATAGATATGTATTTTTTTCATTTTGCAATAACAATATTCATTCTATAATCTTGAAAATACTTCTGTTTTTATAAGGTTTAATATGATCTGTTCAACAGTAAGATGAATCAGACTTTTATATTTTAATTGTATCGGAATAAGACCTAATGAAAATGATTTGTTATATAACAATGAGAAAAACTAGGCGCTGCTGAGCTTTGAACTCAGGATCTCCTTTTAACTAAACAGGTGCTTTAACCAGCTAAGCCACAGCAACCACTTGATTCTTTATTTTGAAACACTTTTCTTTATGGTGTTCAAGAGAACTTTGCTTTTTCACTTTCATATTCTTTTCTAAGTTCACACACTTCTCTACTCAAACACTTAAGATGAATGAAAACTCTTCACTTATTCAAAAACACCTCTCTAATTTGAAGTTTACCCTATTCATATCATTTTAAAATATACCTTGCTGAAGAATGGATTAGTTGAATTCAACAATAGAGTGATCATTCACCTCTATCTTGTCCTTGTCATTTTCTTTTCCCTGTTTCAGTCAATGCATTCCTACAAAAATTTTCATAATACCAAGCATTTTATTTAATTTTTAAAATAACTTATTCTAAAGTTCATAGAACCAGATGTTTATTCTTAAATTGTATTCAACACTTGTTTGATGAAAATTATTCGGAAAGCAAGGAGAAAACAGTTGGGTGCTGCTGATATTTGAACTCATGATTTCCTGTTTACGAGACAGGCGCTTTAACCACTAAGCCACAGCACCAACCTTAATAGTAAAAAATGCATAAATAATTCATTGTTGATGATGAAAATGTGTTTTCTGCTATAAATTCTTCTTTATATGTATTGTAATCTTAAACACGAAAAGATACTCGATCACTACGCAAGGATTGATATGTTTTAATAAACAGGTACTCTTATAAAACCCAATTTTATTTCTTGAATTCTTTACAATTTTTTTTCATGAAGGTAATGATATTGCTCCAATCTAGGTAGACATTTCATCTAGGTCTTTCTCATAGATATGTATTTTTTTCATTTTGCAATAACAGTATTCATTCTATAATCTTGAAAATACTTGGGTTTTTATAAGGTTAAAGATGCTCTGTTCAACAGTAAGATGAATCAGACTTTCATATTTTAATTGTATCGGAATAAGACCTAATGAAAATGATTTGTTATATAACAATGAGAAAAGCAAGGCACTGCTGAGAGTTGAACTCAGGATCTCCTGTTTACTAGACAGGCGCTTTACCCAGCTAAGCCACAGCACCCACTTGATTCTTAAATTTGAAACACTTTTCTTTATGGTGTTCAAGAGAATATTGCTTTTTCACTTTCATATTCTTTTCTAAGTTCACACACTTCTCTACTCAAACACTTAAGATGAATGAAGACTCTTCACTTATTCAAAAACACCTCTCTAATTTGAAGTTTACCCTATTCATATCATTTTAAAATATACCTTGCTGAAGAATGGATTAGTTGAATTCAACAATAAAGTGATCATTCACCTCTATCTTGTTCTTTGTCATTTTCCTTTCCCTATTTCAGTCAATGCATTCCTACAAAAATCTTCACAATACCAAGCATTTTATTTAATTTTTAAGATAACCTATTCTAAAGTTCATAGAACCAGATGTTTATTCCTAAATTGTATTCAACATTTGTTTGATGAAAATTATTCGGAAAGCATGAAGAAAACAGGTAGGTGCTGCTGAGATTTGAACTCTGAATTTCCTGTGTACGAGACAGGCGCTTTAACCACTAAGCCACAGCACCAACGTTAATAATAAGAAATGCATAAATAATTTATTGTTGATGATGAAAATGTGTTTCCTGCTATAAATTCTTCTTTATATGTATTGTAATCTTAAACACGAGAAGATACTCAATCACTACGCAAGTATTAATATGTTTTAATAAACAGGTACTCTTATAAAACCCAATTCCATTTCTTGAATTCTTTACAATTTTTTTTCATGCAGGTATTAATATTGCTCAAATCAAGGTAGACATTTCATTTACGTCTTTCTCATAGATAAGTATTTTTTTCATTTTGCATTAACAGTATTCATTCTATAATCTTGAAAATACTTGGGTTTTTATAAGGTTAAAGATGATCTGCTCAACAGTAAGATGAATGAGACTTTTATATTTTAATTGTATCGGAATAAGACCTAATGAAAATGAATTGTTATATAAGAATGAGAAAAGCAAGGCACTGCTGAGAGTTGAACTCAGGATCTCCTGTTTACTAGACAGACGCTTTAACCAGCTAAGCCACAGCACCCACTTGATTCTTAAATTTGAAACACTTTTCTTTATGATGTTCAAGAGAATATTGCTTTTTCACTTTCATATTCTTTTCTAAGTTCACACACTTCTCTACTCAAACACTTAAGATGAATGAAGACTCCACTTATTCAAAAACACCTCTCTAATTTGAAGTTTACCCTATTCATATCATTTTAAAATATACCTTGCTGAAGAATGGATTAGTTGAATTCAACAATAGAGTGATCATTCACCTCTATCTTGTTCTTTGTCATTTTCTTTTCCCTATTTCAGTCAATGCATTCCTACAAAAATCTTCACAATACCAAGCATTTTATTTAATTTTTAAGATAACTTATTCTAAAGTTCATAGAACCAGATGTTTATTCTTAAATTGTATTCAACATTTGTTTGATGAAAATTATTTGGAAAGCATGGAGAAAACAGTTAGGTGCTGCTGAGATTTGAACTCAGGATTTCCTGTTTACGAGACAGGCGCTTTAACCACTAAGCCACAGCACCAACGTTAATAATAAGAAATGCATAAATAATTTATTGTTGATGATGAAAATGTGTTTCCTGCTATAAATTCTTCTTTATATGTATTGTAATCTTAAACACGAGAAGATACTCAATCACTACGCAAGTATTAATATGTTTTAATAAACAGGTACTCCTATAAAACCCAATTTCATTTCTTGAATTCTTTAAAAAAAATTATGAAGGTATTAATATTGCTCAAATCTAGGTAGAAATTTCATCTACGTCTTTCTCATAGATATGTATTTTTTTCATTTTGCAATAACAGTATTCATTCTATGATCTTGAAAATACTTGGGTTTTTATAAGGTTTAAGATGATCTGTTCAACAGTAAGATGAATCAGACTTTTATATTTTAATTGTATCGGAATAAGACCTAATGAAAATGATTTGTTATATAACAATGAGAAAAGCAAGGCACTGCTGAGAGTTGAACTCAGGATCTCCTGTTTACTAGACAGGCGCTTTAACCAGCTAAGCCACAGCACCCACTTGATTCTTTATTTTGAAACACTTTTCTTTATGGTGTTCAAGAGAATATTGCTTTTTCACTTTCATATTCTTTTCTAAGTTCACACACTTCTCTACTCAAACACTTAAGATGAATGAAGACTCTTCACTCATTCAAAAACACCTCTCTAATTTGAAGTTTACCCTATTCATATCATTTTAAAATATACCTTGCTGAAGAATGGATTAGTTGAATTCAACAATAGAGTGATCATTCACCTGTATCTTGTTCTTTGTCATTTTCTTTTCCCTATTTCAGTCAATGCATTCCTACAAAAATCTTCACAATACCAAGCATTTTTTTTAATTTTTAAGATAACTTATTCTAAAGTTCATAGAACCAGATGTTTATTCTTAAATTGTATTCAACACTTGTTTGATGAAAATTATTCGGAAAGCAAGGAGAAAACAGTTGGGTGCTGCTGATATTTGAACTCATGATTTCCTGTTTACGAGACAGGTGCTTTAACCTCTAAGCCACAGCACCAACGTTAATAGTACAAAATGCATAAATAATTCATTGTTGATGATGAAAATGTGTTTTCTGCTATAAATTCTTCTTTATATGTATTGTAATCTTAAACACGAAAAGATACTCAATCACTACGCAAGGATTGATATGTTTTAATAAACAGGTACTCTTATAAAACCCAATTTCATTTCTTGAATTCTTTACAATTTTTTTTCATGAAGGTAATAATATTGCTCCAATCTAGGTAGACATTTCATCTACGTCTTTCTCATAGATAAGTAATTTTTTCATTTTGCAATAACAGTATTCATTCTATGATCTTGAAAATACTTGGGTTTTTATAAGGTTAAAGATGATCTGTTCAACAGTAAGATGAATCAGACTTTTATATTTTAATTGTATCGGAATAAGACCTAATGAAAATGATTTGTTATATAACAATGAGAAAAGCAAGGCACTGCTGAGAGTTGAACTCAGGATCTCCTGTTTACTAGACATGCGCTTTAACCAGCTAAGCCACAGCACCCACTTGATTCTTAAATTTGAAACACTTTTCTTTATGATGTTCAAGAGAATATTGCTTTTTCACTTTCATATTCTTTTCTAAGTTCACACACTTCTCTACTCAAACACTTAAGATGAATGAAGACTCTTCACTTATTCAAAAACACCTCTCTAATTTGAAGTTTACCCTATTCATATCATTTTAAAATATACCTTGCTGAAGAATGGATTAGTTGAATTCAACAATAGAGTGATCATTCACCTCTATCTTGTTCTTTGTCATTTTCTTTTCCCTATTTCAGTCAATGCATTCCTACAAAAATCTTCACAATACCAAGCATTTTATTTAATTTTTAAGATAACGTATTCTAAAGTTCATAGAACCAGATGTTTATTCTTAAATTGTATTCAACATTTGTTTGATGAAAATTCTTCGGAAAGCATGGAGAAAACAGTCAGGTGCTGCTGAGATTTAAACTCAGGATGTCCTGTTTACGAGACAGGCTCTTTAACCACTAAGCCACAGCACCAAAGTTAATAATAAGAAATGCATAAATAATTTATTGTTGATGATGAAAATGTGTTTCCTGCTATAAATTCTTCTTTATATGTATTGTAATCTTAAACACGAGAAGATACTCAATCACTACGCAAAATATTAATATGTTTTAATAAACAGGTACTCTTATAAAACCCGATTTCATTTCTTGAATTCTTTACATTTTTTTTTCATGAAGGTATTAATATTGCTCAAATCAAGGTAGACATTTCATTTACGTCTTTCTCATAGATAAGTATTTTTTTCATTTTGCAATAACAGTATTCATTCTATAATCTTGAAAATACTTGGGTTTTTATAAGGTTAAAGATGATCTGCTCAACAGTAAGATGAATCAGACTTTTATATTTTAATTGTATCGGAATAAGACCTAATGAAAATGAATTGTTATATAACAATGAGAAAAGCAAGGCACTGCTGAGAGTTGAACTCAGGATCTCCTGTTTACTAGACAGGCGCTTTAACCAGCTAAGCCACAACACCCACATGATTCTTAAGTTTGAAACACTTTTCTTTATGGTGTTCAAGAGAATATTGCTTTTTCACTTTCATATTCTTTTCTAAGTTTACACACTTCTCTACTCAAACACTTAAGATGAATGAAGACTCTTCACTCATTCAAAAACACCTCTCTAATTTGAAGTTTACCCTATTCATATCATTTTAAAATATACCTTGCTGAAGAATGGATTAGTTGAATTCAACAATAGAGTGATCATTCACACCTCTATCTTGTTCTTTGTCATTTTCTTTTCCCTATTTCAGTCAATGCATTCCTACAAAAATCTTCACAATACCAAGCATTTTATTTAATTTTTAAGATAACTTATTCTAAAGTTCATAGAACCAGATGTTTATTCTTAAATTGTATTCAACACTTGTTTGATGAACATTTTTCGGAAAGCAAGGAGAAAACAGTTGGGTGCTGCTGATATTTGAACTCATGATTTCCTGTTTACGAGACAGGCGCTTTAACCACTAAGCCACAGCACCAACGTTAATAGTACAAAATGCATAAATAATTCATTGTTGATGATGAAAATGTATTTTCTGCTATAAATTCTTCTTTATATGTATTGTAATCTTAAACACGAAAAGATACTCAATCACTACGCAAGGATTGATATGTTTTAATAAACAGGTACTCTTATAAAACCCAATTTCATTTCTTGAATTCTTTACAAATTTTTTTCATGAAGGTAATAATATTGCTCCAATCTAGGTAGACATTTCATCTACGTCTTTCTCATAGATAAGTAATTTTTTCATTTTGCAATAACAGTATTCATTCTATGATCTTGAAAATACTTGGGTTTTTATAAGGTTAAAGATGATCTGTTCAACAGTAAGATGAATCAGACTTTTATATTTTAATTGTATCGGAATAAGACCTAATGAAAATGATTTGTTATATAACAATGAGAAAAGCAAGGCACTGCTGAGAGTTGAACTCAGGATCTCCTTTTTACTAAACAGGTGCTTTAACCAGCTAAGCCACAGCAACCACTTGATTCTTTATTTTGAAACACTTTCCTTTATGGTGTTCAAGAGAACTTTGCTTTTTCACTTTCATATTCTTTTCTAAGTTCACACACTTCTCTACTCAAACACTTAAGATGAATGGAAACTCTTCACTTATTCAAAAACACCTCTCTAATTGGAAGTTTACCCTATTCATATCATTTTAAAATATACCTTGCTGAAGAATGGATTAGTTGAATTCAACAATAGAGTGATCATTCACCTCTATCTTGTCCTTGTCATTTTCTTTTCCCTATTTCAGTCAATGCATTCCTACAAAAATTTTCATAATACCAAGAATTTTATTTAATTTTTAAGATAACTTATTCTAAAGTTCATAGAACCAGATGTTTATTCTTAAATTGTATTCAACACTTGTTTGATGAAAATTATTCGGAAAGCAAGGAGAAAACAGTTGGGTGCTGCTGATATTTGAACTCATGATTTCCTGTTTACGAGACAGGCGCTTTAACCACTAAGCCACAGCACCAACCTTAATAGTAAAAAATGTATAAATAATTCATTGTTGATGATGACAATGTGTTTTCTGCTATAAATTCTTCTTTATATGTATTGTAATCTTAAACACGAAAAGATACTCAATCACTACGCAAGGATTGATATGTTTTAATAAACAGGTACTCTTATAAAGCCCAATTTTATTTCTTGAATTCTTTACAATTTTTTTTCATGAAGGTAATGATATTGCTCCAATATAGGTAGACATTTCATCTACGTCTTTCTCATAGATATGTATTTTTTTCATTTTGCAATAACAGTATTCATTCTATAATCTTGAAAATACTTGGGTTTTTATAAGGTTAAAGATGCTCTGTTCAACAGTAAGATGAATCAGACTTTTATATTTTAATTGTATCGGAATAAGACCTAATGAAAGTGATTTGTTATATAACAATGAGAAAAGCAAGGCACTGCTGAGAGTTGAACTCAGGATCTCCTGTTTACTAGACAGGCGCTTTAACCAGCTAAGCCACAGCACCCTACTTGATTCTTAAATTTGAAACACTTTTCTTTATGGTGTTCAAGAGAATATTGCTTTTTCACTTTCATATTCTTTTCTAAGTTCACACACTTCTCTACTCAAACACTTAAGATGAATGAAGACTCTTCACTTATTCAAAAACACCTCTCTAATTTGAAGTTTACCCTATTCATATCATTTTAAAATATACCTTGCTGAAGAATGGATTAGTTGAATTCAACAATAAAGTGATCATTCACCTCTATCTTGTTCTTTGTCATTTTCCTTTCCCTATTTCAGTCAATGCATTCCTACAAAAATCTTCACAATACCAAGCATTTTATTTAATTTTTAAGATAACTTATTCTAAAGTTCATAGAACCAGATGTTTATTCTTAAATTGTATTCAACACTTGTTTGATGAAAATTATTCGGAAAGCAAGGAGAAAACAGTTGGGTGCTGCTGACATTTGAACTCATGATTTCCTGTTTACGAGACAGGCGCTTTAACCACTAAGCCACAGCACCAACGTTAATAGTACAAAATGCATAAATAATTCATTGTTGATGATGAAAATGTATTTTCTGCTATAAATTCTTCTTTATATGTATTGTAATCTTAAACACGAAAAGATACTCAATCACTACGCAAGGATTGATATGTTTTAATAAACAGGTACTCTTATAAAACCCAATTTCATTTCTTGAATTCTTTACAAATTTTTTTCATGAAGGTAATAATATTGCTCCAATCTAGGTAGACATTTCATCTACGTCTTTCTCATAGATAAGTAATTTTTTCATTTTGCAATAACAGTATTCATTCTATGATCTTGAAAATACTTGGGTTTTTATAAGGTTAAAGATGATCTGTTCAACAGTAAGATGAATCAGACTTTTATATTTTAATTGTATCGGAATAAGACCTAATGAAAATGATTTGTTATATAACAATGAGAAAAGCAAGGCACTGCTGAGAGTTGAACTCAGGATCTCCTTTTTACTAAACAGGTGCTTTAACCAGCTAAGCCACAGCAACCACTTGATTCTTTATTTTGAAACACTTTCCTTTATGGTGTTCAAGAGAACTTTGCTTTTTCACTTTCATATTCTTTTCTAAGTTCACACACTTCTCTACTCAAACACTTAAGATGAATGGAAACTCTTCACTTATTCAAAAACACCTCTCTAATTGGAAGTTTACCCTATTCATATCATTTTAAAATATACCTTGCTGAAGAA
This sequence comes from Lissotriton vulgaris, assembly GCF_964263255.1. NCBI lineage: Eukaryota > Metazoa > Chordata > Amphibia > Caudata > Salamandridae > Lissotriton > Lissotriton vulgaris. The sequence continues at coordinate 443,804,036 of NC_141700.1, forward strand.
TGGATTAGTTGAATTCAACAATAGAGTGATCATTCACCTCTATCTTGTCCTTGTCATTTTCTTTTCCCTATTTCAGTCAATGCATTCCTACAAAAATTTTCATAATACCAAGAATTTTATTTAATTTTTAAGATAACTTATTCTAAAGTTCATAGAACCAGATGTTTATTCTTAAATTGTATTCAACACTTGTTTGATGAAAATTATTCGGAAAGCAAGGAGAAAACAGTTGGGTGCTGCTGATATTTGAACTCATGATTTCCTGTTTACGAGACAGGCGCTTTAACCACTAAGCCACAGCACCAACCTTAATAGTAAAAAATGTATAAATAATTCATTGTTGATGATGACAATGTGTTTTCTGCTATAAATTCTTCTTTATATGTATTGTAATCTTAAACACGAAAAGATACTCAATCACTACGCAAGGATTGATATGTTTTAATAAACAGGTACTCTTATAAAGCCCAATTTTATTTCTTGAATTCTTTACAATTTTTTTTCATGAAGGTAATGATATTGCTCCAATATAGGTAGACATTTCATCTACGTCTTTCTCATAGATATGTATTTTTTTCATTTTGCAATAACAGTATTCATTCTATAATCTTGAAAATACTTGGGTTTTTATAAGGTTAAAGATGCTCTGTTCAACAGTAAGATGAATCAGACTTTTATATTTTAATTGTATCGGAATAAGACCTAATGAAAGTGATTTGTTATATAACAATGAGAAAAGCAAGGCACTGCTGAGAGTTGAACTCAGGATCTCCTGTTTACTAGACAGGCGCTTTAACCAGCTAAGCCACAGCACCCTACTTGATTCTTAAATTTGAAACACTTTTCTTTATGGTGTTCAAGAGAATATTGCTTTTTCACTTTCATATTCTTTTCTAAGTTCACACACTTCTCTACTCAAACACTTAAGATGAATGAAGACTCTTCACTTATTCAAAAACACCTCTCTAATTTGAAGTTTACCCTATTCATATCATTTTAAAATATACCTTGCTGAAGAATAGATTAGTTGAATTCAACAATAAAGTGATCATTCACCTCTATCTTGTTCTTTGTCATTTTCCTTTCCCTATTTCAGTCAATGCATTCCTACAAAAATCTTCACAATACCAAGCATTTTATTTAATTTTTAAGATAACTTATTCTAAAGTTCATAGAACCAGATGTTTATTCTTAAATTGTATTCAACACTTGTTTGATGAAAATTATTCGGAAAGCAAGGAGAAAACAGTTGGGTGCTGCTGACATTTGAACTCATGATTTCCTGTTTACGAGACAGGCGCTTTAACCACTAAGCCACAGCACCAACCTTAATAGTAATAAATGCATAAATAATTCATTGTTGATGATGAAAATGTGTTTTCTGCTATAAATTCTTCTTTATATGTATTGTAATCTTAAACACGAAAAGATACTCAATCACTACGCAAGGATTGATATGTTTTAATAAACAGGTACTCTTATAAAACCCAATTTTATTTCTTGAATTCTTTACAATTTTTTTTCATGAAGGTAATGATATTGCTCCAATCTAGGTAGACATTTCATCTACGTCTTTCTCATAGATATGTATTTTTTTCATTTTGCAATAACAGTATTCATTCTATAATCTTGAAAATACTTGGGTTTTTATAAGGTTAAAGATGCTCTGTTCAACAGTAAGATGAATCAGACTTTTATATTTTAATTGTATCGGAATAAGACCTAATGAAAATGATTTGTTATATAACAATGAGAAAAGCAAGGCACTGCTGAGAGTTGAACTCAGGATCTCCTGTTTACTAGACAGGCGCTTTAACCAGCTAAGCCACAGCACCCTACTTGATTCTTAAATTTGAAACACTTTTCTTTATGGTGTTCAAGAGAATATTGCTTTTTCACTTTCATATTCTTTTCTAAGTTCACACACTTCTCTACTCAAACACTTAAGATGAATGAAGACTCTTCACTTATTCAAAAACACCTCTCTAATTTGAAGTTTACCCTATTCATATCATTTTAAAATATACCTTGCTGAAGAATGGATTAGTTGAATTCAACAATAAAGTGATCATTCACCTCTATCTTGTTCTTTGTCATTTTCCTTTCCCTATTTCAGTCAATGCATTCCTACAAAAATCTTCACAATACCAAGCATTTTATTTAATTTTTAAGATAACTTATTCTAAAGTTCATAGAACCAGATGTTTATTCTTAAATTGTATTCAACACTTGTTTGATGAAAATTTTTCGGAAAGCAAGGAGAAAACAGTTGGGTGCTGCTGATATTTGAACTCATGATTTCCTGTTTACGAGACAGGCGCTTTAACCACTAAGCCACAGCACCAACGTTAATAGTACAAAATGCATAAATAATTCATTGTTGATGATGAAAATGTGTTTTCTGCAATAAATTCTTCTTTATATGTATTGTAATCTTAAACACGAAAAGATACTCAATCACTACGCAAGGATTGATATGTTTTAATAAACAGGTACTCTTATAAAACCCAATTTCATTTCTTGAATTCTTTACAATTTTTTTTCATGAAGGTAATGATATTGCTCCAATCTAGGTAGACATTTCATCTACGTCTTTCTCATAGATATGTATTTTTTTCATTTTGCAATAACAGTATTCATTCTATAATCTTGAAAATACTTGGGTTTTTATAAGGTTAAAGATGCTCTGTTCAACAGTAAGATGAATCAGACTTTTATATTTTAATTGTATCGGAATAAGACCTAATGAAAATGATTTGTTATATAACAATGAGAAAAGCAAGGCACTGCTGAGAGTTGAACTCAGGATCTCCTGTTTACTAGACAGGCGCTTTAACCAGCTAAGGCACAGCACCCTACTTGATTCTTAAATTTGAAACACTTTTCTTTATGGTGTTCAAGAGAATATTGCTTTTTCACTTTCATATTCTTTTCTAAGTTCACACACTTCTCTACTCAAACACTTAAGATGAATGAAGACTCTTCACTTATTCAAAAACACCTCTCTAATTTGAAGTTTACCCTATTCATATCATTTTAAAATATACCTTGCTGAAGAATGGATTAGTTGAATTCAACAATAGAGTGATCATTCACCTCTATCTTGTTCTTTGTCATTTTCTTTTCCCTATTTCAGTCAATGCATTCCTACAAAAATCTTCACAATACCAAGCATTTTATATAATTTTTAAGATAACTTATTCTAAAGTTCATAGAACCAGATGTTTATTCTTAAATTGTATTCAACTCTTGTTTGATGAAAATTATTCGGAAAGCAAGGAGAAAACAGTTGGGTGCTGCTGATATTTGAACTCATGATTTCCTGTTTACGAGACAGGGGCTTTAACCACTAAGCCACAGCACCAACGTTAATAGTAAGAAATGCATAAATAATTCATTGTTGATGATGAAAATGTGTTTCCTGCTATAAATTCTTGTTTATATGTATTGTAATCTTAAACACGAAAAGATACTCAATCACTACGCAAGTATTAATATGTTTTAATAAACAGGTACTCTTATAAAACCCAATTTCATTTCTTGAATTCTTTAAAAAAAAATCATGAAGGTATCAATATTGCTCAAATCTAGGTAGAAATTTCATCTACGTCTTTCTCATAGATATGTTTTTTTCTCATTTTGCAATAACAGTATTCATTCTATAATCTTGAAAATACTTGGGTTTTATAAGGTTAAAGATGATCTGTTCAACAGTAAGATGAATCAGACTTTTATATTTTAATTGTATCGGAATAAGACCTAATGAAAATGATTTGTTATATAACAATGAGAAAAGCAAGGCACTGCTGAGAGTTGAACTCAGGATCTCCTGTTTACTAGACAGGCGCCTTAACCAGCTAAGCCACAGCACCCACTTGATTCTTAAATTTGAAACACTTTTCTTTATGGTGTTCAATAGAATATTGCTTTTTCACTTTCATATTCTTTTCTAAGTTCACACACTTCTCTACTCAAACACTTAAGATGAATGAAGACTCTTCACTTATTCAAAAACACCTCTCTAATTTGAAGTTTACCCTATTCATATCATTTTAAAATATACCTTGCTGAAGAATGGATTAGTTGAATTCAACAATAAAGTGATCATTCACCTCTATCTTGTTCTTTGTCATTTTCCTTTCCCTATTTCAGTCAATGCATTCCTACAAAAATCTTCACAATACCAAGCATTTTATTTAATTTTTAAGATAACTTATTCTAAAGTTCATAGAACCAGATGTTTATTCTTAAATTGTATTCAACATTTGTTTGATGAAAATTATTCGGAAAGCATGGAGAAAACAGTCAGGTGCTGCTGAGATTTAAACTCAGGATGTCCTGTTTACGAGACAGGCTCTTTAACCACTAAGCCACAGCACCAAAGTTAATAATAAGAAATGCATAAATATTTTATTGTTGATGATGAAAATGTGTTTCCTGCTATAAATTCTTCTTTATATGTATTGTAATCTTAAACACGAGAAGATACTCAATCACTACGCAAGTATTAATATGTTTTAATAAACAGGTACTCTTATAAAACCCGATTTCATTTCTTGAATTCTTTACATTTTTTTTTCATGAAGGTATTAATATTGCTCAAATCAAGGTAGACATTTCATTTATGTCTTTCTCATAGATAAGTATTTTTTTCATTTTGCAATAACAGTATTCATTCTATAATCTTGAAAATACTTGGGTTTTTATAAGGTTAAAGATGATCTGCTCAACAGTAAGATGAATCAGACTTTTATATTTTAATTGTATCGGAATAAGACCTAATGAAAATGAATTGTTATATAACAATGAGAAAAGCAAGGCACTGCTGAGAGTTGAACTCAGGATCTCCTGTTTACTAGACAGGCGCTTTAACCAGCTAAGCCACAACACCCACATGATTCTTAAGTTTGAAACACTTTTCTTTATGGTGTTCAAGAGAATATTGCTTTTTCACTTTCATATTCTTTTCTAAGTTCACACACTTCTCTACTCAAACACTTAAGATGAATGAAGACTCTTCACTCATTCAAAAACACCTCTCTAATTTGAAGTTTACCCTATTCATATCATTTTAAAATATACCTTGCTGAAGAATGGATTAGTTGAATTCAACAATAGAGTGATCATTCACACCTCTATCATGTTCTTTGTCATTTTCTTTTCCCTATTTCAGTCAATGCATTCCTACAAAAATCTTCACAATACCAAGCATTTTATTAAATTTTTAAGATAACTTATTCTAAAGTTCATAGAACCAGATGTTTATTCTTAAATTGTATTCAACACTTGTTTGATGAAAATTTTTCGGAAAGCAAGGAGAAAACAGTTGGGTGCTGCTGATATTTGAACTCATGATTTCCTGTTTACGAGACAGGCGCTTTAACCACTAAGCCACAGCACCAACGTTAATAGTACAAAATGCATAAATAATTCATTGTTGATGATGAAAATGTGTTTTCTGCTATAAATTCTTCTTTATATGTATTGTAATCTTAAACACGAAAAGATACTCAATCACTACGCAAGGATTGATATGTTTTAATAAACAGGTACTCTTATAAAACCCAATTTCATTTCTTGAATTCTTTACAAATTTTTTTCATGAAGGTAATAATATTGCTCCAATCTAGGTAGACATTTCATCTACGTCTTTCTCATAGATAAGTAATTTTTTATTTTGCAATAACAGTATTCATTCTATGATCTTGAAAATACTTGGGTTTTTATAAGGTTAAAGATGATCTGTTCAACAGTAAGATGAATCAGACTTTTATATTTTAATTGTATCGGAATAAGACCTAATGAAAATGATTTGTTATATAACAATGAGAAAAGCAAGGCACTGCTGAGAGTTGAACTCAGGATCTCCTTTTTACTAAACAGGTGCTTTAACCAGCTAAGCCACAGCAACCACTTGATTCTTTATTTTGAAACACTTTCCTTTATGGTGTTCAAGAGAACTTTGCTTTTTTACTTTCATATTCTTTTCTAAGTTCACACACTTCTCTACTCAAACACTTAAGATGAATGAAAACTCTTCAATTATTCAAAAACACCTCTCTAATTTGAAGTTTACCCTATTCATATCATTTTAAAATATACCTTGCTGAAGAATGGATTAGTTGAATTCAACAATAGAGTGATCATTCACCTCTATCTTGTCCTTGTCATTTTCTTTTCCCTATTTCAGTCAATGCATTCCTACAAAAATGTTCATAATACCAAGCATTTTATTTAATTTTTAAGATAACTTATTCTAAAGTTCATAGAACCAGATGTTTATTCTTAAATTGTATTCAACACTTGTTTGATGAAAATTATTCGGAAAGCAAGGAGAAAACAGTTGGGTGCTGCTGATATTTGAACTCATGATTTCCTGTTTACGAGACAGGCGCTTTAACCACTAAGCCACAGCACCAACCTTAATAGTAAAAAATGCATAAATAATTCATTGTTGATGATGAAAATGTGTTTTCTGCTATAAATTCTTCTTTATACGTATTGTAATCTTAAACACGAAAAGATACTCAATCACTACGCAAGGATTGATATGTTTTAATAAACAGGTACTCTTATAAAACCCAATTTTATTTCTTGAATTATTTACAATTTTTTTTCATGAAGGTAATGATATTGCTCCAATCTAGGTAGACATTTCATCTACGTCTTTCTCATAGATATGTATTTTTTTCATTTTGCAATAACAGTATTCATTCTATAATCTTGAAAATACTTGGGTTTTTATAAGGTTAAAGATGCTCTGTTCAACAGTAAGATGAATCAGACTTTTATATTTTAATTGTATCGGAATAAGACCTAATGAAAATGATTTGTTATATAACAATGAGAAAAGCAAGGCACTGCTGAGAGTTGAACTCAGGATCTCCTGTTTACTAGACAGGCGCTTTAACCAGCTAAGCCACAGCACCCTACTTGATTCTTAAATTTGAAACACTTTTCTTTATGGTGTTCAAGAGAATATTGCTTTTTCACTTTCATATTCTTTTCTAAGTTCACACACTTCTCTACTCAAACACTTAAGATGAATGAAGACTCTTCACTTATTCAAAAACACCTCTCTAATTTGAAGTTTACCCTATTCATATCATTTTAAAATATACCTTGCTGAAGAATGGATTAGTTGAATTCAACAATAGAGTGATCATTCACCTCTATCTTGTTCTTTGTCATTTTCTTTTCCCTATTTCAGTCAATGCATTCCTACAAAAATCTTCACAATACCAAGCATTTTATATAATTTTTAAGATAACTTATTCTAAAGTTCATAGAACCAGATGTTTATTCTTAAATTGTATTCAACATTTGTTTGATGAAAATTATTTGGAAAGCATGGAGAAAACACTTAGGTGCTGCTGAGATTTGAACTCAGGATTTCCTGTTTACGAGACAAGCGCTTTAACCACTAAGCCACAGCACCAACGTTAATAATAAGAAATGCATAAATAATTTATTGTTGATGATGAAAATGTGTTTCCTGCTATAAATTCTTCTTTATATGTATTGTAATCTTAAACACGAGAAGATACTCAATCACTACGCAAGTATTAATATGTTTTAATAAACAGGTACTCCTATAAAACCCAATTTCATTTCTTGAATTCTTTAAAAAAAAAATATGAAGGTATTAATATTGCTCAAATCTAGGTAGAAATTTCATCTACGTCTTTCTCATAGATATGTATTTTTTTCATTTTGCAATAACAGTATTCATTCTATAATCTTGAAAATACTTCTGTTTTTATAAGGTTTAAGATGATCTGTTCAACAGTAAGATCAATCAGACTTTTATATTTTAATTGTATCGGAATAAGACCTAATGAAAATGATTTGTTATATAACAATGAGAAAAGCAAGGCACTGCTGTGATTTGAACTCAGGATCTCCTTTTTACTAAACAGGTGCTTTAACCAGCTAAGCCACAGCACCCACTTGATTCTTTATTTTGAAACACTTTTCTTTATGGTGTTCAAGAGAATATTGCTTTTTCACTTTCATATTCTTTTCTAAGTTCACACACTTCTCCACTCAAACACTTAAGATGAATGAAGACTCTTCAGTCATTCAAAAACACCTCTCTAATTTGAAGTTTACCCTATTCATATCATTTTAAAATATACCTTGCTGAAGAATGGATTAGTTGAATTCAACAATAGAGTGATCACTCACCTTTATCATTTTCTTTGTCATTTTCTTTTCCCTATTTCAGTCAATGCATTCCTACAAAAATCTTCACAATACCAAGCATTTTATTTAATTTTTAAGATAACTTATTCTAAAGTTCATAGAACCAGATGTTTATTCTTAAATTGTATTCAACTCTTGTTTGATGAAAATTATTCGGAAAGCAAGGAGAAAACAGTTGGGTGCTGCTGATATTTGAACTCATGATTTCCTGTTTACGAGACAGGGGCTTTAACCACTAAGCCACAGCACCAACGTTAATAGTAAGAAATGCATAAATAATTCATTGTTGATGATGAAAATGTGTTTCCTGCTATAAATTCTTGTTTATATGTATTGTAATCTTAAACACGAAAAGATACTCAATCACTACGCAAGTATTAATATGTTTTAATAAACAGGTACTCTTATAAAACCCAATTTCATTTCTTGAATTCTTTAAAAAAAAATCATGAAGGTATCAATATTGCTCAAATCTAGGTAGAAATTTCATCTACGTCTTTCTCATAGATATGTTTTTTTCTCATTTTGCAATAACAGTATTCATTCTATAATCTTGAAAATACTTGGGTTTTATAAGGTTAAAGATGATCTGTTCAACAGTAAGATGAATCAGACTTTTATATTTTAATTGTATCGGAATAAGACCTAATGAAAATGATTTGTTATATAACAATGAGAAAAGCAAGGCACTGCTGAGAGTTGAACTCAGGATCTCCTGTTTACTAGACAGGCGCTTTAACCAGCTAAGCAACAGCACCCACTTGATTCTTAAATTTGAAACACTTTTCTTTATGGTGTTCAAGAGAATATTGCTTTTTCACTTTCATATTCTTTTCTAAGTTCACACACTTCTCTACTCAAACACTTAAGATGAATGAAGACTCTTCACTTATTCAAAAACACCTCTCTAATTTGAAGTTTACCCTATTCATATCATTTTAAAATATACCTTGCTGAAGAATGGATTAGTTGAATTCAACAATAAAGTGATCATTCACCTCTATCTTGTTCTTTGTCATTTTCCTTTCCCTATTTCAGTCAATGCATTCCTACAAAAATCTTCACAATACCAAGCATTTTATTTAATTTTTAAGATAACTTATTCTAAAGTTCATAGAACCAGATGTTTATTCTTAAATTGTATTCAACATTTGTTTGATGAAAATTATTCGAAAAGCATGGAGAAAACAGGTAGGTGCTGCTGAGATTTGAACTCTGAATTTCCTGTGTACGAGACAGGCGCTTTAACGAATAAGCCACAGCACCAACGTTAATAGTAAGAAATGCATACATAATTCATTGTTGATGATGAAAATGTGTTTCCTGCTATAAATTCTTCTTTATATGTATTGTAATCTTAAACACGAAAACATACTCAATCACTACGCAAGTATTATTATGTTTTATTAAACAGGTACTCTTATAAAACCAAATTTCATTTCTTGAATTCTTTAAAAAAAATCATGAAGGTATTAATATTGCTCAAATCTAGGTAGAAATTTCATCTACGTCTTTCTCATAGATAAGTAATTTTTTCATTTTGCAATAACAGTATTCATTCTATGATCTTGAAAATACTTGGGTTTTTATAAGGTTAAAGATGATCTGTTCAACAGTAAGATGAATCAGACTTTTATATTTTAATTGTATCGGAATAAGACCTAATGAAAATGATTTGTTATATAACAATGAGAAAAGCAAGGCACTGCTGAGAGTTGAACTCAGGATCTCCTGTTTACTAGACAGGCGTTTTAACCAGCTAAGCCACAGCACCCACTTGATTCTTTATTTTGAAACACTTTTCTTTATGGTGTTCAAGAGAATATTGCTTTTTCACTTTCATATTCTTTTCTAAGTTCACACACTTCTCTACTCAAACACTTAAGATGAATGAAGACTCTTCACTCATTCAAAAACACCTCTCTAATTTGAAGTTTACCCTATTCATATCATTTTAAAATATACCTTGCTGAAGAATGGATTAGTTGAATTCAACAATAGAGTGATCATTCACCTGTATCTTGTTCTTTGTCATTTTCTTTTCCCTATTTCAGTCAATGCATTCCTACAAAAATCTTCACAATACCAAGCATTTTTTTTAATTTTTAAGATAACTTATTCTAAAGTTCATAGAACCAGATGTTTATTCTTAAATTGTATTCAAGACTTGTTTGATGAAAATTATTCGGAAAGCAAGGAGAAAACAGTTGGGTGCTGCTGATATTTGAACTCATGATTTCCTGTTTACGAGACAGGCGCTTTAACCACTAAGCCACAGCACCAACGTTAATAGTACAAAATGCATAAATAATTCATTGTTGATGATGAAAATGTGTTTTCTGCTATAAATTCTTCTTTATATGTATTGTAATCTTAAACACGAAAAGATACTCAATCACTACGCAAGGATTGATATGTTTTAATAAACAGGTACTCTTATAAAACCCAATTTCATTTCTTGAATTCTTTACAAATTTTTTTCATGAAGGTAATATTATTGCTCCAATCTAGGTAGACATTTCATCTACGTCTTTCTCATAGATAAGTAATTTTTTCATTTTGCAATAACAGTATTCATTCTATGATCTTGAAAATACTTGGGTTTTTATAAGGTTAAAGATGATCTGTTCAACAGTAAGATGAATCAGACTTTTATATTTTAATTGTATCGGAATAAGACCTAATGAAAATGATTTGTTATATAACAATGAGAAAAGCAAGGCACTGCTGAGAGTTGAACTCAGGATCTCCTGTTTACTAGACATGCGCTTTAACCAGCTAAGCCACAGCACCCACTTGATTCTTAAATTTGAAACACTTTTCTTTATGATGTTCAAGAGAATATTGCTTTTTCACTTTCATATTCTTTTCTAAGTTCACACACTTCTCTACTCAAACACTTAAGATGAATGAAGACTCTTCACTTATTCAAAAACACCTCTCTAATTTGAAGTTTACCCTATTCATATCATTTTAAAATATACCTTGCTGAAGAATGGATTAGTTGAATTCAACAATAGAGTGATCATTCACCTCTATCTTGTTCTTTGTCATTTTCTTTTCCCTATTTCAGTCAATGCATTCCTACAAAAATCTTCACAATACCAAGCATTTTATTTAATTTTTAAGATAACTTATTCTAAAGTTCATAGAACCAGATGTTTATTCTTAAATTGTATTCAACATTTTTTTGATGAAAATTATTCGGAAAGCATGGAGAAAACAGTCAGGTGCTGCTGAGATTTAAACTCAGGATGTCCTGTTTACGAGACAGGCTCTTTAACCACTAAGCCACAGCACCAAAGTTAATAATAAGAAATGCATAAATAATTTATTGTTGATGATGAAAATGTGTTTCCTGCTATAAATTCTTCTTTATATGTATTGTAATCTTAAACACGAGAAGATACTCAATCACTACGCAAGTATTAATATGTTTTAATAAACAGGTACTCTTATAAAACCCGATTTCATTTCTTGAATTCTTTACATTTTTTTTTCATGAAGGTATTAATATTGCTCAAATCAAGGTAGACATTTCATTTACGTCTTTCTCATAGATAAGTATTTTTTTCATTTTGCAATAACAGTATTCATTCTATAATCTTGAAAATACTTGGGTTTTTATAAGGTTAAAGATGATCTGCTCAACAGTAAGATGAATCAGACTTTTATATTTTAATTGTATCGGAATAAGACCTAATGAAAATGAATTGTTATATAACAATGAGAAAAGCAAGGCACTGCTGAGAGTTGAACTCAGGATCTCCTGTTTACTAGACAGGCACTTTAACCAGCTAAGCCACAACACCCACATGATTCTTAAGTTTGAAACACTTTTCTTTATGGTGTTCAAGAGAATATTGCTTTTTCACTTTCATATTCTTTTCTAAGTTCACACACTTCTCTACTCAAACACTTAAGATGAATGAAGACTCTTCACTCATTCAAAAACACCTCTCTAATTTGAAGTTTACCCTATTCATATCATTTTAAAATATACCTTGCTGAAGAATGGATTAGTTGAATTTAACAATAGAGTGATCATTCACACCTCTATCTTGTTCTTTGTCATTTTCTTTTCCCTTATGGCTGAGATACCCGCCACCCCCTCTCAACACAATCCCCAAAAGGAGGGAAACCGGAAACAGTTCTTAAAGTTTTTGGATGTGGGAGGGAGTGACCCTCCCGGCCGTATTTATTAAAACAAAAAATTAAAACATTAAACGTTTCATGTTATGTACAATTTCATTATCACATTGCGATGTTTGGCTAACCTTAACATATTCTCTAATACAGAGGTTCTCCTAGCCGAACTAGCATCCTACAAAAACATTCTCTAGAAACACTGAAATTGTACATCCTAACGTTTAAGGGCCAACGGCAAGGTCATAACCGGTGTCAAGATCCCTAACCAGACTTACCCCTCCCACTTGGGAGGGGCGACAGCACAGAGGCTTACCTCAAGTGCAACTACTAACAATTTCCCTTGACTTGACGGGGGCACTTAAGACTCGACGCCATTTAAAGGTCGTTCGAAGACTTGTGTGTGGTATCTAGAAGGTATCGTGGACCTCCCCCCACCCCACACAACTTACCGCATCTGCCGTCGCAGATGACACTGGCCCCGGGAAATTCCCCAGGAGGGGGCTGTAACCCCTCCTACAAAGGAAGGGGCCTTGACCGCCTTTCCTTTACTTCCGGCGACCCATCCTTAGAAGGGACCGCCTCCCCGTTGAGGGGCCAATGGCCACCTCTCCCGAGCGCTCCCATCCGTGTTGGGTGACGCCCACTCATAGGGATCTACCAATTAGTGCTCACCGATCATGACCTTACCGCCTACCAAAAATAAATACGACAATTCTTACTCAAACCTATGAAAACATTGGTCGCTACGACCGAAAGAACATGCTTAAAATGCAACACTACATCAAATCATTTTAATCGTAACAACTTACACGATATTCACCAACTTTATTATGATCAACAACAAACTGATACTTTCACATCCTGTAAACGAAACGGAAAACATACTTATAAAATTCACTTTATTGCACAACGACTTGCTGTCCTCAGGGGCTGGTGGGTGGGTCAAAATTGGCTCTTCGTTCTGTCCCGAGCTCACGGGTAGCGAGGAGGTGCAGCTTCGGAGCACAAGAACAAGAGGACGTCTTCTGGTCTTGCGTCTCTTTTTATCCGTCTTCAGGGCGGGCGAGAACCCGCCCCTGCCTGCCCCTAGGGCGGGGCTGGCTACGTCGGTGTCTAGGCCAGCCCACTCTAGGGCGGGAAAAAGCGCGCCCCGGCTACGCCGCTTCGGGCATACCAGCCGAGACGCGCCTCCCGCCCAAAAATGGCTTCCCGGGGGGATCGAGGCACTCCGCCATACGTTCGGGGGGACCGAGTGGTCGCCCCTTTCCATATGGCTGAGATACCCGCCACCCCCTCTCAACACAATCCCCAAAAGGAGGGAAACCGGAAACAGTTCTTAAAGTTTTTGGATGTGGGAGGGAGTGACCCTCCCGGCCGTATTTATTAAAACAAAAAATTAAAACATTAAACGTTTCATGTTATGTACAATTTCATTATCACATTGCGATGTTTGGCTAACCTTAACATATTCTCTAATACAGAGGTTCTCCTAGCCGAACTAGCATCCTACAAAAACATTCTCTAGAAACACTGAAATTGTACATCCTAACGTTTAAGGGCCAACGGCAAGGTCATAACCGGTGTCAAGATCCCTAACCAGACTTACCCCTCCCACTTGGGAGGGGCGACAGCACAGAGGCTTACCTCAAGTGCAACTACTAACAATTTCCCTTGACTTGACGGGGGCACTTAAGACTCGACGCCATTTAAAGGTCGTTCGAAGACTTGTGTGTGGTATCTAGAAGGTATCGTGGACCTCCCCCCACCCCACACAACTTACCGCATCTGCCGTCGCAGATGACACTGGCCCCGGGAAATTCCCCAGGAGGGGGCTGTAACCCCTCCTACAAAGGAAGGGGCCTTGACCGCCTTTCCTTTACTTCCGGCGACCCGCCCTTAGACGGGACCGCCTCCCCATTGAGGGGCCAATGGCCACCTCTCCCGAGCGCTCCCATCCGTGTTGGGTGACGCCCACTCATAGGGATCTACCAATTAGTGCTCACCGATCATGACCTTACCGCCACAGGTCCGGATAGTTGACCGGCTATCCGGACCCCCCACAAAACTCCTACCTAAAGGTCATGTTTTAACGATTTTAACCAAGCTAAGAAGTCTCCTATGAGTAACTCATTCCCCACCCTTGACAAATGCACACCATCCCCCAGATACATACTGTCATCATTAATACAACTATGCGAGATTGAATGCAATGTCTTGGCACGGAACAACCTACTCACTTTGTTATTCAATTTTCTAACAGAATGATTCAAATCAGGGATCGAGATAGCCCCCGCCACACTTTTCGTGGGATCATATGAGACCACGCAATTATGCACCCCGGAACTCTCCTCGCTAACCAACTTACCGTGGAAAGCATAGCCTCCAGGAGAAGTCGTCTACCGGTGGTGACCAAATCATTGCCCCCCAAATGCACTATGACTATGGACGGCGGTGACCTTATCCGCTCTAACAGACCCTCAAAGAATGCCTGAAACTGGTCAATACAGAGACCGCCCCTTCCGTAGAAGGACACTCTGTACCCGTATTCCCCAGGTACGTGAATCATGTCACCTGCTTTGAATACGTCTGCAGCCCGTCTCACGTATGAGTGGCCCACGACCCACACCTCCTTCCTCACAGCCGGTGACGTGCGACCGCTGGCCTGGTGTTGGGTCGACTGCACAGTCCGCCCTGCCGCGTAGGCTTGCGCAACTGAAAACAAACAAAAGACAAGAAGCGTGAGTACATGATTACAGCTTCACAACATGTGCAATCGCACGTACCTCTTATAACAATTGGAGGACCAGCGCCCCACACGTTTCACTTGTTCTACATTAAGACCCCTGGCTGTAGCTTCAGTGGCAGCCCCTATTCGAAAGGAATGGGTCCCAAATTCGCCCGGGTCCAAGCCCGCTGCGGCAATGGCCATTGCAAGCACCCGCTGAAACTGAAACCTCGTCAGCGGGGTGGCGTCTGCATGCCTCAACAATGTCCCCCCCCATGATGCCACCCTTCGTGCTAGGTAATCTTCTAAGCACTGTACCGGACACATGGATGACCCGGGGATCCTGCGAATGATCGTGCAGTCCCCCCTCCCATCTTGGTCGGTCTTGGACCTGAGAAAGGAGACAATCATCGCATCGCCCCTGATCTGAACATGTTCCCTGCACAAGCCCCCCGCCACATCCTGTTTGTTCCTTGCAACCAGCTCACTAACTCTCATAGCCCCGTGAAATGCTAGCGTAAATGCAGTCCGGAACAAACAGGTCTCGAAAGGAGACGAGCATGTGTTAGGGAGTGAGGCCAGTAACTGTGACAACCTATCTAGACCTATCGGTCGTCTTACGTCAAGTCTGCAACCCTCTAGGCGTTGCCACCCACGCAGCGCCTTTTGTACTGTAAAAGACGCTGTCGGGTCCTGGATGCCATGGGCCCTGGCAACAAAGGAAATGGCGGCACGATGCCTTTGGGCCGTAGCCACCGATCTCCCAGCCCTACGTAAGGACATCAGAAAAAGTACTACCCACTCCTCCTGACCCCAAAGTCCCCCTCTTTCTGCCCCCAAAAAGGCTAAATAGGCCTGAAACGCCCCTTCATATGCCTTCCTTGTCCTGGGTGCTAGACTCTCTCCCACGAGGTGACGAAGTTCGGGGCACCGAGAGACCAGAGAGCTTCGGGGAAGGGTGCCGGCTCTGGGTCCGCTGAAGGAAGGAAACCCGAGAAAGCCTGCATGTGAAAACGAGACAGTGCATCAGCAGCCTGATTCATCACCCCTGGGACATGTTTTGCTCTGAATATCACGTTCAGTTGCATACACAGTAAGACAATTTCTTTGAGCAGCCTCAAAATCAATTTACAACGGGCTGCCTGACTATTGATGCATTCTACCACGGTCATATTGTCGGACCAGAACACGACAGAATGATCTCTGAACCCCTCTGGCCAGGTTCTCAGGGCCACCAGAATGGGAAATAGTTCAAGGAAAGCAATATTACTCGTCAGCCCCTTCTCGTGCCACCATAGGGGCCACCTTTGTGCAGACCATTTTGTGCCGAAGATGGCGCCAAAGCCTATGCTTCCTGCTGAATCTGTCCATAGCCCAAGCTCTTCGGAGGACACGGCTGGCTTGTTCCAGACGACTCGGCCATTGAAGTCCGCCAAAAATGCTAACCAAATCCGCATGTCCTGGCGGACCTCAGCCGATAACCTCGTGCGATGATGACCCTCCTTTAGGCCAACCATCGATTGGGCAATTGAGCGGGAAAAGGGGCGAGCCATTGGGATCACCCTCAAGGCAAAGTTCAACTTTCCCACTAATTGTTGCAACTGATGCAGTGTAACCTTAGATGCATTTAAACATACTTGGAGGGCTGTCCTGAATTTCAACACTTTGCTAGCTGGTAAACGGAAACACCCCTCCCTTGAGTCCAACTCGATCCCCAAAAACTCGAGGCAAGTCGTGGGACCCATAGTTTTACCCGGTGCCAATGGCACGCCAAAATGACCCATCAACACACAGAATTCAGCTAAGGCCTGGGCACATTCGGGATTTCCGGCGGGGCCAAGGAACAAAAAGTCGTCAAGGTAGTGCATTACATTTCGGAAACCCGTTTTCTTAGTAAACACCCATTGCAGGAAAGTACTGAATTGCTCAAAATAAGCACATGATATAGAGCATCCCATCGGCATACACCTATCCATGTAAAATGACCCCTGGAACCCGAATCCCAGAAGACGCTGATCGTCTGGGTGTACCGGGAGCAACCGGAACGCTGACTCGATATCTGATTTCGCCATCAACGTCCCGGGCCCCAGGCGATTCAAGATGGCTACTGCCTCATCAAACGATGCGTATCGCACCGAACAAACTTCTGGATCAATTGCGTCGTTCACCGAAAGACCATGTGGAGCAGACAGATTATGGATCAAACGAAACTCACCTGGGTCCTTCTTGGGGACCACCCCTAACGGAGAACAAACAAAATCCGGTACCGGGGGTACACTAAACGGGCCGGCGACCCGTCCCCGGCTAACCTCTTTCTGAATTTTCTCTTGCACTACAGATGTATGTTGTAAAACGGAAAGTTGATTTTTGCAAATCCCTACACCCTGAAAGTCCCCCACCGGGATGCGGAAACCATGTGTAAAACCGTTCCGCAGCACCCCAGCAGAAGTACGATCCGGGTATTCACTGAGCCAGGGAATCATTGCCAAGGTATCAATCGGGGTTGGTAAAGGCGCCCCTCGGACTAGTTTAGACCTGTTTGGCGCCTCCCTTACCCCCATTCTCACCCATTCTGGCTCTGCACGATGACTCAGGATGGGACGACCCACACGTACTACACTCGTGTTTGAATTTACACGATCCCGGAGGCCTGGTACATTTCCCTTTGTTGAAATTAAAGCAGAAACCCTTTCTCCCTGTATTACCTGCGGGCCTCGACTGATCGTCGGTGCTCGTACTTGGTCGAAAGGGCGTCCCCACATTTTGGCGGGAGTAATCAACAACATTGCTCCCAACCAATGGCATTTTTAACATTCCTGATTCTTTCATTTTATCCCATGTTACAGAATCATAACAATCCCAAGTCAAACTCTTGTTATGTTCCTTTTCTTTCCTGAACAGATTGTCATAACAAAACCAATGGTTACCTTGATACGCTGTCGAGTAACCCATAATTCGTGATTGATAAATGGGAAACTCAGGAAGCAACTCGGGCCTACGTTCCCCCAAAATCGATGTAAAAATACCCCACGCATTGCCCCAGTTGCCAATATTCTCATTTACCTTAAAGGCGGCCATTTTTGCTCGCCAAACACTCGGATGCATTAGGTCCTTCTGACTTTTAACATGCTCCACCTCATAATGATCAACAAGCAAGGAGAAAATATTCACGTACTCCCCAGCCCAGATCTTTTCCTTTATAGCTAAAGGCACATGTTGCCCCAATCTCTCTCTACGAGAGGGTGCTGACTCGTCCCTTGCAATCGGCAATGGCCGCTTACCTGTACCGGACGCAGCTTCTGCCGCTTGCGGCTTGTCTATTCCCGCCAACGGCGCAGTCACTTTAGCTGCATCTCTCTTCTCACGAAGCCCTTTTATCAGCGCCTGTGCCTCGGCGGCCGTGGCGCCATCACTACTATCCCCCAACCAAGCTGCTAGCTGTGCTGCCAGCTCGGGGGGCATGTCTTCCTTGGATGTCGGGGTGACGACAACGGGGATAGGATTCCCCTCCATCGGTACTGGGGTCGCCGCCTCGAGCGGGGCAGAGGGAACCGGGACGTCTCCACCGGCTGGAACCCTTCTCGGCCTCTTAGGTCTCCCTCCAGCCGGCGCAGAGCCCGAACCCTCCTCCCCGTCTCGCTCCGCCAACCGTTTCTTTATGTCGGACACCTCTTTGCAAAGGGCCCGCACCATCTGGTCGGTCGTCATTCTCTTTGCGCCTTTCTTGGGCATCTCTCCGACGAAGTATCTAGAAGACAAAGAAAAAGATCAAAACGCTCAAAATTGGCTCTTCGTTCTGTCCCGAGCTCACGGGTAGCGAGGAGGTGCAGCTTCGGAGCACAAGAACAAGAGGACGTCTTCTGGTCTTGCGTCTCTTTTTATCCGTCTTCAGGGCGGGCGAGAACCCGCCCCTGCCTGCCCCTAGGGCGGGGCTGGCTACGTCGGTGTCTAGGCCAGCCCACTCTAGGGCGGGAAAAAGCGCGCCCCGGCTACGCCGCTTCGGGCATACCAGCCGAGACGCGCCTCCCGCCCAAAAATGGCTTCCCGGGGGGATCGAGGCACTCCGCCATACGTTCGGGGGGACCGAGTGGTCGCCCCTTTCCAATTTCAGTCAATGCATTCCTACAAAAATCTTCACAATACCAAGCATTTTATTTAATTTTTAAGATAACTTATTCTAAAGTTCATAGAACCAGATGTTTATTCTTAAATTGTATTCAACACTTGTTTGATGAAAATTTTTCGGAAAGCAAGGAGAAAACAGTTGGGTGCTGCTGATATTTGAACTCATGATTTCCTGTTTACGAGACAGGCGCTTTAACCACTAAGCCACAGCACCAACGTTAATAGTACAAAATGCATGAATAATTCATTGTTGATGATGAAAATGTGTTTTCTGCTATAAAGTCTTCTTTATATGTATTGTAATCTTAAACACGAAAAGATACTCAATCACTACGCAAGGATTGATATGTTTTAATAAACAGGTACTCTTATAAAACCCAATTTCATTTCTTGAATTCTTTACAAATTTTTTTCATGAAGGTAATAATATTGCTCCAATCTAGGTAGACATTTCATCTACGTCTTTCTCATAGATAAGTAATTTTTTCATTTTGCAATAACAGTATTCATTCTATGATCTTGAAAATACTTGGGTTTTTATAAGGTTAAAGATGATCTGTTCAACAGTAAGATGAATCAGACTTTTATATTTTAATTGTATCGGAATAAGACCTAATGAAAATGATTTGTTATATAACAATGAGAAAAGCAAGGCACTGCTGAGAGTTGAACTCAGGATCTCCTTTTTACTAAACAGGTGCTTTAACCAGCTAAGCCACAGCAACCACTTGATTCTTTATTTTGAAACACTTTCCTTTATGGTGTTCAAGAGAACTTTGCTTTTTCACTTTCATATTCTTTTCTAAGTTCACACACTTCTCTACTCAAACACTTAAGATGAATGAAAACTCTTCACTTATTCAAAAACACCTCTCTAATTTGAAGTTTACCCTATTCATATCATTTTAAAATATACCTTGCTGAAGAATGGATTAGTTGAATTCAACAATAGAGTGATCATTCACCTCTATCTTGTCCTTGTCATTTTCTTTTCCCTATTTCAGTCAATGCATTCCTACAAAAATTTTCATAATACCAAGAATTTTATTTAATTTTTAAGATAACTTATTCTAAAGTTCATAGAACCAGATGTTTATTCTTAAATTGTATTCAACACTTGTTTGATGAAAATTATTCGGAAAGCAAGGAGAAAACAGTTGGGTGCTGCTGATATTTGAACTCATGATTTCCTGTTTACGAGACAGGCGCTTTAACCACTAAGCCACAGCACCAACCTTAATAGTAAAAAATGTATAAATAATTCATTGTTGATGATGAAAATGTGTTTTCTGCTATAAATTCTTCTTTATATGTATTGTAATCTTAAACACGAAAAGATACTCAATCACTACGCAAGGATTGATATGTTTTAATAAACAGGTACTCTTATAAAACCCAATTTTATTTCTTGAATTCTTTACAATTTTTTTTCATGAAGGTAATGATATTGCTCCAATCTAGGTAGACATTTCATCTACGTCTTTCTCATAGATATGTATTTTTTTCATTTTGCAATAACAGTATTCATTCTATAATCTTGAAAATACTTGGGTTTTTATAAGGTTAAAGATGCTCTGTTCAACAGTAAGATGAATCAGACTTTTATATTTTAATTGTATCGGAATAAGACCTAATGAAAATGATTTGTTATATAACAATGAGAAAAGCAAGGCACTGCTGAGAGTTGAACTCAGGATCTCCTGTTTACTCGATAGGCGCTTTAACCAGCTAAGCCACAGCACCCTACTTGATTCTTAAATTTGAAACACTTTTCTTTATGGTGTTCAAGAGAATATTGCTTTTTCACTTTCATATTCTTTTCTAAGTTCACACACTTCTCTACTCAAACACTTAAGATGAATGAAGACTCTTCACTTATTCAAAAACACCTCTCTAATTTGAAGTTTACCCTATTCATATCATTTTAAAATATACCTTGCTGAAGAATGGATTAGTTGAATTCAACAATAAAGTGATCATTCACCTCTATCTTGTTCTTTGTCATTTTCCTTTCCCTATTTCAGTCAATGCATTCCTACAAAAATCTTCACAATACCAAGCATTTTATTTAATTTTTAAGATAACTTATTCTAAAGTTCATAGAACCAGATGTTTATTCTTAAATTGTATTCAACACTTGTTTGATGAAAATTATTCGGAAAGCAAGGAGAAAACAGTTGGGTGCTGCTGACATTTGAACTCATGATTTCCTGTTTACAAGACAGGCGCTTTAACCACTAAGCCACAGCACCAACCTTAATAGTAAAAAATGCATAAATAATTCATTGTTGATGATGAAAATGTGTTTTCTGCTATAAATTCTTCTTTATATGTATTGTATTCTTAAACACGAAAAGATACTCAATCACTACGCAAGGATTGATATGTTTTAATAAACAGGTACTCTTATAAAACCCAATTTCATTTCTTGAATTCTTTACAATTTTTTTCATGAAGGTAATGATATTGCTCCAATCTAGGTAGACATTTCATCTACGTCTTTCTCATAGATATGTATTTTTTTCATTTTGCAATAACAGTATTCATTCTATAATCTTGAAAATACTTGGGTTTTTATAAGGTTAAAGATGCTCTGTTCAACAGTAAGATGAATCAGACTTTTATATTTTAATTGTATCGGAATAAGACCTAATGAAAATGATTTGTTATATAACAATGAGAAAAGCAAGGCACTGCTGAGAGTTGAACTCAGGATCTCCTGTTTACTAGACAGGCGCTTTAACCAGCTAAGCCACAGCACCATACTTGATTCTTAAGTTTGAAACACTTTTCTTTATGGTGTTCAAGAGAATATTGCTTTTTCACTTTCATATTCTTTTCTAAGTTCACACACTTCTCTACTTAAACACTTAAGATGAATGAAGACTCTTCACTTATTCAAAAACACCTCTCTAATTTGAAGTTTACCCTATTCATATCATTTTAAAATATACCTTGCTGAAGAATGGATTAGTTGAATTCAACAATAAAGTGATCATTCACCTCTATCTTGTTCTTTGTCATTTTCCTTTCCCTATTTCAGTCAATGCATTCCTACAAAAATCTTCACAATACCAAGCATTTTATTTAATTTTTAAGATAACTTATTCTAAAGTTCATAGAACCAGATGTTTATTCTTAAATTGTATTCAACACTTGTTTGATGAAAATTATTCGGAAAGCAAGGAGAAAACAGTTGGGTGCTGCTGATATTTGAACTCATGATTTCCTGTTTATGAGACAGGCGCTTTAACCACTAAGCCACAGCACCAACCTTAATAGTACAAAATGCATAAATAATTCATTGTTGATGATGAAAATGTGTTTTCTGCTATAAATTCTTCTTTATATGTATTGTAATCTTAAACACGAAAAGATACTCAATCACTACGCAAGGATTGATATGTTTTAATAAACAGGTACTCTTATAAAACCCAATTTCATTTCTTGAATTCTTTACAAATTTTTTTCATGAAGGTAATAATATTGCTCCAATCTAGGTAGACATTTCATCTACGTCTTTCTCATAGATAAGTAATTTTTTCATTTTGCAATAACAGTATTCATTCTATGATCTTGAAAATACTTGGGTTTTTATAAGGTTAAAGATGATCTGTTCAACAGTAAGATGAATCAGACTTTTATATTTTAATTGTATCGGAATAAGACCTAATGAAAATGATTTGTTATATAACAATGAGAAAAGCAAGGCACTGCTGAGAGTTGAACTCAGGATCTCCTGTTTACTAGACATGCGCTTTAACCAGCTAAGCCACAGCACCCACTTGATTCTTAAATTTGAAACACTTTTCTTTATGATGTTCAAGAGAATATTGCTTTTTCACTTTCATATTCTTTTCTAAGTTCACACACTTCTCTACTCAAACACTTAAGATGAATGAAGACTCTTCACTTATTCAAAAACACCTCTCTAATTTGAAGTTTACCCTATTCATATCATTTTAAAATATACCTTGCTGAAGAATGGATTAGTTGAATTCAACAATAGAGTGATCATTCACCTCTATCTTGTTCTTTGTCATTTTCTTTTCCCTATTTCAGTCAATGCATTCCTACAAAAATCTTCACAATACCAAGCATTTTATTTAATTTTTAAGATAACTTATTCTAAAGTTCATAGAACCAGATGTTTATTCTTAAATTGTATTCAACATTTGTTTGATGAAAATTATTCGGAAAGCATGGAGAAAACAGTCAGGTGCTGCTGAGATTTAAACTCAGGATGTCCTGTTTACGAGACAGGCTCTTTAACCACTAAGCCACAGCACCAAAGTTAATAATAAGAAATGCATAAATAATTTATTGTTGATGATGAAAATGTGTTTCCTGCTATAAATTCTTCTTTATATGTATTGTAATCTTAAACACGAGAAGATACTCAATCACTACGCAAGTATTAATATGTTTTAATAAACAGGTACTCTTATAAAACCCGATTTCATTTCTTGAATTCTTTACATTTTTTTTTCATGAAGGTATTAATATTGCTCAAATCAAGGTAGACATTTCATTTACGTCTTTCTCATAGATAAGTATTTTTTTCATTTTGCAATAACAGTATTCATTCTATAATCTTGAAAATACTTGGGTTTTTATAAGGTTAAAGATGATCTGCTCAACAGTAAGATGAATCAGACTTTTATATTTTAATTGTATCGGAATAAGACCTAATGAAAATGAATTGTTATATAACAATGAGAAAAGCAAGGCACTGCTGAGAGTTGAACTCAGGATCTCCTGTTTACTAGACAGGCACTTTAACCAGCTAAGCCACAACACCCACATGATTCTTAAGTTTGAAACACTTTTCTTTATGGTGTTCAAGAGAATATTGCTTTTTCACTTTCATATTCTTTTCTAAGTTCACACACTTCTCTACTCAAACACTTAAGATGAATGAAGACTCTTCACTCATTCAAAAACACCTCTCTAATTTGAAGTTTACCCTATTCATATCATTTTAAAATATACCTTGCTGAAGAATGGATTAGTTGAATTTAACAATAGAGTGATCATTCACACCTCTATCTTGTTCTTTGTCATTTTCTTTTCCCTATTTCAGTCAATGCATTCCTACAAAAATCTTCACAATACCAAGCATTTTATTTAATTTTTAAGATAACTTATTCTAAAGTTCATAGAACCAGATGTTTATTCTTAAATTGTATTCAACACTTGTTTGATGAAAATTTTTCGGAAAGCAAGGAGAAAACAGTTGGGTGCTGCTGATATTTGAACTCATGATTTCCTGTTTACGAGACAGGCGCTTTAACCACTAAGCCACAGCACCAACGTTAATAGTACAAAATGCATGAATAATTCATTGTTGATGATGAAAATGTGTTTTCTGCTATAAAGTCTTCTTTATATGTATTGTAATCTTAAACACGAAAAGATACTCAATCACTACGCAAGGATTGATATGTTTTAATAAACAGGTACTCTTATAAAACCCAATTTCATTTCTTGAATTCTTTACAAATTTTTTTCATGAAGGTAATAATATTGCTCCAATCTAGGTAGACATTTCATCTACGTCTTTCTCATAGATAAGTAATTTTTTCATTTTGCAATAACAGTATTCATTCTATGATCTTGAAAATACTTGGGTTTTTATAAGGTTAAAGATGATCTGTTCAACAGTAAGATGAATCAGACTTTTATATTTTAATTGTATCGGAATAAGACCTAATGAAAATGATTTGTTATATAACAATGAGAAAAGCAAGGCACTGCTGAGAGTTGAACTCAGGATCTCCTTTTTACTAAACAGGTGCTTTAACCAGCTAAGCCACAGCAACCACTTGATTCTTTATTTTGAAACACTTTCCTTTATGGTGTTCAAGAGAACTTTGCTTTTTCACTTTCATATTCTTTTCTAAGTTCACACACTTCTCTACTCAAACACTTAAGATGAATGAAAACTCTTCACTTATTCAAAAACACCTCTCTAATTTGAAGTTTACCCTATTCATATCATTTTAAAATATACCTTGCTGAAGAATGGATTAGTTGAATTCAACAATAGAGTGATCATTCACCTCTATCTTGTCCTTGTCATTTTCTTTTCCCTATTTCAGTCAATGCATTCCTACAAAAATTTTCATAATACCAAGAATTTTATTTAATTTTTAAGATAACTTATTCTAAAGTTCATAGAACCAGATGTTTATTCTTAAATTGTATTCAACACTTGTTTGATGAAAATTATTCGGAAAGCAAGGAGAAAACAGTTGGGTGCTGCTGATATTTGAACTCATGATTTCCTGTTTACGAGACAGGCGCTTTAACCACTAAGCCACAGCACCAACCTTAATAGTAAAAAATGTATAAATAATTCATTGTTGATGATGAAAATGTGTTTTCTGCTATAAATTCTTCTTTATATGTATTGTAATCTTAAACACGAAAAGATACTCAATCACTACGCAAGGATTGATATGTTTTAATAAACAGGTACTCTTATAAAACCCAATTTTATTTCTTGAATTCTTTACAATTTTTTTTCATGAAGGTAATGATATTGCTCCAATCTAGGTAGACATTTCATCTACGTCTTTCTCATAGATATGTATTTTTTTCATTTTGCAATAACAGTATTCATTCTATAATCTTGAAAATACTTGGGTTTTTATAAGGTTAAAGATGCTCTGTTCAACAGTAAGATGAATCAGACTTTTATATTTTAATTGTATCGGAATAAGACCTAATGAAAATGATTTGTTATATAACAATGAGAAAAGCAAGGCACTGCTGAGAGTTGAACTCAGGATCTCCTGTTTACTCGATAGGCGCTTTAACCAGCTAAGCCACAGCACCCTACTTGATTCTTAAATTTGAAACACTTTTCTTTATGGTGTTCAAGAGAATATTGCTTTTTCACTTTCATATTCTTTTCTAAGTTCACACACTTCTCTACTCAAACACTTAAGATGAATGAAGACTCTTCACTTATTCAAAAACACCTCTCTAATTTGAAGTTTACCCTATTCATATCATTTTAAAATATACCTTGCTGAAGAATGGATTAGTTGAATTCAACAATAAAGTGATCATTCACCTCTATCTTGTTCTTTGTCATTTTCCTTTCCCTATTTCAGTCAATGCATTCCTACAAAAATCTTCACAATACCAAGCATTTTATTTAATTTTTAAGATAACTTATTCTAAAGTTCATAGAACCAGATGTTTATTCTTAAATTGTATTCAACACTTGTTTGATGAAAATTATTCGGAAAGCAAGGAGAAAACAGTTGGGTGCTGCTGACATTTGAACTCATGATTTCCTGTTTACAAGACAGGCGCTTTAACCACTAAGCCACAGCACCAACCTTAATAGTAAAAAATGCATAAATAATTCATTGTTGATGATGAAAATGTGTTTTCTGCTATAAATTCTTCTTTATATGTATTGTATTCTTAAACACGAAAAGATACTCAATCACTACGCAAGGATTGATATGTTTTAATAAACAGGTACTCTTATAAAACCCAATTTCATTTCTTGAATTCTTTACAATTTTTTTCATGAAGGTAATGATATTGCTCCAATCTAGGTAGACATTTCATCTACGTCTTTCTCATAGATATGTATTTTTTTCATTTTGCAATAACAGTATTCATTCTATAATCTTGAAAATACTTGGGTTTTTATAAGGTTAAAGATGCTCTGTTCAACAGTAAGATGAATCAGACTTTTATATTTTAATTGTATCGGAATAAGACCTAATGAAAATGATTTGTTATATAACAATGAGAAAAGCAAGGCACTGCTGAGAGTTGAACTCAGGATCTCCTGTTTACTAGACAGGCGCTTTAACCAGCTAAGCCACAGCACCATACTTGATTCTTAAGTTTGAAACACTTTTCTTTATGGTGTTCAAGAGAATATTGCTTTTTCACTTTCATATTCTTTTCTAAGTTCACACACTTCTCTACTTAAACACTTAAGATGAATGAAGACTCTTCACTTATTCAAAAACACCTCTCTAATTTGAAGTTTACCCTATTCATATCATTTTAAAATATACCTTGCTGAAGAATGGATTAGTTGAATTCAACAATAAAGTGATCATTCACCTCTATCTTGTTCTTTGTCATTTTCCTTTCCCTATTTCAGTCAATGCATTCCTACAAAAATCTTCACAATACCAAGCATTTTATTTAATTTTTAAGATAACTTATTCTAAAGTTCATAGAACCAGATGTTTATTCTTAAATTGTATTCAACACTTGTTTGATGAAAATTATTCGGAAAGCAAGGAGAAAACAGTTGGGTGCTGCTGATATTTGAACTCATGATTTCCTGTTTATGAGACAGGCGCTTTAACCACTAAGCCACAGCACCAACCTTAATAGTACAAAATGCATAAATAATTCATTGTTGATGATGAAAATGTGTTTTCTGCTATAAATTCTTCTTTATATGTATTGTAATCTTAAACACGAAAAGATACTCAATCACTACGCAAGGATTGATATGTTTTAATAAACAGGTACTCTTATAAAACCCAATTTCATTTCTTGAATTCTTTACAAATTTTTTTCATGAAGGTAATAATATTGCTCCAATCTAGGTAGACATTTCATCTACGTCTTTCTCATAGATAAGTAATTTTTTCATTTTGCAATAACAGTATTCATTCTATGATCTTGAAAATACTTGGGTTTTTATAAGGTTAAAGATGATCTGTTCAACAGTAAGATGAATCAGACTTTTATATTTTAATTGTATCGGAATAAGACCTAATGAAAATGATTTGTTATATAACAATGAGAAAAGCAAGGCACTGCTGAGAGTTGAACTCAGGATCTCCTGTTTACTAGACATGCGCTTTAACCAGCTAAGCCACAGCACCCACTTGATTCTTAAATTTGAAACACTTTTCTTTATGATGTTCAAGAGAATATTGCTTTTTCACTTTCATATTCTTTTCTAAGTTCACACACTTCTCTACTCAAACACTTAAGATGAATGAAGACTCTTCACTTATTCAAAAACACCTCTCTAATTTGAAGTTTACCCTATTCATATCATTTTAAAATATACCTTGCTGAAGAATGGATTAGTTGAATTCAACAATAGAGTGATCATTCACCTCTATCTTGTTCTTTGTCATTTTCTTTTCCCTATTTCAGTCAATGCATTCCTACAAAAATCTTCACAATACCAAGCATTTTATTTAATTTTTAAGATAACTTATTCTAAAGTTCATAGAACCAGATGTTTATTCTTAAATTGTATTCAACATTTGTTTGATGAAAATTATTCGGAAAGCATGGAGAAAACAGTCAGGTGCTGCTGAGATTTAAACTCAGGATGTCCTGTTTACGAGACAGGCTCTTTAACCACTAAGCCACAGCACCAAAGTTAATAATAAGAAATGCATAAATAATTTATTGTTGATGATGAAAATGTGTTTCCTGCTATAAATTCTTCTTTATATGTATTGTAATCTTAAACACGAGAAGATACTCAATCACTACGCAAGTATTAATATGTTTTAATAAACAGGTACTCTTATAAAACCCGATTTCATTTCTTGAATTCTTTACATTTTTTTTTCATGAAGGTATTAATATTGCTCAAATCAAGGTAGACATTTCATTTACGTCTTTCTCATAGATAAGTATTTTTTTCATTTTGCAATAACAGTATTCATTCTATAATCTTGAAAATACTTGGGTTTTTATAAGGTTAAAGATGATCTGCTCAACAGTAAGATGAATCAGACTTTTATATTTTAATTGTATCGGAATAAGACCTAATGAAAATGAATTGTTATATAACAATGAGAAAAGCAAGGCACTGCTGAGAGTTGAACTCAGGATCTCCTGTTTACTAGACAGGCACTTTAACCAGCTAAGCCACAACACCCACATGATTCTTAAGTTTGAAACACTTTTCTTTATGGTGTTCAAGAGAATATTGCTTTTTCACTTTCATATTCTTTTCTAAGTTCACACACTTCTCTACTCAAACACTTAAGATGAATGAAGACTCTTCACTCATTCAAAAACACCTCTCTAATTTGAAGTTTACCCTATTCATATCATTTTAAAATATACCTTGCTGAAGAATGGATTAGTTGAATTTAACAATAGAGTGATCATTCACACCTCTATCTTGTTCTTTGTCATTTTCTTTTCCCTATTTCAGTCAATGCATTCCTACAAAAATCTTCACAATACCAAGCATTTTATTTAATTTTTAAGATAACTTATTCTAAAGTTCATAGAACCAGATGTTTATTCTTAAATTGTATTCAACACTTGTTTGATGAAAATTTTTCGGAAAGCAAGGAGAAAACAGTTGGGTGCTGCTGATATTTGAACTCATGATTTCCTGTTTACGAGACAGGCGCTTTAACCACTAAGCCACAGCACCAACGTTAATAGTACAAAATGCATGAATAATTCATTGTTGATGATGAAAATGTGTTTTCTGCTATAAAGTCTTCTTTATATGTATTGTAATCTTAAACACGAAAAGATACTCAATCACTACGCAAGGATTGATATGTTTTAATAAACAGGTACTCTTATAAAACCCAATTTCATTTCTTGAATTCTTTACAAATTTTTTTCATGAAGGTAATAATATTGCTCCAATCTAGGTAGACATTTCATCTACGTCTTTCTCATAGATAAGTAATTTTTTCATTTTGCAATAACAGTATTCATTCTATGATCTTGAAAATACTTGGGTTTTTATAAGGTTAAAGATGATCTGTTCAACAGTAAGATGAATCAGACTTTTATATTTTAATTGTATCGGAATAAGACCTAATGAAAATGATTTGTTATATAACAATGAGAAAAGCAAGGCACTGCTGAGAGTTGAACTCAGGATCTCCTTTTTACTAAACAGGTGCTTTAACCAGCTAAGCCACAGCAACCACTTGATTCTTTATTTTGAAACACTTTCCTTTATGGTGTTCAAGAGAACTTTGCTTTTTCACTTTCATATTCTTTTCTAAGTTCACACACTTCTCTACTCAAACACTTAAGATGAATGAAAACTCTTCACTTATTCAAAAACACCTCTCTAATTTGAAGTTTACCCTATTCATATCATTTTAAAATATACCTTGCTGAAGAATGGATTAGTTGAATTCAACAATAGAGTGATCATTCACCTCTATCTTGTCCTTGTCATTTTCTTTTCCCTATTTCAGTCAATGCATTCCTACAAAAATTTTCATAATACCAAGAATTTTATTTAATTTTTAAGATAACTTATTCTAAAGTTCATAGAACCAGATGTTTATTCTTAAATTGTATTCAACACTTGTTTGATGAAAATTATTCGGAAAGCAAGGAGAAAACAGTTGGGTGCTGCTGATATTTGAACTCATGATTTCCTGTTTACGAGACAGGCGCTTTAACCACTAAGCCACAGCACCAACCTTAATAGTAAAAAATGTATAAATAATTCATTGTTGATGATGAAAAAGTGTTTTCTGCTATAAATTCTTCTTTATATGTATTGTAATCTTAAACACGAAAAGATACTCAATCACTACGCAAGGATTGATATGTTTTAATAAACAGGTACTCTTATAAAACCCAATTTTATTTCTTGAATTCTTTACAATTTTTTTTCATGAAGGTAATGATATTGCTCCAATCTAGGTAGACATTTCATCTACGTCTTTCTCATAGATATGTATTTTTTTCATTTTGCAATAACAGTATTCATTCTATAATCTTGAAAATACTTGGGTTTTTATAAGGTTAAAGATGCTCTGTTCAACAGTAAGATGAATCAGACTTTTATATTTTAATTGTATCGGAATAAGACCTAATGAAAATGATTTGTTATATAACAATGAGAAAAGCAAGGCACTGCTGAGAGTTGAACTCAGGATCTCCTGTTTACTCGATAGGCGCTTTAACCAGCTAAGCCACAGCACCCTACTTGATTCTTAAATTTGAAACACTTTTCTTTATGGTGTTCAAGAGAATATTGCTTTTTCACTTTCATATTCTTTTCTAAGTTCACACACTTCTCTACTCAAACACTTAAGATGAATGAAGACTCTTCACTTATTCAAAAACACCTCTCTAATTTGAAGTTTACCCTATTCATATCATTTTAAAATATACCTTGCTGAAGAATGGATTAGTTGAATTCAACAATAAAGTGATCATTCACCTCTATCTTGTTCTTTGTCATTTTCCTTTCCCTATTTCAGTCAATGCATTCCTACAAAAATCTTCACAATACCAAGCATTTTATTTAATTTTTAAGATAACTTATTCTAAAGTTCATAGAACCAGATGTTTATTCTTAAATTGTATTCAACACTTGTTTGATGAAAATTATTCGGAAAGCAAGGAGAAAACAGTTGGGTGCTGCTGACATTTGAACTCATGATTTCCTGTTTACGAGACAGGCGCTTTAACCACTAAGCCACAGCACCAACCTTAATAGTAAAAAATGCATAAATAATTCATTGTTGATGATGAAAATGTGTTTTCTGCTATAAATTCTTCTTTATATGTATTGTATTCTTAAACACGAAAAGATACTCAATCACTACGCAAGGATTGATATGTTTTAATAAACAGGTAATCTTATAAAACCCAATTTTATTTCTTGAATTCTTTACAATTTTTTTCATGAAGGTAATGATATTGCTCCAATCTAGGTAGACATTTCATCTACGTCTTTCTCATAGATATGTATTTTTTTCATTTTGCAATAACAGTATTCATTCTATAATCTTGAAAATACTTGGGTTTTTATAAGGTTAAAGATGCTCTGTTCAACAGTAAGATGAATCAGACTTTTATATTTTAATTGTATCGGAATAAGACCTAATGAAAATGATTTGTTATATAACAATGAGAAAAGCAAGGCACTGCTGAGAGTTGAACTCAGGATCTCCTGTTTACTAGACAGGCGCTTTAACCAGCTAAGCCACAGCACCCTACTTGATTCTTAAATTTGAAACACTTTTCTTTATGGTGTTCAAGAGAATATTGCTTTTTCACTTTCATATTCTTTTCTAAGTTCACACACTTCTCTACTTAAACACTTAAGATGAATGAAGACTCTTCACTTATTCAAAAACACCTCTCTAATTTGAAGTTTACCCTATTCATATCATTTTAAAATATACCTTGCTGAAGAATGGATTAGTTGAATTCAACAATAAAGTGATCATTCACCTCTATCTTGTTCTTTGTCATTTTCCTTTCCCTATTTCAGTCAATGCATTCCTACAAAAATCTTCACAATACCAAGCATTTTATTTAATTTTTAAGATAACTTATTCTAAAGTTCATAGAACCAGATGTTTATTCTTAAATTGTATTCAACACTTGTTTGATGAAAATTATTCGGAAAGCAAGGAGAAAACAGTTGGGTGCTGCTGATATTTGAACTCATGATTTCCTGTTTATGAGACAGGCGCTTTAACCACTAAGCCACAGCACCAACCTTAATAGTAACAAATGCATAAATAATTCATTGTTGATGATGAAAATGTGTTTTCTGCTATAAATTCTTCTTTATATGTATTGTAATCTTAAACACGAAAAGATACTCAATCACTACGCAAGGATTGATATGTTTTAATAAACAGGTACTCTTATAAAACCCAATTTTATTTCTTGAATTCTTTACAATTTTTTTTCATGAAGGTAATGATATTGCTCCAATCTAGGTAGACATTTCATCTACGTCTTTCTCATAGATATGTATTTTTTTCATTTTGCAATAACAGTATTCATTCTATAATCTTGAAAATACTTGGGTTTTTATAAGGTTAAAGATGATCTGTTCAACAGTAAGATGAATCAGACTTTTATATTTTAATTGTATCGGAATAAGACCTAATGAAAATGATTTGTTATATAACAATGAGAAAAGCAAGGCACTGCTGTGAGTTGAACTCAGGATCTCCTGTTTACTAGACAGGCGCTTTAACCAGCTAAGCAACAGCACCCACTTGATTCTTAAATTTGAAACACTTTTCTTTATGGTGTTCAAGAGAATATTGCTTTTTCACTTTCATATTCTTTTCTAAGTTCACACACTTCTCTACTCAAACACTTAAGATGAATGAAGACTCTTCACTTATTCAAAAACACCTCTCTAATTTGAAATTTACCCTATTCATATCATTTTAAAATATACCTTGCTGAAGAATGGATTAGTTGAATTCAACAATAAAGTGATCATTCACCTCTATCTTGTTCTTTGTCATTTTCCTTTCCCTATTTCAGTCAATGCATTCCTACAAAAATCTTCACAATACCAAGCATTTTATTTAATTTTTAAGATAACTTATTCTAAAGTTCATAGAACCAGATGTTTATTCTTAAATTGTATTCAACATTTGTTTGATGAAAATTATTCGGAAAGCATGGAGAAAACAGGTAGGTGCTGCTGAGATTTGAACT
This sequence comes from Lissotriton vulgaris, assembly GCF_964263255.1. NCBI lineage: Eukaryota > Metazoa > Chordata > Amphibia > Caudata > Salamandridae > Lissotriton > Lissotriton vulgaris. The sequence continues at coordinate 443,837,673 of NC_141700.1, forward strand.
CTGAATTTCCTGTGTACGAGACAGGCGCTTTAACCAATAAGCCACAGCACCAACGTTAATAGTAAGAAATGCATAAATAATTCATTGTTGATGATGAAAATGTGTTTCCTGCTATAAATTCTTCTTTATATGTATTGTAATCTTAAACACGAAAAGATACTCAATCACTACGCAATGATTGATATGTTTTAATAAACAGGTACTCTTATAAAACCCAATTTCATTTCTTGAATTCTTTACAATTTTTTTTCATGAAGGTAATAATATTGCTCCAATCTAGGTAGACATTTCATCTACGTCTTTCTCATAGATAAGTAATTTTTTCATTTTGCAATAACAGTATTCATTCTATGATCTTGAAAATACTTGGGTTTTTATAAGGTTAAAGATGATCTGTTCAACAGTAAGATGAATCAGACTTTTATATTTTAATTGTATCGGAATAAGACCTAATGAAAATGATTTGTTATATAACAATGAGAAAAGCAAGGCACTGCTGAGAGTTGAACTCAGGATCTCCTGTTTACTAGACAGGCGCTTTAACCAGCTAAGCCACAGCACCCACTTGATTCTTACATTTGAAACACTTTTCTTTATGATGTTCAAGAGAATATTGCTTTTTCACTTTCATATTCTTTTCTAAGTTCACACACTTCTCTACTCAAACACTTAAGATGAATGAAGACTCTTCACTTATTCAAAAACACCTCTCTAATTTGAAGTTTACCCTATTCATATCATTTTAAAATATACCTTGCTGAAGAATGGATTAGTTGAATTCAACAATAGAGTGATCATTCACCTCTATCTTGTTCTTTGTCATTTTCTTTTCCCTATTTCAGTCAATGCATTCCTACAAAAATCTTCACAATACCAAGCATTTTATTTAATTTTTAAGATAACTTATTCTAAAGTTCATAGAAACAGATGTTTATTCTTAAACTGTATTCAACATTTGTTTGATGAAAATTATTTGGAAAGCATGGAGAAAACAGTTAGGTGCTGCTGACATTTGAACTCAGGATTTCCTGTTTACGAGTCAGGCGCTTTAACCACTAAGCCACAGCACCAACGGTAATAATAAGAAATGCATAAATAATTTATTGTTGATGATGAAAATGTGTTTCCTGCTATAAATTCTTCTTTATATGTATTGTAATCTTAAACACGAGAAGATACTCAATCACTACGCAAGTATTAATATGTTTTAATAAACAGGTACTCCTATAAAACCCAATTTCATTTCTTGAATTCTTTAAAAAAAAATTTATGAAGGTATTAATATTGCTCAAATCTAGGTAGAAATTTCATCTACGTCTTTCTCATAGATATGTATTTTTTTCATTTTGCAATAACAGTATTCATTCTATAATCTTGAAAATACTTCTGTTTTTATAAGGTTTAAGATGATCTGTTCAACAGTAAGATGAATCAGACTTTTATATTTTAATTGTATCGGAATAAGACCTAATGAAAATGATTTGTTATATAACAATGAGAAAAGCAAAGCACTGCTGAGAGTTGAACTCAAGATCTCCTGTTTACTAGACAGGCGCTTTTGGAAAGGGGCGACCACTCGGTCCCCCCGAACGTATGGCTGAGTGCCTCGATCCCCCCGGGAAGCCATTTTTGGGCGGGAGGCGCGTCTCGGCTGGTATGCCCGAAGCGGCGTAGCCGGGGCGCGCTTTTTTCCCGCCCTAGAGTGGGCTGGCCTAGACACCGACGCAGCCAGCCACGCCCTCGGGGCAGGCAGGGGCGGGTTTTCGCCCGCCCTGAAGACGGATAAAAGAAGGCGCAAGACCAGAAGACGTCCTCTTGTTCTTGTGCTCCGAAGCTGCACCTCCTCGCTACACGTGAGCTCGGGACGGAACGAAGAGCCAATTTTGAGCGTTTTGATCTTTTTCTTTGTCTTTTAGATACTTCCTCGGAGAGATGCCCAAGAAAGGCGCAAAGAGAATGTCGACCGACCAGATGGTGCGGGCCCTTTGCAAAGAAGTGTCCGACATAAAGAAACGGTTGGCGGAGCGAGATGGGGAGGAGGGTTCGGGCCCTGCGCCGGCTGGAGGGAGACCTAAGAGGCCGAGAAAGGTTCCAGCCGGTGGGGGCGTCCCGGTTCCCTCTGCCCCGCTCGAGGCGCCGACCCCAGTACCGATTGAGGGGAATCCAATCCCCGTTGTCGTCACCCCGACATCCAAGGAAGACATGCCCCCCGAGCTGGCAGCACAGCTAGCAGCATGGTTGGGGGATAGTAGTGATGGCGCCACGGCTGCCGAGGCACAGGCGCTGATAAAAGGGCTTCGTGAGAAGAAAGAGGCAGCTAGAGTGGCTACGCCGTTGGCGGGGATAGACAAGCCGCAAGCGGCAGAAGCTGCGTCCGGTTCAGGTAAGCGGCCATTGCCGATTGCAAGGGACGAGTCAGCACCCTCTCGTAGAGAGAGATTGGGACAACATGTGCCTTTAGCTATAAAGGAAAAGATCTGGGCGGGGGAGTACGTGAATATTTTTTCCCTGCTTGTTGATCATTATGATGTGGAGCATGTGAAAAGTCAGAAGGACTTAATGCATCCAAGTGTTTGGCGCGCAAAGATGGCCGCCTTTAAGGTAAATGAGAACATTGGCAACTGGGGCAATGCATGGGGTATTTTCACATCGATTTTGGGGGAACGTAGGCCCGAGTTGCTTCCTGAGTTTCCCGTTTATCAATCACGAATTATGGGTTACTCGACAGCGTATCAAGGTAACCATTGGTTTTGTTATGACAATCTGTTCAGGAAAGAAAAGGAACATAACAAGAGTTTGACTTGGGATTGTTACGATTCTTTAACATGGGATAAAATGAAAGAATCGGGAATGTTAAGAATGCCATTGGTCGGGAGCAATGTTGTTGATTACTCCCGCCAAAATGTGGGGACGCCCTTTCGAACAAGTACGAGCACCGACGACCAGTCGAGGCCCGCAGGCAACACAGGGAGAAAGGGTTTCTGTTTTAATTTCAACAAGGGGAAATGTACCAGGCCTCCGGGATCGTGTAAATTCAAACATGAGTGTAGTACGTGTGGGTCGTCCCATCCTGAGTCATCGTGCAGAGCCAGAACGGGTGAGAATGGGGGTAAGGGAGGCGCCAAACAGGTCTAAGCTAGGCCGAGGGGCGCCTTTACCAACCCCGATTGATACCTTGGCAATGATTCCCTGGCTCAGCGAATACCCGGATCGTACTTCTGCCGGGGTGCTGCGGAACGGTTTTACACATGGTTTCCGCATCCCGGTAGGGGACTTTCAGGGTGTAGGGATGTGCAAAAATCAACTTTCCGTTTTACAACATACATCTGTAGTGCAAGAAAAAATTCAGAAAGAGGTTAGCCGGGGACGGGTCGCCGGCCCGTTTAGTGAACCCCCGGTACCGGATTTCGTTTGTTCTCCGTTAGGGGTGGTCCCCAAAAAGGACCCGGGTGAGTTTCGTTTGATCCATAATCTCTCTGCTCCACATGGTCTTTCGGTGAACGACGCAATTGATCCAGAAGTTTGTTCGGTGCGATACGCATCTTTTGATGAGGCGGTAGCCATCTTGAATCGCCTGGGGCACGGGACGTTGATGGCGAAATCTGATATCGAGTCAGCGTTCCGGTTGCTCCCGGTACACCCAGACGATCAGCGTCTTCTGGGATTCGGGTTCCAGGGGTCATTTTACATGGATAGGTGTATGCCAATGGGATGCTCTATATCATGTGCTTACTTTGAGCAATTCAGTACTTTCCTGCAATGGGTGTTCACTAGGAAAACGGGTTTCCGAAATGTAATGCACTACCTTGACGACTTTCTGTTCCTTGGCCCCGCCGGTAATCCCGAATGTGCCCAGGCCTTAGCTGAATTCTGTGTGTTAATGGATCATCTTGGCGTGCCATTGGCACCGGGTAAAACTATGGGTCCCACGACTTGCCTCGAGTTTTTGGGGATCGAGTTGGACTCAAGGGAGGGGTGCTTCCGTTTACCAGCTAGCAAAGTGTCAAAATTCAGGGCAGCCCTCCAAGTATGTTTAAATGCATCCAAAGTTACACTGCATCAGTTGCAACAGTTAGTGGGAAAGTTGAACTTTGCCTTGAGGGTGATACCAATGGCTCGCCCCTTTTCCCGCTCAATTGCCCAAGCGATGGTTGGCCTAAAGGAGGGTCATCATCGCACAAGGTTATCGGCTGAGGTCCGCCAGGACATGCGGATCTGGTTAGCATTCTTGGCGGACTTCAATGGCCGAGTCGTCTGGAACAAGCCAGCCGTGTCCTCCGAAGAGCTTGGGCTATGGTCAGATTCAGCAGGAAGCGTAGGTTTTGGCGCCATCTTCGGCACAAAATGGTCGGCACAAAAGTGGCCCCTATGGTGGCACGAGAAGGGGCTGACGAGTAACATCGCTTTCCTTGAACTATTTCCCATTCTGGTGGCCCTGAGAACCTGGCCAGAAGGGTTCAGAGATCATTCTGTTGTGTTTTGGTCCGACAATATGACCGTGGTAGAATGCATCAATAGTCAGGCAGCCCGTTGTAAATTGATTTTGAGGCTGCTCAAAGAAATTGTCTTACTGTGTATGCAACTGAACGTGGTATTCAGAGCAAAACATGTCCCAGGGGTGATGAATCAGGCTGCTGATGCACTGTCTCGTTTTCACATGCAGGCTTTCTCGGGTTTCCTTCCGTCAGCGGACCCGGAGCCGGCACCCTTCCCCGAAGCTCTCTGGTCTCTCGGTGCCCCGAACTTCGTCACCTCGTGGGAGAGAGTCTAGCACCCAGGACAAGGAAGGCATATGAAGGGGCGTTCCAGGCCTATTTAGCCTTTTTGGGGGCAGAGAGAGGGGGACTTTGGGGTCAGGAAGAGTTGGTAGTACTTTTTCTGATGTCCTTACGTAGGGCTGGGAAATCGGTGGCTACGGCCCAAAGGCATCGTGCCGCCATTTCCTTTGTTGCCAGGGCCCATGGCATCCTGGACCCAACAGCGTCTTTCACGGTACAGAAAGCGCTGCGTGGGTGGCAACGTCTAGAGGGTCGCAGAGTAGACGTACGACGACCGATAGGTCTAGACAGGTTGTCCCAGTTACTGGCCACACTCCCGAACACATGCTCGTCCCCGTTCGAGACCTGTTTGTTCCGGACTGCATTTACGCTGGCATTTCACGGGGCTATGAGAGTTAGTGAGCTAGTTGCAAGGAACAAACAGGATGTGACGGGGGGCTTGTGCAGGGAGCATGTCCAGATCAGGGGTGATGCGATGATTGTCTCCTTTCTCAGGTCCAAGACTGACCAAGATGGGAGAGGGGACTGCACAATCATTCGCAGGAACCCCGAGTCATCCATGTGTCCGGTACAGTGCTTAGAAGATTACCTAGCACGAAGGGTGGCATCATGGGGGGGGACATTGTTGAGGCATGCAGACGCCACCCCGCTGACGAGGTTTCAGTTTCAACGGGTGCTTGCAATGGCCATTGCCGCAGCGGGCTTGGACCCGGGCGAATTTGGGACCCACTCCTTTCGTATAGGGGCTGCCACTGAAGCTACAGCCAGGGGTCTTAATGTCGAGCAAGTGAAACGTGTGGGGCGCTGGTCCTCCAATTGTTATAAGAGGTACGTGCGATTGCACATGTTGTGAAGCTGTAATCATGTACTCACGCCTCTTGTCTTTTGTTTGTTTTCAGTTGCGCAAGCCTACGCGGCAGGGCAGACTGAGCAGTCGACCCAACACCAGGTCAGCGGTCGCACGTCACCGGCTGTGAGGAAGGAGGTGTGGGTCGTGGGCCACTCATACGTGAGACGGGCCGCAGACGTATTCAAAGCAGGTGACATGATTCACGTACCTGGGGAATACGGGTACAGAGTGTCCTTCTACGGAAGGGGCGGTCTCTGTATTGACCAGTTTCAGGAATTTTTTGAGGGCTTGTTAGAGCGGATGAGGTCACCGCCGTCCATAGTCATAGTGCATTTGGGGGGCAATGATTTGGTCACCACCGGTAGACGACTTCTCCTGGAGGCTATGCTTTCCACGGTAAGTTGGTTAGCGAGGAGAGTTCCGGGGTGCCTAATTGCGTGGTCTCATATAATCCCACGAAAAGTGTGGCGGGGGGCTATCTCGATCCCTGCTTTGAATCATTCTGTTAAAAAATTGAATAACAAAGTAAGTAGGTTGTTCCGTTCCAAGACATTGCATTCGATCTCGCATAATTGTATTAATGATGACAGTATGTATCTGGGGGATGGTGTGCATTTGTCGAGGGCGGGGAATGAGTTACTCATAGGAGACTTCCTAGCCTGGTTAAAATCTTTAAAACATGACCTTTAGGTAGGAGTTTTGTGGGGGGTCCGGATAGCCGGTCAACTATCCGGACCTGTGGCGGTAAGGTCATGATCGGTGAGCACTAATTGGTAGATCCCTATGAGTGGGCGTCACCCAACACGGATGGGAGCGCTCGGGAGAGGTGGCCATTGGCCCCTCAGTGGGGAGGCGGTCCCGTCTAAGGGCGGGTCGCCGGAAGTAAAGGAAAGGCGGTCAAGGCCCCTTCCTTTGTAGGAGGGGTTACAGCCCCCTCCTGGGGAATTTCCCGGGGCCAGGGTCATCTGCGACGGCAGATGCGGTAAGTTGTGTGGGGTGGGGAGAGGTCAACGATACCTTCTAGATACCACACACAAGTGTTCGAACGACCTTTAAATGGCGTCGAGTCTTAAGTGCCCCCGTCAAGTCAAGGGAAATTGTTAGTAGTTGCACTTGAGGTAAGCCTCTGTGCTGTCGCCCCTCCCAAGTGGGAGGGGTAAGTCTGGTTAGGGATCTTGACAACAGTTATGACCTTGCCGTTGGCCCTTAAACGTTAGGATGTACAATTTCAGTGTTCTTAGAGAATGTTTTTGTAGGATGCTAGTTCGGCTAGGAGAACCTCTGTATTAGAGATTATGTTAAGGTTAGCCAAACATCGTAATGTGATAATGAAATTGTACATAACATGAAAACGTTTAATGTTTAATTTTTTGTTTTAATAAATACGGCCGGGATGGTCACTCCATCCCACATCCAAAAACTTTAAGAACTGTTTCCGGTTTCCCTCCTTTTGGGGATTGTGTTGAGAGGGGGTGGCGGGTATCTCAGCCATATGGAAAGGGGCGACCACTCGGTCCCCCCGAACGTATGGCTGAGTGCCTCGATCCCCCCGGGAAGCCATTTTTGGGCGGGAGGCGCGTCTCGGCTGGTATGCCCGAAGCGGCGTAGCCGGGGCGCGCTTTTTTCCCGCCCTAGAGTGGGCTGGCCTAGACACCGACGCAGCCAGCCACGCCCTCGGGGCAGGCAGGGGCGGGTTTTCGCCCGCCCTGAAGACGGATAAAAGAAGGCGCAAGACCAGAAGACGTCCTCTTGTTCTTGTGCTCCGAAGCTGCACCTCCTCGCTACACGTGAGCTCGGGACGGAACGAAGAGCCAATTTTGACCCACCCACCAGCCCCTGAGGACAGCAAGTTGTTGTGCAATAAAGTGAATTTATAAGTTGGTTTTTCCATTTCGTTTACAGGCTGTGACAGTATCAGTTTGTGGTTAATCATAATAAAGTATGTGAATATCGTCTAGGTTGTTACGATTAAAATGATTTGACGTAGTGTTGCATTTCTAGCATGCTGTTTCGGTCGTAGTGACCAATGTTTTCATAGGTTTAAGAATTGTCGTATTTATTTTTGGTAGGCGGTAAGGTCATGATCGGTGAGCACTAATTGGTAGATCCCTATGAGTGGGCGTCACCCAACACGGATGGGAGCGCTCGGGAGAGGTGGCCATTGGCCCCTCAGTGGGGAGGCGGTCCCGTCTAAGGGCGGGTCGCCGGAAGTAAAGGAAAGGCGGTCAAGGCCCCTTCCTTTGTAGGAGGGGTTACAGCCCCCTCCTGGGGAATTTCCCGGGGCCAGGGTCATCTGCGACGGCAGATGCGGTAAGTTGTGTGGGGTGGGGAGAGGTCAACGATACCTTCTAGATACCACACACAAGTGTTCGAACGACCTTTAAATGGCGTCGAGTCTTAAGTGCCCCCGTCAAGTCAAGGGAAATTGTTAGTAGTTGCACTTGAGGTAAGCCTCTGTGCTGTCGCCCCTCCCAAGTGGGAGGGGTAAGTCTGGTTAGGGATCTTGACACCGGTTATGACCTTGCCGTTGGCCCTTAAACGTTAGGATGTACAATTTCAGTGTTCTTAGAGAATGTTTTTGTAGGATGCTAGTTCGGCTAGGAGAACCTCTGTATTAGAGATTATGTTAAGGTTAGCCAAACATCGTAATGTGATAATGAAATTGTACATAACATGAAAACGTTTAATGTTTAATTTTTTGTTTTAATAAATACGGCCGGGATGGTCACTCCATCCCACATCCAAAAACTTTAAGAACTGTTTCCGGTTTCCCTCCTTTTGGGGATTGTGTTGAGAGGGGGTGGCGGGTATCTCAGCCATAAACCAGCTAAGCCACAGCACCCTACTTGATTCTTAAATTTGAAACACTTTTCTTTATGGTGTTCAAGAGAATATTGCTTTTTCACTTTCATATTCTTTTCTAAGTTCACACACTTCTCTACTCAAACACTTAAGATGAATGAAGACTCTTCAGTCATTCAAAAACACCTCTCTAATTTGAAGTTTACCCTATTCATATCATTTTAAAATATACCTTGCTGAAGAATGGATTAGTTGAATTCAACAATAGAGTGATCACTCACCTCTATCATTTTCTTTGTCATTTTCTTTTCCCTATATCAGTCGATGCATTCCTACAAAAATCTTCAAAATACCAAGCATTTTATTTAATTTTTAAGATAACTTATTCTAAAGTTCATAGAACCAGATGTTTATTCTTAAATTGTATTCAACACTTGTTTGATGAAAATTATTCGGAAAGCAAGGAGAAAACAGTTGGGTGCTGCTGATATTTGAACTCATGATTTCCTGTTTACGAGACAGGGGCTTTAACCACTAAGCCACAGCACCAACGTTAATAGTAAGAAATGCATAAATAATTCATTGTTGATGATGAAAATGTGTTTCCTGCTATAAATTCTTCTTTATATGTATTGTAATCTTAAACACGAAAAGATACTCAATCAGTACGCAAGTATTAATATGTTTTAATAAACAGGTACTCTTATAAAACCCAATTTCATTTCTTGAATTCTTTAAAAAAAAATCATGAAGGTATCAATATTGCTCAAATCTAGGTAGAAATTTCATCTACGTCTTTCTCATAGATATGTATTTTTTTCATTTTGCAATAACAGTATTCATTCTATAATCTTGAAAATACTTCTGTTTTTATAAGGTTTAAGATGATCTGTTCAACAGTAAGATGAATCAGACTTTTATATTTTAATTGTATCGGAATAAGACCTAATGAAAATGATTTGTTATATAACAATGAGAAAAACAAGGAGCTGCTGAGCTTTGAACTCAGGATCTCCTTTTTACTAAACAGGTGCTTTAACCAGCTAAGCCACAGCAACCACTTGATTCTTTATTTTGAAACACTTTCCTTTATGGTGTTCAAGAGAACTTTGCTTTTTCACTTTCATATTATTTTCTAAGTTCACACACTTCTCTACTCAAACACTTAAGATGAATGAAAACTCTTCACTTATTCAAAAACACCTCTCTAATTTGAAGTTTACCCTATTCATATCATTTTAAAATATACTTTGCTGAAGAATGGATTAGTTGAATTCAACAATAGAGTGATCATTCACCTCTATCTCGTCCTTGTCATTTTCTTTTCCCTATTTCAGTCAATGCATTCCTACAAAAATTTTCATAATACCAAGCATTTTATTTAATTTTTAAGATAACTTATTCTAAAGTTCATAGAACCAGATGTTTATTCTTAAATTGTTCTCAACACTTGTTTGATGAAAATTATTCGGAAAGCAAGGAGAAAACAGTTGGGTGCTGCTGATATTTGAACTCATGATTTCCTGTTTACTAAACAGATGCTTTAACCACTAAGCCACAGCACCAACCTTAATAGTAAAAAATGCATAAATAATTCATTGTTGATGATGAAAATGTGTTTTCTGCTATAAATTCTTCTTTATATGTATTGTAATCTTAAACACGAAAAGATACTCAATCACTCCGCAAGGATTGATATGTTTTAATAAACAGGTACTCTTATAAAACCCAATTTTATTTCTTGAATTCTTTACAATTTTTTTTCATGAAGGTAATGATATTGCTCCAATCTAGGTAGACATTTCATCTACGTCTTTCTCATAGATATGTATTTTTTTCATTTTGCAATAACAGTATTCATTCTATAATCTTGAAAATACTTGGGTTTTTATAAGGTTAAAGATAATCTGTTCAACAGTAAGATGAATCAGACTTTTATATTTTAATTGTATCGGAATAAGACCTAATGAAAATGATTTGTTATATAACAATGAGAAAAGCAAGGCACTGCTGAGAGTTGAACTCAGGATCTCCTGTTTACTAGACAGGCGCTTTAACCAGCTAAGCCACAGCACCCACTTGATTCTTAAATTTGAAACACTTTTCTTTATGGTGTTCAAGAGAATATTGCTTTTTCATTTTCATATTCTTTTCTAAGTTCACACACTTCTCTACTCAAACACTTAAGATGAATGAAGACTCTTCACTTATTCAAAAACACCTCTCTAATTTGAAGTTTACCCTATTCATATCATTTTAAAATATACCTTGCTGAAGAATGGATTAGTTGAATTCAACAATAAAGTGATCATTCACCTCTATCTTGTTCTTTGTCATTTTCCTTTCCCTATTTCAGTCAATGCATTCCTCCAAAAATCTTCACAATACCAAGCATTTTATTTAATTTTTAAGATAACTTATTCTAAAGTTCATAGAAGCAGATGTTTATTCTTAAATTGTATTCAACATTTGTTTGATGAAAATTATTCGGAAAGCATGGAGAAAACAAGTAGGTGCTGCTGAGATTTGAACTCTGAATTTCCTGTGTAAGAGATTGGCGCTTTAACCACTAAGCCACAGCACCAACGTTAATAGTAAGAAATGCATAAATAATTCATTGTTGATGATGAAAACGTGTTTCCTGCTATAAATTCTTCTTTATATGTATTGTAATCTTAAACACGAAAACATACTCAATCACTACGCAAGTATTATTATGTTTTATTAAACAGGTACTCTTATAAAACCCAATTTCATTTCTTGAATTCTTTAAAAAAAAATCATGACGGTATTAATATTGCTCAAATCTAGGTAGAAATTTCATCTACGTCTTTCTCATAGATAAGTAATTTTTTCATTTTGCAATAACAGTATTCATTCTATGATCTTGAAAATACTTGGGTTTTTATAAGGTTAAAGATGATCTGTTCAACAGTAAGATGAATCAGACTTTTATATTTTAATTGTATCGGAATAAGACCTAATGAAAATGATTTGTTATATAACAATGAGAAAAGCGAGGCACTGCTGAGAGTTGAACTCAGGATCTCCTGTTTACTAGACAGGCGCTTTAACCAGCTAAGCCACAGCACCCACTTGATTCTTAAATTTGAAACACTTTTCTTTATGGTGTTCAAGAGAATATTGCTTTTTCACTTTCATATTCTTTTCTAAGTTCACACACTTCTCTACTCAAACACTTAAGATGAATGAAGACTCTTCACTTATTCAAAAACACCTCTCTAATTTGAAGTTTACCCTATTCATATCATTTTAAAATATACCTTGCTGAAGAATGGATTAGTTGAATTCAACAATAAAGTGATCATTCACCTCTATCTTGTTCTTTGTCATTTTCCTTTCCCTATTTCAGTCAATGCATTCCTACAAAAATCTTCACAATACCAAGCATTTTATTTAATTTTTAAGATAACTTATTCTAAAGTTCATAGAACCAGATGTTTATTCTTAAATTGTATTCAACACTTGTTTGATGAAAATTATTCGGAAAGCAAGGAGAAAACAGTTGGGTGCTGCTGATATTTGAACTCATGATTTCCTGTTTACGAGACAGGCGCTTTAACCACTAAGCCACAGCACCAACCTTAATAGTAAAAAATGCATAAATAATTCATTGTTGATGATGAAAATGTGTTTTCTGCTATAAATTCTTCTTTGTATGTATTGTAATCTTAAACACGAAAAGATACTCAATCACTCCGCAAGGATTGATATGTTTTAATAAACAGGTACTCCTATAAAACCCAATTTCATTTCTTGAATTCTTTACAATTTTTTTTCATGAAGGTAATAATATTGCTCCAATCTAGGTAGACATTTCATCTACGTCTTTCTCATAGATAAGTAATTTTTTCATTTTGCAATAACAGTATTCATTCTATGATCTTGAAAATACTTGGGTTTTTATAAGGTTAAAGATGATCTGTTCAACAGTAAGATGAATCAGACTTTTATATTTTAATTGTATCGGAATAAGACCTAATGAAAATGATTTTTTATATAACAATGAGAAAAGCAAGGCACTGCTGAGAGTTGAACTCAGGATCTCCTGTTTACTAGACAGGCGCTTTAACCAGCTAAGCCACAGCACCCACTTGATTCTTAAATTTGAAACACTTTTCTTTATGATGTTCAAGAGAATATTGCTTTTTCACTTTCATATTCTTTTCTAAGTTCACACACTTCTCTACTCAAACACTTAAGATGAATGAAGACTCTTCACTTATTCAAAAACACCTCTCTAATTTGAAGTTTACCCTATTCATATCATTTTAAAATATACCTTGCTGAAGAATGGATTAGTTGAATTCAACAATAAAGTGATCATTCACCTCTATCTTGTTCTTTGTCATTTTCCTTTCCCTATTTCAGTCAATGCATTCCTACAAAAATCTTCACAATACCAAGCATTTTATTTAATTTTTAAGATAACTTATTCTAAAGTTCATAGAACCAGATGTTTATTCTTAAATTGTATTCAACATTTGTTTGATGAAAATTATTCGGAAAGCATGGAGAAAACAGTCAGGTGCTGCTGAGATTTAAACTCAGGATGTCCTGTTTACGAGACAGGCTCTTTAACCACTAAGCCACAGCACCAACGTTAATAATAAGAAATGCATAAATAATTTATTGTTGATGATGAAAATGTGTTTCCTGCTATAAATTCTTCTTTATATGTATTGTAATCTTAAACACGAGAAGATACTCAATCACTACGCAAGTATTAATATGTTTTAATAAACAGGTACTCTTATAAAACCCGATTTCATTTCTTGAATTCTTTACATTTTTTTTTCATGAAGGTATTAATATTGCTCAAATCAAGGTAGACATTTCATTTATGTCTTTCTCATAGATAAGTATTTTTTTCATTTTGCAATAACAGTATTCATTCTATAATCTTGAAAATACTTGGGTTTTTATAAGGTTAAAGATGATCTGCTCAACAGTAAGATGAATCAGACTTTTATATTTTAATTGTATCGGAATAAGACCTAATGAAAATGAATTGTTATATAACAATGAGAAAAGCAAGGCACTGCTGAGAGTTGAACTCAGGATCTCCTGTTTACTACACTGGCGCTTTAACCAGCTAAGCCACAACTCCCACATGATTCTTAAGTTTGAAACACTTTTCTTTATGGTGTTCAAGAGAATATTGCTTTTTCACTTTCATATTCTTTTCTAAGTTCACACACTTCTCTACTCAAACACTTAAGATGAATGAAAACTCTTCACTTATTCAAAAACACCTCTCTAATTTGAAGTTTACCCTATTCATATCATTTTAAAATATACCTTGCTGAAGAATGGATTAGTTGAATTCAACAATAGAGTGATCATTCACCTCTATCTTGTCCTTGTCATTTTCTTTTCCCTATTTCAGTCAATGCATTCCTACAAAAATTTTCATAATACCAAGCATTTTATTTAATTTTTAAGATAACTTATTCTAAAGTTCATAGAACCAGATGTTTATTCTTAAATTGTATTCAACACTTGTTTGATGAAAATTATTCGGAAAGCAAGGAGAAAACAGTTGGGTGCTGCTGATATTTGAACTCATGATTTCCTGTTTACGAGACAGGCGCTTTAACTACTAAGCCACAGCACCAACCTTAATAGTAAAAAATGCATAAATAATTCATTGTTGATGATGAAAATGTGTTTTCTGCTATAAATTCTTCTTTATATGTATTGTAATCTTAAACACGAAAAGATACTCAATCACTACGCAAGGATTGATATGTTTTAATAAACAGGTACTCTTATAAAACCCAATTTTATTTCTTGAATTCTTTACAATTTGTTTTCATGAAGGTAATGATATTGCTTCAATCTAGGTAGACATTTCATCTACGTCTTTCTCATAGATATGTATTTTTTTCATTTTGCAATAACAGGTTTCATTCTATAATCTTGAAAATACTTGGGTTTTTATAAGGTTAAAGATGCTCTGTTCAACAGTAAGATGAATCAGACTTTTATATTTTAATTGTATCGGAATAAGACCTAATGAAAATGATTTGTTATATAACAATGAGAAAAGCAAGGCACTGCTGAGAGTTGAACTCAGGATCTCCTGTTTACTAGACAGGCGCTTTAACCAGCTAAGCCACAGCACCCTACTTGATTCTTAAATTTGAAACACTTTTCTTTATGGTGTTCAAGAGAATATTGCTTTTTCACTTTCATATTCTTTTCTAAGTTCACACACTTCTCTACTCAAACACTTAAGATGAATGAAGACTCTTCACTTATTCAAAAACACCTCTCTAATTTGAAGTTTACCCTATTCATATCATTTTAAAATATACCTTGCTGAAGAATGGATTAGTTGAATTCAACAATAAAGTGATCATTCACCTCTATCTTGTTCTTTGTCATTTTCCTTTCCCTATTTCAGTCAATGCATTCCTACAAAAATCTTCACAATACCAAGCATTTTATTTAATTTTTAAGATAACTTATTCTAAAGTTCATAGAACCAGATGTTTATTCTTAAATTGTATTCAACATTTATTTGATGAAAATTATTCGGAAAGCATGGAGAAAACAGGTAGGTGCTGCTGAGATTTGAACTCTGAATTTCCTGTGTACGAGACAGGCACTTTAACCACTAAGCCACAGCACCAACGTTAATAGTTAGAAATGCATAAATAATTCATTGTTGATGATGAAAATGTGTTTCCTGCTATAAATTCTTCTTTATATGTATTGTAATCTTAAACACGAAAACATACTCAATCACTACGCAAGTATTATTATGTTTTATTAAACAGGTACTCTTATAAAACCCAATTTCATTTCTTGAATTCTTTAAAAAAAAATCATGAAGGTATTAATATTGCTCAAATCTAGGTAGAAATTTCATCTACGTCTTTCTCATAGATAAGTAATTTTTTCATTTTGCAATAACAGTATTCATTCTATGATCTTGAAAATACTTGGGTTTTTATAAGGTTAAAGATGATCCGTTCAACAGTAAGATGAATCAGACTTTTATATTTTAATTGTATCGGAATAAGACCTAATGAAAATGATTTGTTATATAACAATGAGAAAAGCAAGGCACTGCTGAGAGTTGAACTCAGGATCTCCTGTTTACTAGACAGGCGCTTTAACCAGCTAAGCCACAGCACCCACTTGATTCTTTATTTTGAAACACTTTTCTTTATGGTGTTCAAGAGAATATTGCTTTTTCACTTTCATATTCTTTTCTAAGTTCACACACTTCTCTACTCAAACACTTAAAATGAATGAAGACTCTTCACTCATTCAAAAACACCTCTCTAATTTGAAGTTTAGCCTATTCATATCATTTTAAAATATACCTTGCTGAAGAATGGATTAGTTGAATTCAACAATAGAGTGATCATTCACACCTCTATCTTGTTCTTTGTCATTTTCTTTTCCCTATTTCAGTCAATGCATTCCTACAAAAATCTTCACAATAGCAAGCATTTTATTTAATTTTTAAGATAACTTAGTCTAAAGTTCATAGAACCAGATGTTTATTCTTAAATTGTATTCAACTCTTGTTTGATGAAAATTTTTCGGAAAGCAAGGAGAAAACAGTTGGGTGCTGTTGATATTTGAACTCATGATTTCCTGTTTACGAGACAGGCGCTTTAACCACTAAGCCACAGCACCAACGTTAATAGTACAAAATGCATAAATAATTCATTGTTGATGATGAAAATGTGTTTTCTGCTATAAATTCTTCTTTATATGTATTGTAATCTTAAACACGAAAAGATACTCAATCACTACGCAAGGATTGATATGTTTTAATAAACAGGTACTCTTATAAAACCCAATTTCATTTCTTGAATTCTTTACAAATTTTTTTCATGAAGGTAATAATATTGCTCCAATCTAGGTAGACATTTCATCTACGTCTTTCTCATAGATAAGTAATTTTTTCATTTTGCAATAACAGTATTCATTCTATGATCTTGAAAATACTTGGGTTTTTATGAGGTTAAAGATGATCTGTTCAACAGTAAGATGAATCAGACTTTTATATTTTAATTGTATCGGAATAAGACCTAATGAAAATGATTTGTTATATAACAATGAGAAAAGCAAGGCACTGCTGAGAGTTGAACTCAGGATCTCCTTTTTACTAAACAGGTGCTTTAACCAGCTAAGCCACAGCAACCACTTGATTCTTTATTTTGAAACACTTTCCTTTATGGTGTTCAAGAGAACTTTGCTTTTTCACTTTCATATTCTTTTCTAAGTTCACACACTTCTCTACTCAAACACTTAAGATGAATGAAAACTCTTCACTTATTCAAAAACACCTCTCTAATTTGAAGTTTACCCTATTCATATCATTTTAAAATATACCTTGCTGAAGAATGGATTAGTTGAATTCAACAATAGAGTGATCATTCACCTCTATCTTGTCCTTGTCATTTTCTTTTCCCTATTTCAGTCAATGCATTCCTACAAAAATTTTCATAATACCAAGCATTTTATTTAATTTTTAAGATAACTTATTCTAAAGTTCATAGAACCAGATGTTTATTCTTAAATTGTATTCAACACTTGTTTGATGAAAATTATTCGGAAAGCAAGGAGAAAACAGTTGGGTGCTGCTGATATTTGAACTCATGATTTCCTGTTTACGAGACAGGCGCTTTAACTACTAAGCCACAGCACCAACCTTAATAGTAATAAATGCATAAATAATTCATTGTTGATGATGAAAATGTGTTTTCTGCTATAAATTCTTCTTTATATGTATTGTAATCTTAAACACGAAAAGATTCTCAATCACTACGCAAGGATTGATATGTTTTAATAAACAGGTACTCTTATAAAACCCAATTTTATTTCTTGAATTCTTTACAATTTGTTTTCATGAAGGTAATGATATTGCTCCAATCTAGGTAGACATTTCATCTACGTCTTTCTCATAGATATGTATTTTTTTCATTTTGCAATAACAGGTTTCATTCTATAATCTTGAAAATACTTGGGTTTTTATAAGGTTAAAGATGCTCTGTTCAACAGTAAGATGAATCAGACTTTTATATTTTAATTGTATCGGAATAAGACCTAATGAAAATGATTTGTTATATAACAATGAGAAAAGCAAGGCACTGCTGAGAGTTGAACTCAGGATCTCCTGTTTACTAGACAGGCGCTTTAACCAGCTAAGCCACAGCACCCTACTTGATTCTTAAATTTGAAACACTTTTCTTTATGGTGTTCAAGAGAATATTGCTTTTTCACTTTCATATTCTTTTCTAAGTTCACACACTTCTCTACTCAAACACTTAAGATGAATGAAGACTCTTCACTTATTCAAAAACACCTCTCTAATTTGAAGTTTACCCTATTCATATCATTTTAAAATATACCTTGCTGAAGAATGGATTAGTTGAATTCAACAATAAAGTGATCATTCACCTCTATCTTGTTCTTTGTCATTTTCCTTTCCCTATTTCAGTCAATGCATTCCTACAAAAATCTTCACAATACCAAGCATTTTATTTAATTTTTAAGATAACTTATTCTAAAGTTCATAGAACCAGATGTTTATTCTTAAATTGTATTCAACATTTATTTGATGAAAATTATTCGGAAAGCATGGAGAAAACAGGTAGGTGCTGCTGAGATTTGAACTCTGAATTTCCTGTGTACGAGACAGGCACTTTAACCACTAAGCCACAGCACCAACGTTAATAGTTAGAAATGCATAAATAATTCATTGTTGATGATGAAAATGTGTTTCCTGCTATAAATTCTTCTTTATATGTATTGTAATCTTAAACACGAAAACATACTCAATCACTACGCAAGTATTATTATGTTTTATTAAACAGGTACTCTTATAAAACCCAATTTCATTTCTTGAATTCTTTAAAAAAAAATCATGAAGGTATTAATATTGCTCAAATCTAGGTAGAAATTTCATCTACGTCTTTCTCATAGATAAGTAATTTTTTCATTTTGCAATAACAGTATTCATTCTATGATCTTGAAAATACTTGGGTTTTTATAAGGTTAAAGATGATCCGTTCAACAGTAAGATGAATCAGACTTTTATATTTTAATTGTATCGGAATAAGACCTAATGAAAATGATTTGTTATATAACAATGAGAAAAGCAAGGCACTGCTGAGAGTTGAACTCAGGATCTCCTGTTTACTAGACAGGCGCTTTAACCAGCTAAGCCACAGCACCCACTTGATTCTTTAATTTGAAACACTTTTCTTTATGGTGTTCAAGAGAATATTGCTTTTTCACTTTCATATTCTTTTCTAAGTTCACACACTTCTCTACTCAAACACTTAAGATGAATGAAGACTCTTCACTCATTCAAAAACACCTCTCTAATTTGAAGTTTACCCTATTCATATCATTTTAAAATATACCTTGCTGAAGAATGGATTAGTTGAATTCAACAATAGAGTGATCATTCACCTCTATCTTGTTCTTTGTCATTTTCTTTTCCCTATTTCAGTCAATGCATTCCTACAAAAATCTTCACAATACCAAGCATTTTATTTAATTTTTAAGATAACTTATTCTAAAGTTCATAGAACCAGATGTTTATTCTTAAATTGTATTCAACACTTGTTTGATGAAAATTTTTCGGAAAGCAAGGAGAAAACAGTTGGGTGTTGCTGATATTTGAACTCATGATTTCCTGTTTACGAGACAGGCGCTTTAACCACTAAGCCACAGCACCAACGTTAATAGTACAAAATGCATAAATAATTCATTGTTGATGATGAAAATGTGTTTTCTGCTATAAATTCTTCTTTATATGTATTGTAATCTTAAACACGAAAAGATACTCAATCACTACGCAAGGATTGATATGTTTTAATAAACAGGTACTCTTATAAAACCCAATTTAATTTCTTGAATTCTTTACAAATTTTTTTCATGAAGGTAATAATATTGCTCCAATCTAGGTAGACATTTCATCTACGTCTTTCTCATAGATAAGTAATTTTTTCATTTTGCAATAACAGTATTCATTCTATGATCTTGAAAATACTTGGGTTTTTATAAGGTTAAAGATGATCTGTTCAACAGTAAGATGAATCAGACTTTTATATTTTAATTGTATCGGAATAAGACCTAATGAAAATGATTTGTTATATAACAATGAGAAAAGCAGAGCACTGCTGAGAGTTGAACTCAGGATCTCCTTTTTACTAAACAGGTGCTTTAACCAGCTAAGCCACAGCAACCACTTGATTCTTTATTTTGAAACACTTTCCTTTATGGTGTTCAAGAGAACTTTGCTTTTTCACTTTCATATTCTTTTCTAAGTTCACACACTTCTCTACTCAAACACTTAAGATGAATGAAAACTCTTCACTTATTCAAAAACACCTCTCTAATTTGAAGTTTACCCTATTCATATCATTTTAAAATATACCTTGCTGAAGAATGGATTAGTTGAATTCAACAATAGAGTGATCATTCACCTCTATCTTGTCCTTGTCATTTTCTTTTCCCTATTTCAGTCAATGCATTCCTACAAAAATTTTCATAATACCAAGCATTTTATTTAATTTTTAAGATAACTTATTCTAAAGTTCATAGAACCAGATGTTTATTCTTAAATTGTATTCAACACTTGTTTGATGAAAATTATTCGGAAAGCAAGGAGAAAACAGTTGGGTGCTGCTGATATTTGAACTCATGATTTCCTGTTTACGAGACAGGCGCTTTAACTACTAAGCCACAGCACCAACCTTAATAGTAAAAAATGCATAAATAATTCATTGTTGATGATGAAAATGTGTTTTCTGCTATAAATTCTTCTTTATATGTATTGTAATCTTAAACACGAAAAGATACTCAATCACTACGCAAGGATTGATATGTTTTAATAAACAGGTACTCTTATAAAACCCAATTTTATTTCTTGAATTCTTTACAATTTGTTTTCATGAAGGTAATGATATTGCTCCAATCTAGGTAGACATTTCATCTACGTCTTTCTCATAGATATGTATTTTTTTCATTTTGCAATAACAGTATTCATTCTATAATCTTGAAAATACTTGGGTTTTTATAAGGTTAAAGATGCTCTGTTCAACAGTAAGATGAATCAGACTTTTATATTTTAATTGTATCGGAATAAGACCTAATGAAAATGATTTGTTATATAACAATGAGAAAAGCAAGGCACTGCTGAGAGTTGAACTCAGGATCTCCTGTTTACTAGACAGGCGCTTTAACCAGCTAAGCCACAGCACCCTACTTGATTCTTAAATTTGAAACACTTTTCTTTATGGTGTTCAAGAGAATATTGCTTTTTCACTTTCATATTCTTTTCTAAGTTCACACACTTCTCTACTCAAACACTTAAGATGAATGAAGACTCTTCACTTATTCAAAAACACCTCTCTAATTTGAAGTTTACCCTATTCATATCATTTTAAAATATACCTTGCTGAAGAATGGATTAGTTGAATTCAACAATAAAGTGATCATTCACCTCTATCTTGTTCTTTGTCATTTTCCTTTCCCTATTTCAGTCAATGCATTCCTACAAAAATCTTCACAATACCAAGCATTTTATTTAATTTTTAAGATAACTTATTCTAAAGTTCATAGAACCAGATGTTTATTCTTAAATTGTATTCAACATTTATTTGATGAAAATTATTCGGAAAGCATGGAGAAAACAGGTAGGTGCTGCTGAGATTTGAACTCTGAATTTCCTGTGTACGAGACAGGCACTTTAACCACTAAGCCACAGCACCAACGTTAATAGTTAGAAATGCATAAATAATTCATTGTTGATGATGAAAATGTGTTTCCTGCTATAAATTCTTCTTTATATGTATTGTAATCTTAAACACGAAAACATACTCAATCACTACGCAAGTATTATTATGTTTTATTAAACAGGTACTCTTATAAAACCCAATTTCATTTCTTGAATTCTTTAAAAAAAAATCATGAAGGTATTAATATTGCTCAAATCTAGGTAGAAATTTCATCTACGTCTTTCTCATAGATAAGTAATTTTTTCATTTTGCAATAACAGTATTCATTCTATGATCTTGAAAATACTTGGGTTTTTATAAGGTTAAAGATGATCCGTTCAACAGTAAGATGAATCAGACTTTTATATTTTAATTGTATCGGAATAAGACCTAATGAAAATGATTTGTTATATAACAATGAGAAAAGCAAGGCACTGCTGAGAGTTGAACTCAGGATCTCCTGTTTACTAGACAGGCGCTTTAACCAGCTAAGCCACAGCACCCACTTGATTCTTTATTTTGAAACACTTTTCTTTATGGTGTTCAAGAGAATATTGCTTTTTCACTTTCATATTCTTTTCTAAGTTCACACACTTCTCTACTCAAACACTTAAGATGAATGAAGACTCTTCACTCATTCAAAAACACCTCTCTAATTTGAAGTTTACCCTATTCATATCATTTTAAAATATACCTTGCTGAAGAATGGATTAGTTGAATTCAACAATAGAGTGATCATTCACCTCTATCTTGTTCTTTGTCATTTTCTTTTCCCTATTTCAGTCAATGCATTCCTACAAAAATCTTCACAATACCAAGAATTTTATTTAATTTTTAAGATAACTTATTCTAAAGTTCATAGAACCAGATGTTTATTCTTAAATTGTATTCAACACTTGTTTGATGAAAATTTTTCGGAAAGCAAGGAGAAAACAGTTGGGTGCTGCTGATATTTGAACTCATGATTTCCTGTTTACGAGACAGGCGCTTTAACCACTAAGCCACAGCACCAACGTTAATAGTACAAAATGCATAAATAATTCATTGTTGATGATGAAAATGTGTTTTCTGCTATAAATTCTTCTTTATATGTATTGTAATCTTAAACACGAAAAGATACTCAATCACTACGCAAGGATTGATATGTTTTAATAAACAGGTACTCTTATAAAACCCAATTTAATTTCTTGAATTCTTTACAAATTTTTTTCATGAAGGTAATAATATTGCTCCAATCTAGGTAGACATTTCATCTACGTCTTTCTCATAGATAAGTAATTTTTTCATTTTGCAATAACAGTATTCATTCTATGATCTTGAAAATACTTGGGTTTTTATAAGGTTAAAGATGATCTGTTCAACAGTAAGATGAATCAGACTTTTATATTTTAATTGTATCGGAATAAGACCTAATGAAAATGATTTGTTATATAACAATGAGAAAAGCAAGGCACTGCTGAGAGTTGAACTCAGGATCTCCTTTTTACTAAACAGGTGCTTTAACCAGCTAAGCCACAGCAACCACTTGATTCTTTATTTTGAAACACTTTCCTTTATGGTGTTCAAGAGAACTTTGCTTTTTCACTTTCATATTCTTTTCTAAGTTCACACACTTCTCTACTCAAACACTTAAGATGAATGAAAACTCTTCACTTATTCAAAAACACCTCTCTAATTTGAAGTTTACCCTATTCATATCATTTTAAAATATACCTTGCTGAAGAATGGATTAGTTGAATTCAACAATAGAGTGATCATTCACCTCTATCTTGTCCTTGTCATTTTCTTTTCCCTATTTCAGTCAATGCATTCCTACAAAAATTTTCATAATACCAAGCATTTTATTTAATTTTTAAGATAACTTATTCTAAAGTTCATAGAACCAGATGTTTATTCTTAAATTGTATTCAACACTTGTTTTATGAAAATTATTCGGAAAGCAAGGAGAAAACAGTTGGGTGCTGCTGATATTTGAACTCATGATTTCCTGTTTACGAGACAGGCGCTTTAACTACTAAGCCACAGCACCAACCTTAATAGTAAAAAATGCATAAATAATTCATTGTTGATGATGAAAATGTGTTTTCTGCTATAAATTCTTCTTTATATGTATTGTAATCTTAAACACGAAAAGATACTCAATCACTACGCAAGGATTGATATGTTTTAATAAACAGGTACTCTTATAAAACCCAATTTTATTTCTTGAATTCTTTACAATTTGTTTTCATGAAGGTAATGATATTGCTCCAATCTAGGTAGACATTTCATCTACGTCTTTCTCATAGATATGTATTTTTTTCATTTTGCAATAACAGTATTCATTCTATAATCTTGAAAATACTTGGGTTTTTATAAGGTTAAAGATGCTCTGTTCAACAGTAAGATGAATCAGACTTTTATATTTTAATTGTATCGGAATAAGACCTAATGAAAATGATTTGTTATATAACAATGAGAAAAGCAAGGCACTGCTGAGAGTTGAACTCAGGATCTCCTGTTTACTAGACAGGCGCTTTAACCAGCTAAGCCACAGCACCCTACTTGATTCTTAAATTTGAAACACTTTTCTTTATGGTGTTCAAGAGAATATTGCTTTTTCACTTTCATATTCTTTTCTAAGTTCACACACTTCTCTACTCAAACACTTAAGATGAATGAAGACTCTTCACTTATTCAAAAACACCTCTCTAATTTGAAGTTTACCCTATTCATATCATTTTAAAATATACCTTGCTGAAGAATGGATTAGTTGAATTCAACAATAAAGTGATCATTCACCTCTATCTTGTTCTTTGTCATTTTCCTTTCCCTATTTCAGTCAATGCATTCCTACAAAAATCTTCACAATACCAAGCATTTTATTTAATTTTTAAGATAACTTATTCTAAAGTTCATAGAACCAGATGTTTATTCTTAAATTGTATTCAACATTTGTTTGATGAAAATTATTCGGAAAGCATGGAGAAAACAGGTAGGTGCTGCTGAGATTTGAACTCTGAATTTCCTGTGTACGAGACAGGCGCTTTAACCACTAAGCCACAGCACCAACGTTAATAGTTAGAAATGCATAAATAATTCATTGTTGATGATGAAAATGTGTTTCCTGCTATAAATTCTTCTTTATATGTATTGTAATCTTAAACACGAAAACATACTCAATCACTACGCAAGTATTATTATGTTTTATTAAACAGGTACTCTTATAAAACCCAATTTCATTTCTTGAATTCTTTAAAAAAAAATCATGAAGGTAATAATATTGCTCAAATCTAGGTAGAAATTTCATCTACGTCTTTCTCATAGATAAGTAATTTTTTCATTTTGCAATAACAGTATTCATTCTATGATCTTGAAAATACTTGGGTTTTTATAAGGTTAAAGATGATCCGTTCAACAGTAAGATGAATCAGACTTTTATATTTTAATTGTATCGGAATAAGACCTAATGAAAATGATTTGTTATATAACAATGAGAAAAGCAAGGCACTGCTGAGAGTTGAACTCAGGATCTCCTGTTTACTAGACAGGCGCTTTAACCAGCTAAGCCACAGCACCCACTGGATTCTTTATTTTGAAACACTTTTCTTTATGGTGTTCAAGAGAATATTGCTTTTTCACTTTCATATTCTTTTCTAAGTTCACACACTTCTCTACTCAAACACTTAAGATGAATGAAGACTCTTCACTCATTCAAAAACACCTCTCTAATTTGAAGTTTACCCTATTCATATCATTTTAAAATATACCTTGCTGAAGAATGGATTAGTTGAATTCAACAATAGAGTGATCATTCACCTCTATCTTGTTCTTTGTCATTTTCTTTTCCCTATTTCAGTCAATGCATTCCTACAAAAATCTTCACAATACCAAGCATTTTATTTAATTTTTAAGATAACTTATTCTAAAGTTCATAGAACCAGATGTTTATTCTTAAATTGTATTCAACACTTGTTTGATGAAAATTTTTCGGAAAGCAAGGAGAAAACAGTTGGGTGCTGCTGATATTTGAACTCATGATTTCCTGTTTACGAGACAGGCGCTTTAACCACTAAGCCACAGCACCAACGTTAATAGTACAAAATGCATAAATAATTCATTGTTGATGATGAAAATGTGTTTTCTGCTATAAATTCTTCTTTATATGTATTGTAATCTTAAACACGAAAAGATACTCAATCACTACGCAAGGATTGATATGTTTTAATAAACAGGTACTCTTATAAAACCCAATTTCATTTCTTGAATTCTTTACAAATTTTTTTCATGAAGGTAATAATATTGCTCCAATCTAGGTAGACATTTCATCTACGTCTTTCTCATAGATAAGTAATTTTTTCATTTTGCAGTAACAGTATTCATTCTATGATCTTGAAAATACTTGGGTTTTTATAAGGTTAAAGATGATCTGTTCAACAGTAAGATGAATCTGACTTTTATATTTTAATTGTATCGGAATAAGACCTAATGAAAATGATTTGTTATATAACAATGAGAAAAGCAAGGCACTGCTGAGAGTTGAACTCAGGATCTCCTGTTTACTAGACAGGCGCTTTAACCAGCTAAGCCACAGCACCCACTTGATTCTTAAGTTTGAAACACTTTTCTTTATGATGTTCAAGAGAATATTGCTTTTTCACTTTCATATTCTTTTCTAAGTTCACACACTTCTCTACTCAAACACTTAAGATGAATGAAGACTCTTCACTTATTCAAAAACACCTCTCTAATTTGAAGTTTACCCTATTCATATCATTTTAAAATATACCTTGCTGAAGAATGGATTAGTTGAATTCAACAATAGAGTGATCATTCACCTCTATCTTGTTCTTTGTCATTTTCTTTTCCCTATTTCAGTCAATGCATTCCTACAAAAATCTTCACAATATCAAGCATTTTATTTAATTTTTAAGATAACTTATTCTAAAGTTCATAGAACCAGATGTTTATTCTTAAATTGTATTCAACATTTGTTTGATGAAAATTATTTGGAAAGCATGGAGAAAACAGTTAGGTGCTGCTGAGATTTGAACTCAGGATTTCCTGTTTACAAGACAAGCGCTTTAACCACTAAGCCACAGCACCAACGTTAATAATAAGAAATGCATAAATAATTTATTGTTGATGATGAAAATGTGTTTCCTGCTATAAATTCTTCTTTATATGTATTGTAATCTTAAACACGAGAAGATACTCAATCACTACGCAAGTATTAATATGTTTTAATAAACAGGTACTCCTATAAAACCCAATTTCATTTCTTGAATTCTTTAAAAAAAAATTATGAAGGTATTAATATTGCTCAAATCTAGGTAGAAATTTCATCTACGTCTTTCTCATAGATATGTAATTTTTTTCATTTTGCAATAACAGTATTCATTCTATAATCTTGAAAATACTTCTGTTTTTATAAGGTTTAAGATGATCTGTTCAACAGTAAGATGAATCAGACTTTTATATTTTAATTGTATCGGAATAAGCCCTAATGAAAATGATTTGTTATATAACAATGAGAAAAGCAAGGCGCTGCTGAGATTTGAACTCAGAATCTCCTTTTTACTAAACAGGTGCTTTAACCAGCTAAGCCACAGCACCCACTTGATTCTTTATTTTGAAACACTTTTCTTTATGGTGTTCAAGAGAATATTGCTTTTTCACTTTCATATTCTTTTCTAAGTTCACACACTTCTACACTCAAACACTTAAGATGAATGAAGACTCTTCAGTCATTCAAAAACACCTCTCTAATTTGAAGTTTATCCTATTCATATAATTTTAAAATATACCTTGCTGAAGAATGGATTAGTTGAATTCAACAATAGAGTGATCACTCACCTCTATCATTTTCTTTGTCATTTTCTTTTCCCTATTTCAGTCAATGCATTCCTACAAAAATCTTCACAATACCAAGCATTTTATTTAATTTTTAAGATAACTTATTCTAAAGTTCATAGAACCAGATGTTTATTCTTAAATTGTATTCAACACTTGTTTGATGAAAATTATTCGGAAAGCAAGGAGAAAACAGTTGGGTGCTGCTGATATTTGAACTCATGATTTCCTGTTTACGAGACAGGGGCTTTAACCACTAAGTCACAGCACCAACGTTAATAGTAAGAAATGCATAAATAATTCATTGTTGATGATGAAAATGTGTTTCCTGCTATAAATTCTTCTTTATATGTATTGTAATCTTAAACACGAAAAGATACTCAATCACTACGCAAGTATTAATATGTTTTAATAAACAGGTACTCTTATAAAACCCAATTTCATTTCTTGAATTCTTTAAAAAAAAATCATGAAGGTATCAATATTGCTCAAATCTAGGTAGAAATTTCATCTACGTCTTTCTCATAGATATGTTTTTTTCTCATTTTGCAATAACAGTATTCATTCTATAATCTTGAAAATACTTGGGTTTTATAAGGTTAAAGATGATCTGTTCAACAGTAAGATGAATCAGACTTTTATATTTTAATTGTATCGGAATAAGACCTAATGAAAATGATTTGTTATATAACAATGAGAAAAGCAAGGCACTGCTGAGAGTTGAACTCAGGATCTCCTGTTTACTAGACAGGCGCTTTAACCAGCTAAGCAACAGCACCCACTTGATTCTTAAATTTGAAACACTTTTCTTTATGGTGTTCAAGAGAATATTGCTTTTTCACTTTCATATTCTTTTCTAAGTTCACACACTTCTCTACTCAAACACTTAAGATTAATGAAGACTCTTCACTTATTCAAAAACACCTCTCTAATTTGAAGTTTACCCTATTCATATCATTTTAAAATATACCTTGCTGAAGAATGGATTAGTTGAATTCAACAATAAAGTGATCATTCACCTCTATCTTGTTCTTTGTCATTTTCCTTTCCCTATTTCAGTCAATGCATTCCTACAAAAATCTTCACAATACCAAGCATTTTATTTAATTTTTAAGATAACTTATTCTAAAGTTCATAGAACCAGATGTTTATTCTTAAATTGTATTCAACATTTGTTTGATGAAAATTATTCGGAAAGCATGGAGAAAACAGGTAGGTGCTGCTGAGATTTGAACTCTGAATTTCCTGTGTACGAGACAGGCGCTTTAACCAATAAGCCACAGCACCAACGTTAATAGTAAGAAATGCATAAATAATTCATTGTTGATGATGAAAATGTGTTTCCTGCTATAAATTCTTCTTTATATGTATTGTAATCTTAAACACGAAAACATACTCAATCACTACGCAAGTATTATTAGGTTTTATTAAACAGGTACTCTTATAAAACCAAATTTCATTTCTTGAATTCTTTAAAAAAAATCATGAAGGTATTAATATTGCTCAAATCTAGGTAGAAATTTCATCTACGTCTTTCTCATAGATAAGTAATTTTTTCATTTTGCAATAACAGTATTCATTCTATGATCTTGAAAATACTTGGGTTTTTATAAGGTTAAAGATGATCTGTTCAACAGTAAGATGAATCAGACTTTTATATTTTAATTGTATCGGAATAAGACCTAATGAAAATGATTTGTTATATAACAATGAGAAAAGCAAGGCACTGCTGAGAGTTGAACTCAGGATCTCCTGTTTACTAGACAGGCGCTTTAAGCAGCTAAGCCACAGCACCCACTTGATTCTTTATTTTGAAACACTTTTCTTTATGGTGTTCAAGAGAATATTGCTTTTTCACTTTCATATTCTTTTCTAAGTTCACACACTTCTCTACTCAAACACTTAAGATGAATGAAGACTCTTCACTCATTCAAAAACACCTCTCTAATTTGAAGTTTACCCTATTCATATCATTTTAAAATATACCTTGCTGAAGAATGGATTAGTTGAATTCAACAATAGAGTGATCATTCACCTGTATCTTGTTCTTTGTCATTTTCTTTTCCCTATTTCAGTCAATGCATTCCTACAAAAATCTTCACAATACCAAGCATTTTATTTAATTTTTAAGATAACTTATTCTAAAGTTCATAGAACCAGATGTTTATTCTTAAATTGTATTCAACACTTGTTTGATGAAAATTATTCGGAAAGCAAGGAGAAAACAGTTGGGTGCTGCTGATATTTGATCTCATGATTTCCTGTTTACGAGACAGGCGCTTTAACCACTAAGCCACAACACCAACGTTAATAGTACAAAATGCATAAATAATTCATTGTTGATGATGAAAATGTGTTTTCTGCTATAAATTCTTCTTTATATGTATTGTAATCTTAAACACGAAAAGATACTCAATCACTACGCAAGGATTGATATGTTTTAATAAACAGGTACTCTTATAAAACCCAATTTCATTTCTTGAATTCTTTACAATTTTTTTTCATGAAGGTAATAATATTGCTCCAATCTAGGTAGACATTTCATCTACGTCTTTCTCATAGATAAGTAATTTTTTCATTTTGCAATAACAGTATTCATTCTATGATCTTGAAAATACTTGGGTTTTTATAAGGTTAAAGATGATCTGTTCAACAGTAAGATGAATCAGACTTTTATATTTTAATTGTATCGGAATAAGACCTAATGAAAATGATTTGTTATATAACAATGAGAAAAGCAAGGCAATGCTGAGAGTTGAACTCAGGATCTCCTGTTTACTAGACATGCGCTTTAACCAGCTAAGCCACAGCACCCACTTGATTCTTAAATTTGAAACACTTTTCTTTATGATGTTCAAGAGAATATTGCTTTTTCACTTTCATATTCTTTTTTAAGTTCACACACTTCTCTACTCAAACACTTAAGATGAATGAAGACTCTTCACTCATTCAAAAACACCTCTCTAATTTGAAGTTTACCCTATTCATATCATTTTAAAATATACCTTGCTGAAGAATGGATTAGTTGAATTCAACAATAGAGTGATCATTCACACCTCTATCTTGTTCTTTGTCATTTTCTTTTCCCTATTTCAGTCAATGCATTCCTACAAAAATCTTCACAATACCAAGCATTTTATTTAATTTTTAAGATAACTTATTCTAAAGTTCATAGAACCAGATGTTTATTCTTAAATTGTATTCAACACTTGTTTGATGAAAATTATTCGGAAAGCAAGGAGAAAACAGTTGGGTGCTGCTGATATTTGAACTCATGATTTCCTGTTTACGAGACAGGCGCTTTAACCACTAAGCCACAGCACCAACCTTAATAGTAAAAAATGCATAAATAATTCATTGTTGATGATGAAAATGTGTTTTCTGCTATAAATTCTTCTTTATATGTATTGTAATCTTAAACACGAAAAGATACTCAATCACTACGCAAGGATTGATATGTTTTAATAAACAGGTACTCTTATAAAACCCAATTTTATTTCTTGAATTCTTTACAATTTTTTTTCATGAAGGTAATGATATTGCTCCAATCTAGGTAGACATTTCATTTACGTCTTTCTCATAGATATGTATTTTTTTCATTTTGCAATAACAGTATTCATTCTATAATCTTGAAAATACTTGGGTTTTTATAAGGTTAAAGATGCTCTGTTCAACAGTAAGATGAATCAGACTTTTATATTTTAATTGTATCGGAATAAGACCTAATGAAAATGATTTGTTATATAACAATGAGAAAAGCAAGGCACTGCTGAGAGTTGAACTCAGGATCTCCTGTTTACTAGACAGGTGCTTTAACCAGCTAAGCTACAGCACCCTACTTGATTCTTAAATTTGAAACACTTTTCTTTATGGTGTTCAAGAGAATATTGCTTTTTCACTTTCATATTCTTTTCTAAGTTCACACACTTCTCTACTCAAACACTTAAGATGAATGAAGACTCTTCACTTATTCAAAAACACCTCTCTAATTTGAAGTTTACCCTATTCATATCATTTTAAAATATACCTTGCTGAAGAATGGATTAGTTGAATTCAACAATAAAGTGATCATTCACCTCTATCTTGTTCTTTGTCATTTTCCTTTCCCTATTTCAGTCAATGCATTCCTACAAAAATCTTCACAATACCAAGCATTTTATTTAATTTTTAAGATAACTTATTCTAAAGTTCATAGAACCAGATGTTTATTCTTAAATTGTATTCAACACTTGTTTGATGAAAATTATTCGGAAAGCAAGGAGAAAACAGTTGGGTGCTGCTGATATTTGAACTCATGATTTCCTGTTTACGAGACAGGCGCTTTAACCACTAAGCCACAGCACCAACCTTAATAGTAAAAAATGCATAAATAATTCATTGTTGATGATGAAAATGTGTTTTCTGCTATAAATTCTTCTTTATATGTATTGTAATCTTAAACACGAAAAGATACTCAATCACTACGCAAGGATTGATATGTTTTAATAAACAGGTACTCTTATAAAACCCAATTTTATTTCTTGAATTCTTTACAATTTTTTTTCATGAAGGTAATGATATTGCTCCAATCTAGGTAGACATTTCATCTACGTCTTTCTCATAGATATGTATTTTTTTTCATTTTGCAATAACAGTATTCATTCTATAATCTTGAAAATACTTGGGTTTTTATAAGGTTAAAGATGCTCTGTTCAACAGTAAGATGAATCAGACTTTTATATTTTAATTGTATCGGAATAAGACCTAATGAAAATGATTTGTTATGTAACAATGAGAAAAGCAAGGCACTGCTGAGAGTTGAACTCAGGATCTCCTGTTTACTAGACAGGCGCTTTAACCAGCTAAGCCACAGCACCCACTTGATTCTTAAATTTGAAACACTTTTCTTTATGGTGTTCAAGAGAATATTGCTTTTTCACTTTCATATTCTTTTCTAAGTTCACACACTTCTCTACTCAAACACTTAAGATGAATGAAGACTCTTCACTTATTCAAAAACACCTCTCTAATTTGAAGTTTACCCTATTCATATCATTTTAAAATATACCTTGCTGAAGAATGGATTAGTTGAATTCAACAATAAAGTGATCATTCACCTCTATCTTGTTCTTTGTCATTTTCCTTTCCCTATTTCAGTCAATGAATTCCTACAAAAATCTTCACAATACCAAGCATTTTATTTAATTTTTAAGATAACTTATTCTAAAGTTCATAGAACCAGATGTTTATTCTTAAATTGTATTCAACATTTGTTTGATGAAAATTATTCGGAAAGCATGGAGAAAACAGGTAGGTGCTGCTGAGATTTGAACTCTGAATTTCCTGTGTACGAGACAGGCGCTTTAACCACTAAGCCACAGCACCAACGTTAATAGTTAGAAATGCATAAATAATTCATTGTTGATGATGAAAATGTGTTTCCTGCTATAAATTCTTCTTTATATGTATTGTAATCTTAAACACGAAAACATACTCAATCACTACGCAAGTATTATTATGTTTTATTAAACAGGTACTCTTATAAAACCCAATTTCATTTCTTGAATTCTTTAAAAAAAAATCATGAAGGTATTAATATTGCTCAAATCTAGGTAGAAATTTCATCTACGTCTTTCCCATAGATAAGTAATTTTTTCATTTTGCAATAACAGTATTCATTCTATGATCTTGAAAATACTTGGGTTTTTATAAGGTTAAAGATGATCTGTTCAACAGTAAGATGAATCAGACTTTTATATTTTAATTGTATCGGAATAAGACCTAATGAAAATGATTTGTTATATAACAATGAGAAAAGCAAGGCGCTGCTGAGATTTGAACTCAGGATCTCCTTTTTACTAAACAGGTGCTTTAACCAGCTAAGCCACAGCACCCACTTGATTCTTTATTTTGAAACACTTTTCTTTATGGTGTTCAAGAGAATATTGCTTTTTTACTTTCATATTCTTTTCTAAGTTCACACACTTCTCCACTCAAACACTTAAGATGAATGAAGACTCTTCAGTCATTCAAAAACACCTCTCTAATTTGAAGTTTACCCTATTCATATCATTTTAAAATATACCTTGCTGAAGAATGGATTAGTTGAATTCAACAATAGAGTGATCACTCACCTCTATCATTTTCTTTGTCATTTTCTTTTCCCTATTTCAGTCAATGCATTCCTACAAAAATCTTCACAATACCAAGAATTTTATTTAATTTTTAAGATAACTTATTCTAAAGTTCATAGAACCAGATGCTTATTCTTAAATTGTATTCAACACTTGTTTGATGAAAATTATTCGGAAAGCAAGGAGAAAACAGTCGGGTGCTGCTGATATTTGAACTCACGATTTCCTGTTTACGAGACAGGCGCTTTAACCACTAAGCCACAGCACCAACGTTAATAGTACAAAATGCATAAATAATTCATTGTTGATGATGAAAATGTGTTTTCTGCTATAAATTCTTCTTTATATGTATTGTAATCTTAAACACGAAAAGATACTCAATCACTACGCAAGGATTGATATGTTTTAATAAACAGGTACTCTTATAAAACCCAATTTCATTTCTTGAATTCTTTACAATTTTTTTTCATGAAGGTAATAACATTGCTCCCATCTAGGTAGACATTTCATCTACGTCTTTCTCATAGATAAGTAATTTTTTCATTTTGCAATAACAGTATTCATTCTATGATCTTGAAAATACTTGGGTTTTTATAAGGTTAAAGATGATCTGTTCAACAGTAAGATGAATCAGACTTTTATATTTTAATTGTATCGGAATAAGACCTAATGAAAATGATTTGTTATGTAACAATGAGAAAAGCAAGGCACTGCTGAGAGTTGAACTCAGGATCTCCTGTTTACTAGACAGGCGCTTTAACCAGCTAAGCCACAGCACCCACTTGATTCTTTATTTTGAAACACTTTTCTTTATGGTGTTCAAGAGAATATTGCTTTTTCACTTTCATATTCTTTTCTAAGTTTACACACTTCTCTACTCAAACACTTAAGATGAATGAAGACTCTTCACTCATTCAAAAACACCTCTCTAATTTGAAGTTTACCCTATTCATATCATTTTAAAATATACCTTGCTGAAGAATGGATTAGTTGAATTCAACAATAGAGTGATCATTCACCTCTACCTTGTTCTTTGTCATTTTCTTTTCCCTATTTCAGTCAATGCATTCCTACAAAAATCTTCACAATACCAAGCATTTTATTTAATTTTTAAGATAACTTATTCTAAAGTTCATAGAACCAGATGTTTATTCTTAAATTGTATTCAACACTTGTTTGATGAAAATTATTCGGAAAGCAAGGAGAAAACAGTCGGGTGCTGCTGATATTTGAACTCACGATTTCCTGTTTACGAGACAGGCGCTTTAACCACTAAGCCACAGCACCAACGTTAATAGTACAAAATGCATAAATAATTCATTGTTGATGATGAAAATGTGTTTTCTGCTATAAATTCTTCTTTATATGTATTGTAATCTTAAACACGAAAAGATACTCAATCACTACGCAAGGATTGATATGTTTTAATAAACAGGTACTCTTATAAAACCCAATTTCATTTCTTGAATTCTTTACAATTTTTTTTCATGAAGGTAATAACATTGCTCCCATCTAGGTAGACATTTCATCTACGTCTTTCTCATAGATAAGTAATTTTTTCATTTTGCAATAACAGTATTCATTCTATGATCTTGAAAATACTTGGGTTTTTATAAGGTTAAAGATGATCTGTTCAACAGTAAGATGAATCAGACTTTTAAATTTTAATTGTATCGGAATAAGACCTAATGAAAATGATTTGTTATGTAACAATGAGAAAAGCAAGGCACTGCTGAGAGTTGAACTCAGGATCTCCTGTTTACTAGACAGGCGCTTTAACCAGCTAAGCCACAGCACCCACTTGATTCTTTATTTTGAAACACTTTTCTTTATGGTGTTCAAGAGAATATTGCTTTTTCACTTTCATATTCTTTTCTAAGTTTACACACTTCTCTACTCAAACACTTAAGATGAATGAAGACTCTTCACTCATTCAAAAACACCTCTCTAATTTGAAGTTTACCCTATTCATATCATTTTAAAATATACCTTGCTGAAGAATGGATTAGTTGAATTCAACAATAGAGTGATCATTCACCTCTACCTTGTTCTTTGTCATTTTCTTTTCCCTATTTCAGTCAATGCATTCCTACAAAAATCTTCACAATACCAAGCATTTTATTTAATTTTTAAGATAACTTATTCTAAAGTTCATAGAACCAGATGTTTATTCTTAAATTGTATTCAACACTTGTTTGATGAAAATTATTCGGAAAGCAAGGAGAAAACAGTTGGGTGCTGCTGATATTTGAACTCATGATTTCCTGTTTACGAGACCGGGGCTTTAACCACTAAGCCACAGCACCAACGTTAATAGTAAGAAATGCATAAATAATTCATTGTTGATGATGAAAATTTGTTTCCTGCTATAAATTCTTCTTTATATGTATTGTAATCTTAAACACGAAAAGATACTCAATCACTACGCAAGTATTAATATGTTTTAATAAACAGGTACTCTTATAAAACCCAATTTCATTTCTTGAATTCTTTAAAAAAAAATCATGAAGGTATCAATATTGCTCAAATCTAGGTAGAAATTTCATCTACGTCTTTCTCATAGATATGTATTTTTTTCATTTTGCAATAACAGTATTCATTCTATAATCTTGAAAATACTTCTGTTTTTATAAGGTTTAAGATGATCTGTTCAACAGTAAGATGAATCAGACTTTTATATTTTAATTGTATCGGAATAAGACCTAATGAAAATGATTTGTTATATAACAATGAGAAAAACAAGGAGCTGCTGAGCTTTGAACTCAGGATCTCCTTTTTACTAAACAGGTGCTTTAACCAGCTAAGCCACAGCAACCACTTGATTCTTTATTTTGAAACACTTTCCTTTATGGTGTTCAAGAGAACTTTGCTTTTTCACTTTCATATTCTTTTCTAAGTTCACACACTTCTCTACTCAAACACTTAAGATGAATGAAAACTCTTCACTTATTCAAAAACACCTCTCTAATTTGAAGTTTACCCTATTCATATCATTTTAAAATATACCTTGCTGAAGAATGGATTAGTTGAATTCAACAATAGAGTGATCATTCACCTCTATCTCGTCCTTGTCATTTTCTTTTCCCTATTTCAGTCAATGCATTCCTACAAAAATTTTCATAATACCAAGCATTTTATTTAATTTTTAAGATAACTTATTCTAAAGTTCATAGAAGCAGATGTTTATTCTTAAATTGTATTCAACATTTGTTTGATGAAAATTATTCGGAAAGCATGGAGAAAACAGGTAGGTGCTGCTGAGATTTGAACTCTGAATTTCCTGTGTACGAGACAGGCGCTTTAACCACTAAGCCACAGCACCAACGTTAATAGTAAGAAATGCATAAATAATTCATTGTTGATGATGAAAATGTGTTTCCTGCTATAAATTCTTCTTTATATGTATTGTAATCTTGGAAAGGGGCGACCACTCGGTCCCCCCGAAC
Source organism: Lissotriton vulgaris (assembly GCF_964263255.1). Taxonomy (NCBI): domain Eukaryota; kingdom Metazoa; phylum Chordata; class Amphibia; order Caudata; family Salamandridae; genus Lissotriton; species Lissotriton vulgaris. Next base: position 443,874,270 of record NC_141700.1, read on the forward strand.
GTATGGCGGAGTGCCTCGATCCCCCCGGGAAGCCATTTTTGGGCGGGAGGCGCGTCTCGGCTGGTATGCCCGAAGCGGCGTAGCCAGGGCGCGCTTTTTCCCGCCCTAGAGTGGGCTGGCCTAGACACCGACGTAGCCAGCCCCGCCCTAGGGGCAGGCAGGGGCGGGTTCTCGCCCGCCCTGAAGACGGATAAAAAGAGACGCAAGACCAGAAGACGTCCTCTTGTTCTTGTGCTCCGAAGCTGCACCTCCTCGCTACCCGTGAGCTCGGGACAGAACGAAGAGCCAATTTTGAGCGTTTTGATCTTTTTCTTTGTCTTCTAGATACTTCGTCGGAGAGATGCCCAAGAAAGGCGCAAAAAGAATGACGACCGACCAGATGGTGCGGGCCCTTTTCAGAGAGATGTCCGACATAAAGAAACGGTTGGCAGAGCGAGACGGGGAAGAGGGTTCGGGCCCTGCGCCGGCTGGAGGGAGACCTAAGAGGCCGAGAAGGGTTCCGGCCGGTGGAGACGTCCCGGTTCCCTCTGCCCCGCTCGAGGCACCGACCCCAGTACCGATGGAGGGGAATCCAATCCCCGTTGTCGTCACCCCGACATCCAATGAAGACATGCCCCCCGAGCTGGCAGCACAGCTAGCAGCATGGTTGGGGGATAGTAGTGAGGGCGCCATGGCTGCCGAGGCACAGGCGCTGATAAGAGGGCTGCGTGAGAAGAGAGATGCAGCTAAAGTGACTGCGCCGTTGGCGGGAATAGACAAGCCGCAAGCGGCAGAAGCAGCGTCCGGTTCAGGTAAGCGGCCATTGCCGATTGCAAGGGACGAGTCAGCACCCTCTCGTAGAGAGAGATTGGGACAACATGTGCCTTTAGCAGTAAAGGAAAAGATCTGGGCGGGGGAGTATGTGAATATTTTTTCCTTGCTTGTTGATCATTATGAGGTGGAGCATGTTAAGAGTCAGAAGGACCTAATGCATCCGAGTGTTTGGCGCGCAGAAATGGCCGCCTTTAAGGTAAATGAGAATATTGGCAACTGGGGCAATGCGTGGGGTATTTTTACATCGATTTTGGGGGAACGTAGGCCCGAGTTGCTTCCTGAGTTTCCCATTTATCAATCACGAATTATGGGTTACTCGACAGCGTATCAGGGTAACCATTGGTTCTGTTATGACAATCTGTTCAGGAAAGAAAAGGAGCATAACAAAGGTTTGACTTGGGATTGTTACGATTCTGTGACATGGGATAAAATGAAAGAGTCAGGAATGTTAAAAATGCCATTGGTTGGGAGCAATGTTGTTGATTACTCCCGCCAAAATGTGGGGACGCCCTTTCGACCAAGTACGAGCACCGACGATTATTCGAGACCCGCAGGCAATACAGGGAGAAAGGGTTTCTGCTTTAATTTCAACAAAGGGAAATGTACCAGGCCTCCGGGATCGTGTAAATTCAAACACGAATGTAGTACTTGTGGGTCGTCCCATCCTGAGTCATCGTGCAGAGCCAGAACGAGTGAGAATGGGGGTAAGGGAGGCGCCAAACAGGTCTAAGTTAGTCCGAGGGGCGCCTATACCAACCCCGATTGATACCTTGGCAATGATTCCCTGGCTCAGCGAATACCCGGATCGTACGTCTGCTGGGGTGCTGCGGAACGGTTTTACACATGGTTTCCGCATCCCGGTGGGGGACTTTCAGGGTGTAGGGATGTGCAAAAATCAACTTTCCGTTTTACAACATACATCTGTAGTGCAAGAGAAGATTCAGAAAGAGGTTAGCCGGGGACGGGTGGCCGGCCCGTTTAGTGTACCCCCGGTATCGGATTTTGTCTGTTCTCCGTTAGGGGTGGTCCCCAAGAAGGACCCAGGTGAGTTTCGTTTGATCCATAATCTGTCTGCTCCACATGGTCTTTCGGTGAACGATGCAATTGATCCAGAAGTTTGTTCGGTGCGATACGCATCGTTTGACGAGGCAGTAGCCATCTTGAATCGCCTGGGGCCCGGGACGTTGATGGCGAAATCAGATATCGAGTCAGCGTTCCGGTTGCTCCCGGTACACCCAGACGACCAGCGTCTTCTGGGATTCGGGTTTCAGGGGTCATTTTACATGGATAGGTGTATGCCAATGGGATGCTCTATATCATGTGCTTATTTTGAGAAATTCAGTACTTTCCTGCAATGGGTGTTCACTAAGAAAACGGGTTTCCGAAATGTAATGCACTACCTTGACGACTTTTTGTTCCTTGGCCCCGCCGGAAATCCCGAATGTGCCCAGGCCTTAGCTGAATTCTGTGTGTTGATGGGTCATTTTGGCGTGCCATTGGCACCGGGTAAAACTATGGGTCCCACGACTTGCCTCGAGTTTTTGGGGATCGAGTTGGACTCAAGGGAGGGGTGTTTCCGTTTACCAGCTAGCAAAGTGTTGAAATTCAGGGCAGCCCTCCAAGTATGTTTAAATGCATCTAAGGTTACACTGCATCAGTTGCAACAATTGGTGGGAAAGTTGAACTTTGCCTTGAGGGTGATCCCAATGGCCCGCCCCTTTTCCCGCTCAATTGCCCAAGCGATGGTTGGCCTAAAGGAGGGCCATCATCGCACGAGGTTATCGGCTGAGGTCCGCCAGGACATGCGGATTTGGTTAGCATTTTTGGCGGACTTCAATGGCCGAGTCGTCTGGAACAAGCCAGCCGTGTCCTCCGAAGAGCTTGGGCTATGGACAGATTCAGCGGGAAGCATAGGCTTTGGCGCCATCTTCGGCACAAAATGGTCTGCACAAAGGTGGCCCCCATGGTGGCACGAGAAGGGGCTGACGAGTAATATTGCTTTCCTTGAATTATTTCCCATTCTGGTGGCCCTGAGAACCTGGCCAGAAGGTTTCAGAGATCATTCTGTCGTGTTCTGGTCCGACAATATGACCGTTGTAGAATGCATCAATAGTCAGGCAGCCCGTTGTAAATTGATTTTGAGACTGCTCAAAGAAATTGTCTTACTGTGTATGCAACTGAACGTGATATTCAGAGCAAAACATGTCCCGGGGGTGATGAATCAGGCTGCTGATGCACTGTCTCGTTTTCACATGCAGGCTTTCTCGGGTTTCCTTCCTTCAGCGGACCCAGAGCCGGCACCCTTCCCCGAAGCTCTCTGGTCTCTCGGTGCCCCGAACTTCGTCACCTCGTGGGAGAGAGTCTAGCACCCAGGACAAGGAAGGCATATGAAGGGGCGTTTCAGGCCTATTTAGCCTTTTTGGGGGCAGAGAGAGGGGGACTTTGGGGTCAGGAAGAGTGGGTAGTACATTTTCTGATGTCCTTACGTAGGGCTGGGAAGTCGGTGGCTACGGCCCAAAGGCATCGTGCCGCCATTTCCTTTGTTGCCAGGGCCCATGGCATCCAGGACCCGACAGCGTCTTTTACAGTACAAAAGGCGCTGCGTGGGTGGCAACGCCTAGAGGGTCGCAGAGTAGACGTAAGACGACCGATAGGTCTAGATAGGTTGTCCCAGTTACTGGCCACACTCCCTAACACATGCTCGTCTCCTTTCGAGACCTGTTTGTTCCGGACTGCATTTACGCTGGCATTTCACGGGGCTATGAGGATAAGTGAGCTGGTTGCAAGGAACAAGCAGGATGTGGCGGGGGGCTTGTGCAGGGAACATATTCAGATCAGGGGCGATGCGATGATTGTCTCCTTTCTCAGGTCCAAGACTGACCAAGATGGGAGGGGGGACTGCACGATCATTCGCAGAACCCCCGGGTCAACCATGTGTCCGGTACAGTGCTTAGAAGATTACCTAGCACGAAGGGTGGCATCATGGGGGGGGACATTGTTGAGGCATGCAGACGCCACCCCGCTGACGAGGTTTCAGTTTCAGCGGGTGCTTGCAATGGCCATTGCCGCAGCGGGCTTGGACCCGGGCGAATTTGGGACCCATTCCTTTCGAATAGGGGCTGCCACTGAAGCTACAGCCAGGGGTCTTAATGTGGAACAAGTGAAACGAGTGGGGCGTTGGTCCTCCAATTGTTATAAGAGGTACGTGCGATTGCACATGTTGTGAAGCTGTAATCATGTACTCACGCTTCTTGTCTTTTGTTTGTTTTCAGTTGCGCAAGCCTACGCGGCAGGGCGGACTGTGCAGTCGACCCAACACCAGGCCAGCGGTCGCACATCACCGGCTGTGAGAAAGGAGGTGTGGGTCGTGGGCCACTCATACGTGAGACGGGCCGCAGACGTATTCAAAGCAGGTGACATGATTCACGTACCTGGGGGATACGGGTACAGAGTGTCCTTCTACGGAAGGGGCGGTCTCTGTATTGACCAGTTTCAAGCATTCTTTGAGGGTTTGTTAGAGCGGATGAGGTCACCGCCGTCCATAGTCATAGTGCATTTGGGGGGCAATGATTTGGTCACCACCGGTAGACGACTTCTCCTGGAAGCTATGCTTTCCACGGTAAGTTGGTTAGCGAGGAGAGTTCCGGGGTGCATAATTGCGTGGTCTCATATGATCCCACGAAAAGTGTGGCGGGGGGCTATCTCGATCCCTGCTTTGAATCATTCGGTTAGAAAACTGAATAACAAAGTGAGTAGGTTGTTCCGTTCCAAGACATTGCATTCGATCTCGCATAGTTGTATTAATGATGACAGTATGTATTTGGGGGATGGTGTGCATTTGTCGAGGGTGGGGAATGAGTTACTCATAGGAGACTTCTTAGCTTGGTTAAAATCGTTAAAACATGACCTTTAGGTAGGAGTTTTGTGGGGGGTTCGGATAGCCGGTCAACTATCCGGACCTGTGGCGGTAAGGTCATGATCGGTGAGCACTAATTGGTAGATCCCTATGAGTGGGCGTCACCCAACACGGATGGGAGCGCTCGGGAGAGGTGGCCATTGGCCCCTCAATGGGGAGGCGGTCCCGTCTAAGGGCGGGTCGCCGGAAGTAAAGGAAAGGCGGTCAAGGCCCCTTCCTTTGTAGGAGGGGTTACAGCCCCCTCCTGGGGAATTTCCCGGGGCCAGTGTCATCTGCGACGGCAGATGCGGTAAGTTGTGTGGGGTGGGGGGGAGGTCCACGATACCTTCTAGATACCACACACAAGTCTTCGAACGACCTTTAAATGGCGTCGAGTCTTAAGTGCCCCCGTCAAGTCAAGGGAAATTGTTAGTAGTTGCACTTGAGGTAAGCCTCTGTGCTGTCGCCCCTCCCAAGTGGGAGGGGTAAGTCTGGTTAGGGATCTTGACACCGGTTATGACCTTGCCGTTGGCCCTTAAACGTTAGGATGTACAATTTCAGTGTTTCTAGAGAATGTTTTTGTAGGATGCTAGTTCGGCTAGGAGAACCTCTGTATTAGAGAATATGTTAAGGTTAGCCAAACATCGCAATGTGATAATGAAATTGTACATAACATGAAACGTTTAATGTTTTAATTTTTTGTTTTAATAAATACGGCCGGGAGGGTCACTCCCTCCCACATCCAAAAACTTTAAGAACTGTTTCCGGTTTCCCTCCTTTTGGGGATTGTGTTGAGAGGGGGTGGCGGGTATCTCAGCCATATGGAAAGGGGCGACCACTCGGTCCCCCCGAACGTATGGCGGAGTGCCTCGATCCCCCCGGGAAGCCATTTTTGGGCGGGAGGCGCGTCTCGGCTGGTATGCCCGAAGCGGCGTAGCCAGGGCGCGCTTTTTCCCGCCCTAGAGTGGGCTGGCCTAGACACCGACGTAGCCAGCCCCGCCCTAGGGGCAGGCAGGGGCGGGTTCTCGCCCGCCCTGAAGACGGATAAAAAGAGACGCAAGACCAGAAGACGTCCTCTTGTTCTTGTGCTCCGAAGCTGCACCTCCTCGCTACCCGTGAGCTCGGGACAGAACGAAGAGCCAATTTTGACCCACCCACCAGCCCCTGAGGACAGCAAGTTGTTGTGCAATAAAGCGAATTTTATAAGTATGTTTTCCGTTTCGTTTGCAGGCTGTGAAAGTATCAGTTTGTTGTGGATCATAATAAAGTATGGTGAATATCGTGTAAGTTGTTACGATTAAAATGATTTGATGTAGAGTTGCATTTTTAAGCATGTCCTTTCGGTCGTAGCGACCAATGTTTTCATAGGTTTGAGTAAGAATTGTCGTATTTATTTTGGTAGGCGGTAAGGTCATGATCGGTGAGCACTAATTGGTAGATCCCTATGAGTGGGCGTCACCCAACACGGATGGGAGCGCTCGGGAGAGGTGGCCATTGGCCCCTCAATGGGGAGGCGGTCCCGTCTAAGGGCGGGTCGCCGGAAGTAAAGGAAAGGCGGTCAAGGCCCCTTCCTTTGTAGGAGGGGTTACAGCCCCCTCCTGGGGAATTTCCCGGGGCCAGTGTCATCTGCGACGGCAGATGCGGTAAGTTGTGTGGGGTGGGGGGGAGGTCCACGATACCTTCTAGATACCACACACAAGTCTTCGAACGACCTTTAAATGGCGTCGAGTCTTAAGTGCCCCCGTCAAGTCAAGGGAAATTGTTAGTAGTTGCACTTGAGGTAAGCCTCTGTGCTGTCGCCCCTCCCAAGTGGGAGGGGTAAGTCTGGTTAGGGATCTTGACACCGGTTATGACCTTGCCGTTGGCCCTTAAACGTTAGGATGTACAATTTCAGTGTTTCTAGAGAATGTTTTTGTAGGATGCTAGTTCGGCTAGGAGAACCTCTGTATTAGAGAATATGTTAAGGTTAGCCAAACATCGCAATGTGATAATGAAATTGTACATAACATGAAACGTTTAATGTTTTAATTTTTTGTTTTAATAAATACGGCCGGGAGGGTCACTCCCTCCCACATCCAAAAACTTTAAGAACTGTTTCCGGTTTCCCTCCTTTTGGGGATTGTGTTGAGAGGGGGTGGCGGGTATCTCAGCCATATAAACACGAAAACATACTCAATCACTACGCAAGTATTATTATGTTTTATTAAACAGGTACTCTTATAAAACCCAATTTCATTTCTTGAATTCTTTAAAAAAAAATCATGAAGGTATTAATATTGCTCAAATCTAGGTAGAAATTTCATCTACGTCTTTCTCATAGATAAGTAATTTTTTCATTTTGCAATAACAGTATTCATTCTATGATCTTGAAAATACTTGGGTTTTTATACGGTTAAAGATGATCTGTTCAACAGTAAGATGAATCAGACTTTTATATTTTAATTGTATCGGAATAAGACCTAATGAAAATGATTTGTTATATAACAATGAGAAAAGCAAGGCACTGCTGAGAGTTGAACTCAGGATCTCCCGTTTACTAGACAGGCGCTTTAACCAGCTAAGCCACAGCACCCACTTGCTTCTTTATTTTGAAACACTTTTCTTTATGGTGTTCAAGAGAATATTGCTTTTTCACTTTCATATTCTTTTCTAAGTTCACACACTTCTCTACTCAAACACTTAAGATGAATGAAGACTCTTCACTCATTCAAAAACACCTCTCTTATTTGAAGTTTACCCTATTCATATCATTTTAAAATATACCTTGCTGAAGAATGGATTAGTTGAATTCAACAATAGAGTGATCATTCACCTCTATCTTGTTCTTTGTCATTTTCTTTTCCCTATTTCAGTCAATGCATTCCTACAAAAATCTTCACAATACCAAGCATTTTATTTAATTTTTAAGATAACTTATTCTAAAGTTCATAGAACCAGATGTTTATTCTTAAATTGTATTCAACACTTGTTTGATGAAAATTATTCGGAAAGCAAGGAGAAAACAGTTGGGTGCTGCTGATATTTGAACTCATGATTTCCTGTTTACGAGACAGGCGCTTTAACCACTAAGCCACAGCACCAACCTTAATAGTAAAAAATGCATAAATAATTCATTGTTGAGGATGAAAATGTGTTTTCTGCTATAAATTCTTCTTTATATGTATTGTAATCTTAAACACGAAAAGATACTCAATCACTACGCAAGGATTGATATGTTTTAATAAACAGGTACTCTTATAAAACCCAATTTTATTTCTTGAATTCTTTACAATTTTTTTTCATGAAGGTAATGATATTGCTCCAATCTAGGTAGACATTTCATCTACGTCTTTCTCATAGATATGTATTTTTTTCATTTTGCAATAACAGTATTCATTCTATAATCTTGAAAATACTTGGGTTTTTATAAGGTTAAAGATGATCTGTTCAACAGTAAGATGAATCAGACTTTTATATTTTATTTGTATCGGAATAAGACCTAATGAAAATGATTTGTTATATAACAATGAGAAAAGCAAGGCACTGCTGAGAGTTGAACTCAGGATCTCCTGTTTACTAGACAGGCGCTTTAACTAGCTAAGCCACAGCACCCACTTGATTCTTAAATTTGAAACACTTTTCTTTATGGTGTTCAAGAGAATATTGCTTTTTCACTTTCATATTCTTTTCTAAGTTCACACACTTCTCTACTCAAACACTTAAGATGAATGAAGACTCTTCACTTATTCAAAAACACCTTTCTAATTTGAAGTTTACCCTATTCATATCATTTTAAAATATACCTTGCTGAAGAATGGATTAGTTGAATTCAACAATAAAGTGATCATTCACCTCTATCTTGTTCTTTGTCATTTTCCTTTCCCTATTTCAGTCAATGCATTCCTACAAAAATCTTCACAATACCAAGCATTTTATTTAATTTTTAAGATAACTTATTCTAAAGTTCATAGAACCAGATGTTTATTCTTAAATTGTATTCAACATTTGTTTGATGAAAATTATTCGGAAAGCATGGAGAAAACAGGTAGGTGCTGCTGAGATTTGAACTCTGAATTTCCTGTGTACGAGACAGGCGCTTTAACCACTAAGCCACAGCACCAACGTTAATAGTAAGAAATGCATAAATAATTCATTGTTGATGATGAAAATGTGTTTCCTGCTATAAATTCTTCTTTATATGTATTGTAATCTTAAACACGAAAACATACTCAATCACTACGCAAGTATTAATATGTTTTAATAAACAGGTACTCTTATAAAACCCAATTTCATTTCTTGAATTCTTTACAATTTTTTTTCATGAAGGTATTAATATTGCTCAAATCAAGGTAGACATTTCATTTACGTCTTTCTCATAGATAAGTATTTTTTTCATTTTGCAATAACAGTATTCATTCTATAATCTTGAAAATACTTGGGTTTTTATAATGTTAAAGATGATCTGCTCAACAGTAAGATGAATCAGACTTTTATATTTTAATTGTATCGGAATAAGACCTAATGAAAATGAATTGTTATATAACAATGAGAAAAGCAAGGCACTGCTGAGAGTTGAACTCAGGATCTCCTGTTTACTAGACAGGCGCTTTAACCAGCTAAGCCACAGCACCCACTTGATTCTTAAGTTTGAAACACTTTTCTTTATGGTGTTCAAGAGAATATTGCTTTTTCACTTTCATATTCTTTTCTAAGTTCACACACTTCTCTACTCAAACATTTAAGATGAATGAAGACTCTTCACTTATTCAAAAACACCTCTCTAATTTGAAGTTTACCCTATTCATATCATTTTAAAATATACCTTGCTGAAGAATGGATTAGTTGAATTCAACAATAGAGTGATCACTCACCTCTATCTTGTTCTTTGTCATTTTCTTTTCCCTATTTCAATCAATGCCTTCCTACAAAAATCTTCACAATACCAAGCATTTTATTTAATATTTAAGATAACTTATTCTAAGGTTCATAGAACTAGATGTTTATTCTTAAATTGTATTCAACATTTGTTTGATGAAAATTATTCGGAAAGCATGGAGAAAACAGTTAGGTGCTGCTGAGATTTGAACTCAGGATTTCCGGTTTACGAGACAGGCGCTTTAACCACTAAGCCACAGCACCAACGTTAATAGTAAGAAATGCATAAATAATTCATTGTTGATGATGAAAATGTGTTTCCTGCTATAAATTCTTCTTTATATGTATTGTAATCTTAAACACGAAAACATACTCAATCACTACGCAAGTATTATTATGTTTTATTAAACAGGTACTCTTATAAAACCCAATTTCATTTCTTGAATTCTTTAAAAAAAAATCATGAAGGTATTAATATTGCTCAAATCTAGGTAGAAATTTCATCTAAGTCTTTCTCATAGATATGTATTTTTTTCATTTTGCAATAACAGTATTCATTCTATAATCTTGAAAATACTTCTGTTTTTATAAGGTTTAAGATGATTTGTTCAACAGTAAGATGAATCAGACTTTTATATTTTAATTGTATCGGAATAAGACCTAATGAAAATGATTTGTTATATAACAATGAGAAAAGCAAGGAGCTGCTGAGATTTGAACTCAGGATCTCTTTTTTACTAAACAGGTGCTTTAACCAGCTAAGCCACAGCAACCACTTGATTCTTTATTTTGAAACACTTTTCTTTATGGTGTTCAAGAGAACTTTGCTTTTTCACTTTCATATTCTTTTCTAAGTTCACACACTTCTCTACTCAAACACTTAAGATGAATGAAAACTCTTCACTTATTCAAAAACACCTCTCTAATTTGAAGTTTACCCTATTCATATCATTTTAAAATATACCTTGCTGAAGAATGGATTAGTTGAATTCAACAATAGAGTGATCATTCACCTCTATCTTGTCCTTGTCATTTTCTTTTCCCTATTTCAGTCAATGCATTCCTACAAAAATTTTCATAATACCAAGCATTTTATTTAATTTTTAAGATAACTTATTCTAAAGTTCATAGAACCAGATGTTTATTCTTAAATTGTATTCAACACTTGTTTGATGAAAATTATTCGGAAAGCAAGGAGAAAACAGTTGGGTGCTGCTGATATTTGAACTCATGATTTCCTGTTTACGAGACAGGCGCTTTAACCACTAAGCCACAGCACCAACCTTAATAGTAAAAAATGCATTAATAATTCATTGTTGATGATGAAAATGTGTTTTCTGCTATAAATTCTTCTTTATATGTATTGTAATCTTAAACACGAAAAGATACTCAATCACTACGCAAGGATTGATATGTTTTAACAAACAGGTACTCTTATAAAGCCCAATTTTATTTCTTGATTTCTTTACAATTTTTTTTCATGAAGGTAATGATATTGCTCCAATCTAGGTAGATATTTCATCTACGTCTTTCTCATAGATATGTATTTTTTTCATTTTGCAATAACAGTATTCATTCTATAATCTTGAAAATACTTGGGTTTTTATAAGGTTAAAGATGATCTGTTCAACAGTAAGATGAATCAGACTTTTATATTTTAATTGTACCGGAATAAGACCTAATGAAAATGATTTGTTATATAACAATGAGAAAAGCAAGGTACTACTGAGAGTTGAACTCAGGATCTCCTGTTTACTAGACAGGCGCTTTAACCAGCTAAGCCACAGCACCCACTTGATTCTTAAATTTGAAACACTTTTCTTTATGGTGTTCAAGAGAATATTGCTTTTTCACTTTCATATTCTTTTCTAAGTTCACACACTTCTCTACTCAAACACTTAAGATGAATGAAGACTCTTCACTTATTCAAAAACACCTCTCTAATTTGAAGTTTACCGTATTCATATCATTTTAAAATATACCTTGCTGAAGAATGGATTAGTTGAATTCAACAATAAAGTGATCATTCACCTCTATCTTGTTCTTTGTCATTTTCCTTTCCCTATTTCAGTCAATGCATTCCTACAAAAATCTTCACAATACCAAGCATTTTATTTAATTTTTAAGATAACTTATTCTAAAGTTCATAGAACCAGATGTTTATTCTTAAATTGTATTCAACATTTGTTTGATGAAAATTATTCGGAAAGCATGGAGAAAACAGGTAGGTGCTGCTGAGATTTGAACTCTGAATTTCCTGTGTATGAGACAGGCGCTTTAACCACTAAGCCACAGCACCAACGTTAATAGTAAGAAATGCATAAATAATTCATTGTTGATGATGAAAATGTGTTTCCTGCTATAAATTCTTCTTTATATGTATTGTAATCTTAAACACGAAAACATACTCAATCACTACGCAAGTATTATTATGTTTTATTAAACAGGTACTCTTATAAAACCCAATTTCATTTCTTGAATTCTTTAAAAAAAAATCATGAAGGTATTAATATTGCTCAAATCTAGGTAGAAATTTCATCTACGTCTTTCTCATAGATAAGTAATTTTTTCATTTTGCAATAACAGTATTCATTCTATGATCTTGAAAATACTTTGGTTTTTATAAGGTTAAAGATGATCTGTTCAACAGTAAGATGAATCAGACTTTTATATTTTAATTGTATCGGAATAAGACCTAATGAAAATGATTTGTTATATAACAATGAGAAAAGCAAGGTACTGCTGAGAGTTGAACTCAGGATCTCCTTTTTACTAAACAGGTGCTTTAACCAGCTAAGCCACAGCACCCACTTGATACTTTATTTTGAAACACTTTTCTTTATGGTGTTCAAGAGAATATTTCTTTTTTACTTTCATATTCTTTTCTAAGTTCACACACTTCTCTACTCAAACACTTAAGATAAATGAAGACTCTTCAGTCATTCAAAAACACCTCTCTAATTTGAAGTTTACCCTATTCATATCATTTTAAAATATACCTTGCTGAAAAATTGATTAGTTGAATTCAACAATAGAGTGATCATTCACCTCTACCTTGTTCTTTGTCATTTTCTTTTCCCTATTTCAGTCAATGCATTCCTACAAAAATCTTCACAATACCAAGAATTTTATTTAATTTTTAAGATAACTTATTCTAAAGTTCATAGAACCAGATGCTTATTCTTAAATTGTATTCAACACTTGTTTGATGAAAATTATTCGGAAAGCAAGGAGAAAACAGTTGGGTGCTGCTGATATTTGAACTCATGATTTCCTGTTTACGAGACAGGCGCTTTAACCACTAAGCCACAGCACCAACGTTAATAGTACAAAATGCATAAATAATTCATTGTTGATGATGAAAATGTGTTTTCTGCTATAAATTCTTCTTTATATGTATTGTAATCTTAAACACGAAAAGATACTCAATCACTACGCAAGGATTGATATGTTTTAATAAACAGGTACTCTTATAAAACCCAATTTCATTTCTTGAATTCTTTACAATTTTTTTTCATGAAGGTAATAATATTGCTCCAATCTAGGTAGACATTTCATCTACGTCTTTCTCATAGATAAGTAATTTTTTCATTTTGCAATAACAGTATTCATTCTATGATCTTGAAAATACTTGGGTTTTTATAAGGTTAAAGATGATCTGTTCAACAGTAGGATGAATCAGACTTTTATATTTTAATTGTATCGGAATAAGACCTAATGAAAATGATTTGTTATATAACAATGAGAAAAGCAAGGCACTGCTGAGAGTTGAACTCAGGATCTCCTGTTTACTAGACAGGCGCTTTAACCAGCTAAGCCACATCACCCACTTGATTCTTTATTTTGAAACACTTTTCTTTATGGTGTTCAAGAGAATATTGCTTTTTCACTTTCATATTCTTTTCTAAGTTCACACACTTCTCTACTCAAACACTTAAGATGAATGAAGACTCTTCACTCATTCAAAAACACCTCTCTAATTTGAAGTTTACCCTATTCATATCATTTTAAAATATACCTTGCTGAAGAATGGATTAGTTGAATTCAACAATAGAGTGATCATTCACCTCTATCTTGTTCTTTGTCATTTTCTTTTCCCTATTTCAGTCAATGCATTCCTACAAAAATCTTCACAATACCAAGCATTTTATTTAATTTTTAAGATAACTTATTCTAAAGTTCATAGAACCAGATGTTTATTCTTAAATTGTATTCAACACTTGTTTGATGAAAATTATTCGGAAAGCAAGGAGAAAAGAGTTGGGTGCTGCTGATATTTGAACTCATGATTTCCTGTTTATGAGACCGGCGCTTTAACCACTAAGCCACAGCACCAACGTTAATAGTACAAAATGCATAAATAATTTATTGTTGATGATAAAAATGTGTTTTCTGCTATAAATTCTTCTTTATATGTATAGTAATCTTAAACACGAAAAGATACTCAATCACTCCGCAAGGATTGATATGTTTTAATAAACAGGTACTCTTATAAAACCCAATTTCATTTCTTGAATTCTTTACAATTTTTTTTCATGAAGGTAATAATATTGTTCCAATCTAGGTAGACATTTCATCTACGTCTTTCTCATAGATAAGTAATTTTTTCATTTTGCAATAACAGTATTCATTCTATGATCTTGAAAATACTTGGGTTTTTATAAGGTTAAAGATGATCTGTTCAACAGTAAGATGAATCAGACTTTTATATTTTAATTGTATCGGAATAAGACCTAATGAAAATGATTTGTTATATAACAATGAGAAAAGCAAGGCACTGCTGAGAGTTGAACTCAGGATCTCCTGTTTACTAGACAGGCGCTTTAACCAGCTAAGCCACAGCACCCACTTGATTCTTACATTTGAAACACTTTTCTTTATGATGTTCAAGAGAATATTGCTTTTTCACTTTCATATTCTTTTCTAAGTTCACACACTTCTCTACTCAAACACTTAAGATGAATGAAGACTCTTCACTTATTCAAAAACACCTCTCTAATTTGAAGTTTACCCTATTCATATCATTTTAAAATATACCTTGCTGAAGAATGGATTAGTTGGCTTCAACAATAGAGTGATCATTCACCTCTATCTTGTTCTTTGTCATTTTCTTTTCCCTATTTCAGTCAATGCATTCCTACAAAAATCTTCACAATACCAAGCATTTTATTTAATTTTTAAGATAACTTATTCTAAAGTACATAGAACCAGATGTTTATTCTTAAATTGTATTCAACATTTGTTTGATGAAAATTATTTGGAAAGCATGGAGAAAACAATAAGGTGCTGCTGAGATTTGAACTCAGGATTTCCTGTTTACGAGACAGGCGCTTTAACCACTAAGCCACAGCACCAACGTTAATAATAAGAAATGCATAAATAATTTATTGTTGATGATGAAAATGTGTTTCCTGCTATAAATTCTTCTTTATATGTATTGTAATCTTAAACACGAGAAGATACTCAATCACTACGCAAGTATTAATATGTTTTAATAAACAGGTACTCCTATAAAACCCAATTTCATTTCTTGAATTCTTTAAAAAAAAATTATGAAGGTATTAATATTGCTCAAATCTAGGTAGAAATTTCATCTACGTCTTTCTCATAGATATGTATTTTTTTCATTTTGCAATAACAGTATTCATTCTATAATCTTGAAAATACTTCTGTTTTTATAAGGTTTAAGATGATCTGTTCAACAGTAAGATGAATCAGACTTTTATATTTTAATTGTATCGGAATAAGACCTAATGAAAATGATTTGTTATATAACAATGAGAAAAGCAAGGCACTGCTGAGATTTGAACTCAGGATCTCCTTTTTACTAAACAGGTGCTTTAACCAGCTAAGCCACAGCACCCACTTGATTCTTTATTTTGAAACACTTTTCTTTATGGTGTTCAAGAGAATATTGCTTTTTCACTTTCATATTCTTTTCTAAATTCACACACTTCTCCACTCAAACACTTAAGATGAATGAAGACTCTTCAGTCATTCAAAAACACCTCTCTAATTTGAAGTTTACCCTATTCATATCATTTTAAAATATACCTTGCTGAAGATGGATTAGTTGAATTCAACAATAGAGTGATCACTCACCTCTATCCTTTTCTTTGTCATTTTCTTTTCCCTATTTCAGTCAATGCATTCCTACAAAAATCTTCACAATACCAAGCATTTTATTTAATTTTTAAGATAACTTATTCTAAAGTTCATAGAACCAGATGTTTATTCTTAAATTGTATTCAACACTTGTTTGATGAAAATTATTCGGAAAGCAAGGAGAAAACAGTTGGGTGCTGCTGATATTTGAACTCATGATTTCCTGTTTACAAGACAGGGGCTTTAACCACTAAGCCACAGCACCAATGTTAATAGTAAGAAATGCATAAATAATTCATTGTTGATGATGAAAATGTGTTTCCTGCTATAAATTCTTCTTTATATGTATTGTAATCTTAAACACGAAAAGATACTCAATCACTACGCAAGTATTAATATGTTTTAATAAACAGGTACTCTTATAAAACCCAATTTCATTTCTTGAATTCTTTAAAAAAAAATCATGAAGGTATCAATATTGCTCAAATCTAGGTAGAAATTTCATCTACGTCTTTCTCATAGATATGTATTTTTTTCATTTTGCAATAACAGTATTCATTCTATAATCTTGAAAATACTTCTGTTTTTATAAGGTTTAAGATGATCTGTTCAACAGTAAGATGAATCAGACTTTTATATTTTAATTGTATCGGAATAAGACCTAATGAAAATGATTTGTTATATAACAATGAGAAAAACAAGGAGCTGCTGAGCTTTAAACTCAGGATCTCCTTTTTACTAAACAGGTGCTTTAACCAGCTAAGCCACAGCAACCACTTGATTCTTTATTTTGAAACACTTTCCTTTATGGTGTTCAAGAGAACTTTGCTTTTTCACTTTCATATTCTTTTCTAAGTTCACACACTTCTCTACTCAAACACTTAAGATGAATGAAAACTCTTCACTTATTCAAAAACACCTCTCTAATTTGAAGTTTACCCTATTCATATCATTTTAAAATATACCTTGCTGAAGAATGGATTAGTTGAATTCAACAATAGAGTGATCATTCACCTCTATCTTGTCCTTGTCATTTTCTTTTCCCTATTTCAGTCAATGCATTCCTACAAAAATTTTCATAATACCAAGCATTTTATTTAATTTTTAAGATAACTTATTCTAAAGTTCATAGAACCAGATGTTTATTCTTAAATTGTATTCAACACTTGTTTGATGAAAATTATTCGGAAAGCAAGGAGAAAACAGTTGGGTGCTGCTGATATTTGAACTCATGATTTCCTGTTTACGAGACAGGCGCCTTAACCACTAAGCCACAGCACCAACCTTAATTGTAAAAAATGCATAAATAATTCATTGTTGATGATGAAAATGTGTTTTCTGCTATAAAATCTTCTTTATATGTATTGTAATCTTAAACACGAAAAGATACTCAATCACTACGCAAGGATTGATATGTTTTAATAAACAGGTACTCTTATAAAACCCAATTTTATTTCTTGAATTCTTTACAATTTTTTTTCATGAAGGTAATGATATTGCTCCAATCTAGGTAGACATTTCATCTACGTCTTTCTCATAGATATGTATTTTTTTCATTTTGCAATAACAGTATTCATTCTATAATCTTGAAAATACTTGGGTTTTTATAAGGTTAAAGATGATCTGTTCAACAGTAAGATGAATCAGACTTTTATATTTTAATTGTATCGGAATAAGACCTAATGAAAATGATTTGTTATATAACAATGAGAAAAGCAAGGCACTGCTGAGAGTTGAACTCAGGATCTCCGGTTTACTAGACAGGCGCTTTAACCAGCTAAGCCACAGCACCCACTTGATTCTTAAATTTGAAACACTTTTCTTTATGGTGTTCAAGAGAATATTGCTTTTTCACTTTCATATTCTTTTCTAAGTTCACACACTTCTCTACTCAAACACTTAAGATGAATGAAGACTCTTCACTTATTCAAAAACACCTCTCTAATTTGAAGTTTACCCTATTCATATCATTTTAAAATATACCTTGCTGAAGAATGGATTAGTTGAATTCAACAATAAAGTGATCATTCACCTCTATCTTGTTCTTTGTCATTTTCCTTTCCCTATTTCAGTCAATGCATTCCTACAAAAATCTTCACAATACTAAGCATTTTATTTAATTTTTAAGATAACTTATTCTAAAGTTCATAGAACCAGGTGTTTATTCTTAAATTGTATTCAACATTTGTTTGATGAAAATTATTCGGAAAGCATGGAGAAAACAGGTAGGTGCTGCTGAGATTTGAACTCTGAATTTCCTGTGTACGAGACAGGCGCTTTAACCACTAAGCCACAGCACCAACGTTAATAGTAAGAAATGCATAAATAATTCATTGTTGATGATGAAAATGTGTTTCCTGCTATAAATTCTTCTTTATATGTATTGTAATCTTAAACACGAAAACATACTCAATCACTACGCAAGTATTATTATGTTTTATTAAACAGGTACTCTTATAAAACCCAATTTCATTTCTTGAATTCTTTAAAAAAAAATCATGAAGGTATTAATATTGCTCAAATCTAGGTAGAAATTTCATCTACGTCTTTCTCATAGATAAGTAATTTTTTCATTTTGCAATAACAGTATTCATTCTATGATCTTGAAAATACTTGGGTTTTTATAAGGTTAAAGATGATCTGTTCAACAGTAAGATGAATCAGACTTTTATATTTTAATTGTATCGGAATAAGACCTAATGAAAATGATTTGTTATATAACAATGAGAAAAGCAAGGCACTGCTGAGAGTTGAACTCAGGATCTCCTGTTTACTAGACAGGCGCTTTAACCAGCTAAGCCACAGCACCCACTTGATTCTTTATTTTGAAACACTTTTCTTTATGGTGTTCAAGAGAATATTGCTTTTTCACTTTCATATTCTTTTCTAAGTTCACACACTTCTCTACTCAAACACTTAAGATGAATGAAGACTCTTCACTCATTCAAAAACACCTCTCTAATTTGAAGTTTACCCTATTCATATCATTTTAAAATATACCTTGCTGAAGAATGGATTAGTTGAATTCAACAATAGAGTGATCATTCACCTCTATCTTGTTCTTTGTCATTTTCTTTTCCCTATTTCAGTCAATGCATTCCTACGAAAATCTTCACAATACCAAGCATTTTATTTAATTTTTAAGATAACTTATTCTAAAGTTCATAGAACCAGATGTTTATTCTTAAATTGTATTCAACACTTGTTTGATGAAAATTATTCGGAAAGCAAGGAGAAAAGAGTTGGGTGCTGCTGATATTTGAACTCATGATTTCCTGTTTACGAGACAGGCGCTTTAACCACTAAGCCACAGCACCAACCTTAATAGTAAAAAATGCATAAATAATTCATTGTTGAGGATGAAAATGTGTTTTCTGCTATAAATTCTTCTTTATATGTATTGTAATCTTAAACACGAAAAGATACTCAATCACTACGCAAGGATTGATATGTTTTAATAAACAGGTACTCTTATAAAACCCAATTTTATTTCTTGAATTCTTTACAATTTTTTTTCATGAAGGTAATGATATTGCTCCAATCTAGGTAGACATTTCATCTACGTCTTTCTCATAGATATGTATTTTTTTCATTTTGCAATAACAGTATTCATTCTATAATCTTGAAAATACTTGGGTTTTTATAAGGTTAAAGATGATCTGTTCAACAGTAAGATGAATCAGACTTTTATATTTTAATTGTATCGGAATAAGACCTAATGAAAATGATTTGTTATATAACAATGAGAAAAGCAAGGCACTGCTGAGAGTTGAACTCAGGATCTCCTGTTTACTAGACAGGCGCTTTAACCAGCTAAGCCACAGCACCCACTTGATTCTTAAATTTGAAACACTTTTCTTTATGGTGTTCAAGAGAATATTGCTTTTTCACTTTCATATTCTTTTCTAAGTTCACACACTTCTCTACTCAAACACTTAAGATGAATGAAGACTCTTCACTTATTCAAAAACACCTTTCTAATTTGAAGTTTACCCTATTCATATCATTTTAAAATATACCTTGCTGAAGAATGGATTAGTTGAATTCAACAATAAAGTGATCATTCACCTCTATCTTGTTCTTTGTCATTTTCCTTTCCCTATTTCAGTCAAAGCATTCCTACAAAAATCTTCACAATACCAAGCATTTTATTTAATTTTTAAGATAACTTATTCTAAAGTTCATAGAACCAGATGTTTATTCTTAAATTGTATTCAACATTTGTTTGATGAAAATTATTCGGAAAGCATGGAGAAAACAGGTAGGTGCTGCTGAGATTTGAACTCTGAATTTCTTGTGTACGAGACAGGTGCTTTAACCACTAAGCCACAGCACCAACGTTAATAGTAAGAAATGCATAAATAATTCATTGTTGATGATGAAAATGTGTTTCCTGCTATAAATTCTTCTTTATATGTATTGTAATCTTAAACACGAAAACATACTCAATCACTACGCAAGTATTAATATGTTTTAATAAACAGGTACTCTTATAAAACCCAATTTCATTTCTTGAATTCTTTACAATTTTTTTTCATGAAGGTATTAATATTGCTCAAATCAAGGTAGACATTTCATTTACGTCTTTCTCATAGATAAGTATTTTTTTCATTTTGCAATAACAGTATTCATTCTATAATCTTGAAAATACTTGGGTTTTTATAAGGTTAAAGATGATCTGCTCAACAGTAAGATGAATCAGACTTTTATATTTTAATTGTATCGGAATAAGACCTAATGAAAATGAATTGTTATATAACAATGAGAAAAGCAAGGCACTGCTGAGAGTTGAACTCAGGATCTCCTGTTTACTAGACAGGCGCTTTAACCAGCTAAGCCACAGCACCCACTTGATTCTTAAGTTTGAAACACTTTTCTTTATGGTGTTCAAGAGAATATTGCTTTTTCACTTTCATATTCTTTTCTAAGTTCACACACTTCTCTACTCAAACATTTAAGATGAATGAAAACTCTTCACTTATTCAAAAACACCTCTCTAATTTGAAGTTTACCCTATTCATATCATTTTAAAATATACCTTGCTGAAGAATGGATTAGTTGAATTCAACAATAGAGTGATCATTCACCTCTATCTTGTTCTTTGTCATTTTCTTTTCCCTATTTCAGTCAATGCATTCCTACGAAAATCTTCACAATACCAAGCATTTTATTTAATTTTTAAGATAACTTATTCTAAAGTTCATAGAACCAGATGTTTATTCTTAAATTGTATTCAACACTTGTTTGATGAAAATTATTCGGAAAGCAAGGAGAAAAGAGTTGGGTGCTGCTGATATTTGAACTCATGATTTCCTGTTTACGAGACAGGCGCTTTAACCACTAAGCCACAGCACCAACCTTAATAGTAAAAAATGCATAAATAATTCATTGTTGAGGATGAAAATGTGTTTTCTGCTATAAATTCTTCTTTATATGTATTGTAATCTTAAACACGAAAAGATACTCAATCACTACGCAAGGATTGATATGTTTTAATAAACAGGTACTCTTATAAAACCCAATTTTATTTCTTGAATTCTTTACAATTTTTTTTCATGAAGGTAATGATATTGCTCCAATCTAGGTAGACATTTCATCTACGTCTTTCTCATAGATATGTATTTTTTTCATTTTGCAATAACAGTATTCATTCTATAATCTTGAAAATACTTGGGTTTTTATAAGGTTAAAGATGATCTGTTCAACAGTAAGATGAATCAGACTTTTATATTTTAATTGTATCGGAATAAGACCTAATGAAAATGATTTGTTATATAACAATGAGAAAAGCAAGGCACTGCTGAGAGTTGAACTCAGGATCTCCTGTTTACTAGACAGGCGCTTTAACCAGCTAAGCCACAGCACCCACTTGATTCTTAAATTTGAAACACTTTTCTTTATGGTGTTCAAGAGAATATTGCTTTTTCACTTTCATATTCTTTTCTAAGTTCACACACTTCTCTACTCAAACACTTAAGATGAATGAAGACTCTTCACTTATTCAAAAACACCTTTCTAATTTGAAGTTTACCCTATTCATATCATTTTAAAATATACCTTGCTGAAGAATGGATTAGTTGAATTCAACAATAAAGTGATCATTCACCTCTATCTTGTTCTTTGTCATTTTCCTTTCCCTATTTCAGTCAATGCATTCCTACAAAAATCTTCACAATACCAAGCATTTTATTTAATTTTTAAGATAACTTATTCTAAAGTTCATAGAACCAGATGTTTATTCTTAAATTGTATTCAACATTTGTTTGATGAAAATTATTCGGAAAGCATGGAGAAAACAGGTAGGTGCTGCTGAGATTTGAACTCTGAATTTCCTGTGTACGAGACAGGTGCTTTAACCACTAAGCCACAGCACCAACGTTAATAGTAAGAAATGCATAAATAATTCATTGTTGATGATGAAAATGTGTTTCCTGCTATAAATTCTTCTTTATATGTATTGTAATCTTAAACACGAAAACATACTCAATCACTACGCAAGTATTAATATGTTTTAATAAACAGGTACTCTTATAAAACCCAATTTCATTTCTTGAATTCTTTACAATTTTTTTTCATGAAGGTATTAATATTGCTCAAATCAAGGTAGACATTTCATTTACGTCTTTCTCATAGATAAGTATTTTTTTCATTTTGCAATAACAGTATTCATTCTATAATCTTGAAAATACTTGGGTTTTTATAAGGTTAAAGATGATCTGCTCAACAGTAAGATGAATCAGACTTTTATATTTTAATTGTATCGGAATAAGACCTAATGAAAATGAATTGTTATATAACAATGAGAAAAGCAAGGCACTGCTGAGAGTTGAACTCAGGATCTCCTGTTTACTAGACAGGCGCTTTAACCAGCTAAGCCACAGCACCCACTTGATTCTTAAGTTTGAAACACTTTTCTTTATGGTGTTCAAGAGAATATTGCTTTTTCACTTTCATATTCTTTTCTAAGTTCACACACTTCTCTACTCAAACATTTAAGATGAATGAAAACTCTTCACTTATTCAAAAACACCTCTCTAATTTGAAGTTTACCCTATTCATATCATTTTAAAATATACCTTGCTGAAGAATGGATTATTTGAATTCAACAATAGAGTGATCATTCACCTCTATCTTGTCCTTGTCATTTTCTTTTCCCTATTTCAGTCAATGCATTCCTACAAAAATTTTCATAATACCAAGCATTTTATTTAATTTTTAAGATAACTTATTCTAAAGTTCATAGAACCAGATGTTTATTCTTAAATTGTATTCAACACTTGTTTGATGAAAATTATTCGGAAAGCAAGGAGAAAACAGTTGGGTGCTGCTGATATTTGAACTCATGATTTCCTGTTTACGAGACAGGCGCTTTAACCACTAAGCCACAGCACCAACCTTAATAGTAAAAAATGCATAAATAATTCATTGTTGATGATGAAAATGTGTTTTCTGCTATAAATTCTTCTTTATATGTATTGTAATCTTAAACACGAAAAGATACTCAATCACTACGCAAGGATTGATATGTTTTAATAAACAGGTACTCTTATAAAGCCCAATTTTATTTCTTGAATTCTTTACAATTTTTTTTCATGAAGGTAATGATATTGCTCCAATCTAGGTAGACATTTCATCTACGTCTTTCTCATAGATATGTATTTTTTTCATTTTGCAATAACAGTATTCATTCTATAATCTTGAAAATACTTGGGTTTTTATAAGGTTAAAGATGATCTGTTCAACAGTAAGATGAATCAGACTTTTATATTTTAATTGTATCGGAATAAGACCTAATGAAAATGATTTGTTATATAACAATGAGAAAAGCAAGGCACTGCTGAGAGTTGAACTCAGGATTTCCTGTTTACTAGACAGGCGCTTTAACCAGCTAAGCCACAGCACCCACTTGATTTTTAAATTTGAAACACTTTTCTTTATGGTGTTCAAGAGAATATTGCTTTTTCACTTTCATATTCTTTTCTAAGTTCACACACTTCTCTACTCAAACACTTAAGATGAATGAAGACTCTTCACTTATTCAAAAACACCTCTCTAATTTGAAGTTTACCCTATTCATATCATTTTAAAATATACCTTGCTGAAGAATGGATTAGTTGAATTCAACAATAGAGTGATCATTCACCTCTATCTTGTTCTTTGTCATTTTCCTATCCCTTTTTCAGTCAATGCATTCCTACAAAAATCTTCACAATACCAAGCATTTTATTTAATTTTTAAGATAACTTATTCTAAAGTTCATAGAACCAGATGTTTATTCTTAAATTGTATTTAACATTTGTTTGATGAAAATTATTCGGAAAGCATGGAGAAAACAGTTAGGTGCTGCTGAGATTTGAACTCCAGATTTCCTGTTTACGAGACAGGCACTTTAACCACTAAGCCACAGCACCAACGTTAATAGTAAGAAATGCATAAATAATTCATTGTTGATGATGAAAATGTGTTTCCTGCTATAAATTCTTCTTTATATGTATTGTAATCTTAAACACGAAAACATACTCAATCACTACGCAAGTATTATTATGTTTTATTAAACAGGTACTCTTATAAAACCCAATTTCATTTCTTGAATTCTTTAAAAAAAAAATCATGAAGGTATTAATATTGCTCAAATCTAGGTAGAAATTTCATCTAAGTCTTTCTCATAGATATGTATTTTTTTCATTTTGCAATAACAGTATTCATTCCATAATCTTGAAAATACTTCTGTTTTTATAAGGTTTAAAATGATCTGTTCAACAGTAAGATGAATCAGACTTTTATATTTTAATTGTATCGGAATAAGACCTAATGAAAATGATTTGTTATATAACAATGAGAAAAACAAGGCGCTGCTGAGATTTGAACTCAGGATCTCCTTTTTACTAAACAGGTGCTTTAACCAGCTAAGCCACAGCACCCACTTGATTCTTTGTTTTGAAACACTTTTCTTTATGGTGTTCAAGAGAACTTTGCTTTTTCACTTTCATATTCTTTTCTAAGTTCACACACTTCTCTACTCAAACACTTAAGATGAATGAAAACTCTTCACTTATTCAAAAACACCTCTCTAATTTGAAGTTTACCCTATTCATATCATTTTAAAATATACCTTGCTGAAGAATGGATTAGTTGAATTCAACAATAGAGTGATCATTCACCTCTATCGTGTCCTTGTCATTTTCTTTTCCCTATTTCAGTCAATGCATTCCTACAAAAATCTTCATAATACCAAGCATTTTATTTAATTTTTAAGATAACTTATTCTAAAGTTCATAGAACCAGATGTTTATTCTTAAATTGTATTCAACACTTGTTTGATGAAAATTATTCGGAAAGCAAGGAGAAAACAGTTGGGTGCTGCTGATATTTGAACTCATGATTTCCTGTTAACGAGACAGGTGCTTTAACCACTAAGCCACAGCACCAACCTTAAGAGTAAAAAATGCATACATAATTCATTGTTGATGATGAAAATGTGTTTTCTGCTATAATTTCTTCTTTATATGTATTGTAATCTTAAACACGAAAAGATACTCAATCACTACGCAAGTATTAATATGTTTTAATAAACAGGTACTCCTATAAAACCCAATTTCATTTCTTGAATTCTTTAAAAAAAAAATTATGAAGGTATTAATATTGCTCAAATCTAGGTAGAAATTTCATCTACGTCTTTCTCATAGATATGTATTTTTTCATTTTGCAATAACAGTATTCATTCTATAATCTTTAAAATACTTCTGTTTTTATAAGGTTTAAGATGATCTGTTCAACAGTAAGATGAATCAGACTTTTATATTTTAATTGTATCGGAATAAGAACTAATGAAAATGATTTGTTATATAACAATGAGAAAAAAAAGGCGCTGCTGAGATTTGAACTCCGGATCTCCTTTTAACTAAACAGGTGCTTTAACCAGCTAAGCCACAGCACCCACTTGATTCTTTATTTTGAAACACTTTTCTTTATGGTGTTCAAGAGAATATTGCTTTTTCACTTTCATATTCTTTTCTAAGTTCACACACTTCTCTACTCAAACACTTAAGATGAATGAAGACTCTTCACTTATTCAAAAACACCTCTCTAATTTGAAGTTTACCCTATTCATATCATTTTAAAATATACCTTGCTGAAGAATGGATTAGTTGAATTCAACAATAGAGTGATCACTCACCTCTATCTTGTTCTTTGTCATTTTCTTTTCCCTATTTCAATCAATGCCTTCCTACAAAAATCTTCACAATACCAAGCATGTTATTTAATTTTTAAGATAACTTATTCTAAGGTTCATAGAACCAGATGCTTATTCTTAAATTGTATTCAACATTTGTTTGATGAAAAATATTCGGAAAGCAAGGAGAAAACAGTTGGGTGCTGCTGATATTTGAACTCATGATTTCCTGTTTACGAGACAGGGGCTTTAATCACTAAGCCACAGCACCAACGTTAATAGTAAGAAATGCATAAATAATTCATTGTTGATGATGAAAATGTGTTTCCTGCTATAAATTCTTCTTTATATGTATTGTAATCTTAAACACTAAAAGATACTCAATCACTACGCAAGTATTAATATGTTTTAATAAACAGGTACTCTTATAAAACCCAATTTCATTTCTTGAATTCTTTAAAAAAAAATCATGAAGGTATTAATAATGCTCAAATCTAGGTAGAAATTTCATCTACGTCTTTCTCATAGATTTGTATTTTTTTCATTTTGCAATAACAGTATTCATTCTATAATCTTGAACATACTTCTGTTTTTATAAGGTTTAAGATGATCTGTTCAACAGTAAGATGAATCAGACTTTTATATTTAAATTGTATCGGAATAAGACCTAATGAAAATGATTTGTTATATAACAATGAGAAAAGCAAGGCGCTGCTGAGATTTGAACTCAGGATCTCCTCTTTACTAAACAGGTGCTTTAACCAGCTAAGCCACAGCACCCACTTGATTTTTTATTTTGAAACACTTTTCTTTATGGTGTTCAAGAGAATATTGCTTTTTCACTTTCATATTCTTTTCTAAGTTCACACACTTCTCTACTCAAACACTTAAGATGAATGAAGACTCTTCACTTATTCAAAAACACCTCTCTAATTTGAAGTTTACCCTATTCATATCATTTTAAAATATACCTTGCTGAAGAATGGATTAGTTGAATTCAACAATAGAGTGATCATTCACCTCTATCTTGTTCTTTGTCATTTTCTTTTCCCTATTTCAGTCAATACATTCCTACAAAAATCTTCACAATACCAAGCATTTTATTTAATTTTTAAGATAACTTATTCTAAAGTTCATAGAACCAGATGTTTATTCTTAAATTGTATTCAACACTTGTTTGATGAAAATTATTCGGAAAGCAAGGAGAAAACAGTTGGGTGCTGCTGATGTTTGAACTCATGATTTCCTGTTTACGAGAGAGGCGCTTTAACCACTAAGCCACAGCAGCAACGTTAATAGTAAAAAATGCATTAATAATTCATTGTTGATGATAAAAATGTGTGTTCTGCTATAAATTCTTCTTTATATGTATTGTAATCTTAAACACGAAAAGATACTCAATCACTACGCAAGGATTGATATGTTTTAATAAACAGGTACTCTTATAAAACCCAATTTCATTTCTTGAATTCTTTACAATTTTTTTTCATGAAGGTAATAATATTGCTCCAATCTAGGTAGACATTTCATCTACGTCTTTCTCATAGATATGTATTTTTTTCATTTTGCAATAACAGTATTTATTCTATAATCTTGAAAATACTTGGGTTTTTATACGGTTAAAGATGATCTGTTCAACAGTAAGATGAATCAGACTTTTATATTTTAATTGTATCGGAATAAGACCTAATGAAAATGATTTGTTATATAACAATGAGAAAAGCAAGGCACTGCTGAGAGTTGAACTCAGGATCTCCTGTTTACTAGACAGGCGCTTTAATCAGCTAAGCCACAGCACCCACTTGATTCTTAAAGTTGAAACACTTTTCTTTATGGTGTTCAAGAGAATATTGCTTTTTCACTTTCATATTCTTTTCTAAGTTCACACACTTCTCTACTCAAACACTTAAGATGAATGAAGATTCTTCACTTATTCAAAAACACCTCTCTAATTTGAAGTTTACCCTATTCATATCATTTTAAAATATACCTTGCTGAAGAATGGATTAGTTGAATTCAACAATAGAGTGATCACTCACCTCTATCTTGTTCTTTGTCATTTTCTTTTCCCTATTTCAATCATTGCCTTCCTACAAAAATCTTCACAATACCAAGCATTTTATTTAATTTTTAAGATAACTTATTCTAAGGTTCATAGAACCAGATGTTTATTCTTAAATTGTATTCAACACTTGTTTGATGAAAATTATTCGGAAAGCATGGAGAAAACAGTTAGGTGCTGCTGGTATTTGAACTCAGGATTTCCTGTTTACCAGACAGGCGCTTTAACCACTAAGCCACAGCACCAACGTTAATAGTAAAAAATGCATAAATCATTTATTGTTGATGATGAAAATGTGTTTCTGCCATGAATTCTTCTTTATATGTATTGTAATCTTAAACACGAAAAGATACTCAATCACTATGCAAGGATTAATATGTTTTAATAAACAGGTACTCTTATAAAACCCAATTTCATTTCTTGAATTCTTTACAATTTTTTTTCATGACGGTATTAATATTGCTCAAATCTAGGTAGAAATTTCATCTACGTCTTTCTCATGGATATGTATTTTTTTCATTTTGCAATAACAGTATTCATTCTATAATCTTGGAAATACTTGGGTTTTTATAAGGTTTAAGATGATCTGTTCAACAGTAAGATGAATCAGATTTTTATATTTTAATTGTATCGGAATAAGACCTAATGAAAATGATTTGTTATATAACAATGAGAAAAGCAAGGCGCTGCTGAGAGTTGAACTCAGGATCTCCTTTTTACTAAACAGGCGCTTTAACCAGCTAAGCCACAGCACCCACTTGATAATTAAATTTGAAACACTTTTCTTTATGCTGTTCAAGAGAATATTGCTTTTTCACTTTCATAGTCTTTTCTAAGTTCACACACTTCTCTAGTCATAAACTTAAGATGAATGAAGACTCTTCACTTATTCAAAAACACCTCTCTAATTTGAAGTTTACCCTATTCATATCATTTTAAAATATACCTTGCTGAAGAATGGATTAGTTGAATTCAACAATAGAGTGATCATTCACCTCTATCTTGTTCTTTGTCATTTTCTTTTCCCTATTTCAATCAATGCATTCCTACAAATATCTTCACAATACCAAGTATTTTATTTATTTTTTAGGATAACATTCTAAAGTTCATAGAACCAGATGTTTATACTTAAATTGTATTCAACACTTGTTTGATGAAAATTACTCGAAAAGCATGGAGAAAACAGTTAAATGCTGCTGAGATTTGAACTCAGGATTTCCTGTTTACGAGACAGGAGCTTTAACCACTTAGCCACAGCACCAACGGTAATACTAAAAAATGCATAAATAATTTATTGTTGATGATGAAAATGTGTTTTCTGCTATAAATTCTTCTTTATATGTATTGTAATCTTAAACACGAAAAGATACTCAATCACTACGCAAGGATTAATATGTTTTAATAAACAGGTACTCTTATAAAACCCAATTTCATTTCTTGAATTCTTTACAATTTTTTTTCATGAAGGTAATAATATTGCTCCAATCTAGGTAGACATTTCATCTACGTCTTTCTCATAGATATGTATTTTTGTCATTTTGCAATAACAGTATTCATTCTATAATCTTGAAAATACTTGGGTTTTTATAAGGTTTAAGATGATCTGTTCAACAGTAATATGAATCAGACTTTTATATTTTAATCTTATCGGAATAAGACCTAATAAAAATGATTTGTTGTATAATAATGCGCAAAGAAAGGCGCTGCTGAGAGATGAACTCAGGATCTCCTGTTTACTAGACAGGCGCTTTAACGAGCTAAGCCACAGCACCCACTTGATTCTTAATTTTGAAACACTTTTCTTTATGATGTTCAAAAGAATATTGCTTTTTCACTTTCATATTCTTTTCTAAGTTCACACACTTCTCTACTCAAACACTTAAGATGAATGAAGACTCTTCACTTATTCAAAAACACCTCTCTAATTTGAAGTTTACCCTATTCATATCATTTCAAAATATACCTTGCTAAAGAATGGATTAGTTGAATTCAACAATAGAGTGATCATTCCCCTCTATCTTGTTCTTTGTCATTTTCTTTTCCCTATTTCAGTCAATGCAGTCCTACAAAAATCTTCACAATAAAAATTATTTTATTTAATTTTTAAGATAACTTATTCTAAAGTTCATAGAACCAGATGTTTATTCTTAAATTGTATTCAACACTTGTTTGATGAAAATTATTCGGAAAGCATGGAGAAAACAGTTAGGTGCTGCTGAGATTTGAACTCAAGATTTCCTGTTTACCAAACAGGCGCTTTAACCACTAAGCCACAGCACCAACGTTAATAGTAAAAAATGCATAAATAATTTATTGTTGATGATGAAAATGTGTTTCCTGCTATAAATTCTTCCTTATATGTATTGTAATCTTAAACACGAAAAGATACTCAATCACTACGCAAGTATTAATATGTTTTAATAAACAGGTACTCTTATAAAACCTAATTTCATTTCTTGAATTCTTTACAATTTTTTTTCATGAAGGTATTATTATTGCTCAAATCTAGTTAGAAATTTCATCTACGTCTTTCTCATAGATATTTCGTTTTTTTCATTTTGCAATAACAGTATTCATTCTATAATCTTGAAAATACTTGGGTTTTTATAAGGTTTAAGATGATCTTTTCAACAGTAAGATGAATCAGACTTTTATATTTTAATTGTATCGGAATAAGACCTAATGAAAATGATTTGTTATATAACAATGAGAAAAGCAAGGCACTGCTGAGAGTTGAACTCAGGATCTCCTGTTTACTAGACAGGCGCTTTAACCATCTAAGCCACAGCACCCACTTGATTTTTAAGTTTGAAACACTTTTCTTTATGGTGTTCAAGAGGATATTGCTTTTTCACTTTCATATTCTTTTCTAAGTTCACACACTTCTCTACTCAAACATTTAAGATGAATGAAGACTCTTCACTTATTCAAAAACACCTCTCTAATTTGAAGTTTACCCTATTCATATCATTTTAAAATATACCTTGCTGAAGAATGGATTAGTTGAATTCAACAATAGAGTGATCACTCACCTCTATCTTGTTCTTTGTCATTTTCTTTTCCCTATTTCAGTCAATGCCTTCCTACAAAAATCTTCACAATACCAAGCATTTTATTTAATTTTTAAGATAACTTATTCTAAAGTTCATAGAACCAGATGTTTATTCTTAAATTGTATTCAACATTTGTTTGATGAAAATTATTTGGAAAGCATGGAGAAAACAGTTAGGTGCTGCTGAGATTTGAACTCAGGATTTCCTGTTAACGAGACAGGCGCTTTAACCACTAAGCCACAGCACCAACGTTAACAGTAAGAAATGCATAAATAATTTATTGTTGATGATGAAAATGTGTTTCCTGCTATAAATTCTTCTTTATATGTATTGTAATCTTAAACACGAAGATACTCAATCACTACGCAAGTATTAATATGTTTTAATAAACAGGTACTCCTATTGAAGGACTGGGTTAATTTAAGACCCAGCGGTGCCAGGGATAACACCTGAAACCTTCGTGGGTAACCTGTTCTGGCATACAAATGACAGAGACACGGGACACTTCTTCAGTGTCAAAGATTCGAGGTTTATTTACTGCAGGGAACACAGAAGTCACAGGAAGTACAACACGTGCAGGTTCCAGGAGACTGCTTCAACTTGTATCTGTGGATCGCTCCTTTTATACAGTTTTCTCTCATAGGTTAACATGGTACACAAAGGATTACAACTTGGTTCCCATCGTAAAGACCATAAGGGGTCGCTTTCATGTATTCAGGGCCCGGAACATAAGTACAGTAACATTTGGTAGTTCCCAACTGTAAAAGCACATCTTCTCACCATTAGTACATTCCAATCAGCAGTAAACAGATCGAGGATAAGGCGAAAAACAGGTGCAGAGGAAGACAGGAACGAAGAGGGTGTAAAAGGGGAGGTACCAGGAAACACGAGTTGCAAGAATCAAAAGGACGTGCCTAATGAGATGCACAACTGAGACAATAGTCCGGCACGGCAAGATGAGCCTCGAGCGGGGCCAGCTGCCTTGCAGTGTCATCCCCCTCATCATAAAGACACTTTCAAAGGAAATGTGTCTTCCGCAGGAGTTTGGGAATCCCAGGGTCGCGAAGCGGACAGCGTCCGTTCGCTGGCTACTTGAGGGCAAGAAACAAAATGGATGCCATATCTAAGAAGGAACCCGTGGGTTCAGATGAAGAAACCCACAAAACAAACGAACGGTTTAGGCTAGCACAGCGAAAACGCGTACACCCACTAAACTCGTCATTTGCGGTTCATAGATACCAGACTCGGCCATATTCGTGCGAGTCGAAAACACCACTTACGATCGTCACGGAACCTCAGACGCTCCTTTTGCCCTCATGTAGGCAAGCACTAGTCAGAATCATAATCGATCTCGATATTCATCAGACCATCCAGATGCTGCTGCAACATAATTCTATCCATCAATGCTTCCTTGGTAACAGGCGGCCGTCTTATACACGTTGTGGCACAGAGGCCACATAAGGCAGGACCACACTGCACATAAAGACAGCACGTGAACAGGAATGCTACAACAACCCCGATAATCATCAGAATCGTCCAACCCCAAGTCGACATTAGGCCCCAAAACCATCCTAGTAGCGTCCAATCCCCTACGTCCACGTGTATGGACTCAGAGATCTTATGCAACTTCGAGATGGTTTGATAGACAGTCGGAGCGTTATCTGGAATGAAAATACAACAGCTCGAATGGATCACCTTACATACTCCACCTCGATCTGCTAAGACAACGTCTAAAACCATACGGTTTTGTAACGTCATAAGCCTATCCGCCTGGAGCTCTGCTGTAATGTTACCAAGGGCACTGGCAGTGATATTAGCAGTCGATTCCACCACTCGAGTCAACTGTCTCAGGTTCCTACTATTGACCATAGGTCCCCAAAACGGAAAGAAACCCTTGAAAAAGTCTCCTGCCTCTTGACCGGCATTGTCCTCTTCGCTAATCACGCCCCTCACAACTCTGGTCTTATGATAATCTGCGGCAACCGTAAAAGTTGGAGGCAACAAGTTTGCAATATAACAGGTGCCCGCAAAGTCAAGGGGCAACCATGTATATGCACGGTCATAACAGACAAAGTATGTACCCTTGGCAGTCAGGAGAACAGGGGAAGAGAGCATTGGTAAAACATACGTCTCGGAGCAAGCACTCTCTCCAAGGTGAGCTCTCGGGCTTCGGCCACGACCTTTTAGACAGAAATTAACAAGGTGGGGTACGATCCATATTGGAGACGAGCTTTTAAGCTGTCTTTCACCTACGAGCGCATTATACTCAACCTCACTCAGATCCCTATAGGCTCACACCTCTTCATCTGGGATAAGCGACGGCTCATAGATATCCCTATCTAAGTCAGCAATCGCTATTGCCAAAGGCTTATGGTACGGACCGGGACCAAAGTGGGGAGAACGTGGCTCTCGATTGGGGTAAGAATCTAGTGCGCTTCGAAACATTGTTTGGAATGCTCGATCTGAACCCTGGGAACTGTAAGGTAGGACCAAGTACGGAATTCCTTTATCGGTGGTATGTGGCATTAACCCACACACCCAACAATTGGTAGTGTTTACAACCAACTGATGCTGATGAAGGAGCTGAACAAAGGAATTGTTCATGAACTCCGCACGTCTAGCCTGCTCGTGTTGTGGTAAGATGTGGAAGGAATGAGGAGAAACAGTGGAGATAGGTTTAGGTTCAGAAGAAGGGGTAGGTGAGGCAGTAGGCAAGAACGACTGTATCATGTAATACACCCCACCCACCAATAATGAGGAAACAGTTAAGAATAGAAGGAACACCTGAGACATGAAGCATTTTGTACGAGCAATTTGCTGCAGCTTGAATCTTTGGGCCTGAGCTTTTTCCAAATCCAACAGCTTTGAGAAAGCCATCCTCTAAAACCGTCCGCAGCGTTTTTGACGCACTTCGTTCTGTGTAGCAGTAGTCAATCCCCAGGAGTTCCCAGGAACCGACGGTCTTTGACCTAGTGTCAAGACCTACTAACCGGAAGGAAGTACCCGTGCGGCCCTACGGCCCACCCGGATGCAAGGTATTTTTAATTTACAATATGTACAAAATCTCCTAGCTGTGAAAGCAAACCGTATATATGGAAAAAGGCTCAAATTTACAAAATTACAATTTATACGAGTGTGTTCAGACTGAATGGTAGCAATGGGGTAACGTGGATGTCAAAGGAGAAAGCAGAGCTTTTATTAGTCTTTGATATTGGATCGCAGAAAATATCGGCTTTTCCCAGGACGTGTCTGTTCGTCAAACAGTTGGTCCGATGATGAAACAGAGTTCTGTTGATCAGTCAATTGTTCAGATCCTGAGTTTTGTGATGACAAATGTTCAACAATGTCGTTCTGCTGCACTGAGGTCTCTCCGACAGGCTGAGCGTCGCTAAAAGGAACGAAAGTCTGCACAGCTTCTGTTTCGGACGAGGCAATGCCCTTCCTCACCCACGAGTCTGCTGGTAAAGGTACAGGTACCTTTTTAGTATGGGTGGCATGCACCCAATTTTTGCGTCCTTCCTAACGAACAGCAGTCCTCGTGGCAAGGAGCACTTGGTAGGGTCCAGTAAAACGAGGCTCAAGGTTGCGTTTTCTGGCGAAGTTTCGTGTCACCACCCAGTCTCCGGGCTGGAGCTGGTGGCCTGGACCCTCCGTCTGCGTCGGCAGTGCTTCAAAGACCTGTTGGTGAATTAACCTCAGTTTAGCAGTCAGATCATGAAGATAATGGATCAACATTGGATATTCAAGATCAGAGAACACACTCGGTCTAGGGACCCCCCAAACATTGGCAGGGCGGCCGAACACAATCTCGTAGGGGCTAAGCCCTACTCGGGAGTGTACAGTCGCCCTTGTTGACAATAGAGCTAAGGGTAAAGCTTCAGGCCACGAGAGACCAGTCGTAGCCTGAATCTTCGCTAACTTTAATTTAAGGGTGCCATTATAACCTTCAACCAAACCTGCTGACTGGGGATGATTGGCGCTGTGGAATTTCTGTGTAATTCCAAGGCCCTTATCAGACCATACAATCCGTGGCATTCCATACCGAGGAAAGTATTCCTTCAGTAGGATTTTTGCAGTGGACAAAGCAGTGTTATCTTTGAGAGGGTAGGCTTCAATCCATCGGGAGAATGCGCAAACCACAACTAAAACGTACTTCAGGTTATTGCATCGCTCCATATGGATGAAGTCTAGCTGAATCACCTCAAAGGGACATGAAGGGGGAGCAAAATGGCCAGGAGGTTTAGGGGTTCCCTTACCAGGATTGTACATCATACATATCATACAATTCTTAACCAATCTCTCAGCACACTTAGAAATACCATCATTCTTCCATACAGGGGACAACAACTTGCAGATACCTTTCACACTAATATGCGCCAAGCCGTGTGCCATCGTCACAACAGCTAGCACATATGCATCCGGCAACATCCATCTCTTATTTTCCGACAAATCAATCCAACAGCCATTCGCATCCAACTTTCCCGTACTCTCTTTCCACTTCGTCTTTTCAGATTCAGTGGCCTCGTTCTGAATCGCTTTCACACTCTCGATAGTGTCCTCACACATACCAGTCTCTGTAGGCCACCTAACCGAACTCGTCACATACATTCTAGTACTAAGATTCCGGGCAGTCTCCTTAGCAATCTCATCCGTAAACGCATTACCACGACCAACATCATCCGTCACCTTACGGTGCGCACTACATTTAATAATCGCCACCTGCTTGGGCAATGTAAGCGCGTCCAAAAGATCATTCACGAGCTGTCCGTGCTGAATCTTCGTACCATGCGATGTCATGAACCCTCTCTCTCTCCACAAACGTCCAAAGCTATGGGCCACGCCAAATGCGTATTGGCTGTTGGCTGTCCGTAAACACATTCACCCGTTTCCCTTTCGACAACACACAT
This sequence comes from Lissotriton vulgaris, assembly GCF_964263255.1. Lineage (NCBI taxonomy): Eukaryota > Metazoa > Chordata > Amphibia > Caudata > Salamandridae > Lissotriton > Lissotriton vulgaris. Next base: position 443,910,133 of record NC_141700.1, read on the forward strand.
GCTCTAGTCAAAGCAATCAGCTCTGCCGCCTGAGCAGAATTCTGATTCAATCTCGCACTTTCCACAACAGTACTCAATGTCACCACAGCATACACAGTCGTTACATCGCCATTCGGCAACTTAAAACACGACCCATCCACATACAAGGTCCCATCGGGATCTTCCAATGGAGTATTTTTCAGGTCTGCACGACCTTTTGTTTCCTCCTCGGTTCGTAAGTAGCAGTCATGAGGTGCTACTTCGTCTGATTCCATACTGATTGGCAACAAAGTCGCCGGGTTCAGGACGTTGCAACGTTTTATTTGAATGTGACTTGCCAAAAGCGTCAACTCATAACCAGACAATCTTGCACTTGTCAGGTGTTGAGTTTTCGTACGATTCAAGAGAGTGTCAACTGCATGCGGAACCATCACCGTAAGCATATTATCCATGACCAATCCTGCAGATTGTCGGATGGACACCGCGGCTGCCGCTGTTGCTCTCAGACAACTCGGCAATGCTCTAGCTACCGGGTCCAAGGTCGAGGAAAAATATGCACATGGACGTTGCTTACCGCCGAATTGTTGCGTCAAAACACTCAACGCACAACCTTCCCTCTCGTGAACGTATAGTATAAACGGCTTACTGTAGTCAGGGGTACCTAACACAGGAGCCGAACACAACGCATCACGCAATTCAGAAAAACTTTTCTGACATTCTTCCGTCCATGGTAAAGGAGTTGGAACATCCTTACACGTAAGAGCCACCAATGGTTTTGCTAGCAATGAAAAATTTGGAATCCATTGCCTGCAGTATGACGTTATACCTAAAAAGGCACGTACATCTCTCTGAGTTGTTGGCACAGTCATTCGAGCAATCGCTGCAATTCTCTCTGGGGTCAACCTTCTTCCCTCCTTTGACAATAAGTGACCTAGATAGGTTACTTCTTGACAACAATATTGCAGTTTAGAAGGTGACACCTTATGATGTAAGTCACAGAGATGTTGCAACAATGACACCGTAGCAATTTTGCAAATGTCCTGAGTATCTGCAGCCACCAATAAGTCATCGACATATTGGATCAAGGCCGCACCGGCCGGCAACACAAACGCATCTAGTTGGCCCTTCAAAGCTTGGCTATATATCGACGGGCTCTCACAGTAGCCCTGAGGAGCGCGTTTGAACCTAAAGCTGCGGCCACCGAGAGAGAAACTGAAAAGGTCCCTACTCTCCTCAGCAATCGGGATGCTAAAGAAAGCATTCTTCAGATCGATCACCGAGAACCAAGATGCAGAGGCTGGAGTCAGAGTCAGTAGAGCCGTGATGTCAGGCACCACAGGGAACTGAGGAATCACAATTGTATTCACCTCCCGTAAATCGATAACAAAACGATAAACAGGTGGTTTTGATGGATCAGTGCGCTTCAAGATGGGCAGTACAGGGCTATTGCACACGTTTCCCCGAGTCTCCTCGATAACATCTTTCTCGATCAAATCGTAAATGATCGCTAACAGCGCTCGCTCACCATCAAGGGAGATACGATACTGGGGAATACGTGGCAATCGCACATTCGATTTCAAGTGAACAACATAAGGGGAGATGTCAAGCAGGCCCACGTCATTGGGGCCCATTGCCCACAAAGATGCAGGAAGAGAACTCAATTCCGGTGGAAGCTTATCGATGGATAAGTACATAGGAGAGACAACTCTCTCACCCAACGTAAGCTTCACTCCCGCAGGAGAACAATACAGAGTCGCATACAGACGTTTTAGCAAATCCAGGCCCAAAAGATTTTCACCACAACCAGTAGTCAAAATCAAAGGAGCTTTCAGCTCACGTGGCCCAATTGTAAGGGGCAACGGACGAGAAACCGGATTGCTAACAGGGGCGCCAGAGAATCCAACGGAAACATTTGTTAAGCCAGACAAAGGTGCGCCAGGGAGTTTCGAATGCATGATGGAACTTTTCGCTGCACCAGTGTCCAACAGAAAAGGCTCAACTACGCCCGAGGTGGCAACTGCGATGTAAGGCCCTCTCTGATCAACCGGAACTGATACTACTCCCTCTCCTTGTCTATGGCTGTCCTAGTAATTACCGTTGTCAGCATCCTGATCGACGTAATAATCATCCACATTGTACTGCGCAGATCTTCCTTGCGACGATCCGCGCTGATCAAAACAATTATTAGAGTCAGAAGAATTGTTAGAACGATCATTTTGAGCACCACGACCTCTACCACGTGATGCCTGTTGAGGACCACCACGACCTCCTCTAGATGAATTACCATTGTTTCGATCAAGCAAAACTGGACAATCGAATTTCAAATGACCCTCTCCCCTACAATAGGCACACTGATTGTACCCTAACGAAGATCTCTGCGAAGAGGAGTCATTTTGCGATTGCGACCTATTCGACTGAGACTGCGATCTATTCCATTGTTGCGAATCATTCTGATTCGAACGTGGAGGATACGCTTGCTGCAACAACACTTTAGTTTTGAGTTCTTTTGTCTTTTTATCTGCTCGATCATTTTCTTCTTTCTCTCTATTCTCATAATATTGGGCCGTGGCCAATATTTGAGCAGAAGTGGAAACAGCCCACGCACTTTCTGAATTTCGTAATTTGTTGCTTAGGTCCGGCAACAAATTTGAGACAAACTTGTCCACAAACAATCGCTGACCTCCCTCGGTACCCATATCTTGACCACTATGATCAATGAATGCCTCCTCAAATCTTGTAAAGAAATCAGAGACACTCTCATCCTTCTTTTGTTTGCAAGCGGACAGTTTGTTCCAATTTACCTTCATAGCTGGCATAAGCGTCTTCATAAGAGTAATAATTCTCTGGGGCAAAGCCGTAATTAGCTGTTCAGGCTTGGCCCCACCAACTTGTCGGGTATCCGCCGCTGTAAGAGCAGCCCAATCACCTCCTAATTCTGCTACATGATTTTCCTGACTAATTTTCGCCCAAACCGGTTGCGGAACTACGTTACCGAACAACATATCAATGTCAGCCAGATTCATTATCGTAGCATCCAATAGCTGTGACAATTCTTTATAGTACCCTGCAGGATTTTTGCGAGGGTCAGGCAAAGATTGCTTTACCTGCAAAACCTCCGATCGTTTCCATGGGAGGTGTATCCACACTCTCTGGAAATGCGGCAGGATCGGCGGTGCAGCACCAGGGTTACCTGGCATCCACACTGGTGGAACTTCACGCATAGGATACTGACCAGGCGCTGCAAGCGGTCCCTCAATGTCTTCTAAAAACAATGCCCTAGGCATTATAGAAGGACGAAAAGACAACAACTGCTCGACAGCACGCTGAACATTGCTACCCACCATTATTCCGCTCGCAAACTGGAGCTGGAGATTAGTGAGAGCAGTCATTACATCATCAGATGCATCAGCCGATATTTGGTCACGTAGAACCTTGCACATTTCTTCAGACACGAACCTCTGTGTCGGTTCGTTAAATTGACAAAACGTATCAAGCACCACACGTGGAGGATTTCTAAGGGGGTATTTCATCCAACCCATCGCCATGTTATACAGCGAGTCACGTTCCCTACCACTGGGAAGCTGACTTCGTCTTTGAGGACCGTCCGAACCAGCGGACTCAAGAATAGGTCCAAGAGAATTAAAGAAGTTAGCAGCAACAGAAGGGGTACGACGTCGAACAGATGGAGAAGAAGAGTAACTCAACGGGATAATAAGAGAAGTGTCAGAAACAGAAGAAACAGCAGGAGTAACCAGAACAGTAGGAGCAGCGGGAACAGGAGTATGGAGAAGTACAAGCGGAGGAGCAGTAGGGACGGAAGCAGGTAGAGGAGCAGGAACGGGTTGAAGAACGGGGACAGGTTGTGGAACAGGAGCAGGAGCAGGTGGAGGAACAGGAGCAGGGGGAACCACAGGAACTACAGTACCCTGTGCGTACGGAGGTGGTGACTTCAAGAGATAGGACAACAAGGGGTCCTCTACTACTTCCTCCTTCTTATCCGTACCCGTCGGTAAAACGGGGTAACACTTATCTATAGTCATACGCTGCAATCTATCGAAAACTTCCTTTTCCTTTTCCTCCTTATCTCGCTGGAACTGCTCTGCGTTTCTTACCGTTGTAACAATACCTTCTCTTTTATTACGCTTAAGCTGCTTGATTTCTCTCTGCTTGGCTTCTTTACGCCACAACCGAAAGGAATCAAACATGGCCGGCCTTGCTTTTCTTTGGAACAATTTAGCTTCTAGATTATCTAAAATCGGGGTCTCAAAACTACCATGAGGTGGCCAACTAAGGACACCGTCTTTTTTAGTATAACGAACCCAACACTCATTGAACGTGATTGGACCCAAACCATGGCGGCTATACAACTCATAAGTTGGAGTTCCAACCGGAGGTATCGGACACGAGTCCTCCAGTCGGGAATCCGTACCACAACCCTTAAAGCAACTGAACAAAGTACTACAGCCAGGCATCGTGCACACTAACCGAGTTTCACAAACGTCAAGGGTTACGGGATTACACTATATCCCAGCAATGAGCAAAAACCCTCGGTTTTTGGCGACTGCAGACGTCAAATATCACAACAAAGAACAAAATACTAAGAACCACAAATACAATGGAACCATGCAACGATCGATGGCGTCAACAGGAAGGCCCGTCTATTGTCTCGCTGTACCAAGGTCTACGCCAGGTGCCAAAACAGGTCTACAGTCAGGGCAGCAGTCCGTCGCAGCCGTCAGGAGTCGGGAATCTTCGCGGGAAAAGTCGGTGGGCCACTTGTTTCGACAACAGGATCGATGAAGCGGGGTGCACCTTCCCTCGGAGATTTCATACGAAGTTCCACACGATCGTCGGGCTTTGGACCGGTACCACTGATGCAGCCCGACGTTGGGCGCCAACTGAAGGACTGGGTTAATTTAAGACCCAGCGGTGCCAGGGATAACACCTGAAACCTTCGTGGGTAACCTGTTCCGGCATACAAATGACAGAGACACGGGACACTTCCTTCGGCGTCAAAGATTTGAGGTTTATTTACTGCAGGGAACACAGAAGTCACAGGAAGTACAACACGTGTAGGTTCGAGGAGACTGCTTCAACTTGTATCTGTGGATCGCTCCTTTTATACAGTTTTCTCTCATAGGTTAACATGGTACACAAAGGATTACAACTTGGTTCCCATCGTAAAGACCATAAGGGGTCCCTTTCATGTATTCAGGGCCCGGAACATAAGTACAGTAACATTTGGCAGTTCCCAACTGTAAAAGCACATCTTCTCACCATTAGTACATTCCAATCAGCAGTAAACAGATCGAGGATAAGGCGAAAAACAGGTGCAGAGGAAGACAGGAACGAAGAGGGTGTAAAAGGGGAGGTACCATGATACACGAGTTGCAGGAATCAAAAGGACGTGCCTAATGAGATGCACAATTGAGACAATAGTCCAGCACGGCAAGATGAGCCTCGAGCGGGGCCAGCTGCCTTGCAGTGTCATCCCCCTCATCATAAAGACACTTTCAAAGGAAATGTGTCTTCCGCAGGAGTTTGGGAATCCCAGGGTTGCGAAGCGGACAGCGTCCGTTCGCTGGCTACTTGAGGGCAAGAAGCAAAATGGATGCCGTATCTAAGATGGAACCCGTGGGTTCAGATGAAGAAACCCACGAAACAAACAAACGGTTTAGGCTAGCACAGCGAAAACGCGTACACCCACTAAACTCGTCATTTGCGGTTGATAGAGACCAGACTCGGCCATATTCGTGCGAGTCGAAAACACCACTTACGATCGTCACGGAACCTCACTATAAAACCCAATTTCATTTCTTGAATTCTTAAAAAAAAAAAATTATGATCGTATTAATATTGCTCAAATCTAGTTAGAAATTTCATCTACGTCTTTCTCATAGATATGTATTTTTTTCATTTTGCAATAACAGTATTCATTCTATAATCTTAAAAATACTTCTGTTTTTATAAGGTTTAAGATGATCTGTTCAACAGTAAGATGAATCAGACTTTTATATTATATATTGTATCGGAATAAGACCTAATGAAAATGATTTGTTATATAACAATGAGAAAAGCAAGGTGCTGCTGAGATTTGAACTCAGGATCTCCTTTTCACTAAACAGGTGCTTTAACCAGCTAAGCCACAGCACCCACTTGATTCTTTATTTTGAAACACTTTTCTTTATGGTGTTCAAGAGAATATTGCTTTTTCACTTTCATATTCTTTTCTAAGTTCACACACTTCTCTACTCAAACACTTAAGATGAATGAAGACTCTTCACTCATTCAAAAACACCTCTCTAATTTGAAGTTTACCCTATTCATATCATTTTAAAATATACCTTGCTGAAGAATGGATTAGTTGAATTCAACAATAGAGTGATCATTCACCTCTATCTTGTTCTTTGTCATTTTCCTTTCCCTATTTCAGTCAATGCATTCCTACAAAAATCTTCACAATACCAAGCATTTTATTTAATTTTTAAGATAACTTATTCTAAAGTTCATAGAACCAGATGTTTATTCTTAAATTGTATTCAACACTTGTTTGATGAAAATTATTCGGAAAGCAAGGAGAAAACAGTTGGGTGCTGCTGATATTTGAACTCATGATTTCCTGTTTAAGAGACAGGCGCTTTAACCACTAAGCCACAGCACCAACGTTAATAGTACAAAATGCATAAATAATTCATTGTTGATGATGAAAATGTGTTTTCTGCTATAAATTCTTCTTTATATGTATTGTAATCTTAAACACGAAAAGATACTCAATCACTACGCAAGGATTGATATGTTTTAATAAACAGGTACTCTTATAAAACCCAATTTCATTTCTTGAATTCTTTACAATTTTTTTTCATGAAGGTAATATTATTGCTCCAATCTAGGTAGACATTTCATCTACGTCTTTCTCATAGATAAGTAATTTTTTCATTTTGCAATAACAGTATTCATTCTATGATCTTGAAAATACTTGGGTTTTTATAAGGTTAAAGATGATCTGTTCAACAGTAAGATGAATCAGACTTTTATATTTTAATTGTATCGGAATAAGACCTAATGAAAATGATTTGTTATATAACAATGAGAAAAGCAAGGCACTGCTGAGAGTTGAACTCAGGATCTCCTGTTTACTAGACAGGCGCTTTAACCAGCTAAGCCACAGCACCCACTTGATTCTTAAATTTGAAACACTTTTCTTTATGATGTTCAAGAGAATATTGCTTTTTCACTTTCATATTCTTTTCTAAGTTCACACACTTCTCTACTCAAACACTTAAGATGAATGAAGACTCTTCACTTATTCAAAAACACCTCTCTAATTTGAAGTTTACCCTATTCATATCATTTTAAAATATACCTTGCTGAAGAATGGATTAGTTGAATTCAACAATAGAGTGATCATTCACCTCTATCTTGTTCTTTGTCATTTTCTTTTCCCTATTTCAGTCAATGCATTCCTACAAAAATCTTCACAATACCAAGCATTTTATTTAATTTTTAAGATAACTTATTCTAAAGTTCATAGAACCAGATGTTTATTCTTAAATTGTATTCAACATTTGTTTGATGAAAATTATTCGGAAAGCATGGAGAAAACAGTTAGGTGCTGCTGAGATTTGATCTCAGGATTTCCTGTTTACGAGACAGGCGCTTTAACCACTAAGCCACAGCACCAACGTTAATAATAAGTAATGCATAAATAATTTATTGTTGATGATGAAAATGTGTTTCCTGCTATAAATTCTTCTTTATATGTATTGTAATCTTAAACACGAGAAGATACTCAATCACTACGCAAGTATTAATATGTTTTAATAAACAGGTACTCTTATAAAAGCCAATTTCATTTCTTGAATTCTTTACAATTTTTTTTCATGAAGGTATTAATATTGCTCAAATCAAGGTAGACATTTCATTTACGTCTTTCTCATAGATAAGTATTTTTTTCATTTTGCAATAATAGTATTCATTCTATAATCTTGAAAATACTTGGGTTTTTATAAGGTTAAAGATGATCTGCTCAACAGTAAGATGAATCAGACTTTTATATTTTAATTGTATCGGAATAAGACCTAATGAAAATAAATTGTTATATAACAATGAGAAAAGCAACACACTGCTGAGAGTTGAACTCAGGGTCTCCTGTTTACTAGACAGGCGCTTTAACCAGCTAAGCCACAGCACCCACTTGATTCTTAAGTTTGAAACACTTTTCTTTATGGTGTTCAAGAGAATATTGCTTTTTCACTTTTATATTCTTTTCTAAGTTCACACACTTCTCTACTCAAACACTTAAGATGAATGAAGACTCTTCAGTCATTCAAAAACACCTCTCTAATTTGAAGTTTACCCTATTCATATCATTTTAAAATATACCTTGCTGACGAATGGATTAGTTGAATTCAACAATAGAGTGATCATTCACCTCTATCTTGTTCTTTGTCATTTTCTTTTCCCTATTTCAATCAATGCATTCCTACAAATATCTTCACAATACCAAGTATTTTATTTATTTTTTAGGATAACATTCTAAAGTTCATAGAACCAGATGTTTATACTTAAATTGTATTCAACACTTGTTAGATGAAAATTATTCGGAAAGCAAGGAGAAAACAGTTGGGTGCTGCTGATATTTGAACTCATGATTTCCTGTTTACGAGACAGGGGCTTTAACCACTAAGCCACAGCATCAACGTTAATAGTAAGAAATGCATAAATAATTCATTGTTGATGATAAAAATGTGTTTCCTGCTATAAATTCTTCTTTATATGTATTGTAATCTTAAACACGAAAAGATACTCAATCACTACGCAAGGATTGATATGTTTTAATAAACAGGTACTCTTATAAAACCCAATTTCATTTCTTGAATTCTTTACAATTTTTTTTCATGAAGGTAATAATATTGCTCCAATCTAGGTAGACATTTCATCTACGTCTTTCTCATAGATAAGTAATTTTTTCATTTTGCAATAACAGTATTCATTCTATGATCTTGAAAATACTTGGGTTTTTATAAGGTTAAAGATGATCTGTTCAACAGTAAGATGAATCAGACTTTTATATTTTAATTGTATCGGAATAAGACCTAATGAAAATGATTTGTTATATAACAATGAGAAAAGCAAGGCACTGCTGAGAGTTGAACTCAGGATCTCCTGTTTACTAGACAGGCGCTTTAACCAGCTAAGCCACAGCACCCACTTGATTCTTAAATTTGAAACACTTTTCTTTATGATGTTCAAGAGAATATTGCTTTTTCACTTTCATATTCTTTTCTAAGTTCACACACTTCTCTACTCAAACACTTAAGATGAATGAAGACTCTTCACTTATTCAAAAACACCTCTTTAATTTGAAGTTTACCCTATTCATATCATTTTAAAATATACCTTGCTGAAGAATGGATTAGTTGAATTCAACAATAGAGTGATCATTCACATCTATCATTTTCTTTGTCATTTTCTTTTCCCTATTTCAGTCAATGCATTCCTACAAAAATCTTCACAATACCAAGCATTTTATTTAATTTTTAAGATAACTTATTCTAAAGTTCATAGAACCAGATGTTTATTCTTAAATTGTATTCAACACTTGTTTGATGAAAATTATTCGGAAAGCAAGGAGAAAACAGTTGGGTGGTGCTGATATTTGAACTCATGATTTCCTGTTTATGAGACAGGGGCTTTAACCACTAAGCCACAGCACCAACGTTAATAGTAAGAAATGCATAAATAATTCATTGTTGATGATGAAAATGTGTTTCCTGCTATAAATTCTTCTTTATATGTATTGTAATCTTAAACACGAAAACATACTCAATCACGACGCAAGTATTATTATGTTTTATTAAACAGGTACTCTTATAAAACCCAATTTCATATCTTGAATTCTTTAAAAAAAATCATGAAGGTATTAATATTGCTCAAATCTAGGTAGAAATTTCATCTACGTCTTTCTCATAGATATGTATTTTTTTCATTTTGCAATAACAGTATTCATTCTATAATCTTGAAAATACTTCTGTTTTTAAAAGGTTTAAAATGATCTGTTCAACAGTAAGATGAATCAGACTTTTATATTTTAATTGTATCGGAATAAGACCTAATGAAAATGATTTGTTATATAACAATGAGAAAAACAAGGCGCTGCTGAGATTTGAACTCAGGATCTCCTTTTTACTAAACAGGTGCTTTAACCAGCTAAGCCACAGCACCCACTTGATCCTTTATTTTGAAACACTTTTCTTTATGGTGTTCAAGAGAACTTTGCTTTTTCACTTTCATATTCTTTTCTAAGTTCACACACTTCTCTACTCAAACCCTTAAGATGAATGAAAACTCTTCACTTATTCAAAAACACCTCTCTAATTTGAAGTTTACCCTATTCATATCATTTTAAAATATACCTTGCTGAAGAATGGATTAGTTGAATTCAACAATAGAGTGATCATTCACCTCTATCTTGTCCTTGTCATTTTCTTTTCCCTATTTCAGTCAATGCATTCCTACAAAAATCTTCATAATACCAAGCATTTTATTTAATTTTTAAGATAACTTATTCTAAAGTTCATAGAACCAGATGTTTATTCTTAAATTGTATTCAACACTTGTTTGATGAAAATTATTCGGAAAGCAAGGAGAAAACAGTTGGGTGCTGCTGATATTTGAACTCATGATTTCCTGTTAACGAGACAGGCGCTTTAACCAAGATGAATGAAGACTCTTCAGTCATTCAAAAACACCTCTCTAATTTGAAGTTTACCCTATTCATATCATTTTAAAATATACCTTGCTGAAGAATGGATTAGTTGAATTCAACAATAGAGTGATCATTCACCTCTATCATTTTCTTTGTCATTTTCTTTTCCCTATTTCAGTCAATGCATTCCTACAAAAATCTTCACAATACCAAGCATTTTATTTAATTTTTAAGATAACTTATTCTAAAGTTCATAGAACCAGATGTTTATTCTTAAATTGTATTCAACACTTGTTTGATGAAAATTATTCGGAAAGCAAGGAGAAAACAGTTGGGTGCTGCTGATATTTGAACTTATGATTTCCTGTTTACGAGACAGGGGCTTTAACCACTAAGCCACAGCACCAACGTTAATAGTAAGAAATGCATAAATAATTCATTGTTGATGATGAAAATGTGTTTCCTGCTATAAATTCTTCTTTATATGTATTGTAATCTTAAACACGAAAAGATACTCAATCACTACGCAAGTATTAATATGTTTTAATAAACAGGTACTCCTATAAAACCCAATTTCATTTCTTGAATTCTTTAAAAAAAAAATTATGAAGGTATTAATATTGCTCAAATCTAGGTAGAAATTTCATCTACGTCTTTCTCATAGATATGTATTTTTTTCATTTTGCAATAACAGTATTCATTCTATAATCTTGAAAATACTTCTGTTTTTATAAGGTTTAAGATGATCTGTTCAACAGTAAGATGAATCAGACTTTTATATTTTAATTGTATCGGAATAAGACCTAATGAAAATGATTTGTTATATAACAATGAGAAAAGCAAGGCGCTGCTGAGATTTGAACTCAGGATCTCCTTTTTACTAAACAGGTGCTTTAACCAGCTAAGCCACAGCACCCACTTGATTCTTTATTTTGAAACACTTTTCTTTATGGTGTTCAAGAGAATATTGCTTTTTCACTTTCATATTCTTTTCTAAGTTCACACACTTCTCTACTCAAACACTTTAGATGAATGAAGACTCTTCAGTCATTCAAAAACACCTCTCTAATTTGAAGTTTACCCTATTCATATCATTTTAAAATATACCTTGCTGAAGAATGGATTAGTTGAATTCAACAATAGAGTGATCATTCACCTCTATCATTTTCTTTGTCATTTTCTTTTCCCTATTTCAGTCAATGCATTCCTATCAAAATCTTCACAATACCAAGCATTTTATTTAATTTTTAAGATAACTTATTCTAAAGTTCATAGAACCAGATGTTTATTCTTAAATTGTATTTAACATTTGTTTGATGAAAATTATTCGGAAAGCATGGAGAAAACAGTTAGGTGCTGCTGAGATTTGAACTCAGGATTTCCTGTTTACGAGACAGGCGCTTTAACCACTAAGCCACAGCACCAACGTTAATAGTAAGAAATGCATAAATAATTCATTGTTGATGATGAAAATGTGTTTCCTGCTATAAATTCTTCTTTATATGTATTGTAATCTTAAACACGAAAACATACTCAATCACTACGCAAGTATTAATATGTTTTATTAAACAGGTACTCTTATAAAACCCAATTTCATTTCTTGAATTCTTTACAACTATTTTTTTCATGAAGGTAATAATATTGCTCCAATCAAGGTAGACATTTCATCTACGTCTTTCTCATAGATAAGTATTTTTTTCGTTTTACAATAACAGTATTCATTCTATAATCTTGAAAATACTTGGGTTTTTATAAGGTTAAAGATGATCTGTTCAACAGTAAGATGAATCAGACTTTTATATTTTGATTGTATCGGAATAAGACCTAATGAAAATGATTTGTTATATAACAATGAGAAAAGCAAGGGACTGCTGAGAGTTGAACTCAGGATCTCCTGTTTACTAGACAGGCGCTTTAACCAGCTAAGCCACAGCACCCACTTGATTCTTAAGTTTGAAACACTTTTCTTTATGGTGTTCAAGAGAATATTGCTTTTCCACTTTCATATTCTTTTCTAAGTTCACACACTTCTCTACTCAAACACTTTAGATGAATGAAGACTCTTCACTTATTCAAAAATACTTCTCTAATTTGAAGTTTACCCTATTCATATCATTTTAAAATATACCTTGCTGACAAATGGATTAGTTGAATTCAACAATAGAGTGATCATTCACCTCTATCTTGTTCTTTGTCATTTTCTTTTCCCTATTTCAGTCAATGCATTCCTACAAAAATCTTAACAATACCAAGCATTTAATTTAATTTTTAAGATAACTTATTCTAAAGGTCATAGAACCAGATGTTTATTCTAAAATTGTATTCAACACTTGTTTGATGAAAATTATTCGGAAAGCATGGAGAAAACAGTTAGGTGCTGCTGGTATTTGAACTCATGATTTCCTGTTTACCAGTCAGGCGCTTTAACCACTAAGCCACAGCACCAACGTTAATAGTAAAAAATGAATAAATCATTTATTGTTGATGATGAAAATGTGTTTCTGCCATAAATTCTTCTTTATATGTATTGTAATCTTAAACACAAAAAGATACTCAATCACTACGCAAGGATTAATATGTTTTAATAAACAGGTACTCTTATAAAACCCAATTTCATTTCTTGAATTCTTTACAATTTTTTTTCATGAAGGTATTAATATTGCTCAAATCTAGGTAGAAATTTCATCTACGTCTTTCTCATAGATATGTATTTTTTTCATTTTGCAATAACAGTATTCATTCTATAATCTTGGAAATACTTGGGTTTTTATAAGGTTTAAGATGATCTGTTCAACAGTAAGATGAATCAGATTTTTATATTTTAATTGTATCGGAATAAGACCTAATGAAAATGATTTGTTATATAACAATGAGAAAAGCAAGGCGCTGCTGAGAGTTGAACTCAGGATCTCCTTTTTACTAAACAGGCGCTTTAACCAGCTAAGCCACAGCACCCACTTGATTCTTAATTTAGAAACACTTTTCTTTATGCTGTTCAAGAGAATATTGCTTTTTCACTTTCATAGTCTTTTCTAAGTTCACACACTTCTCTACTCATAAACTTAAGATGAATGAAGACTCTTCACTTATTCAAAAACACCTCTCTAATTTGAAGTTTACCCTATTCATATCATTTTAAAATATACCTTGCTGACGAATGGATTAGTTGAATTCAACAATAGAGTGATCATTCACCTCTATCTTGTTCTTTGTCATTTTCTTTTCCCTATTTCAATCAATGCATTCCTACAAATATCTTCACACTACCAAGCATTTTATTTAATTTTTAAGATAACTTTTTCTAAAGTTCATAGAACTAGATGTTTATTCTTAAATTGTATTCAACACTTGTTTGATGAAAATTATGCGGAAAGCATGGAGAAAACTGTTAGGTGCTGCTGAGATTTGAACTCAGGATTTCCTGTTTACGAGACAGGAGCTTTAACCACTAAGCCACAGCCCCAAAGGTAATAGCAAGAAAATAAATAAATAATTTATTATTGATGATGAAAATGTGTTTTCTGCTATAAATTCTTCTTTATATGTATTGTAATCTTAAACACGAAAAGATACTCAATCACTACGCAAGGATTAATATGTTTTAATAAACAGGTACTCTTATGAAATCAAATTTCATTTCTTGAATTCTTTACAATTTTTTTTCATGAAGGTATTAATATTGCTCAAATCTAGGTAGACATTTCATCTACGTCTTTCTCATAGATATGTATTTTTTTCATTTTGCAATAACAGTATTCATTCTATAATCTTGAAAATACTTGGGTTTTTATAAGGTTTAAGATGATCTGTTCAACAGTAATATGAATCAGACTTTTATATTTGAATTGTATCGGAATAAGACCTAATGAAAATGATTTGTTGTATAACAATGAGAAAAGCAAGGCGCTGCTGAGAGTTGAACTCAGGATCTCCTGTTTACTAGATAGGCGCTTTAACCAGCTAAGCCACAGCACCCACTTTATTCTTAATTTTGAAACACTTTTCTTTATGGTGTTCAAGAGAATATTGCTTTTTCACTTTCATATTCTTTTCTAAGTTCACACACTTCACTACTCAAACACTTAAGATGAATGAAGACTCTTCACTTATTCAAAAACACCTCTCTAATTTGAAGTTTACCCTATTCATATCATTTTAAAATATACCTTGCTGAAGAATGGATTAGTTGAATTCAAAAATAGAGTGATCATTCACCTCTATCTTGTTCTTTGTCATTTTCTTTTCCCTATTTCAGTCAATGCATTCCTACAAAAATCTTCACACTACCAAGCATTTTATTTAATTTTTAAGATAACTTTTTCTAAAGTTCATAGAACTAGATGTTTATTCTTAAATTGTATTCAACACTTGTTTGATGGAAATTATTCGGAAAGCATGGAGAAAACTGTTAGGTGCTGCTGAGATTTGAACTCAGGATTTCCTGTTTACGAGACAGGAGCTTTAACCACTAAGCCACAGCCCCAAAGGTAATGGTAAAAAATGCATAAATAATTTATTGTTGATGATGAAAATGTGTTTTCTGCTATAAATTCTTCTTTATATGTATTGTAATCTTAAACACGAAAAGATACTCAATCACTACGCAAGGATTAATATGTTTTAATAAACAGGTACTCTTATAAAATCAAATTTCATTTCTTGAATTCTTTACAATTTTTTTTCATGAAGGTATTAATATTGCTCAAATCTAGGTAGAAATTTCATCTACGTCTTTCTCATAGATATGTAGTTTTTTTATTTTGCAATAACAGTATTCATTCTATAATCTTGAAAATACTTGGGTTTTTATAAGGTTTAAGATGATCTTTTCAACAGTAAGACAAGGAACATCATCGCTACTTAGCGCCTCACGCTTATCCCGCTGAACAGCGTTTTTAAAATCTTCTTTTGTGTATTTGCTATTTCTTTTTGCTGACTGCATTGTTTTTTTCAAATTGCGCCTTACCTGCATTCTAATTGGCATCCACCGCTGCTCGAGCGGGTCCGGTTCTCGGGGTGGGCTCATTTTGCAGCAGACATCTTGGAGTGGGGTAGGAGTTTGGGCGCCATCTTTTAGCGAGCGCTCTAGTGCGCTGTAGCATAGGTGGGACGCCTACTTAAGGCGAGTTGCTTCAGGGTTGGCCTGACAAGGAACATCATCGCTACTTAGCGCCTCGCGCTTATCTCGCTGAACAGCGTTTTTAAAATCTTCTTTTGTGTATTTGCTATTTCTTTTTTGATGACTGCATTGGTTTTTTAAAATTGCCCCTTACCTGCATTCTAATTGGCATCCACCGCTGCTCGAGCGGGTCCGGTTCTCGGGGTAGGCTCATTTTGCAGCAGACATCTTGGAGTGGGGTAGGAGTTTGGGCGCCATCTTTTAGCGAGCGCTCTAGTGCACTGTAGCATAGGTGAGACACCTACTTAAGGCGAGCTGCTTCAGGGTTCGGCCTGACAAGGAACATCATCGCTACTTAGCGCCTCGCGCTTATCTAGCTAAACAGCGTTTTTAAAATCTTCTTTTGTGTATTTGCTATTTCTTTTTTGCTGACTGCACTGGTTTTTTAAAATTGCCCCTTACCTGCATTCTAATTGGCATCCACCGCTGCTCGATTGGGTCCGGTTCTCGGGGTAGGCTCATTTTGCAGCAGACATCTTGGAGTGGGGTAGGAGTTTGGGCGCCATCTTTTAGCGAGCGCTCTAGTGCGCTGTAGCATAGGTGGGACACGTACTTAAGGCGAGCTGCTTCAGGGTTCGGCCTGACAAGGAACATCATCGCTACTTAGCGCCTCGCGCTTATCTCGCTAAACAGCGTTTTAAAATCTTCTTTTGTGTATTTGCTATTTCTTTTTTGCTGACTGCATTGGTTTTTTAAAATTGCCCCTTACCTGCATTCTAATTGGCATCCACCGCTGCTCGAGCGGGTCCGGTTCTCGGGGTGGGCTCATTTTGCAGCAGACATCTTGGAGTGGGGTAGGAGTTTGGGCGCCATCTTTTAGCGAGCGCTCTAGTGCGCTGTAGCATAGGTGGGACACCTACTTAAAGCTCCCTGCCTAGCGCAGCGGTATCGCCCTCGCTTAGCCTGAGTCGTGCCAGAGTCCTGCCCATCTGCGCCCGTCCGCGTACGGTCGTGTTGGTCGGGGTGGGACTCTGTCCATCGCTTGATGTTGCACGATGCTTCGTTACACCAGGGAAGCTCTTGTGTCCATCGGCCGGTGTTTGCCATCATGCGATACTGCTCGTGTACATCCTTTTTGTGGTCCACAACAGTGTGCATGCGGTAGGTGGATGCTTGAAGCCCCCGCCTTATTGGGCGATGCCGGAGCTAAGTTAGCTACTTGCAGCACACTTCCCTCGCATCTCATTACCATCTGGAACCTAAATGTGAGGTCGTTGGCTAAACACCACCAGGACATAGCCGACCTCTTGGGACAGGAACTCCCTGATATTATCTGTCTGACAGAGACTTGGCTCCAGGACTCTGACACAGCTCTTCTCAATCTGGCCTTTCCTTCTGGGTATTCGATCTACATGCTCAATCGCCCCTCGAGGGGTGGAGGAATTGCGCTTGCCATCAAATCCTGCTACCCTTGCGATTGGAGAGGGCAAAGGATCGCGGGCTGTGAAAGTGCCCTGTTTAAGGTTTCTGTTACACCTTGCTTTACTTTTTCAGGCCTGCTAATTTACCGCCCACCTGGCAGTGATGTGGCATTTAGGGAGGCTCTCCCTGATGCTGTAAGCTCACTGGCAGTGGGGTGTGCCAACTTTTCTATCTTAGGGGACTTGAATCTCCATTTTGAAACCTTGGCTTTACCCTCAGTGGGAGGTATTGTGGCTGATCTTGAGGCCCTTCAACTGCTCCAACTGGTCTCGGACCCCACCCATGTTGGTGGTCATATTCTGGACCCCTTCTTCTCGAATTTAGCTGAGGTAAAAGTGGCCTCCCCTCTTCTTATGTCTTGGACAGATCACTCGTTGGTGACTATCCAATGCCCACTACCATAGCCTCCCTTTAAACCCTCGACGCAAGTCTTGCCCAGACGGCGTTGGAGTAAATTAAAACTGGAAGACTTCCACCGTCTTCTCTCCGAGGACCCATTGGGCCCTGCGGAGAATGTGGAATCTGGTTACGACCATTTCTGCGAATGGGTAACCAGAGCCCTTGATTTCCTGATTCCAATGACTGCGAGTAGGTGTGGACCGCGAGACCCTAGTCCCTGGTATAATGGTACACAGCGTGCGTTGAAAAGCTCTTGCAGACGTGTGGAGAGAGACTGGCAGAAAACGTATGACAACAGCAAAAAAGCCTTTTATATGGCTACCATTAAGTCTTATCACCGAGCGGTCTGCAGAGCCCGGGCTGCAGTCTATGCCCTCTAATTCCGCAACAGTCCTAATCCATCCAAAACCATTTTTAAAGCTCTCAAGGATCTTGATGCTAAAAAGCCCTCCGCCGACGTCATTGGTTCCAACACTCAATGTGAAACGCTGGCGGCCTTCTTTTTGGAGAAGGTCCATTTCATCTATAGAGCTTTTCCCACGGCTGCACCTACCGGTGTCGGGCTGCCTAATCCCCCCAGACAGGTGGTGTAAGATTCTCTCCCCTGTCTCACACCGGAGATTTTTAAGACTCTAGCTCTTCGGGTTAAGTCGGGGTCTCCGGCTGACCCGCTCAAGCCAGCAATTTTTAGAGACTTGACACCCTCTAACCCAGTCTGCGATCTGATCAACATCTCGCTCTCGTCTGGCCTAGTACCTTTGAAATGGAAGCAGGCAGTAGTAATGCCCATTTTGAAGAAGCTATCGTCCAACCCTAGTAAACCAGAGAATTATAGGCCTATCTCGCTTCTCCCGTGGCCAGCCAAAGTCGCCGAGGTGCATGTTAACACCGCCCTCTCTGACCATCTCTCGCGCACTAACGTTCTGGATGATACACAGAACAGCTTTCGAGCTGGCCACAGCATGGAGACAGCACTCCTGTTTATGGCTGAGCATCTGCGGGCGGTGCTCGACGCGGGTCAAACGGCGGCGCTTGTTTTATTAGACCTGAGCACCGCCTTCAACACCGTCTTGCATAGGATCCTCCTGCAGCGCCTTGAGGAGGCAGGCGTGACCGGCACTGCACTGCAGTGGTTCCGATCATTTCTGGTGGATCGTTCTTTCTGTGTGGCTGCCCCACCCCACCAGTCCAAATTCCATCCTCTGATGCTGGGGGTCCCGCAGGGGTCCTCGCTGAGTCCCACGTTGTTCAATCTATACGTGAGGCCGCTGGCTGAGGTTGTAAAGCACTGCGGTATGACCATGGTGTCATACGCGGATGATACTCAACTAGCGGTCACAATCAGCGGGGATTCCGGGGTGGAAGCCCCAAGATTCCGAGATGGACTGCGGGTGGTGGCCAGCTGGATGACGTCCAACTGTCTCCAACTGAATGCCAAAAAGACAGAGATTATGGTCTTTGGCAAACAGACGGAACTTTGGGGCGACACCTGGTGGCCCCCCGAGTTGGGCCCCACCCCTACTCCGGCCTCGGAGATTAAAAATCTGGGGGGATGGTTGGACCCTACTCTTAGTTTTGTTGGCCATACTAAAAGAACTGCGGCCTGCTGCTTCGGCATTCTGCGCAATTTGAGACCTGCACTCAAATTCTTTGACGCTGCGACCCGTCAACTTGTGGTTCAGGCGACGGTGTTGTCTCGGCTGGATTTTGCCAGCTCCCTTTTTATAGGGTTAAATCAGGCCGAGCTCACCCGCCTCCAGCGAGTGCAAAATGCAGCCGCCAGAGCAGTAGTAGGCCTTCCTAGGGCTTGTTCTGTCTCTCCATTGGCTACCCATCAGGCAGCGGATTCATTTTAAAGTGTTGTGTATGTCTTTTAAGATCTTAAAGGGTCCCCCTGCTCAGATACTTCACAATCTTCTGTGTTTCTACATTCCTGGGCGCTCTCTTCGCTCTTCGGACCGCGAATTAGCTGCAGTTCCTCGTTTCAAACGCAGCCGAGCTGGAGGACGCTCCTTTCGGGTGCGGGCGGCTGTGTTATGGAATGCCCTTCCATTTGAAATCTGGACCCTTGCCGACCTGCTTTATTTCCGTAGAATGGTCAAGACTCTTTTGTTCCCGTAGTGTTCCTTCTTAAACGCTAATTTCTTTGAGTTATGTTGTGTGGCCTCCTTGTCAGGCGCCGGGACGCTCCTTCGATGGAGCAGCTGCGCGCATTATAAATGCCATTAACATAACATAACAAGATGAATCAGACTTTTATATTTTAATTGTATCGGAATAAGACCTAATGAAAATGATTTGTTATATAACAATTAGAAAAGCAAGGCGCTGCTGAGAGTTGAACTCAGGATCTTCTTTTTACTAAACAGGCGCTTTAACCAGCTAAGCCACAGCACCCACTTGATTCTTAATTTTGAAACACTTTTCTTTATGCTGTTCAAGAGAATATTGCTTTTTCACTTTCATAGTCTTTTCTAAGTTCACACACTTCTCTACTCATAAACTTAAGATGAATGAAGACTCTTCACTTATTCAAAAACACCTCTCTAATTTGAAGTTTACCCTATTCATATCATTTTAAAATATACCTTGCTGAAGAATGGATTAGTTGAATTCAACAATAGAGTGATCATTCACCTCTATCTTGTTCTTTGTCATTTTCTTTTCCCTATTTCAATCAATGCATTCCTACAAAAATCTTCACAATACCAAGTATTTTATTTAATTTTTAGGATAACATTCTAAAGTTCATAGAACCAGATGTTTATACTTAAATTGTATTCAACACTTGTTTGATGAAAATTACTCGGAAAGCATGGAGAAAACGGTTAAATGCTGCTGAGATTTGAACTCAGGATTTCCTGTTTACGAGACAGGAGCTTTAACCACTAAGCCACAGCACCAACGGTAATAGTAAAAAATGCATAAAGAATTTTTTGTTGATGATGAAAATGTGTTTTCTGCTATAAATTCTTCTTTATATGTATTGTAATCTTAAACACGAAAAGATACTCAATCACTACGCAAGGATTGATATGTTTTAATAAACAGGTACTCTTATAAAACCCAATTTCATTTCTTGAATTCTTTACAATTTTGTTTCATGAAGGTATTAATATTGCTCAAATCTAGGTAGAAATTTCATCTACGTCTTTCTCAAAGATATGTATTTTTTTCATTTTGCAATAACAGTATTCATTCTATAATCTTGAAAATACTTGGGTTTTTATAATGTTTAAGATGATCTGTTCAACAGTAATATGAATCAGACTTTTATATTTTAATTGTATCGAAATAAGACCTAATGAAAATGATTTGTTATATAACAATGAGAAAAGCAGGGCGCTGCTGAGAGTTGAACTCAGGATCTCCTTTTTACTAAACTGGCGCTTTAACCGGCTAAGCCACAGCACCCACTTGATTCTTAATTTTGAAACACTTTTCTTTATGGTGTTCAAGAGAATATTGCTTTTCCACTTTCATATTCTTTTCTAAGTTCACACACTTCTCTACTCAAACACTTTAGATGAATGAAGACTCTTCACTTATTCAAAAATACTTCTCTAATTTAAAGTTTACCCTATTCATATCATTTTAATATATACCTTGCTGACGAATGGATTAGTTGAATTCAACAATAGAGTGATCATTCACCTCTATCTTGTTCTTTGTCATTTTCTTATCCCTATTTCAGTCAATGCATTCCTACAAAAATCTTAACAATACCAAGCATTAAATTTAATTTTTAAGATAACTTATTCTAAAGTTCATAGAACCAGATGTTTATACTTAAATTGTATTCAACACTTGTTTGATGAAAATTATTCGGAAAGCATGGAGAAAACAGTTAGGTGCTGCTGGTATTTGAACTCAGGATTTCCTGTTTACCAGACAGGCACTTTAACCACTAAGCCACAGCACCAACGTTAACAGTAAAAAATGCATAAATCATTTATTGTTGATGATGAAAATGTGTTTCTGCCATAAATTCTTCTTTATATGTATTGCAATCTTAAACACGAAAAGATACTCAATCACTACGCAAGGATTAATATGTTTTAATAAACAGGTACTCTTATAAAACCCAATTTCATTTCTTGAATTCTTTACAATTTTTTTTCATGAAGGTATTAATATTGCTCAAATCTAGGTAGAAATTTCATCTACGTCTTTCTCATAGATATGTATTTTTTTCATTTTGCAATAACAGTATTCATTCTATAATCTTGGAAATACTTGGGTTTTTATAAGGTTTAAGATGATCTGTTCAACAGTAAGATGAATCAGATTTTTATATTTTAATTGTATCGGAATAAGACCTAATGAAAATGATTTGTTATATAACAATGAGAAAAGCAAGGCGCTGCTGAGAGTTGAACTCAGGATCTCCTTTTTACTAAACAGGCGCTTTAACCAGCTAAGCCACAGCACCCACTTGATTCTTAAGTTTGAAACACTTTTCTTTATGCTGTTCAAGAGAATATTGCTTTTTCACTTTCATAGTCTTTTCTAAGTTCACACACTTCTCTACTCATAAACTTAAGATGAATGAAGACTCTTCACTTATTCAAAAACACCTCTCTAATTTGAAGTTTACCCTATTCATATCATTTTAAAATATACCTTGCTGAAGAATGGATTAGTTGAATTCAACAATAGAGTGATCATTCACCTCTATCTTGTTCTTTGTCATTTTCTTTTCCCTATTTCAATCAATGCATTCCTACTAAAATCTTCACAATACCAAGTATTTTATTTAATTTTTAGGATAACATTCTAAAGTTCATAGAACCAGATGTTTATACTTAAATTGTATTCAACACTTGTTTGATGAAAATTACTCGGAAAGCAATGAGAAAACAGTTAAATGCTGCTGAGATTTGAATTCAGGATTTCCTGTTTACGAGACAGGAACTTTAACCACTAAGCCACAGCACCAACAGTAATAGTAAAAAATGCATAAAGAATGTATTGTTGATGATGAAAATGTGTTTTCTGCTATAAATTCTTCTTTATATGTATTGTAATCTCAAACACGAAAAGATACTCAATCACTACGCAAGGATTCATATGTTTTAATAAACAGGTACTCTTATAAAACCCAATTTCATTTCTTGAATTCTTTACAATTTTTTTCATGAAGGTAATAATATTGCTCCATTCTAGGTCGACATTTCATCTACGTCTTTCTCATAGATATGTATTTTTTTCATTTTGCAATAACAGTATTCATTCTATAATCTTGAAAATACTTGGGTTTTTATAAGGTTTAAGATGATCTGTTCAACAGTAAAATGAATCAGATTTTTATATTTTAATTGTATCCGAATAAGACCTAATAAAAATGATTTGTTATATAACAATGAGAAAAGCAAGGCGTTGCTGAGAGTTGAACTCAGGATCTCCTTTTTACTAAACAGGCGCTTTAACCAGCTAAGCCACAGCACCCACTTGATTCTTAATTTTGAAACACTTTTCTTTATGCTGTTCAAGAGAATATTGCTTTTTCACTTTCATATTCTTTTCTAAGTTCACACACTTCTCTACTCATGAACTTAAGATGAATGAAGACTCTTCACTTATTCAAAAACACCTCTCTAATTTGAAGTTTACCCTATTCATATCATTTTAAAATATACCTTGCTGAAGAATGGATTAGTTGAATTCAACAATAGAGTGATCATTCACCTCTATCTTGTTCTTTGTCATTTTCTTTTCCCTATTTCAATCAATGCATTCCTACAAAAATCTTCACAATACCAAGTATTTTATTTAATTTTTAAGATAACATTCTAAAGTTCATAGAACCAGATGTTTATACTTAAATTGTATTCAACACTTGTTTGATGAAAATTACTCGGAAAGCATGGAGAAAACAGTTAAATGCTGCTGAGATTTGAACTCAGGATTTCCTGTTTATGAGACAAGAGCTTTAACCACTAAGCCACAGCACCAACGGTAATACTAAAAAATGCATAAATAATTTATTGTTGATGATGAAAATGTGTTTTCTGCTATAAATTCTTCTTTATATGTATTGTAATCTTAAACACGAAAAGATACTCAATCACTATGCAAGGATTAATATGTTTTAATAAACAGGTACTCTTATAAAACCCAATTTCATTTCTTGAATTCTTTACAATTTTTTTTCATGAAGGTAATAATATTGCTCCAATCTAGGTAGACATTTCATCTACGTCTTTCTCATAGATATGTATTTTTTTCATTTTGCAATAACAGTATTCATTCTATCATCTTGAAAATACTTGGGTTTTTATAAGGTTTAAGATGATCTGTTCAACAGTAATATGAATCAGACTTTTATATTTTAATTGTATCGGAATAAGACCTAATGAAAATGATTTGTTATATAACAATGAGAAAAGCAGGGCGCTGCTGAGAGTTGAACTCAGGATCTCCTTTTTACTAAACTGGCGCTTTAACCGGCTAAGCCACAGCACCCACTTGATTCTTAATTTTGAAGCACTTTTCTTTATGGTGTTCACGAGAATATTGCTTTTCCACTTTCATATTCTTTTCTAAGTTCACACACTTCTCTACTCAAACACTTTAGATGAATGAAGACTCTTAACTTATTCAAAAACACCTCTCTAATTTGAAGTTTACCCTATTCATATCATTTTAATATATACCTTGCTGATGAATGGATTAGTTGAATTCAACAATAGAGTGATCATTCACCTCTGTCTTGTTCTTTGTCATTTTCTTTTCCCTATTTCAGTCAATGCATTCCTACAAAAATCTTAACAATACCAAGCATTTAATTTAATTTTTAAGATAACTTATTCTAAAGTTCATAGAACCAGATGTTTATTCTAAAATTGTATTCAACACTTGTTTGATGAAAATTATTCGGAAAGCATGGAGAAAACAGTTAGGTGCTGCTGGTATTTGAACTCAGGATTTCCTGTTTACCAGACAGGCGCTTTAACCACTAAGCCACAGCATCAACGTTAATAGTAAAAAATGCATAAATCATTTATTGTTGATGATAAAAATGTGTTTTCTGCTATAAATTCTTCTTTATATGTATTGTAATCTTAAACACAAAAAGATACTCAATCACTACGCAAGGATTAATATGTTTTAATAAACAGGTACTCTTATAAAACCCAATTTCATTTCTTGAATTCTTTACAATTTTTTTTCATGAAGGTAATAATATTGCTCCAATCTAGGTAGACATTTCATCTACATCTTTCTCATAGATATGTATTTTTTTCATTTTGCAATAACAGTATTCATTCTATAATCTTGAAAATACTTGGGTTTTTATAAGGTTAAAGCTGATCTGTTCAACAGTAAGATGAATCAGACTTTTATATTTTAATTGTATCGGAATAAGACCTAATGAAAATGATTTATGATATAACAATGAGAAAAGCAAGGCACTGCTGAGAGTTGAACTCAGGATCTCCTGTTTACTAGACAGGCGCTTTAACCAGCTAAGCCACAGCACCCACTTGATTCTTAAATTTGAAACACTTTTCTTTATGGTGTTCAAGAGAATATTGCTTTTTCACTTTCATATTCTTTTCTAAGTTCACACACTTCTCTACTCAAACACTTAAGATGAATGAAGACTCTTCACTTATTCAAAAACACCTCTCTAATTTGAAGTTTACCCTATTCATATCATTTTAAAATATACCTTGCTGAAGAATGGATTAGTTGAATTCAACAATAGAGTGATCATTCACCTCTATCTTGTTCTTTGTCATTTTCTTTTCCCTATTTCAATCAATGCATTCCTACAAAAATCTTCACAATACCAAGTATTTTATTTAATTTTTAGGATAACATTCTAAAGTTCATAGAACCAGATGTTTATACTTAAATTGTATTCAACACTTGTTTGATGAAAATTACTCGGAAAGCATGGAGAAAACAGTTAAATGCTGCTGAGATTTGAACTCAGGATTTCCTATTTACGAGACAGGAGCTTTAACCACTAAGCCACAGCACCAACGGTAATAGTAAAAAATGCATAAATAATTTATTGTTGATGATGAAAATGTGTTTTATGCTATAAATTCTTCTTTATATGTATTGTAATCTTAAACACGAAAAGATACTCAATCACTACGCAAGGATTAATATGTTTTAATAAACAGGTACTCTTATAAAACCCAATTTCATTTCTTGAATTCTTTACAATTTTATTTCATGAAGGTATTAATATTGCTCAAATCTAGGTAGAAATTTCATCTACGTCTTTCTCATAGATATGTAGTTTTTTTATTTTGCAATAACAGTATTCATTCTATAATCTTGAAAATACTTGGGTTTTTATAAGGTTTAAGATGATCTTTTCAACAGTAAGACAAGGAACATCATCGCTACTTAGCGCCTCACGCTTATCCCGCTGAACAGCGTTTTTAAAATCTTCTTTTGTGTATTTGCTATTTCTTTTTGCTGACTGCATTGTTTTTTTCAAATTGCGCCTTACCTGCATTCTAATTGGCATCCACCGCTGCTCGAGCGGGTCCGGTTCTCGGGGTGGGCTCATTTTGCAGCAGACATCTTGGAGTGGGGTAGGAGTTTGGGCGCCATCTTTTAGCGAGCGCTCTAGTGCGCTGTAGCATAGGTGGGACGCCTACTTAAGGCGAGTTGCTTCAGGGTTGGCCTGACAAGGAACATCATCGCTACTTAGCGCCTCGCGCTTATCTCGCTGAACAGCGTTTTTAAAATCTTCTTTTGTGTATTTGCTATTTCTTTTTTGATGACTGCATTGGTTTTTTAAAATTGCCCCTTACCTGCATTCTAATTGGCATCCACCGCTGCTCGAGCGGGTCCGGTTCTCGGGGTAGGCTCATTTTGCAGCAGACATCTTGGAGTGGGGTAGGAGTTTGGGCGCCATCTTTTAGCGAGCGCTCTAGTGCACTGTAGCATAGGTGAGACACCTACTTAAGGCGAGCTGCTTCAGGGTTCGGCCTGACAAGGAACATCATCGCTACTTAGCGCCTCGCGCTTATCTAGCTAAACAGCGTTTTTAAAATCTTCTTTTGTGTATTTGCTATTTCTTTTTTGCTGACTGCACTGGTTTTTTAAAATTGCCCCTTACCTGCATTCTAATTGGCATCCACCGCTGCTCGATTGGGTCCGGTTCTCGGGGTAGGCTCATTTTGCAGCAGACATCTTGGAGTGGGGTAGGAGTTTGGGCGCCATCTTTTAGCGAGCGCTCTAGTGCGCTGTAGCATAGGTGGGACACGTACTTAAGGCGAGCTGCTTCAGGGTTCGGCCTGACAAGGAACATCATCGCTACTTAGCGCCTCGCGCTTATCTCGCTAAACAGCGTTTTAAAATCTTCTTTTGTGTATTTGCTATTTCTTTTTTGCTGACTGCATTGGTTTTTTAAAATTGCCCCTTACCTGCATTCTAATTGGCATCCACCGCTGCTCGAGCGGGTCCGGTTCTCGGGGTGGGCTCATTTTGCAGCAGACATCTTGGAGTGGGGTAGGAGTTTGGGCGCCATCTTTTAGCGAGCGCTCTAGTGCGCTGTAGCATAGGTGGGACACCTACTTAAAGCTCCCTGCCTAGCGCAGCGGTATCGCCCTCGCTTAGCCTGAGTCGTGCCAGAGTCCTGCCCATCTGCGCCCGTCCGCGTACGGTCGTGTTGGTCGGGGTGGGACTCTGTCCATCGCTTGATGTTGCACGATGCTTCGTTACACCAGGGAAGCTCTTGTGTCCATCGGCCGGTGTTTGCCATCATGCGATACTGCTCGTGTACATCCTTTTTGTGGTCCACAACAGTGTGCATGCGGTAGGTGGATGCTTGAAGCCCCCGCCTTATTGGGCGATGCCGGAGCTAAGTTAGCTACTTGCAGCACACTTCCCTCGCATCTCATTACCATCTGGAACCTAAATGTGAGGTCGTTGGCTAAACACCACCAGGACATAGCCGACCTCTTGGGACAGGAACTCCCTGATATTATCTGTCTGACAGAGACTTGGCTCCAGGACTCTGACACAGCTCTTCTCAATCTGGCCTTTCCTTCTGGGTATTCGATCTACATGCTCAATCGCCCCTCGAGGGGTGGAGGAATTGCGCTTGCCATCAAATCCTGCTACCCTTGCGATTGGAGAGGGCAAAGGATCGCGGGCTGTGAAAGTGCCCTGTTTAAGGTTTCTGTTACACCTTGCTTTACTTTTTCAGGCCTGCTAATTTACCGCCCACCTGGCAGTGATGTGGCATTTAGGGAGGCTCTCCCTGATGCTGTAAGCTCACTGGCAGTGGGGTGTGCCAACTTTTCTATCTTAGGGGACTTGAATCTCCATTTTGAAACCTTGGCTTTACCCTCAGTGGGAGGTATTGTGGCTGATCTTGAGGCCCTTCAACTGCTCCAACTGGTCTCGGACCCCACCCATGTTGGTGGTCATATTCTGGACCCCTTCTTCTCGAATTTAGCTGAGGTAAAAGTGGCCTCCCCTCTTCTTATGTCTTGGACAGATCACTCGTTGGTGACTATCCAATGCCCACTACCATAGCCTCCCTTTAAACCCTCGACGCAAGTCTTGCCCAGACGGCGTTGGAGTAAATTAAAACTGGAAGACTTCCACCGTCTTCTCTCCGAGGACCCATTGGGCCCTGCGGAGAATGTGGAATCTGGTTACGACCATTTCTGCGAATGGGTAACCAGAGCCCTTGATTTCCTGATTCCAATGACTGCGAGTAGGTGTGGACCGCGAGACCCTAGTCCCTGGTATAATGGTACACAGCGTGCGTTGAAAAGCTCTTGCAGACGTGTGGAGAGAGACTGGCAGAAAACGTATGACAACAGCAAAAAAGCCTTTTATATGGCTACCATTAAGTCTTATCACCGAGCGGTCTGCAGAGCCCGGGCTGCAGTCTATGCCCTCTAATTCCGCAACAGTCCTAATCCATCCAAAACCATTTTTAAAGCTCTCAAGGATCTTGATGCTAAAAAGCCCTCCGCCGACGTCATTGGTTCCAACACTCAATGTGAAACGCTGGCGGCCTTCTTTTTGGAGAAGGTCCATTTCATCTATAGAGCTTTTCCCACGGCTGCACCTACCGGTGTCGGGCTGCCTAATCCCCCCAGACAGGTGGTGTAAGATTCTCTCCCCTGTCTCACACCGGAGATTTTTAAGACTCTAGCTCTTCGGGTTAAGTCGGGGTCTCCGGCTGACCCGCTCAAGCCAGCAATTTTTAGAGACTTGACACCCTCTAACCCAGTCTGCGATCTGATCAACATCTCGCTCTCGTCTGGCCTAGTACCTTTGAAATGGAAGCAGGCAGTAGTAATGCCCATTTTGAAGAAGCTATCGTCCAACCCTAGTAAACCAGAGAATTATAGGCCTATCTCGCTTCTCCCGTGGCCAGCCAAAGTCGCCGAGGTGCATGTTAACACCGCCCTCTCTGACCATCTCTCGCGCACTAACGTTCTGGATGATACACAGAACAGCTTTCGAGCTGGCCACAGCATGGAGACAGCACTCCTGTTTATGGCTGAGCATCTGCGGGCGGTGCTCGACGCGGGTCAAACGGCGGCGCTTGTTTTATTAGACCTGAGCACCGCCTTCAACACCGTCTTGCATAGGATCCTCCTGCAGCGCCTTGAGGAGGCAGGCGTGACCGGCACTGCACTGCAGTGGTTCCGATCATTTCTGGTGGATCGTTCTTTCTGTGTGGCTGCCCCACCCCACCAGTCCAAATTCCATCCTCTGATGCTGGGGGTCCCGCAGGGGTCCTCGCTGAGTCCCACGTTGTTCAATCTATACGTGAGGCCGCTGGCTGAGGTTGTAAAGCACTGCGGTATGACCATGGTGTCATACGCGGATGATACTCAACTAGCGGTCACAATCAGCGGGGATTCCGGGGTGGAAGCCCCAAGATTCCGAGATGGACTGCGGGTGGTGGCCAGCTGGATGACGTCCAACTGTCTCCAACTGAATGCCAAAAAGACAGAGATTATGGTCTTTGGCAAACAGACGGAACTTTGGGGCGACACCTGGTGGCCCCCCGAGTTGGGCCCCACCCCTACTCCGGCCTCGGAGATTAAAAATCTGGGGGGATGGTTGGACCCTACTCTTAGTTTTGTTGGCCATACTAAAAGAACTGCGGCCTGCTGCTTCGGCATTCTGCGCAATTTGAGACCTGCACTCAAATTCTTTGACGCTGCGACCCGTCAACTTGTGGTTCAGGCGACGGTGTTGTCTCGGCTGGATTTTGCCAGCTCCCTTTTTATAGGGTTAAATCAGGCCGAGCTCACCCGCCTCCAGCGAGTGCAAAATGCAGCCGCCAGAGCAGTAGTAGGCCTTCCTAGGGCTTGTTCTGTCTCTCCATTGGCTACCCATCAGGCAGCGGATTCATTTTAAAGTGTTGTGTATGTCTTTTAAGATCTTAAAGGGTCCCCCTGCTCAGATACTTCACAATCTTCTGTGTTTCTACATTCCTGGGCGCTCTCTTCGCTCTTCGGACCGCGAATTAGCTGCAGTTCCTCGTTTCAAACGCAGCCGAGCTGGAGGACGCTCCTTTCGGGTGCGGGCGGCTGTGTTATGGAATGCCCTTCCATTTGAAATCTGGACCCTTGCCGACCTGCTTTATTTCCGTAGAATGGTCAAGACTCTTTTGTTCCCGTAGTGTTCCTTCTTAAACGCTAATTTCTTTGAGTTATGTTGTGTGGCCTCCTTGTCAGGCGCCGGGACGCTCCTTCGATGGAGCAGCTGCGCGCATTATAAATGCCATTAACATAACATAACAAGATGAATCAGACTTTTATATTTTAATTGTATCGGAATAAGACCTAATGAAAATGATTTGTTATATAACAATTAGAAAAGCAAGGCGCTGCTGAGAGTTGAACTCAGGATCTTCTTTTTACTAAACAGGCGCTTTAACCAGCTAAGCCACAGCACCCACTTGATTCTTAATTTTGAAACACTTTTCTTTATGCTGTTCAAGAGAATATTGCTTTTTCACTTTCATAGTCTTTTCTAAGTTCACACACTTCTCTACTCATAAACTTAAGATGAATGAAGACTCTTCACTTATTCAAAAACACCTCTCTAATTTGAAGTTTACCCTATTCATATCATTTTAAAATATACCTTGCTGAAGAATGGATTAGTTGAATTCAACAATAGAGTGATCATTCACCTCTATCTTGTTCTTTGTCATTTTCTTTTCCCTATTTCAATCAATGCATTCCTACAAAAATCTTCACAATACCAAGTATTTTATTTAATTTTTAGGATAACATTCTAAAGTTCATAGAACCAGATGTTTATACTTAAATTGTATTCAACACTTGTTTGATGAAAATTACTCGGAAAGCAATGAGAAAACAGTTAAATGCTGCTGAGATTTGAATTCAGGATTTCCTGTTTACGAGACAGGAACTTTAACCACTAAGCCACAGCACCAACAGTAATAGTAAAAAATGCATAAAGAATGTATTGTTGATGATGAAAATGTGTTTTCTGCTATAAATTCTTCTTTATATGTATTGTAATCTCAAACACGAAAAGATACTCAATCACTACGCAAGGATTCATATGTTTTAATAAACAGGTACTCTTATAAAACCCAATTTCATTTCTTGAATTCTTTACAATTTTTTTCATGAAGGTAATAATATTGCTCCATTCTAGGTCGACATTTCATCTACGTCTTTCTCATAGATATGTATTTTTTTCATTTTGCAATAACAGTATTCATTCTATAATCTTGAAAATACTTGGGTTTTTATAAGGTTTAAGATGATCTGTTCAACAGTAAAATGAATCAGATTTTTATATTTTAATTGTATCCGAATAAGACCTAATAAAAATGATTTGTTATATAACAATGAGAAAAGCAAGGCGTTGCTGAGAGTTGAACTCAGGATCTCCTTTTTACTAAACAGGCGCTTTAACCAGCTAAGCCACAGCACCCACTTGATTCTTAATTTTGAAACACTTTTCTTTATGCTGTTCAAGAGAATATTGCTTTTTCACTTTCATATTCTTTTCTAAGTTCACACACTTCTCTACTCATGAACTTAAGATGAATGAAGACTCTTCACTTATTCAAAAACACCTCTCTAATTTGAAGTTTACCCTATTCATATCATTTTAAAATATACCTTGCTGAAGAATGGATTAGTTGAATTCAACAATAGAGTGATCATTCACCTCTATCTTGTTCTTTGTCATTTTCTTTTCCCTATTTCAATCAATGCATTCCT
Source organism: Lissotriton vulgaris (assembly GCF_964263255.1). Lineage (NCBI taxonomy): Eukaryota > Metazoa > Chordata > Amphibia > Caudata > Salamandridae > Lissotriton > Lissotriton vulgaris. Next base: position 443,942,033 of record NC_141700.1, read on the forward strand.
ACAAAAATCTTCACAATACCAAGTATTTTATTTAATTTTTAAGATAACATTCTAAAGTTCATAGAACCAGATGTTTATACTTAAATTGTATTCAACACTTGTTTGATGAAAATTACTCGGAAAGCATGGAGAAAACAGTTAAATGCTGCTGAGATTTGAACTCAGGATTTCCTGTTTATGAGACAAGAGCTTTAACCACTAAGCCACAGCACCAACGGTAATACTAAAAAATGCATAAATAATTTATTGTTGATGATGAAAATGTGTTTTCTGCTATAAATTCTTCTTTATATGTATTGTAATCTTAAACACGAAAAGATACTCAATCACTATGCAAGGATTAATATGTTTTAATAAACAGGTACTCTTATAAAACCCAATTTCATTTCTTGAATTCTTTACAATTTTTTTTCATGAAGGTAATAATATTGCTCCAATCTAGGTAGACATTTCATCTACGTCTTTCTCATAGATATGTATTTTTTTCATTTTGCAATAACAGTATTCATTCTATCATCTTGAAAATACTTGGGTTTTTATAAGGTTTAAGATGATCTGTTCAACAGTAATATGAATCAGACTTTTATATTTTAATTGTATCGGAATAAGACCTAATGAAAATGATTTGTTATATAACAATGAGAAAAGCAGGGCGCTGCTGAGAGTTGAACTCAGGATCTCCTTTTTACTAAACTGGCGCTTTAACCGGCTAAGCCACAGCACCCACTTGATTCTTAATTTTGAAGCACTTTTCTTTATGGTGTTCACGAGAATATTGCTTTTCCACTTTCATATTCTTTTCTAAGTTCACACACTTCTCTACTCAAACACTTTAGATGAATGAAGACTCTTAACTTATTCAAAAACACCTCTCTAATTTGAAGTTTACCCTATTCATATCATTTTAATATATACCTTGCTGATGAATGGATTAGTTGAATTCAACAATAGAGTGATCATTCACCTCTGTCTTGTTCTTTGTCATTTTCTTTTCCCTATTTCAGTCAATGCATTCCTACAAAAATCTTAACAATACCAAGCATTTAATTTAATTTTTAAGATAACTTATTCTAAAGTTCATAGAACCAGATGTTTATTCTAAAATTGTATTCAACACTTGTTTGATGAAAATTATTCGGAAAGCATGGAGAAAACAGTTAGGTGCTGCTGGTATTTGAACTCAGGATTTCCTGTTTACCAGACAGGCGCTTTAACCACTAAGCCACAGCATCAACGTTAATAGTAAAAAATGCATAAATCATTTATTGTTGATGATAAAAATGTGTTTTCTGCTATAAATTCTTCTTTATATGTATTGTAATCTTAAACACAAAAAGATACTCAATCACTACGCAAGGATTAATATGTTTTAATAAACAGGTACTCTTATAAAACCCAATTTCATTTCTTGAATTCTTTACAATTTTTTTTCATGAAGGTAATAATATTGCTCCAATCTAGGTAGACATTTCATCTACATCTTTCTCATAGATATGTATTTTTTTCATTTTGCAATAACAGTATTCATTCTATAATCTTGAAAATACTTGGGTTTTTATAAGGTTAAAGCTGATCTGTTCAACAGTAAGATGAATCAGACTTTTATATTTTAATTGTATCGGAATAAGACCTAATGAAAATGATTTATGATATAACAATGAGAAAAGCAAGGCACTGCTGAGAGTTGAACTCAGGATCTCCTGTTTACTAGACAGGCGCTTTAACCAGCTAAGCCACAGCACCCACTTGATTCTTAAATTTGAAACACTTTTCTTTATGGTGTTCAAGAGAATATTGCTTTTTCACTTTCATATTCTTTTCTAAGTTCACACACTTCTCTACTCAAACACTTAAGATGAATGAAGACTCTTCACTTATTCAAAAACACCTCTCTAATTTGAAGTTTACCCTATTCATATCATTTTAAAATATACCTTGCTGAAGAATGGATTAGTTGAATTCAACAATAGAGTGATCATTCACCTCTATCTTGTTCTTTGTCATTTTCTTTTCCCTATTTCAATCAATGCATTCCTACAAAAATCTTCACAATACCAAGTATTTTATTTAATTTTTAGGATAACATTCTAAAGTTCATAGAACCAGATGTTTATACTTAAATTGTATTCAACACTTGTTTGATGAAAATTACTCGGAAAGCATGGAGAAAACAGTTAAATGCTGCTGAGATTTGAACTCAGGATTTCCTATTTACGAGACAGGAGCTTTAACCACTAAGCCACAGCACCAACGGTAATAGTAAAAAATGCATAAATAATTTATTGTTGATGATGAAAATGTGTTTTATGCTATAAATTCTTCTTTATATGTATTGTAATCTTAAACACGAAAAGATACTCAATCACTACGCAAGGATTAATATGTTTTAATAAACAGGTACTCTTATAAAACCCAATTTCATTTCTTGAATTCTTTACAATTTTATTTCATGAAGGTAATAATATTGCTCCAATCTAGGTAGACATTTCATCTACGTCTTTCTCATAGATATGTATTTTTTTCATTTTGCAATAACAGTATTCATTCTATAATCTTGAAAATACTTGGGTTTTTATAAGGTTAAAGCTGATCTGTTCAACAGTAAGATGAATCAGACTTTTATATTTTAATTGTATCGGAATAAGACCTAATGAAAATGATTTATTATATAACAATGAGAAAAGCAAGGCACTGCTGAGAGTTGAACTCAGGATCTCCTGTTTACTAGACAGGCGCTTTAACCAGCTAAGCCACGGCACCCACTTGATTCTTAAATTTGAAACACTTTTCTTTATGGTGTTCAAGAGAATATTGCTTTTTCACTTTCATATTCTTTTCTAAGTTCACACACTTCTCTACTCAAACACTTAAGATGAATGAAGACTCTTCACTTATTCAAAAACACCTCTCTAAATTTGAAGTTTACCCTATTCATATCATTTTAAAATATACCTTGCTGAAGAATGGATTAGTTGAATTCAACAATAGAGTGATCATTCACCTCTATCTTGTTCTTTGTCATTTTCTTTTCCCTATTTCAATCAATGCATTCCTACAAAAATCTTCACAATACCAAGTATTTTATTTAATTTTTAGGATAACATTCTAAAGTTCATAGAACCAGATGTTTATACTTAAATTGTATTCAACACATGTTTGATGAAAATTACTCGGAAAGCATGGAGAAAACGGTTAAATGCTGCTGAGATTTGAACTCAGGATTTCCTGTTTACGAGACAGGAGCTTTAACCACTAAGCCACAGCACCAACGGTAATAGTAAAAAATGCATAAAGAATTTTTTGTTGATGATGAAAATGTGTTTTCTGCTATAAATTCTTCTTTATATGTATTGTAATCTTAAACACGAAAAGATACTCAATCACTACGCAAGGATTGATATGTTTTAATAAACAGGTACTCTTATAAAACCCAATTTCATTTCTTGAATTCTTTACAATTTTGTTTCATGAAGGTATTAATATTGCTCAAATCTAGGTAGAAATTTCATCTACGTCTTTCTCAAAGATATGTATTTTTTCATTTTGCAATAACAGTATTCATTCTATAATCTTGAAAATACTTGGGTTTTTATAATGTTTAAGATGATCTGTTCAACAGTAATATGAATCAGACTTTTATATTTTAATTGTATCGAAATAAGACCTAATGAAAATGATTTGTTATATAACAATGAGAAAAGCAGGGCGCTGCTGAGAGTTGAACTCAGGATCTCCTTTTTACTAAACTGGCGCTTTAACCGGCTAAGCCACAGCACCCACTTGATTCTTAATTTTGAAACACTTTTCTTTATGGTGTTCAAGAGAATATTGCTTTTCCACTTTCATATTCTTTTCTAAGTTCACACACTTCTCTACTCAAACACTTTAGATGAATGAAGACTCTTCACTTATTCAAAAATACTTCTCTAATTTAAAGTTTACCCTATTCATATCATTTTAATATATACCTTGCTGACGAATGGATTAGTTGAATTCAACAATAGAGTGATCATTCACCTCTATCTTGTTCTTTGTCATTTTCTTATCCCTATTTCAGTCAATGCATTCCTACAAAAATCTTAACAATACCAAGCATTAAATTTAATTTTTAAGATAACTTATTCTAAAGTTCATAGAACCAGATGTTTATACTTAAATTGTATTCAACACTTGTTTGATGAAAATTATTCGGAAAGCATGGAGAAAACAGTTAGGTGCTGCTGGTATTTGAACTCAGGATTTCCTGTTTACCAGACAGGCACTTTAACCACTAAGCCACAGCACCAACGTTAATAGTAAAAAATGCATAAATCATTTATTGTTGATGATGAAAATGTGTTTCTGCCATAAATTCTTCTTTATATGTATTGCAATCTTAAACACGAAAAGATACTCAATCACTACGCAAGGATTAATATGTTTTAATAAACAGGTACTCTTATAAAACCCAATTTCATTTCTTGAATTCTTTACAATTTTTTTTCATGAAGGTATTAATATTGCTCAAATCTAGGTAGAAATTTCATCTACGTCTTTCTCATAGATATGTATTTTTTTCATTTTGCAATAACAGTATTCATTCTATAATCTTGGAAATACTTGGGTTTTTATAAGGTTTAAGATGATCTGTTCAACAGTAAGATGAATCAGATTTTTATATTTTAATTGTATCGGAATAAGACCTAATGAAAATGATTTGTTATATAACAATGAGAAAAGCAAGGCGCTGCTGAGAGTTGAACTCAGGATCTCCTTTTTACTAAACAGGCGCTTTAACCAGCTAAGCCACAGCACCCACTTGATTCTTAAGTTTGAAACACTTTTCTTTATGCTGTTCAAGAGAATATTGCTTTTTCACTTTCATAGTCTTTTCTAAGTTCACACACTTCTCTATTCATAAACTTAAGATGAATGAAGACTCTTCACTTATTCAAAAACACCTCTCTAATTTGAAGTTTACCCTATTCATATCATTTTAAAATATACCTTGCTGAAGAATGGATTAGTTGAATTCAACAATAGAGTGATCATTCACCTCTATCTTGTTCTTTGTCATTTTCTTTTCCCTATTTCAATCAATGCATTCCTACAAAAATCTTCACAATACCAAGTATTTTATTTAATTTTTAGGATAACATTCTAAAGTTCATAGAACCAGATGTTTATACTTAAATTGTATTCAACACTTGTTTGATGAAAATTACTCGGAAAGCATGGAGAAAACAGTTAAATGCTGCTGAGATTTGAATTCAGGATTTACTGTTTACGAGACAGGAACTTTAACCACTAAGCCACAGCACCAACAGTAATAGTAAAAAATGCATAAAGAATGTATTGTTGATGATGAAAATGTGTTTTCTGCTATAAATTCTTCTTTATATGTATTGTAATCTCAAACACGAAAAGATACTCAATCACTACGCAAGGATTCATATGTTTTAATAAACAGGTACTCTTATAAAACCCAATTTCATTTCTTGAATTCTTTACAATTTTTTTCATGAAGGTAATAATATTGCTCCATTCTAGGTCGACATTTCATCTACGTCTTTCTCATAGATATGTATTTTTTTCATTTTGCAATAACAGTATTCATTCTATAATCTTGAAAATACTTGGGTTTTTATAAGGTTTAAGATGATCTGTTCAACAGTAAAATGAATCAGATTTTTATATTTTAATTGTATCCGAATAAGACCTAATAAAAATGATTTGTTATATAACAATGAGAAAAGCAAGGCGCTGCTGAGAGTTGAACTCAGGATCTCCTTTTTACTAAACAGGCGCTTTAACCAGCTAAGCCACAGCACCCACTTGATTCTTAATTTTGAAACACTTTTCTTTATGCTGTTCAAGAGAATATTGCTTTTTCACTTTCATATTCTTTTCTAAGTTCACACACTTCTCTACTCATGAACTTAAGATGAATGAAGACTCTTCACTTATTCAAAAACACCTCTCTAATTTGAAGTTTACCCTATTCATATCATTTTAAAATATACCTTGCTGAAGAATGGATTAGTTGAATTCAACAATAGAGTGATCATTCACCTCTATCTTGTTCTTTGTCATTTTCTTTTCCCTATTTCAATCAATGCATTCCTACAAAAATCTTCACAATACCAAGTATTTTATTTAATTTTTAAGATAACATTCTAAAGTTCATAGAACCAGATGTGTATACTTAAATTGTATTCAACACTTGTTTGATGAAAATTACTCGGAAAGCATGGAGAAAACAGTTAAATGCTGCTGAGATTTGAACTCAGGATTTCCTGTTTATGAGACAAGAGCTTTAACCACTAAGCCACAGCACCAACGGTAATACTAAAAAATGCATAAATAATTTATTGTTGATGATGAAAATGTGTTTTCTGCTATAAATTCTTCTTTATATGTATTGTAATCTTAAACACGAAAAGATACTCAATCACTACGCAAGGATTCATATGTTTTATTAAACAGGTACTCTTATAAAACCCAATTTCATTTCTTGAATTCTTTACAATTTTTTTTCATGAAGGTAATAATATTGCTCCAATCTAGGTAGACATTTCATCTACGTCTTTCTCATAGATATGTATTTTTTTCATTTTGCAATAACAGTATTCATTCTATCATCTTGAAAATACTTGGGTTTTTATAAGGTTTAAGATGATCTGTTCAACAGTAATATGAATCAGACTTTTATATTTTAATTGTATCGGAATAAGACCTAATGAAAATGATTTGTTATATAACAATGAGAAAAGCAGGGCGCTGCTGAGAGTTGAACTCAGGATCTCCTGTTTACTAGACAGGCGCTTTAACCAGCTAAGCCACAGCACCCACTTGATTCTTAAGTTTGAAACACTTTTCTTTATGCTGTTCAAGAGAATATTGCTTTTTCACTTTCATAGTCTTTTCTAAGTTCACACACTTCTCTACTCATAAACTTAAGATGAATGAAGACTCTTCACTTATTCAAAAACACCTCTCTAATTTGAAGTTTACCCTATTCATATCATTTTAAAATATACCTTGCTGAAGAATGGATTAGTTGAATTCAACAATAGAGTGATCATTCACCTCTATCTTGTTCTTTGTCATTTTCTTTTCCCTATTTCAATCAATGCATTCCTACAAAAATCTTCACAATACCAAGTATTTTATTTAATTTTTAGGATAACATTCTAAAGTTCATAGAACCAGATGTTTATACTTAAATTGTATTCAACACTTGTTTGATGAAAATTACTCGGAAAGCATGGAGAAAACAGTTAAATGCTGCTGAGATTTGAATTCAGGATTTCCTGTTTACGAGACAGGAACTTTAACCACTAAGCCACAGCACCAACAGTAATAGTAAAAAATGCATAAAGAATGTATTGTTGATGATGAAAATGTGTTTTCTGCTATAAATTCTTCTTTATATGTATTGTAATCTCAAACACGAAAAGATACTCAATCACTACGCAAGGATTCATATGTTTTAATAAACAGGTACTCTTATAAAACCCAATTTCATTTCTTGAATTCTTTACAATTTTTTTCATGAAGGTAATAATATTGCTCCATTCTAGGTCGACATTTCATCTACGTCTTTCTCATAGATATGTATTTTTTTCATTTTGCAATAACAGTATTCATTCTATAATCTTGAAAATACTTGGGTTTTTATAAGGTTTAAGATGATCTGTTCAACAGTAAAATGAATCAGATTTTTATATTTTAATTGTATCCGAATAAGACCTAATAAAAATGATTTGTTATATAACAATGAGAAAAGCAAGGCGCTGCTGAGAGTTGAACTCAGGATCTCCTTTTTACTAAACAGGCGCTTTAACCAGCTAAGCCACAGCACCCACTTGATTCTTAATTTTGAAACACTTTTCTTTATGCTGTTCAAGAGAATATTGCTTTTTCACTTTCATATTCTTTTCTAAGTTCACACACTTCTCTACTCATGAACTTAAGATGAATGAAGACTCTTCACTTATTCAAAAACACCTCTCTAATTTGAAGTTTACCCTATTCATATCATTTTAAAATATACCTTGCTGAAGAATGGATTAGTTGAATTCAACAATAGAGTGATCATTCACCTCTATCTTGTTCTTTGTCATTTTCTTTTCCCTATTTCAATCAATGCATTCCTACAAAAATCTTCACAATACCAAGTATTTTATTTAATTTTTAAGATAACATTCTAAAGTTCATAGAACCAGATGTTTATACTTAAATTGTATTCAACACTTGTTTGATGAAAATTACTCGGAAAGCATGGAGAAAACAGTTAAATGCTGCTGAGATTTGAACTCAGGATTTCCTGTTTATGAGACAAGAGCTTTAACCACTAAGCCACAGCACCAACGGTAATACTAAAAAATGCATAAATAATTTATTGTTGATGATGAAAATGTGTTTTCTGCTATAAATTCTTCTTTATATGTATTGTAATCTTAAACACGAAAAGATACTCAATCACTACGCAAGGATTAATATGTTTTATTAAACAGGTACTCTTATAAAACCCAATTTCATTTCTTGAATTCTTTACAATTTTTTTTCATGAAGGTAATAATATTGCTCCAATCTAGGTAGACATTTCATCTACGTCTTTCTCATAGATATGTATTTTTTTCATTTTGCAATAACAGTATTCATTCTATCATCTTGAAAATACTTGGGTTTTTATAAGGTTTAAGATGATCTGTTCAACAGTAATATGAATCAGACTTTTATATTTTAATTGTATCGGAATAAGACCTAATGAAAATGATTTGTTATATAACAATGAGAAAAGCAGGGCGCTGCTGAGAGTTGAACTCAGGATCTCCTGTTTACTAGACAGGCGCTTTAACCAGCTAAGCCACAGCACCCACTTGATTCTTAAATTTGAAACACTTTTCTTTATGGTGTTCAAGAGAATATTGCTTTTTCACTTTCATATTCTTTTCTAAGTTCACACACTTCTCTACTCAAACACTTAAGATGAATGAAGACTCTTCACTTATTCAAAAACACCTCTCTAATTTGAAGTTTACCCTATTCATATCATTTTAAAATATACCTTGCTGAAGAATGGATTAGTTGAATTCAACAATAGAGTGATCATTCACCTCTATCTTGTTCTTTGTCATTTTCTTTTCCCTATTTCAATCAATGCATTCCTACAAAAATCTTCACAATACCAAGTATTTTATTTAATTTTTAGGATAACATTCTAAAGTTCATAGAACCAGATGTTTATACTTAAATTGTATTCAACACTTGTTTGATGAAAATTACTCGGAAAGCATGGAGAAAACAGTTAAATGCTGCTGAGATTTGAACTCAGGATTTCCTGTTTACGAGACAGGAGCTTTAACCACTAAGCCACAGCACCAACGGTAATAGTAAAAAATGCATAAATAATTTATTGTTGATGATGAAAATGTGTTTTATGCTATAAATTCTTCTTTATATGTATTGTAATCCTAAACACGAAAAGATACTCAATCACTACGCAAGGATTAATATGTTTTAATAAACAGGTACTCTTATAAAACCCAATTTCATTTCTTGAATTCTTTACAATTTTATTTCATGAAGGTAATAATATTGCTCCAATCTAGGTAGACATTTCATCTACGTCTTTCTCATAGATATGTATTTTTTTCATTTTGCAATAACAGTATTCATTCTATAATCTTGAAAATACTTGGGTTTTTATAAGGTTAAAGCTGATCTGTTCAACAGTAAGATGAATCAGACTTTTATATTTTAATTGTATCGGAATAAGACCTAATGAAAATGATTTATTATATAACAATGAGAAAAGCAAGGCACTGCTGAGAGTTGAACTGAGTTGCTGAGATTTCAATTATTGGCCCTCTGACCCACACGAGTGCCCCGCGTCAAAAGAATTCACAGAATCCTTATTATCCTTCAACTTCGTGTCACATATTACTGTCCCCACTCACTCCCATGGACACACACTCGACCAGGTCTGGTCTCTCAACCTCCCATTGGCCTCGGTGGCTGTCTCTCCATGCCCTTGGTCCGACCATGCCCTCATTTCCTTCTCCATTCCCCACAATCCATTATCCAAAACCCCGCATGCCAAAAATACCTGGGCGCGGAACTGGAATAGGCTGGATCTCCCCTCCTTGACCTCCCTGCTCCGCAACTCCACCCCCACCTTTGCTGGCCTATCATCTGCCTCTCAAGCCAAGGCCATTAACACCTGGCTGGCTGGAGGTTGCGACTCAGTGGCTCCCCTACGTCGCATTTCCATCCGCCGACTCAAGGACTCCAATAGATGGTTCAACGACCACCTAAAAGAACTTAAACTGAGCGCCCGAAGGGCGGAGAGGCAGTGGAGGAAAGATTACAGCCCCTTGTCAAAAACCCACTTCCTTGCATCACTGGCTAAATATAAATCAGCAATCTTGGCTGCAAAAACCGACTACTTCTCCACAAAAATAACATCTGCCGACAACAAACCCAGGGTAATCTTTGGCATTGTGAATGACCTGGCATTCTCAGACCGAACTTCGCCCCAAATCCCTCCCTCCCAGCTTCTCTGCGACCAACTCAATAATTATTTCTTGGACAAAATCACAACTATCAAGAGTAACATCCCATTACCCTCGTCTGCTTTTGTCGATCCCTCCCCTCCCATCGTCCAAAATCCTCTCACCCTTATCCCTCCCCTCACTCAGGAATCCTTTCTGGCGATACTCCCCAGAGTGAAGTCGGGGTCTCCGGCGGACGTCTGCCCCGCACGTATCTTACAGCAAATCTACTCTAGCTGCCCCGATCCCCCTATTGCCTTCCTTAACAGCTCCTTGGCACAGGGTGTTGTGACCCCTGCACTAAAGGCAGCCACTATAGTGCCTCTGCTGAAGAAACCCGGCGCGGACCCTTCCATCTCGGCCAACTTTCGCCCCATCTCCCTGCTACCCTTTTTGGGCAAGGTGATGGAACGCCATGTCACCGCGGTACTGAGCGCTCACATCGAGGCCAATGGGGGGCTGGCTGCTCGCCAGGCTGGATTTCGCCCTAGGCATTCGACCGAATCGGTCATAGTTTCAGTCTTAGACAACCTCAGAAAGGGTATGGATGAAAACAACTACCAGGCACTGGTCCTCCTTGATCTCTCCGCCGCCTTTGACACGGTGGACCATACTATCCTACTTGCCCGTGTCAAGGCGGCTGGAGTCGGGGGATCAGCTCTGGTCTGGCTCTCCTCCTTTCTGAGGGACCGCACTCAGGCGGTCCGACTAGGCGATTTCACCTCCACCCCTCTCCCTGTCACCTGCGGTGTTCCCCAGGGCTCTTCTCTTTCTCCCTTACTCTTTAATCTCTACATCTTTCCTCTTATCTATGCGCTCCAGCAGCTGGAGGTCACCGTCTATAACTATGCGGATGACCTCCAGCTCATCTTTGATCTGTCTCCCTCTTCTCTCTCGGCTTCTAACTTCCAGTCAACTATGACATTCATCAGGGACTGGATGAACCACAACCATCTTAAACTGAACCCGGATAAAACCGAGCTGGTTCTCACTGGTGGTTCATCCAGCCCCTGGAACTCTCTTTTCTGGCCCCCCTCTCTCGGCCCTGCACCATCCCCCTCCACCTCGGTCAAAACACTGGGTGTTAAAATGAATAATCAGCTCACTCTTCACTCTCAAATCAGCTCCGTGGTCTCTTCCTGTTTCCTCACCCTCCGAACTATCCGCTCTGTCTCCCGCTTCTTCTCCCCCCAGGCACTAAAGATGATCATAGCCGCCCTGGTAATTTCGCGTTTGGACTACGCCAATGCCCTCTATCATGGTATTCCAGCGTACAGCCTGCGTAGACTCCAAACTATCCAGAACCAGGCGGCCCGGCTGGTATACGGCCTTCCACGCTATCACCACTCCACCCCCCTACTAAAAGAGCTCCATTGGCTCCCCGTGAAACAACGCTCCCTTTTCAAGATCGGATGCATGGTTTTTCAGGCCCGTCAGGGCACTGCCCCTGCTTTCATCACTTCACTTATTAAACCTTATGTCCCTGCTAGAGATCTCCGGTCCTCCTCCAAGTCCCTCCTTCAGATCCCCCGCTTCTCACGCAAAAAGTGGGGCGGGTCCAACTTCTCAACCCTGGCCCCTACTTTCTGGAACTCACTTCCAGACAATCTTCGTTCTGCAACTCAGTACCTCTCCTTCCGTAGAGACCTGAAAACTTTCCTCTTCTGCCAGGCTTTCCCCGCCTAAACTTACCTCACCCTTTCCCTGGTCTTTCTCCCTCAGTTGATGAACCCCCAGCGCCAAGAAACCGCAAGGTGTACGTCGCGCTTTACAAGTGTTTTAAATTAGAAATTAAATTAGAACTCAGGATCTCCTGTTTACTAGACAGGCGCTTTAACCAGCTAAGCCACAGCACCCACTTGATTCTTAAATTTGAAACACTTTTCTTTATGGTGTTCAAGAGAATATTGCTTTTTCACTTTCATATTCTTTTCTAAGTTCACACACTTCTCTACTCAAACACTTAAGATGAATGAAGACTCTTCACTTATTCAAAAACACCTCTCTAAATTTGAAGTTTACCCTATTCATATCATTTTAAAATATACCTTGCTGAAGAATGGATTAGTTGAATTCAACAATAGAGTGATCATTCACCTCTATCTTGTTCTTTGTCATTTTCTTTTCCCTATTTCAATCAATGCATTCCTACAAAAATCTTCACAATACCAAGTATTTTATTTAATTTTTAGGATAACATTCTAAAGTTCATAAAACCAGCTGTTTATACTTAAATTGTATTCAACACTTGTTTGATGAAAATTACTCGGAAAGCATGGAGAAAACAGTTAAATGCTGCTGAGATTTGAACTCAGGATTTCCTGTTTACGAGACAGGAGCTTTAACCACTAAGCCACAGCACCAACGGTAATAGTAAAAAATGCATAAAGAATTTATTGTTGATGATGAAAATGTGTTTTCTGCTATAAATTCTTCTTTATATGTATTGTAATCTTAAACACGAAAAGATACTCAATCACTACGCAAGGATTCATATGTTTTAATAAACAGGTACTCTTATAAAACCCAATTTCATTTCTTGAATTCTTTACAATTTTTTTTCATGAAGGTATTAATATTGCTCAAATCTAGGTAGAAATTTCATCTACGTCTTTCTCATAGATATGTATTTTTTTCATTTTGCAATAACAGTATTCATTCTATAATCTTGAAAATACTTGGGTTTTTATAAGGTTAAAGATGATCTGCTCAACAGTAAGATGAATCAGACTTTTATATTTTAATTGTATCGGAATAAGACCTAATGAAAATGATTTGTTATATAACAATGAGAAAAGCAAGGCACTGCTGAGAGTTGAACTCAGGATCTCCTTTTTACTAAACAGGCGCTTTAACCAGCTAAGCCACAGCACCCACTTGATTCTTAAATTTGAAACACTTTTCTTTATGGTGTTCAAGAGAATATTGCTTTTTCACTTTCATATTCTTTTCTAAGTTCACACACTTCTCTACTCATGAACTTAAGATGAATGAAGACTCTTCACTTATTCAAAAACACCTCTCTAATTTGAAGTTTACCCTATTCATATCATTTTAAAATATACCTTGCTGAAGAATGGATTAGTTGAATTCAACAATAGAGTGATCATTCACCTCTATCTTGTTCTTTGTCATTTTCTTTTCCCTATTTCAATCAATGCATTCCTACAAAAATCTTCACAATACCAAGTATTTTATTTAATTTTTAAGATAACATTCTAAAGTTCATAGAACCAGATGTTTATACTTAAATTGTATTCAACACTTGTTTGATGAAAATTACTCGGAAAGCATGGAGAAAACAGTTAAATGCTGCTGAGATTTGAACTCAGGATTTCCTGTTTACGAGACAGGAGCTTTAACCACTAAGCCACAGCACCAACGGTAATAGTAAAAAATGCATAAATAATTTATTGTTGATGATGAAAATGTGCTTTCTGCTATAAATTCTTCTTTATATGTATTGTAATCTTAAACACGAAAAGATACTCAATCACTACGCAAGGATTAATATGTTTTAATAAACAGGTACTCTTATAAAACCCAATTTCATTTCTTGAATTCTTTACAAATTTTTTTCATGAAGGTAATAATATTGCTCCAATCTAGGTAGACATTTCATCTACATCTTCCTCATAGATATGTATTTTTTTCATTTTGCAATAACAGTATTCATTCTATAATCTTGAAAATACTTGGGTTTTTATAAGGTTAAAGATGATCTGTTCAACAGTAAGATGAATCAGACTTTTATATTTTAATTGTATCGGAATAAGACCTAATGAAAATGATGTATTATATAACAATGAGAAAAGCAAGGCACTGCTGAGAGTTGAACTCAGGATCTCCTGTTTACTAGACAAGCGCTTTAACCAGCTAAGCCACAGCACCCACTTAATTCTTAAATTTGAAACACTTTTCTTTATGGTGTTCAAGAGAATATTGCTTTTTCACTTTCATATTCTTTTCTAAGTTCACACACTTCTCTACTCAAACACTTAAGATGAATGAAGACTCTTCACTTATTCAAAAACACCTCTCTAATTTGAAGTTTACCCTATTCATATCATTTTAAAATATACCTTCCTGAAGAATAGATTAGTTGAATTCAACAATAGAGTGATCATTCACCTCTATCTTGTTCTTTGTCATTTTCTTTTCCCTATTTCAGTCAATGCATTCCTACAAAAATCTTCACAATACCAAGCATTTTATTTAATGTTTAAGATAACTTATTCTAAAGTTCATAGAACCAGATGTTTATTCTTAAATTGTATTCAACACTTGTTTGATGTAAATTATTCGGAAAGCATGGAGAAAACAGTTAGGTGATGCTGAGATTTGAACTCATGATTTCCTGTTTACCAGACAGGCACTTTAACCACTAAGCCACAGCACCAACGTTAATAGTAAAAAATGCATAAATAATTTATTGTTGATGATGAAAATGTGTTTCTGCCATAAATTCTTCTTTATATGTATTGCAATCTTAAACACGAAAAGATACTCAATCACTACGCAAGGATTAATATGTTTTAATAAACAGGTACTCTTATAAAACCCAATTTCATTTCTTGAATTCTTTACAATTTTTTTTCATGAAGGTATTAATATTGCTCAAATCTAGGTAGAAATTTCATCTACGTCTTTCTCATAGGTTTGTATTTTTTTCATTTTGCAATAACAGTATTCATTCTATAATCTTGGAAATACTTGGGTTTTTATAAGGTTTAAGATGATCTGTTCAACAGTAAGATTAATCAGATTTTTATATTTTTATTGTATTGGAATAAGACCTAATGAAAATGATTTGTTAAATAACAATGAGAAAAGCAAGGCGCTGCTGAGAGTTGAACTCAGGATCTCCTTTTTACTAAACAGGCGCTTTAACCAGCTAAGCCACAGCACCCACTTGATTCTTAAGTTTGAAACACTTTTCTTTATGCTGTTCAAGAGAATATTGCTTTTTCACTTTCATAGTCTTTTCTAAGTTCACACACTTCTCTACTCATAAACTTAAGATGAATGAAGACTCTTCTCTTCACTTATTCAAAAACACCTCTCTAATTTGAAGTTTACCCTATTCCTATCATTTTAAAATATACCTTGCTGAAGAATGGATTAGTTGAATTCAACAATAGAGTGATCATTCACCTCTATCTTGTTCTTTGTCATTTTCTTTTCCCTATTTCAATCAATGCATTCCTACAAAAATCTTCACAATACCAAGTATTTTATTTAATTTTTAGGATAACATTCTAAAGTTCATAGAACCAGATGTTTATACTTAAATCGTATTCAACACTTGTTTGATGAAAATTACTCGGAAAGCATGGAGAAAACAGTTAAATGCTGCTGAGATTTGAATTCAGGATTTCCTGTTTACGAGACAGGAACTTTAACCACTAAGCCACAGCACCAACGGTAATAGTAAAAAATGCATAAAGAATGTATTGTTGATGATGAAAATGTGTTTTCTGCTATAAATTCTTCTTTATATGTATTGTAATCTCAAACACGAAAAGATACTCAATCACTACGCAACGATTCATATGTTTTAATAAACAGGTACTCTTATAAAACCCAATTTCATTTCTTGAATTCTTTACAATTTTTTTCATGAAGGTAATAATATTGCTCCATTCTAGGTCGACATTTCATCTACGTCTTTCTCATAGATATGTATTTTTTTCATTTTGCAATAACAGTATTCATTCTATAATCTTGAAAATACTTGGGTTTTTATAAGGTTAAAGCTGATCTGTTCAACAGTAAGTTGAATCAGACTTTTATATTTTAATTGTATCGGAATAAGACCTAATGAAAATGATTTATTATATAACAATGAGAAAAGCAAGGCACTGCTGAGAGTTGAACTCAGGATCTCCTGTTTACTAGACAGGCGCTTTAACCAGCTAAGCCACAGCACCCACTTGATTCTTAAATTTGAAACACTTTTCTTTATGGTGTTCAAGAGAATATTGCTTTTTCACTTTCATATTCTTTTCTAAGTTCACACACTTCTCTACTCAAACACTTAAGATGAATGAAGACTCTTCACTTATTCAAAAACACCTCTCTAATTTGAAGTTTACCCTATTCATATCATTTTAAAATATACCTTGCTGAAGAATGGATTAGTTGAATTCAACAATAGAGTGATCATTCACCTCTATCTTGTTCTTTGTCATTTTCTTTTCCCTATTTCAATCAATGCATTCCTACAAAAATCTTCACAATACCAAGTATTTTATTTAATTTTTAGGATAACATTCTAAAGTTCATAGAACCAGATGTTTATACTTAAATTGTATTCAACACTTGTTTGATGAAAATTACTCGGAAAGCATGGAGAAAACAGTTAAATGCTGCTGAGATTTGAACTCAGGATTTCCTGTTTACGAGACAGTAGCTTTAACCACTAAGCCACAGCACCAACGGTAATAGTAAAAAATGCATAAATAATTTATTGTTGATGATGAAAATGTGTTTTCTGCTATAAATTCTTCTTTATATGTATTGTAATCTTAAACACGAAAAGATACTCAATCACTACGCAAGGATTAATATGTTTTAATAAACAGGTACTCTTATAAAACCCAATTTCATTTCTTGAATTCTTTACAATTTTTTTTCATGAAGGTAATAATATTGCTCCAATCTAGGTAGACATTTCATCTATGTCTTTCTCATAGATATGTATTTTTTTCATTTTGCAATAACAGTATTCATTCTATAATCTTGAAAATACTTGGGTTTTTATAAGGTTAAAGCTGATCTGTTCAACAGTAAGATGAATCAGACTTTTATATTTTAATTGTATCGGAATAAGACCTAATGAAAATGATTTATTATATAACAATGAGAAAAGCAAGGCACGGCTGAGAGTTGAACTCAGAATCTCCTGTTTACTATACAGGCACTTTAACCAGCTAAGCCACAGCACCCACTTGATTCTTAAATTTGAAACACTTTTCTTTATGGTGTTCAAGAGAATATTGCTTTTTCACTTTCATATTCTTTTCTAAGTTCACACACTTCTCTACTCAAACACTTAAGATGAATGAAGACTATTCACTTATTCAAAAACACCTCTCTGATTTGAAGTTTACCCTATTCATATCATTTTAAAATATACCTTGCTGAAGAATGGATTAGTTGAATTCAACAATAGAGTGATCATTCACCTCTATCTTGTTCTTTGTCATTTTCTTTTCCCTATTTCAATCAATGCATTCCTACAAAAATCTTCACAATACCAAGTATTTTTTTTAATTTTTAGGATAACATTCTAAAGTTCATAGAACCAGATGTTTATACTTAAATTGTATTCAACACTTGTTTGATGAAAATTACTCGGAAAGCATGGAGAAAACAGTTAAATGCCGCTGAGATTTGAACTCAGGATTTCCTGTTTACGAGACAGGAGCTTTAACCACTAAGCCACAGCACCAACGGTAATAGTAAAAAATGCATAAAGAATTTATTGTTGATGATGAAAATGTGTTTTCTGCTATAAATTCTTCTTTATATGTATTGTAATCTTAAACACGAAAAGATACTCAATCACTATGCAAGGATTGATATGTTTTAATAAACAGGTACTCTTATAAAACCCAATTTCATTTCTTGAATTCTTTACAATTTTTTTTCATGAAGGTATTAATATTGCTCAAATCTAGGTAGAAATTTCATCTACGTCTTTCTCATAGATATGTATTTTTTTCATTTTGCTATAACAGTATTCATTCTATAATCTTGAAAATACTTGGGTTTTTATAAGGTTAAAGATGATCTGTTCAACAGTAAAATGAATCAGATTTTTATATTTTAATTGTATCGGAATAAGACCTAATGAAAATGATTTGTTATATAACAATGAGAAAAGCAAGGCGCTGCTGAGAGTTGAACTCAGGATCTCCTTTTTACTAAACAGGCGCTTTAACCAGCTAAGCCACAGCACCCATTTGATTCTTAATTTTGAAACACTTTTCTTTATGCTGTTCAAGAGAATATTGCTTTTTCACTTTCATATTCTTTTCTAAGTTCACACACTTCTCTACTCATGAACTTAAGATGAATGAAGACTCTTCACTTATTCAAAAACACCTCTCTAATTTGAAGTTTACCCTATTCATATCATTTTAAAATATACCTTGCTGAAGAATGGATTAGTTGAATTCAACAATAGAGTGATCATTCACCTCTATCTTGTTCTTTGTCATTTTCTTTTCCCTATTTCAATCAATGCATTCCTACAAAAATCTTCACAATACCAAGTATTTTATTTAATTTTTAAGATAACATTCTAAAGTTCATAGAACCAGATGTTTATACTTAAATTGTATTCAACACTTGTTTGATGAAAATTATTCGGAAAGCATGGAGAAAACAGTTAGGTGATGCTGAGATTTGAACTCATGATTTCCTGTTTATGAGACAGGCGCTTTAACCACTAAGCCACAGAACCAACGTTAATAGTAAAAAATGCATAAATAATTCATTATTGATGATGAAAATGTGTTTTCTGCTATACATTCTTCTTTATATGTATTGTAATCTTAAACACGAAAAGATACTCAATCACTACGCAAGGATTAATATGTTTTAATAAACAGGTACTCTTATAAAACCCAATTTCATTTCTTGAATTTTTTACAATTTTTTTTCATGAAGGTAATAATATTGCTCAAATCTAGGTAGACATTTCATCTACGTCTTTCTCATAGATATGTATTTTTTTCATTTTGCAATAACAGTATTCATTCTATAATCTTGAAAAAACTTGGGTTTTTATAAGGATAAAGATGATCTGTTCAACAGTAAGATGAATCAGAGTTTTATATTTTAATTGTATCGGAATAAGACCTAATGAAAATGATGTGTTATATAACAATGAGAAAAGCAAGGCACTGCTGAGAGTTGAATTCAGGATCTCCTGTTTACTAGACAGGCGCTTTAACCAGCTAAGCCACAGCACCCACTTAATTCTTAAATTTGAAACACTTTTCTTTATGGTGTTCAAGAGAATATTGCTTTTTCACTTTCATATTCTTTTCTAAGTTCACACACTTCTCTACTCAAACACTTAAGATGAATGAAGACTCTTCACTTATTCAAAAACACCTCTCTAATTTGAAGTTTACCCTATTCATATCATTTTAAAATATACCTTGCTGAAGAATGGATTAGTTGAATTCAACAATAGAGTGATCATTCACCTCTATCTTGTTCTTTGTCATTTTCTTTTCCCTATTTCAGTCAACGCTTTCCTACAAAAATCTTCACAATACCAAGCATTTTATTTAATTTTTAAGATAACTTATTCTAAAGTTCATAGAACCAGATGTTTATACTTAAATTGTATTTAACACTTGTTTGATGAAAATTATTCGGAAAGCATGGAGAAAACAGTTAAATGCTGCTGAGATTTGAACTCAAGATTTCCTGTTTACGAGACAGGAGCTTTAACCACTAAGCCACAGCACCAACGGTAATAGTAAAAAATGCATAAAGAATTTATTGTTGATGATGAAAATGTGTTTTCTGCTATAAATTCTTCTTTATATGTATTGTAATCTAAAACATGAAAAGATACTCAATCACTACGCAAGGATTCATATGTTTTAATAAACAGGTACTCTTATAAAACCCAATTTCATTTCTTGAATTCTTTACAATTTTTTTCATGAAGGTAATAATATTGCTCCAATCTAGGTAGACATTTCATCTACGTCTTTCTCATAGATATGTATTTTTTTCATTTTGCAATAACAGTATTCATTCTATAATCTTGAAAATACTTGGGTTTTTATAAGGTTTAAGATGATCTGTTCAACAGTAAGATGAATCCAACTTTATATTTTAATTGTATAGGAATAAGACCTAATGAAAATGATTTGTTATATAACAATGAGAAAAGCAAGGCACGGCTGAGAGTTGAACTTAGGATCTCCTGTTTACTAGACAGGCGCTTTAACCAGCTAAGCCACAGCACCCACTTGATTCTTAAATTTGAAACACTTTTCTTTATGGTGTTCAAGAGAATATTGCTTTTTCACTTTCATATTCTTTTCTAAGTTCACACACTTCTCTACCCAAACACTTAAGATGAATGAAGACTCTTCACTTATTCAAAAACACCTCTCTAATTTGAAGTTTACCATATTCATATCATTTTAAAATATACTTTGCTGAAGAATGGATTAGTTGAATTCAACAATAGAGTGATCAGTCACCTCTATCTTGTTCTTTATCATTTTCTTTTCCCTATTTCAGTCAATGCATTCCTACAAAAATCTTCACAATACCAAGCATTTTATTCAATTTTTAAGATAACTTATGCTAAAGTTCATAGAACCAGATGTTTATACTTAAATTGTATTCAACACTTGTTTGATGAAAATTATTCGGAAAGCATGGAGAAAACAGTTAAATGCTGCTGAGCTTTGAACTCAGGATTTCTTGTTTACGAGACAGGTGCTTTAACCACTAAGCCACAGCACCAACGTTAATAGTAAAAAAATGCATAAATAATTCATTGTTGATGATGAAAATGTGTTTCCTGCTATAAATTCTTCTTTATATGTATTGTAATCTTAAACACGAAAACATACTCAATCACTACGCAAGTATTAATATGTTTTATTAAACAGGTACTCTTATAAAACCCAATTTCATTTCTTGAATTCTTTAAAAAAAAAATCATGAAGGTATTAATATTGCTCAAATCTAGGTAGAAATTTCATCTACGTCTTTCTCATAGATATATAATTTTTTCATTTTGCAATAACAGTATTCATTCTATAATCTTGAAAATACTTGGGTTTTTAGAAGGTTTAAGATGATCTGTTCAACAGTAAGATGAATCAGACTTTTATATTTTAATTGTATCGGAATAAGACCTAATGAAAATGATTTGTTATATAACAATGAGAAAAGCAAGGCGCTGCTGAGAGTTGAACTCAGGATCTCCTTTTTACTAAACAGGCGCTTTAACCAGCTAAGCCACAGCACCCACTTGATTCTTAATTTTGAAACACTTTTCTTTATGCTGTTCAAGAGAATATTGCTTTTTCACTTTCATATTCTTTTCTAAGTTCACATACTTCTCTACTCATGAACTTAAGATGAATGAAGACTCTTCACTTATTCAAAAACACCTCTCTAATTTGAAGTTTACCCTATTCATATCATTTTAAAATATACCTTGCTGAAGAATGGATTAGTTGAATTCAACAATAGAGTGATCATTCACCTCTATCTTGTTCTTTGTCATTTTCTTTTCCCTATTTCAATCAATGCATTCCTACAAAAATCTTCACAATACCAAGTATTTTATTTAATTTTTAAGATAACATTCTAAAGTTCATAGAACCAGATGTTTATACTTAAATTGTATTCAACACTTGTTTGATGAAAATTACTCGGAAAGCATGGAGAAAACAGTTAAATGCTGCTGAGATTTGAACTCAGGATTTCCTGTTTACGAGACAGGAGCTTTAACCACTAAGCCACAGCACCAACGGTAATAGTAAAAAATGCATAAATAATTTATTGTTGATGATGAAAATGTGCTTTCTGCTATAAATTCTTCTTTATATGTATTGTAATCTTAAACACGAAAAGATACTCAATCACTACGCAAGGATTAATATGTTTTAATAAACGGGTACTCTTATAAAACCCAATTTCCTTTCTTGAATTCTTTACAAATTTTTTTCATGAAGGTAATAATATTGCTCCAATCTAGGTAGACATTTCATCTACATCTTCCTCATAGATATGTATTTTTTTCATTTTGCAATAACAGTATTCATTCTATAATCTTGAAAATACTTGGGTTTTTATAAGGTTAAAGATGATCTGTTCAACAGTAAGATGAAGCAGACTTTTATATTTTAATTGTATCAGAATAAGACCTAATGAAAATGATGTATTATATAACAATGAGAAAAGCAAGGCACTGCTGAGAGTTGAACTCAGGATCTCCTGTTTACTAGACAAGCGCTTTAACCAGCTAAGCCACAGCACCCACTTAATTCTTAAATTTGAAACACTTTTCTTTATGGTGTTCAAGAGAATATTGCTTTTTCACTTTCATATTCTTTTCTAAGTTCACACACTTCTCTACTCAAACACTTAAGATGAATGAAGACTCTTCACTTATTCAAAAACACCTCTCTAATTTGAGGTTTACCCTATTCATATCATTTTAAAATATACCTTCCTGAAGAATAGATTAGTTGAATTCAACAATAGAGTGATCATTCACCTCTATCTTGTTCTTTGTCATTTTCTTTTCCCTATTTCAGTCAATGCATTCCTACAAAAATCTTCACAATACCAAGCATTTTATTTAATGTTTAAGATAACTTATTCTAAAGTTCATAGAACCAGATGCTTATTCTTAAATTGTATTCAACACTTGTTTGATGTAAATTATTCGGAAAGCATGGAGAAAACAGTTAGGTGATGCTGAGATTTGAACTCATGATTTCCTGTTTACCAGACAGGCACTTTAACCACTAAGCCACAGCAGCAACGTTAATAGTAAAAAATGCATAAATAATTTATTGTTGATGATGAAAATGTGTTTCTGCCATAAATTCTTCTTTATATGTATTGCAATCTTAAACACGAAAAGATACTCAATCACTACGCAAGGATTAATATGTTTTAATAAACAGGTACTCTTATAAAACCCAATTTCATTTCTTGAATTCTTTACAATTTTTTTTCATGAAGGTATTAATATTGCTCAAATCTAGGTAGAAATTTCATCTACGTCTTTCTCATAGATATGTATTTTTTTCATTTTGCAATAACAGTATTCATTCTATAATCTTGGAAATACTTGGGTTTTTATAAGGTTTAAGATGATCTGTTCAACAGTAAGATTAATCAGATGTTTATATTTTAATTGTATTGGAATAAGACCTAATGAAAATGATTTGTTATATAACAATGAGAAAAGCAAGGCGCTGCTGAGAGTTGAACTCATATGGCTGAGATACCCGCCACCCCCTCTCAACACAATCCCCAAAAGGAGGGAAACCGGAAACAGTTCTTGAAGTTTTTTGGAAGTGGGAGGGAGTGACCCTCCCGCGGCCGTATTTATTAAAACAAAGTTAAAACATTAAACGTTTCATGTTATGTACAATTTCATTACCACATTGCGATGTTTGGCTAACCTTAACATATTCTCTAATACAGAGGTTCTCCTAGCCGAACTAGCATCCTACAAGACATTCTCTAGAAACACTGAAATTGTACATCCTAACGTTTAAGGGCCAACGGCAAGGTCATAACCGGTGTCAAGATCCCTAACCCGACTTACCCCTCCCACTTGGGAGGGGCGACAGCACAGAGGCTTACCTCAAGTGCAACTACTAACAATTTCCCTTGACTTGACGGGGGCACTTAAGACTCGACGCCATTTAAAGGTCGTTCGAAGACTCGTGTGAGGTATCTAGAAGGTATCGTGGACCTCCCCCCACCCCACACAACTTACAGCATCTGCCGTCGCAGATGACACTGGCCCCGGGAAATTCACCAGGAGGGGGCTGTAACCCCTCCTACAACGGAAGGGGCCTTGACCGCCTTTCCTTTACTTCCGGCGACCCATCCTTAGACGGGACCGCCTCCCCATTGAGGGGCCAATGGCCACCTCTCCCGAGCGCTCCCATCCATGTTGGGTGACGCCCACTCATAGGGATCTTCCAATTAGTGCTCACCGATCATGACCTTACCGCCACAGGTCCGGATAGTTGACCGGCTATCCGGACCCCCCACAAGACTCCTACCTAAAGGTCATGTTTTAACGTTTTTAACCAAGCTAAGAAGTCCCCTATGAGTAACTCATTCCCCACCCTTGACAAATGCACACCATCCCCCAAATACATACTGTCATCGTTAATACAACTATGCGAGATCGAATGCAATGTCTTGGAACGGAACAACCTACTCACTTTGTTATTCAATTTTCTAACAGAATGATTCAAAGCAGGGATCGAGATAGCCCCCCGCCACACTTTTCGTGGGATCACATGAGACCATGCAATTATGCACCCCGGAACTCTCCTCGCTAACCAACTTACCGTGGAAAGCATAGCCTCCAGGAGAAGTCGTCTACCGGTGGTGACCAAATCATTGCCCCCTAAATGCACTATGACTATGGACGGCGGTGACCTCATCCGCCCTAACAAACCCTCAAAGAATGCTTGAAACTGGTCAATACAGAGACCGCCTCTTCCGTGGAAGGACACTCTGTACCCGTATTCCCCAGGTACGTGAATCATGTCACCTGCTTTGAATACGTCTGCGGCCCGTCTCACGTATGAGTGGCCCACGACCCACACCTCCTTTCTCACAGCCGGTGATGTCTGACCGCTGGCCTGGTGTTGGGTCGACTGCATAGTCCGCCCTGCCGCGTAGGCTTGCGCAACTGAAAACAAACAAAAGACAAGAAGCGTGAGTATATGATTACAGCTTCACATCATGTGCAATCGCACATATCTCTTATAACAATTGGAGGACCAATGCCCCACTCGTTTCACTTGCTCTACATTAAGACCCCTGGCTGTAGCTTCAGTGGCAGCCCCTATTCGAAAGGAATGGGTCCCGAATTCGCCCGGGTCCAAGCCCGCTGCGGCAATGGCCATTGCAAGCACCCGCTGAAACTGAAACCTCGTCAGCGGGGTGGCGTCTGCATGCCTCAACAATGTCCCCCCCCATGATGCCACCCTTCGTGCTAGGTAATCTTCTAAACACTGTACCGGACACATGGAGGACCCGGGGGTCCTGCGAATGATCGTGGAGTCCCCCCTCCCATCTTGGTCGGTCTTGGACCTGAGAAAGGAGACAATCATCGCATCGCCCCTGATCTGAACGTGTTCCCGGCACAACCCCCCCGCCACATCCTGTTTGTTTCTTGCAACCAGCTCACTTATCCTCATAGCCCCGTGGAATGCCAGCGTAAATGCAGTCCGGAACAAACATGTCTCGAAAGGAGACGAGCATGTGGTAGGGAGTGTGGCCAGCAACTGGGACAACCTATCCAGACCTATCGGTCGTCTCACATCTACTCTGCGACCCTCAAGGCGTTGCCACCCACGCAGCGCCTTTTGTACTGCAAAAGACGCTGTCGGGTCCTGGATATTATGGGCCCTGGCAACAAAGGAAATGGCGGCACGATGCCTTTGGGCTGTAGCCACCGATTTCCCAGCCCTACGTAAGGACATCAGAAAATGTACAACCCACTCTTCCTGACCCCAGAGTCCCCCTCTCTCAGTCCCCAAAAAGGCTAAATAGGCCTGAAACGCCCCTTCATATGCCTTCCTTGTCCTGGGTGCTAGACTCTCTCCCACGAGGTGACGAAGTTCGGGGCACAGAGAGACCAGAGAGCTTCGGGGAAGGGTGCCGGCTCTGGGTCCGCTGAAGGAAGGAAACCCGAGAAAGCCTGCATGTGAAAACGAGACAGTGCATCAGCCGCCTGATTCATCACCCCCGGGACATGTTTTGCTCTGAATATCACGTTCAGTTGCATACACAGTAGTACAATTTCTTTGAGCAGCCTCAAAATCAATTTACAACGGGCTGCCTGACTATTGATGCATTCTACGACGGTCATATTGTCAGACCAGAACACGACAGAATGATCTCTGAACCCTTCGGGCCAGGTTCTCAGGGCCACCAGGATGGGAAACAGTTCAAGGAAAGCAATATTACTCGTCAGCCCCTTCTCGTGCCACCATAGGGGCCACCTTTGTGCAGACCATTTTGTGCCGAAGATGGCGCCAAAGCCTATGCTTCCCGCTGAATCTGTCCATAGCCCAAGCTCTTCAGAGGAAACGGCTGGATTGTTCCAGACGACTCGACCATTGAAGTCCGCCAAAAATGCTAACCAAATACGCATGTCCTGGCGGACCTCGGCCGATAACCTCGTGCGATGATGACCCTCCTTTAGGCCAACCATCGCTTGGGCGATTGAGCGGGAAAAGGGGCGGGCCATTGGGATCACTCTCAATGCAAAGTTCAACTTCCCCACCAATTGTTGCAACTGATGCAGTGTAACCTTAGATGCAGTTAAACATACTTGGAGGGCTGCCCTGAATTTCAACACTTTGCTAGCTGGTAAACGGAAACACCCCTCCCTAGAGTCCAACTCGATCCCCAAAAACTCGAGGCAAGTCGTGGGACCCATAGTCTTACCTGGTGCCAATGGCACGCCAAAATGACCCATTAACACACAGAATTCAGCTAAGGCCTGGGCACATTCGGTATTTCCGGCGGGGCCAAGGAACAGAAAGTCGTCAAGGTAGTGCATTACATTTCGGAAACCCGTTTTCCTAGTGAACACCCATTGCAGGAAAGTACTGAATTTTTCAAAATAAGCACATGATATAGAGCATCCCATTGGCATACACCTATCCATGTAAAATGACCCCTGAAACCCGAATCCCAGAAGACGCTGGTCGTCTGGGTGTACCGGCAGCAACCGGAACGCTGACTCGATATCTGATTTCGCCATCAACGTCCCGGGCCCCAGGCGATTCAAGATGGCTACTGCCTCATCAAACGATGCGTATTGCACCGAACAAACCTCTGGATCAATTGCATCGTTCACCGAAAGACCGTGTGGAGCAGACAAATTATGGATCAAACGAAACTCACCTGGGTCCTTCTTGGGGACCACCCCTAACGGAGAACAGACAAAATACGGTACCGGGGGTACACTAAACGGGCCAGCGACCCGCCCCCGGCTAACCTCTTTCTGAATCTTCTCTTGCACCACAGATGTATGTTGTAAAACGGAAAGTTGATTTTTGCACGTCCCTACACCCTGAAAGTCCCCTACCGGGATGCGGAAACCATGTGTAAAACCGTTCCGCAGCACCCCAGCAGAAGTACGATCCGGGTATTCGCTGAGCCAGGGAATCATTGCCAAGGTATCAATCGGGGTTGGTAAAGGCGCCCCTCGGACTATCCTAGACCTGTTTGGCGCCTCCCTTACCCCCATTCTCACTCGTTCTGGCTCTGCACGATGACTCAGGATGGGACGATCCACAAGTGCTACATTCATGTTTGAATTTACATGATCCCGGAGGCCTGGTACATTTCCCTTTGTTGAAATTAAAGCAGAAACCCTTTTTCCCTGTATTGCCTGCGGGTCTCGAATAATCGTCGGTGCTCGTATTTGGCCGAAAGGGCGTCCCCACATTTTGGCGGGAGTAATCAACAACATTGCTCCCCACCAATGGCATTTTTAACATTCCTGATTCTTTCATTTTATCCCATGTCACAGAATCGTAACAGTCCCACGTCAAACTCTTGTTATGCTCCTTTTCTTTCCTGAACAGGTTGTCATAACAGAACCAATGGTTACCTTGATACGCTGTCGAGTAACCCATAATTCGTGATTGATAAATGGGAAACTCAGAAAGCAACTCGGGCCTACGTTCCCCCAAAATCGATGTAAAAATACCCCACGCATTGCCCCAGTTGCCAATATTCTCATTTACCTTAAAGGCGGCCATTTTTGCGCGCCAGACACTTGGATGCATTAGGTCCTTCTGACTCTTGACATGCTCTAGCTCATAATGATCGACAAGCAAGGAAAATATATTCACGTATTCCCCCGCCCAAATCTTTTCTTTTATTGCTAAGGGAACATGCTGCCCCAATCTTTCTCTACGAGAGGGTGCTGACTCGTCCCTTGCGATCGGCAATGGCCGCTTACCTGAACCGGATGCTGCGTCTACAACTTGCGGCTTATCTATCACCGCCACCGGTGCGGTCACCTTGGCTGCTTCTTTTTCCTTACGCAGCTTTCTTATCAGCGCCTGTGCCTCGGCAGCCGTGGCGCCCTCAGTACTATCGCCCAACCATGCTGCTAGCTGTGCTGCCAGCTCGGGGGGCATATCCTCGTTGGATGTCGGGGTGATGACAACGGGGATTGGATTCCCCTCCATCGGTAGCGGGGTCGGCACCTCGAGCGGGGCAGAGGGAGCCGGGACACTTCCCCCGGCTGGAACCCTTCTCGGCCTCTTAGGTCTCCCTCCAGCCGGTGGTTGGCCCGATCCCTCCTCCCCGTCTCGCTCCGCCAGCCGTTTCTTTATGTCGGACATATCCTTAAAGAGGGCCCGAACCATCTGCTCAGTCGTCATGCTCTTTGCGCCTTTCTTGGGCATCTCTCCGACGAAGTATCTAGAAGACAAAGAAAAAGATCAAAACGCTCAAAATTGGCTCTTCGTTCTGTCCCGAGCTCACGTGTAGCGAGGAGGTGCAGCTTCGGAGCACAAGAACAAGAGGACGTCTTCTGGTCTTGCGTCCCTTTTTATCCGTCTTCCGGGCGGGCGTAAACCCGCCCCTGCCTGCCCCGAGGGCGTGGCTGGCTACGTCGGTGTCTAGGCCAGCCCACTCTAGGGCGGGAAACAGCGCGCCCCGGCTACGCCGCTTCGGGCATACCAGCCGAGACGCGCCTCCCGCCCAAAAATGGCTTCCCGGGGGGATCGAGGCACTCCGCCATACGTGCGGGGGGACCGAGTGGTCGCCCCTTTCCAGGATCTCCTTTTTACTAAACAGGCGCTTTAACCAGCTAAGCCACAGCACCCACTTGATTCTTAAGTTTGAAACACTTTTCTTTATGCTGTTCAAGAGAATATTGCTTTTTCACTTTCATAGTCTTTTCTAAGTTCACACACTTCTCTACTCATAAACTTAAGATGAATGAAGACTCTTCACTTATTCAAAAACACCTCTCTAATTTGAAGTTTACCCTATTCCTATCATTTTAAAATATACCTTGCTGAAGAATGGATTAGTTGAATTCAACAATAGAGTGATCATTCACCTCTATCTTGTTCTTTGTCATTTTCTTTTCCCTATTTCAATCAATGCATTCCTACAAAAATCTTCACAATACCAAGTATTTTATTTAATTTTTAGGATAACATTCTAAAGTTCATAGAACCAGATGTTTATACTTAAATCCTATTCAACACTTGTTTGATGAAAATTACTCGGAAAGCATGGAGAAAACAGTTAAATGCTGCTGAGATTTGAATTCAGGATTTCCTGTTTACGAGACAGGAACTTTAACCACTAAGCCACAGCACCAACGGTAATAGTAAAAAATGCATAAAGAATGTATTGTTGATGATGAAAATGTGTTTTCTGCTATAAATTCTTCTTTATATGTATTGTAATCTCAAACACGAAAAGATACTCAATCACTACGCAAGGATTCATATGTTTTAATAAACAGGTACTCTTATAAAACCCAATTTCATTTCTTGAATTCTTTACAATTTTTTTCATGAAGGTAATAATATTGCTCCATTCTAGGTCGACATTTCATCTACGTCTTTCTCATAGATATGTATTTTTTTCATTTTGCAATAACAGTATTCATTCTATAATCTTGAAAATACTTGGGTTTTTATAAGGTTAAAGCTGATCTGTTCAACAGTAAGATGAATCAGACTTTTATATTTTAATTGTATCGGAATAAGACCTAATGAAAATGATTTATTATATAACAATGAGAAAAGCAAGGCACTGCTGAGAGTTGAACTCAGGATCTCCTGTTTACTAGACAGGCGCTTTAACCAGCTAAGCCACAGCACCCACTTGATTCTTAAATTTGAAACACTTTTCTTTATGGTGTTCAAGAGAATATTGCTTTTTCACTTTCATATTCTTTTCTAAGTTCACACACTTCTCTACTCAAACACTTAAGATGAATGAAGACTCTTCACTTATTCAAAAACACCTCTCTAATTTGAAGTTTACCCTATTCATATCATTTTAAAATATACCTTGCTGAAGAATGGATTAGTTGAATTCAACAATAGAGTGATCATTCACCTCTATCTTGTTCTTTGTCATTTTCTTTTCCCTATTTCAATCAATGCATTCCTACAAAAATCTTCACAATACCAAGTATTTTATTTAATTTTTAGGATAACATTCTAAAGTTCATAGAACCAGATGTTTATACTTAAATTGTATTCAACACTTGTTTGATGAAAATTACTCGGAAAGCATGGAGAAAACAGTTAAATGCTGCTGAGATTTGAACTCAGGATTTCCTGTTTACGAGACAAGAGCTTTAACCACTAAGCCACAGCACCAACGGTAATAGTAAAAAATGCATAAATAATTTATTGTTGATGATGAAAATGTGTTTTCTGCTATAAATTCTTCTTTATATGTATTGTAATCTTAAACACGAAAAGATACTCAATCACTATGCAAGGATTGATATGTTTTAATAAACAGGTACTCTTATAAAACCCAATTTCATTTCTTGAATTCTTTACAATTTTTTTTCATGAAGGTATTAATATTGCTCCAATCTAGGTAGACATTTCATCTATGTCTTTCTCATAGATATGTATTTTTTTCATTTTGCAATAACAGTATTCATTCTATAATCTTGAAAATACTTGGGTTTTTATAAGGTTAAAGCTGATCTGTTCAACAGTAAGATGAATGAGACTTTTATATTTTAATTGTATCGGAATAAGACCTAATGAAAATGATTTATTATATAACAATGAGAAAAGCAAGGCACGGCTGAGAGTTGAACTCAGGATCTCCTGTTTACTAGACAGGCGCTTTAACCAGCTAAGCCACAGCACCCACTTGATTCTTAAATTTGAAACACTTTTCTTTATGGTGTTCAAGAGAATATTGCTTTTTCACTTTCATATATGGCTGAGATACCCGCCACCCCCTCTCAACACAATCCCCAAAAGGAGGGAAACCGGAAACAGTTCTTAAAGTTTTTGGATGTGGGAGGGAGTGACCCTCCCGGCCGTATTTATTAAAACAAAAAATTAAAACATTAAACGTTTCATGTTATGTACAATTTCATTATCACATTGCGATGTTTGGCTAACCTTAACATATTCTCTAATACAGAGGTTCTCCTAGCCGAACTAGCATCCTACAAAAACATTCTCTAAAACACTGAAATTGTACATCCTAACGTTTAAGGGCCAACGGCAAGGTCATAACCGGTGTCAAGATCCCTAACCAGACTTACCCCTCCCACTTGGGAGGGGCGACAGCACAGAGGCTTACCTCAAGTGCAACTACTAACAATTTCCCTTGACTTGACGGGGGCACTTAAGACTCGACGCCATTTAAAGGTCGTTCTAAGACTTGTGTGTGGTATCTAGAAGGTATCGTGGACCTCCCCCCACCCCACACAACTTACCGCATCTGCCGTCGCAGATGACACAGGCCCCGGGAAATTCCCCAGGAGGGGGCTGTAACCCCTCCTACAAAGGAAGGGGCCTTGACCGCCTTTCCTTTACTTCCGGCGACCCGCCCTTAGACGGGACCGCCTCCCCATTGAGGGGCCAATGGCCACCTCTCCCGAGCGCTCCCATCCGTGTTGGGTGACGCCCACTCATAGGGATCTACCAATTAGTGCTCACCGATCATGACCTTACCGCCTACCAAAATAAATACGACAATTTTTAATCAAACCTATGACAACATTGGTCGCTACGACCGAAAGAACATGCTTAAAATGCAACACTACATCAGAACATTTTAATCGTAACAACTTACACGATATTCACCATACTTTATTATGATCTACAACAAACTGATACTTTCACAGCCTGTCAACGAAACGGAAAACATACTTATAAAAATCACTTTATTGCACAACAACTTGCTGTCCTCAGGGGCTGGTGGGTGGGTCAAAATTGGCTCTTCGTTCTGTCCCGAGCTCACGGGTAGCGAGGAGGTGCAGCTTCGGAGCACAAGAACAAGAGGACGTCTTCTGGTCTTGCGTCTCTTTTTATCCGTCTTCAGGGCGGGCGAGAACCCGCCCCTGCCTGCCCCTAGGGCGGGGCTGGCTACGTCGGTGTCTAGGCCAGCCCACTCTAGGGCGGGAAAAAGCGCGCCCCGGCTACGCCGCTTCGGGCATACCAGCCAAGACGCGCCTCCCGCCCAAAAATGGCTTCCCGGGGGGATCGAGGCACTCCGCCATACGTTCGGGGGGACCGAGTGGTCGCCCCTTTCCATATGGCTGAGATACCCGCCACCCCCTCTCAACACAATCCCCAAAAGGAGGGAAACCGGAAACAGTTCTTAAAGTTTTTGGATGTGGGAGGGAGTGACCCTCCCGGCCGTATTTATTAAAACAAAAAATTAAAACATTAAACGTTTCATGTTATGTACAATTTCATTATCACATTGCGATGTTTGGCTAACCTTAACATATTCTCTAATACAGAGGTTCTCCTAGCCGAACTAGCATCCTACAAAAACATTCTCTAAAACACTGAAATTGTACATCCTAACGTTTAAGGGCCAACGGCAAGGTCATAACCGGTGTCAAGATCCCTAACCAGACTTACCCCTCCCACTTGGGAGGGGCGACAGCACAGAGGCTTACCTCAAGTGCAACTACTAACAATTTCCCTTGACTTGACGGGGGCACTTAAGACTCGACGCCATTTAAAGGTCGTTCTAAGACTTGTGTGTGGTATCTAGAAGGTATCGTGGACCTCCCCCCACCCCACACAACTTACCGCATCTGCCGTCGCAGATGACACAGGCCCCGGGAAATTCCCCAGGAGGGGGCTGTAACCCCTCCTACAAAGGAAGGGGCTTTGACCGCCTTTCCTTTACTTCCGGCGACCCGCCCTTAGACGGGACCGCCTCCCCATTGAGGGGCCAATGGCCACCTCTCCCGAGCGCTCCCATCCGTGTTGGGTGACGCCCACTCATAGGGATCTACCAATTAGTGCTCACCGATCATGACCTTACCGCCACAGGTCCGGATAGTTGACCGGCTATCCGGACCCCCCACAAAACTCCTACCTAAAGGTCATGTTTTAACGATTTTAACCAAGCTAAGAAGTCTCCTATGAGTAACTCATTCCCCACCCTCGACAAATGCACACCATCCCCCAAATACATACTGTCATCATTAATACAACTATGCGAGATCGAATGCAATGTCTTGGAACGGAACAACCTACTCACTTTGTTATTCAATTTTCTAACAGAATGATTCAAAGCAGGGATCGAGATAGCCCCCCGCCACACTTTTCGTGGGATCATATGAGACCACGCAATTATGCACCCCGGAACTCTCCTTGCTAACCAACTTACCGTGGAAAGCATAGCCTCGAGGAGAAGTCGTCTACCGGTGGTGACCAAATCATTGCCCCCCAAATGTACTATGACTATGGACGGCGGTGACCTCATCCGCTCTAACAAACCCTCAAAGAATGCTTGAAACTGGTCAATACAGAGACCGCCCCTTCCGTAGAAGGACACTCTGTACCCGTATTCCCCAGGTACGTGAATCATGTCACCTGCTTTGAATACGTCTGCGGCCCGTCTCACGTATGAGTGGCCCACGACCCACACCTCCTTCCTCACAGCCGGTGATGTGCGACCGCTGGCCTGGTGTTGGGTCGACTGTACAGTCCGCCCTGCCGCGTAGGCTTGCGCAACTGAAAACAAACAAAAGACAAGAAGCGTGAGTACATGATTACAGCTTCACAACATGTGCAATCGCACATACCTCTTATAACAATTGGAGGACCAACGCCCCACTCGTTTCACTTGTTCTACATTAAGACCCCTGGCTGTAGCTTCAGTGGCAGCCCCTATTCGAAAGGAATGGGTCCCAAATTCGCCCGGGTCCAAGCCCGCTGCGGCAATGGCCATTGCAAGCACCCGCTGAAACTGAAACCTCGTCAGCGGGGTGGCGTCTGCATGCCTCAACAATGTCCCCCCCCATGATGCCACCCTTCGTGCTAGGTAATCTTCTAAGCACTGAACCGGACACATGGATGACCCGGGGGTCCTGCGAATGATCGTGCAGTCCCCCCTCCCATCTTGGTCGGTCTTGGACCTGAGAAAGGAGACAATCATCGCATCGCCCCTGATCTGAACATGTTCCCTGCACAAGCCCCCCGCCACATCCTGTTTGTTCCTTGCAACCAGCTCACTTATCCTCATAGCCCCGTGAAATGCTAGCGTAAATGCAGTCCGGAACAAACAGGTCTCGAAAGGAGACGAACATGTGTTAGGGAGTGTGGCCAGTAACAGGGACAACCTATCTAGACCTATCGGTCGTCTCACGTCTACTCTGCGACCCTCTAGGCGTTGCCACCCACGCAGCGCCTTTTGTACTGTAAAAGACGCTGTCGGGTCCTGGATGCCATGGGCCCTGGCAACAAAGGAAATGGCGGCACGATGCCTTTGGGCCGTAGCCACCGACTTCCCAGCCCTACGTAAGGACATCAGAAAATGTACTACCCACTCTTCCAGACCCCAAAGTCCCCTTCTCTCTGCCCCCAAAAAGGCTAAATAGGCCTGAAACGCCCCTTCATATGCCTTCCTTGTCCTGGGTGCTAGACTCTCTCCCACGAGGTGACGAAGTTCGGGGCACCGAGAGACCAGAGAGCTTCGGGGAAGGGTGCCGGCTCTGGGTCCGCTGACGGAAGGAAACCCGAGAAAGCCTGCATGTGAAAACGAGACAGTGCATCAGCAGCCTGATTCATCACCCCCGGGACATGTTTTGCTCTGAATATCACGTTCAGTCGCATACACAGTAAGACAATTTCTTTGAGCAGCCTCAAAATCAATTTACAACGGGCTGCCTGGCTATTGATGCATTCTACAATGGT
This sequence comes from Lissotriton vulgaris, assembly GCF_964263255.1. NCBI lineage: Eukaryota > Metazoa > Chordata > Amphibia > Caudata > Salamandridae > Lissotriton > Lissotriton vulgaris. The sequence continues at coordinate 443,977,242 of NC_141700.1, forward strand.
CATATTGTCGGACCAGAACACGACAGAATGATCTCTGAAACCTTCTGGCCATGTTCTCAGGGCCACCAGAATGGGAAATAGTTCAAGGAAAGCGATATTACTCGTCAGCCCCTTCTCGTGCCACCATGGGGGCCACCTTTGTGCAGACCATTTTGTGCCGAAGATGGCGCCAAAGCCTATGCTTCCGGCTGAATCTGTCCATAGCCCCAACTCTTCGGAGGACACGGCTGGCTTGTTCCAGACGACTCGGCCATTGAAGTCCGCCAAAAATGCTAACCAAATCCGCATGTCCTGGCGGACCTCAGCCGATAACCTCGTGCGATGATGACCCTCCTTTAGGCCAACCATCGCCTGGGCAATTGAGCGGGAAAAGGGGCGGGCCATTGGGATCACCCTCAAGGCAAAGTTCAACTTTCCCACCAATTGTTGCAACTGATGCAGTGTAACCTTAGATGCATTTAAACATACTTGGAGGGCTGCCCTGAATGTCAGCACTTTGCTAGCTGGTAAACGGAAACACCCCTCCCTTGAGTCCAACTCGATCCCCAAAAACTCGAGGCAAGTCGTGGGACCCATAGTTTTACCCGGTGCCAATGGCACGCCAAAATGACCCATCAACACACAGAATTCAGCTAAGGCCTGGGCACATTCGGGATTTCCGGCGGGGCCAAGGAACAAAAAGTCGTCAAGGTAGTGCATTACATTTCGGAAACCCGTTTTCTTAGTGAACACCCATTGCAGGAAAGTACTAAATTTCTCAAAATAAGCACATGATATAGAGCATCCCATTGGCATACACCTATCCATGTAAAATGACCCCTGAAACCCGAATCCCAGAAGACGCTGGTCGTCTGGGTGTACCGGGAGCAACCGGAACGCTGACTCGATATCTGATTTCGCCATCAACGTCCCGGGCCCCAGGCGATTCAAGATGGCTACTGCCTCGTCAAACGATGCGTATCGCACCGAACAAACTTCTGGATCAATTGCATCGTTCACCGAAAGACCATGTGGAGCAGACAGATTATGGATCAAACGAAACTCACCTGGGTCCTTCTTGGGGACCACCCCTAACGGAGAACAGACAAAATTCGGTACCGGGGGTACACTAAACGGGCCAGCGACCCGTCCCCGCCTAACCTCTTTCTGAATCTTCTCTTGTACTACAGATGTATGTTGTAAAACGGAGAGTTGATTTTTGCACATCCCTACACCCTGAAAGTCCCCCACCGGGATGCGGAAACCGTGTGAAAAACCGTTCCGCAGCACCCCAGCAGAAGCACGATCCGGGTATTCGCTGAGCCAGGGGATCATTGCCAAGGTATCAATCGGGGTTGGTAAAGGCGCCCCTCGGACTAACTTAGACCTGTTTGGCGCCTCCCTTACCCCCATTCTCACTCGTTCTGGCTCTGCACGATGACTCAGGATGGGATGACCCACAAGTACTACATTCGTGTTTGAATTTACACGATCCCGGAGGCCTGGTACATTTCCCTTTGTTGAAATTAAAGCAGAAACCCTTTCTCCCTGTATTGCCTGCGGGTCTCGAATAATCGTCGGTGCTCGTACTTGGTCGAAAGGGCGTCCCCACATTTTGGCGGGAGTAATCAACAACATTGCTCCCGACCAATGGCATTTTTAACATTCCTGATTCTTTCATTTTATCCCATGTGACAGAATCGTAACAATCCCAAGTCAAACCCTTGTTATGCTCCTTTTCTTTCCTGAACAGATTGTCATAACAGAACCAATGGTTTCCCTGATACGCTGTCGAGTAACCCATGATTCGTGATTGATAAATGGGAAACTCAGGAAGCAACTCGGGCCTACGTTCCCCCAAAATCGATGTAAAAATACCCCACGCATTGCCCCAGTTGCCAATATTCTCATTTACCTTAAAGGCGGCCATTTTTGCGCGCCAAACACTCGGGTGCATTAGGTCCTTCTGACTCTTAACATGCTCCACCTCGTAATGATCAACAAGCAAGGAGAAAATATTCACATATTCCCCCGCCCAGATCTTTTCCTTTATAGCTAAAGGCACATGTTGTCCCAATCTCTCTCTACGAGAGGGTGCTGACTCGTCCCTTGCAATCGGCAATGGCCGCTTACCTGAACCGGACGCTGTTTCTGCCGCTTGCGGCTTGTCTATTCCCGCCAACGGCACAGTCACTTTAGCTGCATCTCTCTTCTCACGCAGCCCTTTTATCAACGCCTGTGCCTCGGCAGCCGTGGCGCCATCACTACTATCCCCCAACCATGCTGCTAGCTGTGCTGCCAGCTCGGGGGGCATGTCTTCATTGGATGTCGGTGTGACGACAACGGGGATCGGATTCCCCTCCATCGGTACTGGGGTCGGCGCCTCGAGCGGGGCAGAGGGAACCGGGACGTCTCCACCGGCTGGAACCCTTTTTGGCCTCTTAGGTCTCCCTCCAGCCGGCGCAGGGCCCGAACCCTCCTCCCCGTCTCGCTCCGCCAACCGTTTCTTTATGTCGGACATCTCTTTGAAAAGGGCCCGCACCATCTGGTCGGTCGTCATTCTCTTTACGCCTTTCTTGGGCATCTCTCCGACAAAGTATCTAAAAGACAAAGAAAAAAGATCAAAACGCTCAAAATTGGCTATTCGTTCTGTCCCGAGCTCACGGGTAGCGAGGAGGTGCAGCTTCGGAGCACAAGAACAAGAGGACGTCTTCTGGTCTTGCGTCTCTTTTTATCCGTCTTCAGGGCGGGCGAGAACCCGCCCCTGCCTGCCCCTAGGGTGGGGCTGGCTACGTCGGTGTCTAGGCCAGCCCACTCTAGGGCGGGAAAAAGCGCGCCCCGGCTACGCCGCTTCGGGCATACCAGCCAAGACGCGCCTCCCGCCCAAAAATGGCTTCCCGGGGGGATCGAGGCACTCCGCCATACGTTCGGGGGGACCGAGTGGTCGCCCCTTTCCATTCTTTTCTAAGTTCACACACTTCTCTACTCAAACACTTAAGATGAATGAAGACTCTTCACTTATTCAAAAACACCTCTCTAATTTGAAGTTTACTCTATTCATATCATTTTAAAATATACCTTGCTGAAGAATGGATTAGTTGAATTCAACAATAGAGTGATCATTCACCTCTATCTTGTTCTTTGTCATTTTCTTTTCCCTATTTCAATCAATGCATTCCTACAAAAATCTTCACAATACCAAGTATTTTATTTAATTTTTAGGATAACATTCTAAAGTTCATAGAACCAGATGTTTATACTTAAATTGTATTCAACACTTGTTTGATGAAAATTACTCGGAAAGCATGGAGAAAACAGTTAAATGCTGCTGAGATTTGAACTCAGGATTTCCTGTTTACGAGACAGGAGCTTTAACCACTAAGCCACAGCACCAACGGTAATAGTAAAAAATGCATAAAGAATTTATTGTTGATGATGAAAATGTGTTTTCTGCTATAAATTCTTCTTTATATGTATTGTAATCTTAAACACGAAAAGATACTCAATCACTATGCAAGGATTGATATGTTTTAATAAATAGGTACTCTTATAAAACCCAATTTCATTTCTTGAATTCTTTACAATTTTTTTTCATGAAGGTAATAATATTGCTCCAATCTAGGTAGACATTTCATCTACATCTTTCTCATAGATATGTATTTTTTTCATTTTGCTATAACAGTATTCATTCTATAATCTTGAAAATACTTGGGTTTTTATAAGGTTAAAGATGATCTGTTCAACAGTAAGATGAATCAGACTTTTATATTTTAATTGTATCGGAATAAGACCTTATGAAAATGATGTATTATATAACAATGAGAAAAGCAAGGCACTGCTGGGGGTTGAACTCAGGATCTCCTGTTTACTAGACAAGCGCTTTAACCAGCTAAGCCACAGCACCCACCTCATTCTTAAATTTGAAACACTTTTCTTTATGGTGTTCAAGAGAATATTGCTTTTTCACTTTCATATTCTTTTCTAAGTTCACACACTTCTCTACTCAAACACTTAAGATGAATGAAGACTCTTCACTTATTCAAAAACACCTCTCTAATTTGAAGTTTACCCTATTCATATCATTTTAAAATATACCTTCCTGAAGAATAGATTAGTTGAAATCAACAATAGAGTGATCATTCACCTCTATCTTGTTCTTTGTCATTTTCTTTTCCCTATTTCAGCCAATGCATTCCTACAAAAATCTTCACAATACCAAGCATTTTATTTAATGTTTAAGATAACTTATTCTAAAGTTCATAGAACCAGATGTTTATTCTTAAATTGTATTCAACACTTGTTTGATGTAAATTATTCGGAAAGCATGGAGAAAACAGTTAGGTGATGCTGAGATTTGAACTCATGATTTCCTGTTTATGAGACAGGCGCTTTAACCACTAAGCCACAGAACCAACGTTAGTAGTAAAAAATGCATAAATAATTTATTATTGATGATGAAAATGTGTTTTCTGCTATACATTCTTCTTTATATGTATTGTAATCTTAAACACGAAAAGATACTCAATCACTACGCAAGGATTAATATGTTTTAATAAACAGGTACTCTTATAAAACCCAATTTCATTTCTTGAATTTTTTACAATTTTTTTTCATGAAGGTAATAATATTGCTCAAATCTAGGTAGACATTTCATCTACGTCTTTCTCATAGATATGTATTTTTTTCATTTTGCAATAACAGTATTCATTCTATAATCTTGAAAATACTTGGGTTTTTATAAGGATAAAGATGATCTGTTCAACAGTAAGATGAATCAGAGTTTTATATTTTAATTGTATCGGAATAAGACCTAATGAAAATGATGTGTTATATAACAATGAGAAAAGCAAGGCACTGCTGAGAGTTGAACTCAGGATCTCCTGTTTACTAGACAGGCGCTTTAACCAGCTAAGCCACAGCACCCACTTGATTCTTAAATTTGAAACACTTTTCTTTATGGTGTTCAAGAGAATATTGCTTTTTCACTTTCATATTCTTTTCTAAGTTCACACACTTCTCTACCCAAACACTTAAGATGAATGAAGACTCTTCACTTATTCAAAAACACCTCTCTAATTTGAAGTTTACCATATTCATATCATTTTAAAATATACTTTGCTGAAGAATGGATTAGTTGAATTCAACAATAGAGTGATCAGTCACCTCTATCTTGTTCTTTGTCATTTTCTTTTCCCTATTTCAGTCAATGCATTCCTACAAAAATCTTCACAATACCAAGCATTTTATTCAATTTTTAAGATAACTTATGCTAAAGTTCATAGAACCAGATGTTTATACTTAAATTGTATTCAACACTTGTTTGATGAAAATTATTCGGAAAGCATGGAGAAAACAGTTAAATGCTGCTGAGCTTTGAACTCAGGATTTCTTGTTTACGAGACAGGTGCTTTAACCACTAAGCCACAGCACCAACGTTAATAGTAAAAAATGCATAAATAATTCATTGTTGATGATGAAAATGTGTTTCCTGCTATAAATTCTTCTTTATATGTATTGTAATCTTAAACACGAAAACATACTCAATCACTACGCAAGTATTAATATGTTTTATTAAACAGGTACTCTTATAAAACCCAATTTCATTTCTTGAATTCTTTAAAAAAAAAATCATGAAGGTATTAATATTGCTCAAATCTAGGTAGAAATGCCATCTACGTCTTTCTCATAGATATATAATTTTTTCATTTTGCAATAACAGTATTCATTCTATAATCTTGAAAATACTTGGGTTTTTAGAAGGTTTAAGATGATCTGTTCAACAGTAAGATGAATCAGACTTTTATATTTTAATTGTATCGGAATAAGACCTAATGAAAATGATTTGTTATATAACAATGAGAAAAGCAAGGCGCTGCTGAGAGTTGAACTCAGGATCTCCTTTTTACTAAACAGGCGCTTTAACCAGCTAAGCCACAGCACCCACTTGATTCTTAATTTTGAAACACTTTTCTTTATGGTGTTCAAGAGAATATTGCTTTTTCACTTTCATATTCTTTTCTAAGTTCACACACTTCTCTACTCATGAACTTAAGATGAATGAAGACTCTTCACTTATTCAAAAACACCTCTCTAATTTGAAGTTTACCCTATTCATATCATTTTAAAATATACCTTGCTGAAGAATGGATTAGTTGAATTCAACAATAGAGTGATCATTCACCTCTATCTTGTTCTTTGTCATTTTCTTTTCCCTATTTCAATCAATGCATTCCTACAAAAATCTTCACAATACCAAGTATTTTATTTAACTTTTAAGATAACTTATTCTAAAGTTCATAGAACCAGTTGTTTATACTTAAATTGTATTCAACACTTGTTTGATGAAAATTATTCGGAAAGCATGGAGAAAACAGTTAAATGCTGCTGAGCTTTGAACTCAGGATTTCTTGTTTACGAGACAGGCGCTTTACCCACTAAGCCACAGCACCAACATTAATAGTAAGAAATGCATAAATAATTCATTGTTGATGATGAAAATGTGTTTCCTGCTATAAATTCTTCTTTATATGTATTGTAATCTTAAACACGAAAAGATACTCAATCACTACGCAAGGATTCATATGTTTTAATAAACAGGTACTCTTATAAAACCCAATTTCATTTCTTGAATTCTTTACAATTTTTTTTCATGAAGGTAATAATATTGCTCCAATCTAGGTAGACATTTCATCTACGTCTTTCTCATAGATATGTATTTTTTTCATTTTGCAATAACAGTATTCATTCTATAATCTTGAAAATACTTGGGTTTTTATAAGGTTAAAGATGATCTGTTCAACAGTAAGATGAATCAGACTTTTATATTTTAATTGTATCAGAATAAGACCTAAAGAAAATGATGTGTTATATAACAATGAGAAAAGCAAGGCACTGCTGAGAGTTGAACTCAGGATCTTCTGTTTACTAGACAGGCGCTTTAACCAGCTAAGCCACAGCACCCACTTGATTCTTAAATTTGAAACACTTTTCTTTATGGTGTTCAAGAGAATATTGCTTTTTCACTTTCATATTCTTTTCTAAGTTCAAACACTTCTCTACTCAAACACTTAAGATGAATGAAGACTCTTCACTTATTCAAAAACACCTCTCTAATTTGAAGTTTACCCTATTCATATCATTTTAAAATATACCTTGCTGAAGAATGGATTAGTTGAATTCAACAATAGAGTGATCATTCACCTCTATCTTGTTCTTTGTGATTTTCTTTTCCCTATTTCAGTCAATGCATTCCTACAAAAATCTTCACAATACCAAGCATTTTATTTAATTTTTAAGATAACTTATTCTAAAGTTCATAGAACCAGATGTTTATACTTAAATTGTATTAAACACTTGTTTGATGAAAATTATTCGGAAAGCATGGAGAAAACAGTTAAATGCTGCTGAGATTTGAACTCAAGATTTCCTGTTTACGAGACAGGAGCTTTAACCACTAAGCCACAGCACCAACGGTAATAGTAAAAAATGCATAAAGAATTTATTGTTGATGATGAAAATGTGTTTTCTGCTATAAATTCTTCTTTATATGTATTGTAATCTTAAACATGAAAAGATACTCAATCACTACGCAAGGATTCATATGTTTTAATAAACAGGTACTCTTATAAAACCCAATTTCATTTCTTGAATTCTTTACAATTTTTTTTCATGAAGGTAATATTATTGCTCCAATCTAGGTAGACATTTCATCTACGTCTTTCTCATAGACATGTATTTTTTTCATTTTGCAATAACAGTATTCATTCTATAATCTTGAAAATACTTGGGTTTTTATAAGGTTTAAAATGATCTGTTCAACAGTAAGATGAATCAGACTTTATATTTTAATTGTATAGGAATAAGACCTAATGAAAATGATTTGTTATATAACAATGAGAAAAGCAAGGCACGGCTGAGAGTTGAACTCAGGATCTCCTGTTTACTAGACAGGCGCTTTAACCAGCTAAGCCACAGCACCCACTTGATTCTTAAATTTGAAACACTTTTCTTTATGGTGTTCAAGAGAATATTGCTTTTTCACTTTCATATTCTTTTCTAAGTTCACACACTTCTCTACTCAAACACTTAAGATGAATGAAGACTCTTCACTTATTCAAAAACACCTCTCTAATTTGAAGTTTACCCTATTCATATCATTTTAAAATATACTTTGCTGAAGAATGGATTAGTTGAATTCAACAATAGAGTGATCAGTCACCTCTATCGTGTTCTTTGTCATTTTCTTTTCCCTATTTCAGTCAATGCATTCCTACAAAAATCTTCACAATACCAAGCATTTTATTCAATTTTTAAGATAACTTATGCTAAAGTTCATAGAACCAGATGTTTATACTTAAATTGTATTCAACACTTGTTTGATGAAAATTATTCGGAAAGCATGGAGAAAACAGTTAAATGCTGCTGAGCTTTGAACTCAGGATTTCTTGTTTACGAGACAGGCGCTTTACCCACTAAGCCACAGCACCAACATTAATAGTAAGAAATGCATAAATAATTCATTGTTGATGATGAAAATGTGTTTCCTGCTATAAATTCTTCTTTATATGTATTGTAATCTTAAACACGAAAACATACTCAATCACTACGCAAGTATTAATATGTTTTAATAAACAGGTACTCTTATAAAACCCAATTTCATTTCTTGAATTCTTTAAAAGAAAAAATCATGAAGGTATTAATATTGCTCAAATCTAGGTAGAAATTTCATCTACGTCTTTCTCATAGATATGTATTTTTTTCATTTGGCAATAACAGTATTCATTCTATAATCTTGAAAATACTTGTGTTTTTATAAGGTTTAAGATGATCTGTTCAACAGTAAGATGAATCAGACTTTTATATTTTAATTGTATCGGAATAAGACCTAATGAAAATGATTTGTTATATAACAATGAGAAAAGCAAGGCGCTGCTGAGATTTGAACTCAGGATCTCCTTTTTACTAAACAGGTGCAATAACCAGCTTAGCCACCGCACCCACTTGATTCTTTAATTTGAAACACTTTTCTTTATGGTGTTCAAGAGAATATTGCTTTTTCACTTTCATATTCTTTTCTAAGTTCACACACTCATCTACTCAAACACTTAAGATGAATGAAGACTCTTCACTTATTCAAAAACACCTCTCTAATTTGAAGTTTACCCTATTCATATCTTTTTAAAATATACCTTGCTGAAGAATGGATTAGTTAAATTCAACAATAGAGTGATCATTCACCTCTATCTTGTTCTTTGTCATGTTCTTTTCCCTATTTCAGTCAATGCATTCCTACAAAAATCTTCACAATACCAAGCATTTTATTTAATTTTTAAGATAACTTATTCTAAAGTTCATGGAACCAGATGTTTATTCTTAAATTGTATTCAACACTTGTTTGATGTAAATTATTCGGAAAGCATGGAGAAAACAGTTAGGTGATGCTGAGATTCGAACTCATGATTTCCTGTTTATGAGACAGGCGCTTTAACCACTAAGCCACAGCACCAACGTTAATAGTAAAAAATGCATAAATAATTAATTGTTGATGATGAAAATGTGTTTTCTGCTATAAATTCTTCTTTATATGTATTGTAATCTTAAACACGAAAAGATACTCAATCACTACGCAAGGATTAATATGTTTTAATAAACAGGTACTCTTATAAAACCCAATTCCATTTCTTGAATTCTTTACAATTTTTTTCATGAAGGTATTAATATTGCTCAAATCTAGGTAGAAATGTCATCTACGTCTTTCTCATAGATATATAATTTTTTCATTTTGCAATAACAGTATTCATTCTATAATCTTGAAAATACTTGGGTTTTTAGAAGGTTTAAGATGATCTGTTCAACAGTAAGATGAATCAGACTTTTATATTTTAATTGTATCGGAATAAGACCTAATGAAAATGATTTGTTATATAACAATGAGAAAAGCAAGGCGCTGCTGAGAGTTGAACTCAGGATCTCCTTTTTACTAAACAGGCGCTTTAACCAGCTAAGCCACATCACCCACTTGATTCTTAATTTTGAAACACTTTTCTTTATGGTGTTCAAGAGAATATTGCTTTTTCACTTTCATATTCTTTTCTAAGTTCACACACTTCTCTACTCATGAACTTAAGATGAATGAAGACTCTTCACTTATTCAAAAACACCTCTCTAATTTGAAGTTTACCCTATTCATATCATTTTAAAATATACCTTGCTGAAGAATGGATTAGTTGAATTCAACAATAGAGTGATCATTCACCTCTATCTTGTTCTTTGTCATTTTCTTTTCCCTATTTCAATCAATGCATTCCTACAAAAATCTTCACAATACCAAGCATTTTATTTAATTTTTAAGATAACTTATTCTAAAGTTCATAGAACCAGATGTTTATACTTAAATTGTATTAAACACTTGTTTGATGAAAATTATTCGGAAAGCATGGAGAAAACAGTTAAATGCTGCTGAGATTTGAACTCAAGATTTCCTGTTTACGAGACAGGAGCTTTAACCACTAAGCCACAGCACCAACGGTAATAGTAAAAAATGCATAAATAATTTATTGTTGATGATGAAAATGTGTTTTCTGCTATAAATTCTTCTTTATATGTATTGTAATCTTAAACATGAAAAGATACTCAATCACTACGCAAGGATTCATATGTTTTAATAAACAGGTACTCTTATAAAACCCAATTTCATTTCTTGAATTCTTTACAATTTTTTTTCATGAAGGTAATATTATTGCTCCAATCTAGGTAGACATTTCATCTACGTCTTTCTCATAGACATGTATTTTTTTCATTTTGCAATAACAGTATTCATTCTATAATCTTGAAAATACTTGGGTTTTTATAAGGTTTAAGATGATCTGTTCAACAGTAAGATGAATCAGACTTTATATTTTAATTGTATAGGAATAAGACCTAATGAAAATGATTTGTTATATAACAATGAGAAAAGCAAGGCACGGCTGAGAGTTGAACTCAGGATCTCCTGTTTACTAGACAGGCGCTATAACCAGCTAAGCCACAGCACCCACTTGATTCTTAAATTTGAAACACTTTTCTTTATGGTGTTCAAGAGAATATTGCTTTTTCACTTTCATATTCTTTTCTAAGTTCACACACTTCTCTACTCAAACACTTAAGATGAATGAAGACTCTTCACTTATTCAAAAACACCTCTCTAATTTGAAGTTTACCCTATTCATATCATTTTAAAATATACTTTGCTGAAGAATGGATTAGTTGAATTCAACAATAGAGTGATCAGTCACCTCTATCGTGTTCTTTGTCATTTTCTTTTCCCTATTTCAGTCAATGCATTCCTACAAAAATCTTCACAATACCAAGCATTTTATTCAATTTTTAAGATAACTTATGCTAAAGTTCATAGAACCAGATGTTTATACTTAAATTGTATTCAACACTTGTTTGATGAAAATTATTCGGAAAGCATGGAGAAAACAGTTAAATGCTGCTGAGCTTTGAACTCAGGATTTCTTGTTTACGAGACAGGCGCTTTACCCACTAAGCCACAGCACCAACATTAATAGTAAGAAATGCATAAATAATTCATTGTTGATGATGAAAATGTGTTTCCTGCTATAAATTCTTCTTTATATGTATTGTAATCTTAAACACGAAAACATACTCAATCACTACGCAAGTATTAATATGTTTTAATAAACAGGTACTCCTATAAAACCCAATTTCATTTCTTGAATTCTTTAAAAGAAAAAATCATGAAGGTATTAATATTGCTCAAATCTAGGTAGAAATTTCATCTACGTCTTTCTCATAGATATGTATTTTTTTCATTTGGCAATAACAGTATTCATTCTATAATCTTGAAAATACTTGTGTTTTTATAAGGTTTAAGATGATCTGTTCAACAGTAAGATGAATCAGACTTTTATATTTTAATTGTATCGGAATAAGACCTAATGAAAATGATTTGTTATATAACAATGAGAAAAGCAAGGCGCTGCTGAGATTTGAACTCAGGATCTGCTTTTTACTAAACAGGTGCTATAACCAGCTTAGCCACAGCACCCACTTGATTCTTTAATTTGAAACACTTTTCTTTATGGTTTTCAAGAGAATATTGCTTTTTCACTTTCATATTCTTTTCTAAGTTCACACACTCCTCTACTCAAACACTTAAGATGAATGAAGACTCTTCACTTATTCAAAAACACCTCTCTAATTTGAAGTTTACCCTATTCATATCATTTTAAAATATACCTTGCTGAAGAATGGATTAGTTAAATTCAACAATAGAGTGATCATTCACCTCTATCTTGTTCTTTGTCATGTTCTTTTCCCTATTTCAGTCAATGCATTCCTACAAAAATCTTCACAATACCAAGCATTTTATTTAATTTTTAAGATAACTTATTCTAAAGTTCATGGAACCAGATGTTTATTCTTAAATTGTATTCAACACTTGTTTGATGTAAATTATTCGGAAAGCATGGAGAAAACAGTTAGGTGATGCTGAGATTCGAACTCATGATTTCCTGTTTATGAGACAGGCGCTTTAACCACTAAGCCACAGCACCAACGTTAATAGTAAAAAATGCATAAATAATTAATTGTTGATGATGAAAATGTGTTTTCTGCTATAAATTCTTCTTTATATGTATTGTAATCTTAAACACGAAAAGATACTCAATCACTACGCAAGGATTAATATGTTTTAATAAACAGGTACTCTTATAAAACCCAATTCCATTTCTTGAATTCTTTACAATTTTTTTCATGAAGGTATTAATATTGCTCAAATCTAGGTAGAAATGTCATCTACGTCTTTCTCATAGATATATAATTTTTTCATTTTGCAATAACAGTATTCATTCTATAATCTTGAAAATACTTGGGTTTTTAGAAGGTTTAAGATGATCTGTTCAACAGTAAGATGAATCAGACTTTTATATTTTAATTGTATCGGAATAAGACCTAATGAAAATGATTTGTTATATAACAATGAGAAAAGCAAGGCGCTGCTGAGAGTTGAACTCAGGATCTCCTTTTTACTAAACAGGCGCTTTAACCAGCTAAGCCACATCACCCACTTGATTCTTAATTTTGAAACACTTTTCTTTATGGTGTTCAAGAGAATATTGCTTTTTCACTTTCATATTCTTTTCTAAGTTCACACACTTCTCTACTCATGAACTTAAGATGAATGAAGACTCTTCACTTATTCAAAAACACCTCTCTAATTTGAAGTTTACCCTATTCATATCATTTTAAAATATACCTTGCTGAAGAATGGATTAGTTGAATTCAACAATAGAGTGATCATTCACCTCTATCTTGTTCTTTGTCATTTTCTTTTCCCTATTTCAATCAATGCATTCCTACAAAAATCTTCACAATACCAAGCATTTTATTTAATTTTTAAGATAACTTATTCTAAAGTTCATAGAACCAGATGTTTATACTTAAATTGTATTAAACACTTGTTTGATGAAAATTATTCGGAAAGCATGGAGAAAACAGTTAAATGCTGCTGAGATTTGAACTCAAGATTTCCTGTTTACGAGACAGGAGCTTTAACCACTAAGCCACAGCACCAACGGTAATAGTAAAAAATGCATAAATAATTTATTGTTGATGATGAAAATGTGTTTTCTGCTATAAATTCTTCTTTATATGTATTGTAATCTTAAACATGAAAAGATACTCAATCACTACGCAAGGATTCATATGTTTTAATAAACAGGTACTCTTATAAAACCCAATTTCATTTCTTGAATTCTTTACAATTTTTTTTCATGAAGGTAATATTATTGCTCCAATCTAGGTAGACATTTCATCTACGTCTTTCTCATAGACATGTATTTTTTTCATTTTGCAATAACAGTATTCATTCTATAATCTTGAAAATACTTGGGTTTTTATAAGGTTTAAGATGATCTGTTCAACAGTAAGATGAATCAGACTTTATATTTTAATTGTATAGGAATAAGACCTAATGAAAATGATTTGTTATATAACAATGAGAAAAGCAAGGCACGGCTGAGAGTTGAACTCAGGATCTCCTGTTTACTAGACAGGCGCTTTAACCAGCTAAGCCACAGCACCCACTTGATTCTTAAATTTGAAACACTTTTCTTTATGGTGTTCAAGAGAATATTGCTTTTTCACTTTCATATTCTTTTCTAAGTTCACACACTTCTCTACTCAAACACTTAAGATGAATGAAGACTCTTCACTTATTCAAAAACACCTCTCTAATTTGAAGTTTACCCTATTCATATCATTTTAAAATATACTTTGCTGAAGAATGGATTAGTTGAATTCAACAATAGAGTGATCAGTCACCTCTATCGTGTTCTTTGTCATTTTCTTTTCCCTATTTCAGTCAATGCATTCCTACAAAAATCTTCACAATACCAAGCATTTTATTCAATTTTTAAGATAACTTATGCTAAAGTTCATAGAACCAGATGTTTATACTTAAATTGTATTCAACACTTGTTTGATGAAAATTATTCGGAAAGCATGGAGAAAACAGTTAAATGCTGCTGAGCTTTGAACTCAGGATTTCTTGTTTACGAGACAGGCGCTTTACCCACTAAGCCACAGCACCAACATTAATAGTAAGAAATGCATAAATAATTCATTGTTGATGATGAAAATGTGTTTCCTGCTATAAATTCTTCTTTATATGTATTGTAATCTTAAACACGAAAACATACTCAATCACTACGCAAGTATTAATATGTTTTAATAAACAGGTACTCCTATAAAACCCAATTTCATTTCTTGAATTCTTTAAAAGAAAAAATCATGAAGGTATTAATATTGCTCAAATCTAGGTAGAAATTTCATCTACGTCTTTCTCATAGATATGTATTTTTTTCATTTGGCAATAACAGTATTCATTCTATAATCTTGAAAATACTTGTGTTTTTATAAGGTTTAAGATGATCTGTTCAACAGTAAGATGAATCAGACTTTTATATTTTAATTGTATCGGAATAAGACCTAATGAAAATGATTTGTTATATAACAATGAGAAAAGCAAGGCGCTGCTGAGATTTGAACTCAGGATCTCCTTTTTACTAAACAGGTGCTATAACCAGCTTAGCCACAGCACCCACTTGATTCTTTAATTTGAAACACTTTTCTTTATGGTTTTCAAGAGAATATTGCTTTTTCACTTTCATATTCTTTTCTAAGTTCACACACTCCTCTACTCAAACACTTAAGATGAATGAAGACTCTTCACTTATTCAAAAACACCTCTCTAATTTGAAGTTTACCCTATTCATATCATTTTAAAATATACCTTGCTGAAGAATGGATTAGTTAAATTCAACAATAGAGTGATCATTCACCTCTATCTTGTTCTTTGTCATGTTCTTTTCCCTATTTCAGTCAATGCATTCCTACAAAAATCTTCACAATACCAAGCATTTTATTTAATTTTTAAGATAACTTATTCTAAAGTTCATGGAACCAGATGTTTATTCTTAAATTGTATTCAACACTTGTTTGATGTAAATTATTCGGAAAGCATGGAGAAAACAGTTAGGTGATGCTGAGATTCGAACTCATGATTTCCTGTTTATGAGACAGGCGCTTTAACCACTAAGCCACAGCACCAACGTTAATAGTAAAAAATGCATAAATAATTAATTGTTGATGATGAAAATGTGTTTTCTGCTATAAATTCTTCTTTATATGTATTGTAATCTTAAACACGAAAAGATACTCAATCACTACGCAAGGATTAATATGTTTTAATAAACAGGTACTCTTATAAAACCCAATTCCATTTCTTGAATTCTTTACAATTTTTTTCATGAAGGTATTAATATTGCTCAAATCTAGGTAGAAATTTCATCTACGTCTTTCTCATAGATATATAATTTTTTCATTTTGCAATAACAGTATTCATTCTATAATCTTGAAAATACTTGGGTTTTTAGAAGGTTTAAGATGATCTGTTCAACAGTAAGATGAATCAGACTTTTATATTTTAATTGTATCGGAATAAGACCTAATGAAAATGATTTGTTATATAACAATGAGAAAAGCAAGGCGCTGCTGAGAGTTGAACTCAGGATCTCCTGTTTACTAAACAGGCGCTTTAACCAGCTAAGCCACATCACCCACTTGATTCTTATGTCTGAAACACTTTTCTTTATGGTGTTCAAGAGAATATTGCTTTTTCACTTTCATATTCTTTTCTAAGTTCACACACTTCTCTACTCATGAACTTAAGATGAATGAAGACTCTTCACTTATTCAAAAATACCTCTCTAATTTGAAGTTTACCCTATTCATATCATTTTAAAATATACCTTGCTGAAGAATGGATTAGTTGAATTCAACAATAGAGTGATCATTCACCTCTATCTTGTTCTTTGTCATTTTCTTTTCCCTATTTCAATCAATGCATTCCTACAAAAATCTTCACAATACCAAGTATTTTATTTAATTTTTAAGATAACTTATTCTAAAGTTCATAGAACCAGTTGTTTATACTTAAATTGTACTCAACACTTGTTTGATGAAAATTATTCGGAAAGCATGAAGAAAACAGTTAAATGCTGCTGAGATTTGAACTCAGGATTTCCTGTTTACGAGACAGGAGCTTTAACCACTAAGCCACAGCACCAACGGTACTAGTAAAAAATGCATAAATAATTTATTGTTGATGATGAAAATGTAATTTCTGCTATAAATTATTCTTTATATGTATTGTAATCTTAAACACGAAAAGATACTCAATCCTACGCAAGGATTCATATGTTTTAATAAACAGGTACTCTTATAAAACCCAATTTCATTTCTTGAATTCTTTACAATTTTTTTTCATGAAGGTAATAATATTGCTCCAATCTAGGTAGACATTTCATCTACGTCTTTCTCATAGATATGTATTTTTTTCATTTTGCAATAACATTATTCATTCTATAATCTTGAAAATACTTGGGTTTTTATAAGGTTTAAGATGATCTGTTCAACAGTAAAATGAATCAGATTTTTATATTTTAATTGTATTGGAATAAGACCTACTGAAAATGATTTGTTATATAACAATGAGAAAAGCAAGGCACGGCTGAGAGTTGAACTCAGGATCTCCTGTTTACTAGACAGGCGCTTTAACCAGCTAAGCCACAGCACCCACTTGATTCTTAAATTTGAAACACTTTTCTTTATGGTGTTCAAGAGAATATTGCTTTTTCACTTTCATATTCTTTTCTAAGTTCACACACTTCTCTACTCAAACACTTAAGATGAATGAAGACTCTTCACTTATTCAAAAACACCTCTCTAATTTGAAGTTTACCCTATTCATATCATTTTAAAATATACTTTGCTGAAGAATTGATTAGTTGAATTCAACAATAGAGTGATCAGTCACCTCTATCGTGTTCTTTGTCATTTTCTTTGCCCTATTTCAGTCAATGCAGTCCTACAAAAATCTTCACAATACCAAGCATTTTATTCAATTTTTAAGATAACTTATGCTAAAGTTCATAGAACCAGATGTTTATACTTAAATTGTATTCAACACTTGTTTGATGAAAATTATTCGGAAAGCATGGAGAAAACAGTTAAATGCTGCTGAGATTTGAACTCAAGATTTCCTGTTTACGAGACAGGAGCTTTAACCACTAAGCCACAGCACCAACGGTAATAGTAAAAAATGCATAAAGAATTTATTGTTGATGATGAAAATGTGTTTTCTGCTATAAATTCTTCTTCATATGTATTGTAATCTTAAACATGAAAAGATACTCAATCACTACGCAAGGATTCATATGTTTTAATAAACAGGTACTCTTATTAAAACCCAATTTCATTTCTTGAATTCTTTACAATTTTTTTTCATGAAGGTAATAATATTGCTCCAATCTAGGTAGACATTTCATCTACGTCTTTCTCATAGATATGTATTTTTTTCATTTTGCAATAACAGTATTCATTCTATAATCTTGAAAATACTTGTGTTTTTATAAGGTTTAAGATGATCTGTTCAACAGTAAGATGAATCAGACTTTTATATTTTAATTGTATCGGAATAAGACCTAATGAAAATGACTTGTTATATAACAATGAGAAAAGCAAGGCGCTGCTGAGATTTGAACTCAGGATCTCCTTTTTACTAAACAGGTGCTATAACCAGCTTAGCCACAGCACCCACTTGATTCTTTATTTTGAAACACTTTTCTTTATGGTGTTCAAGAGAATATTGCTTTTTCACTTTCATATTCTTTTCTAAGTTCACACACTTCTCTACTCAAACACTTAAGATGAATGAAGACTCTTCACTTATTCAAAAACACCTCTCTAATTTGAAGTTTACCCTATTCATATCATTTTAAAATATACCTTGCTGAAGAATGGATTAGTTGAATTCAACAATAGAGTGATCATTCACCTCTATCTTGTTCTTTGTCATTTTCTTTTCCCTATTTCAGTCAATGCATTCCTACAAAAATCTTCACAATACCAAGCATTTTATTTAATTTTTAAGATAACTTATTCTAAAGTTCATGGAACCAGATGTTTATTCTTAAATTGTATTCAACACTTGTTTGATGTAAATTATTCGGAAAGCATGGAGAAAACAGTTAGGTGATGCTGAGATTCGAACTCATGATTTCCTGTTTATGAGACAGGCGCTTTAACCACTCAGCCACAGCACCAACGTTAATAGTAAAAAATGCATAAATAATTCATTGTTGATGATGAAAATGTGTTTTCTGCTATAAATTCTTCTTCATATGTATTGTAATCTTAAACACGAAAAGATACTCAATCACTACGCAAGGATTAATATGTTTTAATAAACAGGTACTCGTATAAAACCCAATTTCATTTCTTGAATTCTTTACAATTTTTTTTCATGAAGGTATTAATATTGCTCAAATCTAGGTAGAAATTTCATCTACGTCTTTCTCATAGATATATAATTTTTTCATTTTGCAATAACAGTATTCATTCTATAATCTTGAAAATACTTGGGTTTTTAGAAGGTTTAAGATGATCTGTTCAACAGTAAGATGAATCAGACTTTTATATTTTAATTGTATCGGAATAAGACCTAATGAAAATGATTTGTTATATAACAATGAGAAAAGCAAGGCGCTGCTGAGAGTTGAACTCAGGATCTCCTTTTTACTAAACAGGCGCTTTATACAAGTAAACCACAGCACCCACTTGATTCTTAATTTTGAAACACTTTTCTTTATGGTGTTCAAGAGAATATTGCTTTTTCACTTTCATATTCTTTTCTAAGTTCACACACTTCTCTACTCATGAACTTAAGATGAATGAAGACTCTTCACTTATTCAAAAACACCTCTCTAATTTGAAGTTTACCCTATTCATATCATTTTAAAATATACCTTGCTGAAGAATGGATTAGTTGAATTCAACAATAGAGTGATCATTCACCTCTATCTTGTTCTTTGTCATTTTCTTTTCCCTATTTCAATCAATGCATTCCTACAAAAATCTTCACAATACCAAGTATTTTATTTAATTTTTAAGATAACTTATTCTAAAGTTCATAGAACCAGTTGTTTATACTTAAATTGTATTCAACACTTGTTTGATGAAAATTATTCGGAAAGCATGGAGAAAACAGTTAAATGCTGCTGAGATTTGAACTCAAGATTTCCTGTTTACGAGACAGGAGCTTTAACCACTAAGCCACAGCACCAACGGTAATAGTAAAAAATGCATAAAGAATTTATTGTTGATGATGAAAATGTAATTTCTGCTATAAATTCTTCTTTATATGTATTGTAATCTTAAACACGAAAAGATACTCAATCACTACGCAATGATTCAACTGTTTTAATAAACAGGTACTCTTATAAAACCCAATTTCATTTCTTGAATTCTTTACAATTTTTTTTCATGAAGGTAATAATATTGCTCCAATCTAGGTAGACATTTCATCTACGTCTTTCTCATAGATATGTATTTTTTTCATTTTGCAATAACAGTATTCATTCTATAATCTTGAAAATACTTGGGTTTTTATAAGGTTAAAGATGATCTGTTCAACAGTAAGATGAATCAGACTTTTATATTTTAATTGTATCGGAATAAGACCTAATGAAAATGATGTGTTATATAACAATGAGAAAAGCAAGGTACTGCTGAGAGTTGAACTCAGGATCTCCTGTTTACTAGACAGGCGCTTTAACCAGCTAAGCCACAGCACCCACTTGATTCTTAATTTTGAAACACTTTTCTTTATGGTGTTCAAGAGAATATTGCTTTTTCACTTTCATATTCTTTTCTAAGTTCAAACACTTCTCTACTCAAACACTTAAGATGAATGAAGACTCTTCACTTATTCAAAAACACCTCTCTAATTTGAAGTTTACCCTATTCATATCATTTTAAAATATACCTTGCTGAAGAATAGATTAGTTGAATTCAACAATAGAGTGATCAGTCACCTCTATCTTGTTCTTTGTCATTTTCTTTTCCCTATTTCAGTCAATGCATTCCTACAAAAATCTTCACAATACCAAGCATTTTATTCAATTTTTAAGATAACTTATGCTAAAGTTCATAGAACCAGATGTTTATACTTAAATTGTATTCAACACTTGTTTGATGAAAATTATTCGGAAAGCATGGAGAAAACAGTTAAATGCTGCTGAGCTTTGAACTCAGGATTTCTTGTTTACGAGACAGGCGCTTTAACCACTAAGCCACAGCACCAACGTTAATAGTAAGAAATGCATAAATAATTCATTGTTGATGATGAAAATGTGTTTCCTGCTATAAATTCTTCTTTATATGTATTGTAATCTTAAACACGAAAACATACTCAATCACTACGCAAGTATTAATATGTTTTAATAAACAGGTACTCTTATAAAACCCAATTTCATTTCTTGAATTCTTTAAAAAAAAATCATGAAGGTATTAATATTGCTCAAATCTAGGTAGAAATTTCATCTACGTCTTTCTCATAGATATGTATTTTTTTCATTTGGCAATAACAGTATTCATTCTATAATCTTGAAAATACTTGTGTTTTTATAAGGTTTAAGATGATCTGTTCAACAGTAAGATGAATCAGACTTTTATATTTTAATTGTATCGGAATAAGACCTAATGAAAATGATTTGTTATATAACAATGAGAAAAGCAAGGCGCTGCTGAGATTTGAACTCAGGATCTCCTTTTTACTAAACAGGTGCTATAACCAGCTTAGCCACAGCACTCACTTGATTCTTTATTTTGAAACACTTTTCTTTATGGTGTTCAAGAGAATATTGCTTTTTCACTTTCATATTCTTTTCTAAGTTCACACACTTCTCTACTCAAACACTTAAGATGAATGAAGACTCTTCACTTATTCAAAAACACCTCTCTAATTTGAAGTTTACCCTATTCATATCATTTTAAAATATACCTTGCTGAAGAATGGATTAGTTGAATTCAACAATAGAGTGATCATTCACCTCTATCTTGTTCTTTGTCATTTTCTTTTCCCTATTTCAGTCAATGCATTCCTACAAAAATCTTCACAATACCAAGCATTTTATTTAATTTTTAAGATAACTTATTCTAAAGTTCATGGAACCAGATGTTTATTCTTAAATTGTATTCAACACTTGTTTGATGTAAATTATTCGGAAAGCATGGAGAAAACAGTTAGGTGATGCTGAGATTCGAACTCATGATTTCCTGTTTATGAGACAGGCGCTTTAACCACTAAGCCACAGCACCAACGTTAATAGTAAAAAATGCATAAATAATTCATTGTTGATGATGAAAATGTGTTTTCTGCTATAAATTCTTCTTTATATGTATTGTAATCTTAAACACGAAAAGATACTCAATCACTACGCAAGGATTAATATGTTTTAATAAACAGGTACTCTTATAAAACCCAATTTCATGTCTTGAATTCTTTACAATTTTTTTTCATGAAGGTATTAATATTGCTCAAATCTAGGTAGAAATTTCATCTACGTCTTTCTCATAGATATATAATTTTTTCATTTTGCAATAACAGTATTCATTCTATATTCTTGAAAATACTTGGGTTTTTAGAAGGTTTAAGATGATCTGTTCAACAGTAAGATGAATCAGACTTTTATATTTTAATTGTATCGGAATAAGACCTAATGAAAATGATTTGTTATATAACAATGAGAAAAGCAAGGCGCTGCTGAGAGTTGAACTCAGGATCTCCTTTTTACTAAACAGGCGCTTTAACCAGCTAAGCCACAGCACCCACTTGATTCTTAATTTTGAAACACTTTTCTTTATGGTGTTCAAGAGAATATTGCTTTTTCACTTTCATATTCTTTTCTAAGTTCACACACTTCTCTACTCATGAACTTAAGATGAATGAAGACTCTTCACTTATTCAAAAACACCTCTCTAATTTGAAGTTTACACTATTCATATCATTTTAAAATATACCTTGCTGAAGAATGGATTAGTTGAATTCAACTATAGAGTGATCATTCACCTCTATCTTGTTCTTTGTCATTTTCTTTTCCCTATTTCAATCAATGCATTCCTACAAAAATCTTCACAATACCAAGTATTTTATTTAATTTTTAAGATAACTTATTCTAAAGTTCATAGAACCAGTTGTTTATACTTAAATTGTATTCAACACTTGTTTGATGAAAATTATTCGGAAAGCATGAAGAAAACAGTTAAATGCTGCTGAGATTTGAACTCAGGATTTCCTGTTTACGAGACAGGAGCTTTAACCACTAAGCCACAGCACAAACGGTACTAGTAAAAAATGCATAAATAATTTATTGTTGATGATGAAAATGTAATTTCTGCTATAAATACTTCTTTATATGTATTGTAATCTTAAACACGAAAAGATACTCAATCACTACGCAAGGATTCATATGTTTTAATAAACAGGTACTCTTATAAAACCCAATTTCATTTCTTGAATTCTTTACAAATTTTTTTCATGAAGGTAATAATATTGCTCCAATCTAGGTAGACATTTCATCTACGTCTTTCTCATAGATATGTATTTTTTTCATTTTGCAATAACAGTATTCATTCTATAATCTTGAAAATACTTGGGTTTTTATAAGGTTAAAGATGATCTGTTCAACAGTAAGATGAATCAGACTTTTATATTTTAATTGTATTGGAATAAGACCTAATGAAAATGATGTGTTATATAACAATGAGAAAAGCAAGGCACTGCTGAGAGTTGAACTCAGGATCTCCTGTTTACTAGACAGGCGCTTTAACCAGCTAAGCCACAGCACCCACTTGATTCTTAAATTTGAAACACTTTTCTTTATGGTGTTCAAGAGAATATTGCTTTTTCACTTTCATATTCTTTTCTAAGTTCAAACACTTCTCTACTCAAACACTTAAGATGAATGAAGACTCTTCACTTATTCAAAAACACCTCTCTAATTTGAAGTTTACCCTATTCATATCATTTTAAAATATACCTTGCTGAAGAATGGATTAGTTGAATTCAACAATAGAGTGATCATTCACCTCTATCTTGTTCTTTGTCATTTTCTTTTCCCTATTTCAGTCAATGCATTCCTACAAAAATCTTCACAATACCAAGCATTTTATTTAATTTTTAAGATAACTTATTCTAAAGTTCATAGAACCAGATGTTTATACTTAAATTGTATTCAACACTTGTTTGATGAAAATTATTCGGAAAGCATGGAGAAAACAGTTCAATGCTGCTGAGATTTGAACTCAAGATTTCCTGTTTACGAGACAGGAGCTTTAACCACTAAGCCACAGCACCAACGGTAATAGTAAAAAATGCATAAAGAATTTATTGTTGATGATGAAAATGTGTTTTCTGCTATAAATTCTTCTTTATATGTACTGTAATCTTAAACATGAAAAGATACTCAATCACTACGCAAGGATTCATATGTTTTAATAAACAGGTACTCTTATAAAACCCAATTTCATTTCTTGAATTCTTTACAATTTTTTTTCATGAAGGTAATAATATTGCTCCAATCTAGGTAGACATTTCATCTACGTCTTTCTCATAGATATGTATTTTTTTCATTTTGCAATAACAGTATTCATTCTATAATCTTGAAAATACTTGGGTTTTTATAAGGTTTAAGATGATCTGTTCAACAGTAAGATGAATCAGACTTCACATTTTAATTGTATAGGAATAAGACCTACTGAAAATGATTTGTTATATAACAATGAGAAAAGCAAGGCACGGCTGAGAGGTGAACTCAGGATCTCCTGTTTACTAGACAGGCGCTTTAACCAGCTAAGCCACAGCACCCACTTGATTCTTAAATTTGAAACACTTTTCTTTATGGTGTTCAAGAGAATATTGCTTTTTCACTTTCATATTCTTTTCTAAGTTCACACACTTCTCTACTCAAACACTTAAGATGAATGAAGACTCTTCACTTATTCAAAAACACCTCTCTAATTTGAAGTTTACCCTATTCATATCATTTTAAAATATACTTTGCTGAAGAATGGATTAGTTGAATTCAACAATAGAGTGATCAGTCACCTCTATCTTGTTCTTTGTCATTTTCTTTTCCCTATTTCAGTCAATGCATTCCTACAAAAATCTTCACAATACCAAGCATTTTATTCAATTTTTAAGATAACTTATGCTAAAGTTCATAGAACCAGATGTTTATACTTAAATTGTATTCAACACTTGTTTGATGAAAATTATTCGGAAAGCATGGAGAAAACAGTTAAATGCTGCTGAGCTTTGAACTCAGGATTTCTTGTTTATGAGACAGGCGCTTTAACCACTAAGCCACAGCACCAACGTTAATAGTAAGAAATGCATAAATAATTCATTGTTGATGATGAAAATGTGTTTCCTGCTATAAATTCTTCTTTATATGTATTGTAATCTTAAACACGAAAACATACTCAATCACTACGCAAGTATTAATATGTTTTAATAAACAGGTACTCTTATAAAACCCAATTTCATTTCTTGAATTCTTTAAAAAAAAAATCATGAAGGTATTAATATTGCTCAAATCTAGGTAGAAATTTCATCTACGTCTTTCTCATAGATATGTATTTTTTTCATTTGGCAATAACAGTATTCATTCTATAATCTTGAAAATACTTGTGTTTTTATAAGGTTTAAGATGATCTGTTCAACAGTAAGATGAATCAGACTTTTATATTTTAATTGTATCGGAATAAGACCTAATGAAAATGATTTGTTATATAACAATGAGAAAAGCAAGGCGCTGCTGAGATTTGAACTCAGGATCTCCTTTTTACTAAACAGGTGCTATAACCAGCTTAGCCACAGCACCCACTAGATTCTTTATTTTGAAACACTTTTCTTTATGGTGTTCAAGAGAATATTGCTTTTTCACTTTCATATTCTTTTCTAAGTTCACACACTTCTCTACTCAAACACTTAAGATGAATGAAGACTCTTCACTTATTCAAAAACACCTCTCTAATTTGAAGTTTACCCTATTCATATCATTTTAAAATATACCTTGCTGAAGAATGGATTAGTTGAATTCAACAATAGAGTGATCATTCACCTCTATCTTGTTCTTTGTCATTTTCTTTTCCCTATTTCAGTCAATGCCTTCCTACAAGAATCTTCACAATACCAAGCATTTTATTTAATTTTTAAGATAACTTATTCTAAAGTTCATGGAACCAGATGTTTATTCTTAAATTGCATTCAACACTTGTTTGATGTAAATTATTCGGAAAGCATGGAGAAAACAGTTAGGTGATGCTGAGATTCGTACTCATGATTTCCTGTTTATGAGACAGGCGCTTTAACCACTAAGCCACAGCACCAACGTTAATAGTAAAAAATGCATAAATAATTCATTGTTGATGATGAAAATGTGTTTTTCTGCTATAAATTCTTCTTTATATGTATTGTAATCTTAAACACGAAAAGATACTCAATCACTACGCAAGGATTAATATGTTTTAATAAACAGGTACTCTTATAAAACCCAATTTCATTTATTGAATTCTTTACAATTTTTTTTATGAAGGTATTAATATTGCTCAAATCTAGGTAGAAATTTCATCTACGTCTTTCTCATAGATATATAATTTTTTCATTTTGCAATAACAGTATTCATTCTATAATCTTGAAAATACTTGGGTTTTTAGAAGGTTTAAGATGATCTGTTCAACAGTAAGATGAATCAGACTTTTATATTTTAATTGTATCGGAATAAGACCTAATGAAAATGATTTGTTATATAACAATGAGAAAAGCAAGGCGCTGTTGAGAGTTGAACTCAGGATCTCCTTTTTACTAAACAGGCGCTTTAACCAGCTAAGCCACAGCACCCACTTGATTCTTAATTTTGAAACACTTTTCTTTATGGTGTTCAAGAGAATATTGCTTTTTCACTTTCATATTCTTTTCTAAGTTCACACACTTCTCTACTCATGAACTTAAGATGAATGAAGACTCTTCACTTATTCAAAAACACCTCTCTAATTTGAAGTTTACCCTATTCATATCATTTTAAAATATACCTTGCTGAAGAATGGATTAGTTGAATTCAACAATAGAGTGATCATTCACCTCTATCTTGTTCTTTGTCATTTTCTTTTCCCTATTTCAGTCAATGCATTCCTACAAAAATCTTCACAATACCAAGCATTTTATTTAATTTTTAAGATAACTTATTCTAAAGTTCATAGAACCAGATGTTTATACTTAAATTGTATTCAACACTTGTTTGATGAAAATTATTCGGAAAGCATGGAGGAAACAGTTAAATGCTGCTGAGATTTGAACTCAAGATTTCCTGTTTACGAGACAGGAGCTTTAACCACTAAGCCACAGCACCAACGGTAATAGTAAAAAATGCATAAAGAATTTATTGTTGATGATGAAAATGTGTTTTCTGCTATAAATTCTTC
Organism: Lissotriton vulgaris; assembly: GCF_964263255.1. Taxonomy (NCBI): domain Eukaryota; kingdom Metazoa; phylum Chordata; class Amphibia; order Caudata; family Salamandridae; genus Lissotriton; species Lissotriton vulgaris. Next base: position 444,004,113 of record NC_141700.1, read on the forward strand.
TTTATATGTATTGTAATCTTAAACATGAAAAGATACTCAATCACTACGCAAGGATTCATATGTTTTAATAAACAGGTACTCTTATAAAACCCAATTTCATTTCTTGAATTCTTTACAATTTTTTTTCATGAAGGTAATAATATTGCTCCAATCTAGGTAGACATTTCATCTACGTCTTTCTCATAGATATGTATTTTTTTCATTTTGCAATAACAGTATTCATTCTATAATCTTGAAAATAGTTGGGTTTTTATAAGGTTTAAGATGATCTGTTCAACAGTAAGATGAGTCAGACTTTATATTTTAATTGTATAGGAATAAGACCTAATGAAAATGATTTGTTATATAACAATGAGAAAAGCAAGGCACGGCTGAGAGTTGAACTCAGGATCTCCTGTTTACTAGACAGGCGCTTTAACCAGCTAAGCCACAGCACCCACTTGATTCTTAAATTTGAAACACTTTTCTTTATGGTGTTCAAGAGAATATTGCTTTTTCACTTTCATATTCTTTTCTAAGTTCACACACTTCTCTACTCAAACACTTAAGATGAATGAAGACTCTTCACTTATTCAAAAACACCTCTCTAATTTGAAGTTTACCCTATTCATATCATTTTAAAATATACTTTGCTGAAGAATGGATTAGTTGAATTCAACAATAGAGTGATCAGTCACCTCTATCGTGTTCTTTGCCATTTTCTTTTCCCTATTTCAGTCAAAGCATTCCTACAAAAATCTTCACAATACCAAGCATTTTATTCAATTTTTAATATAACTTATGCTAAAGTTCATAGAACCAGATGTTTATACTTAAATTGTATTCAACACTTGTTTGATGAAAATTATTCGGAAAGCATGGAGAAAACAGTTAAATGCTGCTGAGCTTTGAACTCAGGATTTCTTGTTTACGAGACAGGCGCTTTACCCACTAAGCCACAGCACCAACATTAATAGTAAGAAATGCATAAATAATTCATTGTTGATGATGAAAATGTGTTTCCTGCTATAAATTCTTCTTTATATGTATTGTAATCTTAAACACGGAAACATACTCAATCACTACGCAAGTATTAATATGTTTTAATAAACAGGTACTCTTATAAAACCCATTTTCATTTCTTGAATTCTTTAAAAGAAAAAATCATGAAGGTATTAATATTGCTCAAATCTAGGTAGAAATTTCATCTACGTCTTTCTCATAGATATGTATTTTTTTTCATTTGGCAATAACAGTATTCATTCTATAATCTTGAAAATACTTGTGTTTTTATAAGGTTTAAGATGATCTGTTCAACAGTAAGATGAATCAGACTTTTATATTTTAATTGTATCGGAATAAGACCTAATGAAAATGATTTGTTATATAACAATGAGAAAAGCAAGGCGCTGCTGAGATTTGAACTCAGGATCTCCTTTTTACTAAACAGGTGCTATAACCAGCTTAGCCACAGCACTCACTTGATTCTTTATTTTGAAACACTTTTCTTTATGGTGTTCAAGAGAATATTGCTTTTTCATTTTCATATTCTTTTCTAAGTTCACACACTTCTCTACTCAAACACTTAAGATGAATGAAGACTCTTCACTTATTCAAAAACACCTCTCTAATTTGAAGTTTACCCTATTCATATCATTTTAAAATATACCTTGCTGAAGAATGGATTAGTTGAATTCAACAATAGAGTGATCATTCACCTCTATCTTGTTCTTTGTCATTTTCTTTTCCCTATTTCAGTCAATGCATTCCTACAAAAATCTTCACAATACCAAGCATTTTATTTAATTTTTAAGATAACTTATTCTAAAGTTCATGGAACCAGATGTTTATTCTTAAATTGTATTCAACACTTGTTTGATGTAAATTATTCGGAAAGCATGGAGAAAACAGTTAGGTGATGCTGAGATTCGAACTCATGATTTCCTGTTTATGAGACAGGCGCTTTAACCACTAAGCCACAGCACCAACGTTAATAGTAAAAAATGCATAAATAATTCATTGTTGATGATGAAAATGTGTTTTCTGCTATAAATTCTTCTTTATATGTATTGTAATCTTAAACACGAAAAGATACTCAATCACTACGCAAGGATTAATATGTTTTAATAAACAGGTACTCTTATAAAACCCAATTTCATGTCTTGAATTCTTTACAATTTTTTTTCATGAAGGTATTAATATTGCTCAAATCATGGTAGAAATTTCATCTACGTCTTTCTCATAGATATATAATTTTTTCATTTTGCAATAACAGTATTCATTCTATAATCTTGAAAATACTTGGGTTTTTAGAAGGTTTAAGATGATCTGTTCAACAGTAAGATGAATCGGACTTTTATATTTTAATTGTATCGGAATAAGACCTAATGAAAATGATTTGTTATATAACAATGAGACAAGCAAGGCGCTGCTGAGAGTTGAACTCAGGATCTCCTTTTTACTAAACAGGCGCTTTAACCAGCTAAGCCACAGCACCCACTTGATTCTTAATTTTGAAACACTTTTCTTTATGGTGTTCAAGAGAATATTGCTTTTTCACTTTCATATTCTTTTCTAAGTTCACACACTTCTCTACTCATGAACTTAAGATGAATGAAGACTCTTCACTTATTCAAAAACACCTCTCTAATTTGAAGTTTACCCTATTCATATCATTTTAAAATATACCTTGCTGAAGAATGGATTAGTTGAATTCAACTATAGAGTGATCATTCACCTCTATCTTGTTCTTTGTCATTTTCTTTTCCCTATTTCAATCAATGCATTCCTACAAAAATCTTCACAATACCAAGTATTTTATTTAATTTTTAAGATAACTTATTCTAAAGTTCATAGAACCAGTTGTTTATACTTAAATTGTATTCAACACTTGTTTGATGAAAATTATTCGGAAAGCATGAAGAAAACAGTTAAATGCTGCTGAGATTTGAACTCAGGATTTCCTGTTTACGAGACAGGAGCTTTAACCACTAAGCCACAGCACCAACGGTACTAGTAAAAAATGCATAAATAATTTATTGTTGATGATGAAAATGTAATTTCTGCTATAAATACTTCTTTATATGTATTGTAATCTTAAACACGAAAAGATACTCAATCACTACGCAAGGATTCATATGTTTTAATAAACAGGTACTCTTATAAAACCCAATTTCATTTCTTGAATTCTTTACAAATTTTTTTCATGAAGGTAATAATATTGCTCCAATCTAGGTAGACATTTCATCTACGTCTTTCTCATAGATATGTATTTTTTTCATTTTGCAATAACAGTATTCATTCTATAATCTTGAAAATACTTGGGTTTTTATAAGGTTAAAGATGATCTGTTCAACAGTAAGATGAATCAGACTTTTATATTTTAATTGTATCGGAATAAGACCTAATGAAAATGATGTGTTATATAACAATGAGAAAAGCAAGGCACTGCTGAGAGTTGAACTCAGGATCTCCTGTTTACTAGACAGGCGCTTTAACCAGCTAAGCCACAGCACCCACTTGATTCTTAAATTTGAAACACTTTTCTTTATGGTGTTCAAGAGAATATTGCTTTTTCACTTTCATATTCTTTTCTAAGTTCAAACACTTCTCTACTCAAACACTTAAGATGAATGAAGACTCTTCACTTATTCAAAAACACCTCTCTAATTTGAAGTTTACCCTATTCATATCATTTTAAAATATACCTTGCTGAAGAATGGATTAGTTGAATTCAACAATAGAGTGATCATTCACCTCTATCTTGTTCTTTGTCATTTTCTTTTCCCTATTTCAGTCAATGCATTCCTACAAAAATCTTCACAATACCAAGCATTTTATTTAATTTTTAAGATAACTTATTCTAAAGTTCATAGAACCAGATGTTTATACTTAAATTGTATTCAACACTTGTTTGATGAAAATTATTCGGAAAGCATGGAGAAAACAGTTCAATGCTGCTGAGATTTGAACTCAAGATTTCCTGTTTACGAGACAGGAGCTTTAACCACTAAGCCACAGCACCAACGGTAATAGTAAAAAATGCATAAAGAATTTATTGTTGATGATGAAAATGTGTTTTCTGCTATAAATTCTTCTTTATATGTATTGTAATCTTAAACATGAAAAGATACTCAATCACTACACAAGGATTCATATGTTTTAATAAACAGGTACTCTTATAAAACCCAATTTCATTTCTTGAATTCTTTACAAGTTTTTTTTCATGAAGGTAATAATATTGCTCCAATCTAGGTAGACATTTCATCTACGTCTTTCTCATAGATATGTATTTTTTTCATTTTGCAATAACAGTATTCATTCTATAATCTTGAAAATACTTGTGTTTTTATAAGGTTTAAGATGATCTGTTCAACAGTAAGATGAATCAAACTTTATATTTTAATTGTCTCGGAATAAGACCTAATAAAAATGATTTGTTATATAACAATGAGAAAAGCAAGGCACTGCTTAGAGTTGAACTCAGGATCTCCTGTTTACTAGACAGGCGCTATAACCAGCTAAGCCACAGCACCCACTTGATTCTTTATTTTGAAACACTTTTCTTTATGGTGTTCATGAGAATATTGCTTTTTCACTTTCATATTCTTTTCTAAGTTCACACACTTCTCTACTCAAACACTTAAGATGAATGAAGACTCTTCACTTATTCAAAAACACCTCTCTAATTTGAAGTTGACCCTATTCATATCATTTTAAAATATCCCTTGCTGAAGAATGGATTAGTTGAATTCAACAATAGAGTGATCATTCACCTCTATCTTGTTCTTTGTCATTTTCTTTTCCCTATTTCAGTCAATGCATTCCTACAAAAATCTTCACAATACCAAGCATTTTATTTAATGTTTAAGATAACTTATTCTAAAGTTCATAGATCCAGATGTTTATTCTTAAATTGTATTCAACATTTGTTTGATGTAAATTATTCGGAAAGCATGGAGAAAACAGTTAGGTTCTGCTGAGATTTGAACTCAGGATTTCCTGTTTACGAGAAAGGCGCTTTAATCACTAAGCCACAGCACCAACGTTAATAGTAAGAAATGCATAAATTATTCATTGTTGATGATAAAAATGTGTTTCCTGCTATAAATTCTTCTTTATATGTATTGTAATCTTAAACAGGAAAACATACTCAATCACTACGCAAGTATTAATATGTTTTAATAAACAGATACTCTTATAAAACCCAATTTCATTTCTTGAATTCTTTACAATTTTTTTTCATGAAGGTAATAATATTACTCCAATCTAGGTAGACATTTCATCTACGTCTTTCTCATAGATATGTATTTTTTTCATTTTGCAATAACATTATTCATTCTATAATCTTGAAAATACTTGGGTTTTTATAAGGTTAAAGATGATCTGTTCATCAGTAAGATGAATCAGACTTTTATATTTTAATTGTACCGGAATAAGACCTAATGAAAATGATTTGTTATATATTACAATGAGAAAAGCAAGGCGCTGTTGAGATTTGAACTCAGGATTTCCTGTTTACGAGACAGGCGCTTTAACCACTAAGCCACAGCACCAACGTTAATAGTAAGAAATGCATACATAATTTATTGTTGATGATGAAAATGTGTTTCCTGCTATAAATTCTTCTTTATATGTATTCTAATCTTAAACATGAAAACATACTCAATCACTACGCAAGTATTAATATGTTTTAATAAACAGGTACTCTTATAAAACTCAATTTCATTTCTTGAATTCTTTAAAAAAAAATCATGAAGGTATTAATATTGCTCAAATCTAGGTAGAAATTTCATCTACGTCTTTCTCATAGATATGTATTTTTTTCATTTGGCAATAACAGTATTCATTCTATAATCTTGAAAATACTTGTGTTTTTATAAGGTTTAAGATGATCTGTTCAACAGTAAGATGAATCAGACTTTTATATTTTAATTGTATCGGAATAAGACCTAATGAAAATGATTTGTTATATAACAATGAGAAAAGCAAGGCACTGCTGAGAGTTGAACTCAGGATCTCCTGTTTACTAGACAGGCGCTTTAACCAGCTAAGCCACAGCACCCACTTGATTCTTCAGTTTGAAACACTTTTCTTTATGGTGTTCAAGAGAATATTGCTTTTTCACTTTCATATTCTTTTCTAAATTCACACACTTCTCTACTCAAACACTTAAGATGAATGAAGACTCTTCACTTATTCAAAAACACCTCTCTAATTTGAAGTTTACCCTATTCATATCATTTTAAAATATACCTTGCTGAAGAATGGATTAGTTGAATTCAACAATAGAGTGATCATTCACCTCTATCTTGTTCTTTGTCATTTTCTTTTCCCTATTTCAATCAATGCATTCCTACTAAAATCCTCACAATACCAAGTATTTTATTTAATTTTTAAGATAACTTATTCTAAAGTTCATAGAACCAGATGTTTATACTTAAATTGTATTCATCACTTGTTTGATGAAAATTATTCGGAAAGCATGAAGAAAACAGTTAAATGCTGCTGAGATTTGAACTCAAGATTTCCTGTTTACGAGATAGGAGCTTTAACCACTAAGCCACAGCACCAACGGTAACAGTAAAAAATGCATAAATAATTTATTGTTGATGATGAAAATGTGTTTTCTGCTATAAATTCTTCTTTATATGTATTGTAATCTTAAACACGAAAAGATACTCAATCACTACGCAATGATTGATATGTTTTAATAAACAGGTACTCTTATCAAACCCAATTTCATTTCTTGAATTCTTTACAATTTTTTTTCATGAAGGTAATAATATTGCTCCAATCTTGGTAGACATTTCATCTACGTCTTTCTCATAGATATGTACTTTTTTCATTTTGCAATAATAGTATTCATTCTATAATCTTGAAAATACCTGGGTTTTTTTTAAGGTTAAAGGTGATCTGTTCAACAGTAAGATGAATCAGACTTTTATATTTTAATTGTATCGGAATAAGACCTAATGAAAATGATTTGTTATATAACTATGAGAAAATGCAAGGCACTGCTGAGAGATGAACTCAGGATCTCCTGTTTACTAGACGGGCGCTTTAACCAGCTAAGCCACAGCACCCACTTGATTCTTAAATTTGAAACACTTTTCTTTATGGTGTTCAAGAGAATATTGCTTTTTCACTTTCATATTCTTTTCTAAGTTCAAACACTTCTCTACTCAAACACTTAAGATGAATGAAGACTCTTCACTTATTCAAAAACACCTCTCTAATTTGAAGTTTACCCTATTCATATCATTTTAAAATATACCTTGCTGAAGAATGGATTAGTTGAATTCAACAATAGAGTGATCATTCACCTCTATCTTGTTCTTTGTCATTTTCTTTTCCCTATTTCAGTCAATGCATTCCTACAAAAATCTTCACAATACTAAGCATTTAATTTAATTTTTAAGATAACTTATTCTAAAGTTCATAGAACCAGATGTTTATTCTTAAATTGTATTCAACATTTGTTTGATGAAAATTATTCGGAAAGCATGGAGAAAACATTTAGGTGCTGCTGAGATTTGAACTCAGGATTTTCTGTTTACGAGACAGGTGCTTTAACCACTAAGCCACAGCACCAACGTTAATAGTAAGAAATGCATACATAATTTATTGTTGATGATGAAAATGTGGTTCCTGCTATAAATTCTTCTTTATATGTATTGTAATCTTAAACACGAAAAGATACTCAATCACTACGCAAGGATTAATATGTTTTAATAAACAGGTACTCTTATAAAACCCAATTTCATTTCTTGAATTCTTTACAATTTTTTTTCATGAAGGTATTAATATTGCTCAAATCTAGGTAGAAATTTCATCTACGTCTTTCTCATAGATATGTATTTTTTTCATTTGGCAATAACAGTATTCATTCTATAATCTTGAAAATACTTGTGTTTTTATAAGGTTTAAGATGATCTGTTCAACAGTAAGATGAATCAGACTTTTATATTTTAATTGTATCGGAATAAGACCTAATAAAAATGATTTGTTATATAACAATGAGAAAAGCAATTCACTGCTGAGAGTTGAACTCAGGATCTCCTGTTTACTAGACAGGCGCTTTAACCAACTAAGCCACAGCACCCACTTGATTCTTAAATTTGAAACACTTTTCTTTATGGTGTTCAAGAGAATATTGCTTTTTCACTTTCATATTCTTTTCTAAGTTCACACACTTCTCTACTCAAACACTTAAGATGAATGAAGTCTCCTCACTTATTCAAAAACACCTCTCTAATTTGAAGCTTACCCTATTCATATCATTTTAAAATATACCTTGCTGAAGAATGGATTAGTTGAATTCAACAATAGAGTGATCATTCACCTCTATCTTGTTCTTTGTCATTTTCTTTTCCCTATTTCAGTCAATGCATTCCTACAAAAATCCTCACAATACCAAGCATTTTATTTAATTTTTAAGATAACTTATTCTAAAGTTCATAGAACCAGATGTTTATACTTAAATTGTATTCAACACTTGTTTGATGAAAAATATTCGGAAGGCATGGAGAAAACAGTTAAATGCATGCTGATAAATGAACTCAGTATTTCCTGTTTACGAGACAGGAGCTTTAACCACTAAGCCACAGCACCAACAGTAATAGAAAAAAATGCATAAAGAATTCATTGTTAATGATGATAATTTGTTTTCTGCTATAAATTCTTCTTTATATGTATTGTAATCTTAAACACGAAAAGATACTCAATCACTACGCAAGGATTAATATGTTTTAATAAACAGGTACTGTTATAAAACCCAATTCCATTTCTTGAATTCTTTACAATTTATTTTCATGAAGGTAATAATATTGCTCCAATCTAGGTAGACATTTCATCTACGTCTTTCTCATAGATATGTATTTTTTTCATTTTGCAATAACAGTATTCATTCTATAATCTTGAAAATACTTGGGTTTTTATAAGGTTAAAGATGATCTGTTCAACAGTAAGCTGAATCAGACTTTTACATTTTAATTGTATCGGAATAAGACCTAATGAAAATGATTTGTTATATAACAATGAGAAAAGCAAGGCACTGCTTAGAGTTGAACTCAGGATCTCCTGTTTACTAGACAGGCGCTTTAACCAGCTAAGCCACAGCACCCACTTGATTCTTTATTTTGAAACACTTTTCTTTATGGTGTTCATGAGAATATTGCTTTTTCACTTTCATATTCTTTTCTAAGTTCACACACTTCTCTACTCAAACACTTAAGATGAATGAAGACTCTTCACTTATTCAAAAACACCTCTCTAATTTGAAGTTGACCCTATTCATATCATTTTAAAATATCCCTTGCTGAAGAATGGATTAGTTGAATTCAACAATAGAGTGATCATTCACCTCTATCTTGTTCTTTGTCATTTTCTTTTCCCTATTTCAGTCAATGCATTCCTACAAAAATCTTCACAATACCAAGCACTTTATTTAATGTTTAAGATAACTTATTCTAAAGTTCATAGATCCAGATGTTTATTCTTAAATTGTATTCAACATTTGTTTGATGTAAATTATTCGGAAAGCATGGAGAAAACAGTTAGGTTCTGCTGAGATTTGAACTCAGGATTTCCTGTTTACGAGAAAGGCGCTTTAATCACTAAGCCACAGCACCAACGTTAATAGTAAGAAATGCATAAATTATTCATTGTTGATGATAAAAATGTGTTTCCTGCTATAAATTCTTCTTTATATGTATTGTAATCTTAAACAGGAAAACATACTCAATCACTACGCAAGTATTAATATGTTTTAATAAACAGGTACTCTTATAAAACCCAATTTCATTTCTTGAATTCTTTACAATTTTTTTGTCATGAAGGTAATAATATTACTCCAATCTAGGTAGACATTTCATCTACGTCTTTCTCATAGATATGTATTTTTTTCATTTTGCAATAACATTATTCATTCTATAATCTTGAAAATACTTGGGTTTTTATAAGGTTAAAGATGATCTGTTCAACAGTAAGATGAATCAGACTTTTATATTTTAATTGTATCGGAATAAGACCTAATGAAAATGATTTGTTATATAACAATGCGAAAAGCAATGCGCTGCTGAGATTTGAACTCAGGATCTCCTGTTTACTAGACAGGCGCTTTAACCAGCTAAGCCACAGCACCCACTTGATTCTTAAATTTGAAACACTTTTCTTTATGGTGTTCAAGAGAATATTGCATTTTCACTTTCATATTCTTTTCTAAGTTCACACACTTCTCTACTCAAACACTTAAGATGAATGAAGACTCTTCACTTATTCAAAAACACCTCTCTAATTTGACGTTTACCCTATTCATATCATTTTAAAATATACCTTGCTGAAGAATGGATTAGTTGAATTCAACAATAGAGTGAACATTCACCTCTATCTTGTTCTTTGTCATTTTCTTATCCCTATTTCAGTCAATGCATTCCTACAAAAATCTTCACAATACCAAGCATTTTATTTAATTTTTAAGATAACTTATTCTAAAGTTCATAGAACCAGATGTTTATTCTTAAATTGTATTCAACATTTGTTTGATGAAAATTATTCTGAAAGCATGGAGAAAACAGTTAGGTGCTGCTGAGGATTGAACTCAGGATTTCCTGTTTACAAGACAGGCGCTTTAACCACTAAGCCACAGCACCAACGTTAATAGTAAGAAATTCATACATGTTTTATTGTTGATGATGAAAATGTGTTTCCTGCTATAAATTCTTCTTTATATGTATTGTAATCTTAAACACGAAAACATACTCAATCACTACGCAAGTATTAATATGTTTTAATAAACAGGTACTCTTATAAAACCCAATTTCATTTCTTGAATTCTTTACAATTTTTTTTCATGAAGGTAATAATATTACTCCAATCTAGGTAGACATTTCATCTACGTCTTTCTCATAGATATGTATTTTTTTCATTTTGCAATAACATTATTCATTCTATAATCTTGAAAATACTTGGGTTTTTATAAGGTTAAAGATGATCTGTTCATCAGTAAGATGAATCAGACTTTTATATTTTAATTGTATCGGAATAAGACCTAATGAAAATGATTTGTTATATATTACAATGAGAAAAGCAAGGCGCTGTTGAGATTTGAACTCAGGATTTCCTGTTTACGAGACAGGCGCTTTAACCACTAAGCCACAGCACCAACGTTAATAGTAAGAAATGCATACATAATTTATTGTTGATGATGAAAATGTGTTTCCTGCTATAAATTCTTCTTTATATGTATTCTAATCTTAAACATGAAAACATACTCAATCACTACGCAAGTATTAATATGTTTTAATAAACAGGTACTCTTATAAAACTCAATTTCATTTCTTGAATTCTTTAAAAAAAAATCATGAAGGTATTAATATTGCTCAAATCTAGGTAGAAATTTCATCTACGTCTTTCTCATAGATATGTATTTTTTTCATTTGGCAATAACAGTATTCATTCTATAATCTTGAAAATACTTGTGTTTTTATAAGGTTTAAGATGATCTGTTCAACAGTAAGATGAATCAGACTTTTATATTTTAATTGTATCGGAATAAGACCTAATGAAAATGATTTGTTATATAACAATGAGAAAAGCAAGGCACTGCTGAGAGTTGAACTCAGGATCTCCTGTTTACTAGACAGGCGCTTTAACCAGCTAAGCCACAGCACCCACTTGATTCTTAAATTTGAAACACTTTTCTTTATGGTGTTCAAGAGAATATTGCTTTTTCACTTTCATATTCTTTTCTAAATTCACACACTTCTCTACTCAAACACTTAAGATGAATGAAGACTCTTCACTTATTCAAAAACACCTCTCTAATTTGAAGTTTACCCTATTCATATCATTTTAAAATATACCTTGCTGAAGAATGGATTAGTTGAATTCAACAATAGAGTGATCATTCACCTCTATCTTGTTCTTTGTCATTTTCTTTTCCCTATTTCAGTCAATGCATTCCTACAAAAATCTTCACAATACTAAGCATTTAATTTAATTTTTAAGATAACTTATTCTAAAGTTCATAGAACCAGATGTTTATTCTTAAATTGTATTCAACATTTGTTTGATGAAAATTATTCGGAAAGCATGGAGAAAACATTTAGGTGTTGCTGAGATTTGAACTCAGGATTTTCTGTTTACGAGACAGGTGCTTTAACCACTAAGCCACAGCACCAACGTTAATCGTAAGAAATGCATACATAATTTATTGTTGATGATGAAAATGTGGTTCCTGCTATAAATTCTTCTTTATATGTATTGTAATCTTAAACACGAAAACATACTCAATCACTACGCAAGTATTAATATGTTTTGATAAATAGGTACTCTTATAAAACTCAATTTCATTTCTTGAATTCTTTAAAAAAAATCATGAAGGTATTAATATTGCTCAAATCTAGGTAGAAATTTCATCTACGTCTTTCTCATAGATATGTATTTTTTTCATTTTGCAATAACAGTATTCATTCTATAATCTTGAAAATACTTGTGTTTTTATAAGGTTTAAGATGATCTGTTCAACAGTAAGATGAATCAGACTTTTATATTTTAATTGTATCGGAATAAGACCTAATGAAAATGATTTGTTATATAACAATGAGAAAAGCAAGGCACTGCTGAGAGTTGAACTCAGGATCGCCTGTTTACTAGACAGGCGCTTTAACCAGCTAAGCCACAGCACCCACTTGATTCTTAAATTTGAAACACTTTTCTTTATGGTGTTCAAGAGAATATTGCTTTTTCACTTTCATATTCTTTTCTAAGTTCACACTTTTCTCTACTCAAACACTTAAGATGAATGAAGACTCTTCATCTTTTCAAAAACACCTCTCTAATTTGAAGTTTACCCTATACATATCATTTTAAAATATACCTTGCTGAAGAATGGATTAGTTGAATTCAACAATAGAGTGATCATTCACCTCTATCTTGTTCTTTGTTATTTTCTTTTCCCTATTTCAGTCAATGCATTCCTAAAAAAATCTTCACAATACCAAGCATTTTATTTAATGTTTAAGATAACTTATTCTAAAGTTCATAGAACCAGATGTTTATTCTTAAATTGTATTCAACATTTGTTTGATGTAAATTATTCGGAAAGCATGGAGAAAACAGTTAGGTTCTGCTGAGATTTGAACTCAGGATTACCTGTTTACGAGACAGGCGCTTTAACCACTAAGCCACAACACCAACGTTAACAGTAAGAAATGCATAAATTATTCATTGTTGATGATGAAAATGCTTTTCCTGCTATAAATTCTTCTTTATATGTATTGTAATCTTAAACAGGAAAACATACTCAATCACTACGCAAGTATTAATATGTTTTAATAAACAGGTACTCTTATAAAACCCAATTTCATTTCTTGAATTCTTTACAATTTTTTTTCATGAAGGTAATAATATTGCTCCAATCTAGGTAGACATTTCATCTACGTCTTTCTCATAGATATGTATTTTTTTCATTTGCAATAACATTATTCATTCTATAATCTTGAAAATACTTGGGTTTTTATAAGGTTAAAGATGATCTGTTCATCAGTAAAATGAATCAGACTTTTATATTTTAATTGTATCGGAATAAGACCTAATGAAAATGATTTGTTATATATTACAATGAGAAAAGCAAGGCGCTGCTGAGATTTGAACTCAGGATCTCCTGTTTACTAGACAGGCGCTTTAACCAGCTAAGCCACAGCACCCACTTGATTCTTAATTTTGAAACACTTTTCTTTATGGTGTTCAAGAGAATATTGCTTTTTCACTTTCATATTCTTTTCTAAGTTCACACACTTCTCTACTCAAACACTTAAGATGAATGAAGACTCTTCACTTATTCAAAAACACCTCTCTAATTTGAAGTTTACCCTATTCATATCATTTTAAAATATTCCTTGCTGAAGAATGGATTTGTTGAATTCCACAAGAGAGTGATCATTCACCTCTATCTTGTTCTTTGTCATTTTCTTTTCCCTATTTCAGTCAATGCATTCCTACAAAAATCTTCACAATACCAAGCATTTTATTTAGTTTTTAAGATAACTTATTCTAAAGTTCATAGAACCAGATGTTTATACTTAAATTGTATTCAACACTTGTTTGATGAAAATTATTCGGAAAGCATGAAGAAAACAGTTAAATGCTGCTGAGATTTGAACTCAGGATTTCCTGTTTACGAGATAGGAGCTTTAACCACTTAGCCACAGCACCAACGGTAATAGTAAAAAATGCATAAATAATTTATTGTTGATGATGAAAATGTGTTTTCTGCTATAAATTCTTCTTTATATGTATTGTAATCTTAAACAGGAAAACATACTCAATCACTACGCAAGTATTAATATGTTTTAATAATCAGGTACTCTTATAAAACCCAATTTCATTTCTTGAATTCTTTACAATTTTTTTTCATGAAGGTAATAATATTACTCCAATCTAGGTAGACATTTCATCTACGTCTTTCTCATAGATATGTATTTTTTTCATTTTGCAATAACATTATTCATTCTATAATCTTGAAAATACTTGGGTTTTTATAAGGTTAAAGATGATCTGTTCAACAGTAAGATGAATCAGACTTTTATATTTTAATTGTATCGGAATAAGACCTAATGAAAATGATTTGTTATATATTACAATGAGAAAAGCAAGGCGTTGTTGAGATTTGAACTCAGGATTTCCTGTTTACGAGACAGGCGCTTTAACCACTAAGCCACAGCACCAACGTTAATAGTAAGAAATGCATACATAATTTATGGTTGATGATGAAAATGTGTTTCCTGCTATAAATTCTTCTTTATATGTATTGTAATCTTAAACACGAAAACATACTCAATCACTACGCAAGTATTAATATGTTTTGATAAACAGGTACTCTTATAAAACTCAATTTCATTTCTTGAATTCTTTAAAAAAAATATCATGAAGGTATTAATATTGCTCAAATCTAGGTAGAAATTTCATCTACGTCTTTCTCATAGATATGTATTTTTTTCATTTTGCAATAACAGTATTCATTCTATAATCTTGAAAATACTTGTGTTTTTATAAGGTTTAAGATGATCTGTTCAACAGTAAGATGAATCAGACTTTTATATTTTAATTGTATCGGAATAAGACCTAATGAAAATGATTTGTTATATAACAATGAGAAAAGCAAGGCACTGCTGAGAGTTGAACTCAGGATCGCCTGTTTACTAGACAGGCGCTTTAACCAGCTAAGCCACAGCACCCACTTGATTCTTAAGTTTGAAACACTTTTCTTTATGGTGTTCAAGAGAATATTGCTTTTTCACTTTCATATTCTTTTCTAAGTTCACACACTTCTCTACTCAAACACTTAAGATGAATGAAGACTCTTCACTTATTCAAAAACACCTCTCTAATTTGAAGTTTACCCTATTCATATCATTTTAAAATATACCTTGCTGAAGAATGGATTAGTTGAATTCAACAATAGAGTGATCATTCACCTCTATCTTGTTCTTTGTCATTTTCTTTTCCCTATTTCAGTCAATGCATTCCTACAAAAATCTTCACAATTCCAAGCATTTTATTTAATTTTTAAGATAACTTATTCTAAAGTTCATAGAACCAGATGTTTATTCTTAAATTGTATTCAACATTTGTTTGATAAAAATTATTCGGAAAGCATGGAGAAAACATTTAGGTGCTGCTGAGATTTGAACTCAGGATTTCCTGTTTACGAGACAGGCGCTTTAACCACTAAGCCACAGCACCAACGTTAATAGTAAGAAATGCATACATAATTTGTTGTTGATGATGAAAATGTGTTTCCTGCTATAAATTCTTCTTTATATGTATTGTTATCTTAAACACGAAAACATACTCAATCACTACGCAAGTATTAATATGTTTTGATAAACAGGTACTCTTATAAAACTCAATTTCATTTCTTGAATTCTTTAAAAAAAAATCATGAAGGTATTAATATTGCTCAAATCTAGGTAGAAATTTCATCTACGTCTTTCTCATAGATATGTATTTTTTTCATTTTGCAATAACAGTATTCATTCTATAATCTTGAAAATACTTGTGTTTTTATAAGGTTTAAGATGATCTGTTCAACAGTAAGATGAATCAGACTTTTATATTTTAATTGTATCGGAATAAGACCTAATGAAAATGATTTGTTATATAACAATGAGAAAAGCAAGGCACTGCTGAGAGTTGAACTCAGGATCTCCTGTTTACTAGACAGGTGCTTTAACCAGCTAAGCCACAGCACCCACTTGATTCTTAAATTTGAAACACTTTTCTTTATGGTGTTCAAGAGAATATTGCTTTTTCACTTTCATATTCTTTTCTAAGTTCACACACTTCTCTACTCAAACACTTAAGATGAATGAAGACTCTTCACTTATTCAAAAATACCTCTCTAATTTGAAGTTTACCCTATTCATATCATTTTAAAATATACCTTGCTGAAGAATGGATTAGTTGAATTCAACAATAGAGTGATCATTCACCTCTATCTTGTTCTTTGTCATTTTCTTTTCCCTATTTCAGTCAATGCATTCCTATAAAAATCTTCACAATACCAAGCATTTTATTTAATTTTTAAGATAACTTATTCTAAAGTTCATAGAACCAGATGTTTATACTTAAATTGTATTCAACACTTGTTTGATGAAAATCATTCGGAAAGCATGGAGAAAACAGTTAAATGCTGCTGAGAATTGTACTCAGGATTTCCTGTTTACGAGACAGGAGCTTTAACCACTAAGCCACAGCACCAACAGTAATAGTAAAAAATGCATAAAGAATTTATTGTTAATGATGAAAATATGTTTTCTGCTATAAATTCTTCTTTATATGTATTGTAATCTTAAACACGAAAAGATACTCAATCACTACGCAAGGATTAATATGTTTTAATAAACAGGTACTCCTATAAAACCCAATTTCATTTCTTGAATTCTTTACAATTTTTTTTCATGAAGGTAATAATATTGCTCCAATCTAGGTAGACATTTCATCTACGTCTTTCTCATAGATATGTATTTTTTTCATTTTGCAATAACAGTATTCATTCTATAATCTTGAAAATACTTGGGTTTTTATAAGGTTAAAGATGATCTGTTCAACAGTAAGATGAATCAGACTTTTATATTTTAATTGTATCGGAATAAGACCTAATGAAAATTATTTGTTATATAACAATGAGAAAAGCAAGGCACTGCTGAGAGTTGAACTCAGGATCTCCTGTAGACAGGCGCTTTAACCAGCTAAGGCACAGCACCCACTTGATTCTTTATTTTGAAACACTTTTCTTTATGGTGTTAAAGAGAATATTGCTTTTTCACTTTTATATTCTTTTCTAAGTTCACACACTTCTCTACTCAAACACTCAGATGAATGAAGACTCTTCACTTATTCAAAAACACCTCTCTAATTTGAAGTTTACCCTATTCATATCATTTTAAAATATACCTTGCAGAAGAATGGATTAGTTGAATTCAACAATAGAGTGATCATTCACCTCTATCTTGTTCTTTGTCATTTTCTTTTCCCTATTTCAGTCAATGCATTCCTACAAAAATCTTCACAATACCAAGCATTTTATTTAATGTTTAGGATAACTTATTCTAAAGTTCATAGAACCAGATGTTTATTCTTAAATTGTATTCAACATTTGTTTGATGTAAATTATTCGGAAAGCATGGAGAAAACAGTTAGGTTCTGCTGAGATTTGAACTCAGGATTACCTGTTTACGAGACAGACGCTTTAACCACTAAGCCACAGCACCAACGTTAACAGTAAGAAATGCATAAATTATTCATTGTTGATGATGAAAATGTGTTTCCTGCTATAAATTCTTCTTTATATGTATTGTAATCTTAAACACGAAAACATACTCAATCACTACGCACGTATTAATATGTTTTGATAAACAGGTACTCTTATAAAACTCAATTTCATTTCTTGAATTCTTTAAAAAAAAATCATGAAGGTATTATTATTGCTCAAATCTAGGTAGAAATTTCATCTACGTCTTTCTCATGGATAAGTATTTTTTTCATTTTGCAATAAAAGTATTCATTCTATAATCTTGAAAATACTTGTGTTTTTATAAGGTTTAAGATGATCTGTTCAACAGTAAGATGAATCAGACTTTTATATGTTAATTGTATCGGAATAAGACCTAATGAAAATGATTTGTTATATAACAATGAGAAAAGCAAGGCAATGCTGAGAGTTGAACTCAGGATCGCCTGTTTACTAGACAGGCGCTTTAACGAGCTAAGCCACAGCACCCACTTGATTCTTAAATTTGAAACACTTTTCTTTATGGTGTTCAAGAGAATATTGCTTTTTCACTTTCATATTCTTTTCTAAGTTCACACACTTCTCTACTCAAACACTTAAGATGAATGAAGACTCTTCACTTATTCAAAAACACCTCTCTAATTTGAAGTTTACCCTATTCATATCATTTTAAAATATACCTTGCTGAAGAATGGATTAGTTGAATTCAACAATAGAGTGATCATTCACCTCTATCTTGTTCTTTGTCATTTTCTTTTCCCTATTTCAGTCAATGCATTCCTACAAAAATCTTCACAATACCAAGCATTTTATTTAATTTTTAAGATAAATTATTCTAAAGTTCATAGAACCAGATGTTTATACTTAAATTGTATTCAACACTTGTTTGATGAAAATCATTCGGAAAGCATGGAGAAAACAGTTAAATGCTGCTGAGAATTGTACTCAGGATTTCCTGTTTACGAGACAGGAGCTTTAACCACTAAGCCACAGCACCAACAGTATGTCATGTTATGTTATATATTTCTTGTAGCGCGCACTGCTAGTCAAGACTGTCCTGGCGCGAAAGGGGATTCAGTGTCAGAAAGTAACAAAGGGATAACATAACAGGAGAGAAGATGTGCATTTACATAAATTGCTTGAATAAGTGAGTCTTAAGGTGTTTTTTAAAATAAGTGAGGTTAGTCGTGTGTCTCAAATGGTCAGGGAGGCTATTCCATAGCTGTGCGGCTATGACCGTCATGGATTTTCCTCCCAGACGAGCTCTCTTAAATCTCGGAGTGACCAAATGTCTGAGAGAGGCCGATCTCAATTGTCGCGGGGGATGATAGAAGGCAAACCTGGCACTGAGGTATGGTGGGCAAGGACCATGTAAGGCCTTAAAGGCCAGTGTTAGGACCTTGAAGCGCACTCTGAGAGCAACTGGAAGCCAATGAAGATCCGCCAGTTGTCTTCGTACACTATGGCATTTGGGGATGTTGAATCGGAGCCTCACTGTCGCGTTCTGGACCACCTGCAATCTACGGAGCAGGAAATCAGGAGCGCCCACGTAAAGTGCATTAGCGTAATCCAGGCGCGACAGGATGAGTGCTCTAGCCACTGTTTCCTTCGCTTCCTGGGGGAGAAGAGGAAAGAACTTCCGGAGGGTGATCAGGGTCCCATAACAGGTTCCCGCCAGTCTCGAGATCTGGTCTCGGAAGCACAGGTCAGCACCAAACCAAATCCCAAGGTTCTTAGCAACTCCACAGTTTCCAGGTGGGCAGGGCAATCCAATGGGCCAGATGGAATCCCTGAATCCCACCGGGAATTGGCCATACAGGAGGATCTCCGACTTGTCCTCGTTACACTTGAGCTCCGCCTTGGCTAGCCAAGCAAATACTGAGGACAAGCAGGATTGGACTTTCAACGTGTCAAGGTTGTTCTTGTCCCAAGTGAAGAGAAGCTGGGTGTCATCGGCATAGGCCCTTATTTTGGCACCCAGACTCTCTGCAGGATATACCAGGGGGGTCAGATATACATTGAAGAGCAGGGGGCTTAGAGTCGACCCTTGGGGGACCCCAGTGTCCACCCCGCTAATCGATGACTGGTAGGGAGGGAGCCAGATTTGTTGAGAGCGGTCCGTGAGGAAGGATTTAACCCATGTGAGAGCGGCACCAGTAATGCCAATATCCTCTAGTCTAGAGATTAGCTGGGCATGTGGGACCGTGTCGAACGCGGCAGAGAGGTCCAATAAAATTAGGGCCGCTCTGCCGCCTCCGTCCAAACAATCCCTAATGGCCTCGGTGACCTCCACCAGCGCGGTCTCAGTGCTGAAGGTGGAGCAAAAACCTGACTGGGCTGAGTGTAATGCCCCCGTAGACTCCACAAACCTCTCGAGCTGACGGAATGCCACTTTCTCACATACTTTGGCTATTGCTGGAAGCAGGGAGATGGGTCTGTAGTTAGATGCATCCAGGGGGTCTGCGGAGGTTTTTTTTAAAAGTGGAAGAAGTTTGGCTTGCTTCCACTGAGATGGTACGTTACTTGTAGTAAGGGATTTGTTAACCAGGTCAGTAACAATCGGTGCAATGACTTCCGCCACTCCGCTCAACACTCTGGCCGGACAGGGGTCCGCCGGAGAGCCTGATTTAAGCGCCTTTAGAATGGCCAGTACATCCTTCACCTCAACCTCTGCGAAAGCGCACATTACTTCTTTCGTTTTTGTGATGATGGTATGAGTGGGGGGGAGGTGGGAGGTAATCTGTTCATAAGTAGCTTGGGCAGGTGGGAGTTGGGCGGGGCTACTAGTCTTAAGGCTGGCCTGAATTTTCTTTATTTTGTCAGAAAAATGAGTGGACAATTTTTCACACCATTCCACCGAAGGGGGGGCTACTTGGATTTCTGCCACCGGTGAAGTGAAGCTCTTGACAATGGCAAATATTTCTTTGCTATTATTTTTCGCCTTAAGGATCTTATCTGCATAGTAGTTTCCCTTGGCTATTTTAATAGCAGCGTGATAGTCTTTTTGCCCAGCTCGTAGTTTTGATTTAGCCAAGGGGCAGTACTCCCTTCTCCACCATCTTTCCAACATTTTACAGTGTATTTTTTGATTTTTAAGCTGTTCAGTATACCATGGGGATGCCGGAATGGCTCGTGGGCGGATCTTTGCTTTGGTATGCGATATCTGACTTGCAGAGGAACGGATCCATGCCGAGAAATTCTCGACCGCTTCTTCGAGGTTTCCCGAATTCTCTGGCAGACTATGGGATAGAACGGTTGCCAGGGCAGGAATACTGATCCTAGGGGGGAAGGGGGTCTGTTGTTTATCTGCTGTGGCATGGGTCCTATCCATAGTCCAGGAAAAGTGTACCATGAAATGGTCCGACCATGTAACTGGGAGGGGAGTTTTGAAGATGACATCAAAATTGGAATATACCAAGTCGAGGCAGTGGCCTCCGCTGTGAGTGATATTCGGCTCTTGCATTTTTAACTGTGCTAAAGTACCTAGTTCCACAAGGTCACTGACCCCAGGGGCTGTGGGGACATCCATATGTATGTTCAGGTCCCCCAGGAGCAAGAACCTAGGGAATCTCAGTGCTCTCTGGACCACTAATTCCTCCAATGTTGGAATAAAGGAGCCCAAAGTGCCCGGTGGTCGGTAAACAAGGAGCCCGCCTAGGGTGAAATTAGGCGAGAGGGCAATTGAAAATTCCAGTACTTCCTCGTCCTTGATGTCCCCAGTGCTTTCCTTAGTTAGAGACCATTTGTCTCTATATATAACTGCCAGACCTCCACCCCTACCAGAGCTGCAATCTGCCCTCGAGATTTTAAAACCCCTTGGGACGGCTAACTCAATAGTAGGGGCACAGTGAATGTGCAGCCAGGTCTCGGTCACAAACAAGAGGTCAAGCGAGTTGTCAAGTATCATCTCGCGGACCTCTTCTGTGTGTTTAACTAGGGACCGGGCGTTAATGAGAGCCGCTCGAATTAAGGTATCTCCCTCTTTTTCCCCCAGATTGGATGGGGAGGGGAGGACCGGTTTAGTAATAGTAAAAAATGTATAAAGAATTTATTGTTAATGATGAAAATGTGTTTTCTGCTATAAATTCTTCTTTATATGTATTGTAATCTTAAACACGAAAAGATACTCAATCACTACGCAAGGATTAATATGTTTTGATAAACAGGTACTCCTATAAAACCCAATTTCATTTCTTGAATTCTTTACAATTTTTTTTCATGAAGGTAATAATATTGCTCCAATCTAGGTAGACATTTCATCTACGTCTTTCTCATAGATATGTATTTTTTTCATTTTGCAATAACAGTATTCATTCTATAATCTTGAAAATACTTGGGTTTTTATAAGGTTAAAGATGATCTGTTCAACAGTAAGATGAATCAGACTTTTATATTTTAATTGTATCAGAATAAGACCTAATGAAAATGATTTGTTATATATTACAATGAGAAAAGCAAGGCGCTGCTGAGATTTCAACTCAGGATCTCCTGTTTACTAGACAGGCGCTTTAACCAGCTAAGCCACAGCACCCACTTGATTCTTAAATTTGAAACACTTTTCTTTATGGTGTTCAAGAGAATATTGCTTTTTCACTTTCATATTCTTTTGTAAGTTCACACACTTCTCTACTCAAACACTTAAGATGAATGAAGACTCTTCACTTATTCAAAAACACCTCTCTAATTTGAAGTTTACCCTATTCATATCATTTTAAAATATTCCTTGCTGAAGAATAGATTTGTTGAATTCCACAATAGAGTGATCATTCATCTCTATCTTGTTCTTTGTCATTTTCTTTTCCCTATTTCAGTCAATGCATTCCTACAAAAATCTTCACAATACCAAGCATTTTATTTCATTTTTAAGATAACTTATTCTAAAGTTCATAGAACCAGATGTTTATTCTTAAATTGTATTCAACATTTGTTTGATGAAAATTATTCGGAAAGCATGGAGAAAAGAGTTAGGTGCTGTTGAGATTTGAACTCAGGATTTCCTGATTACGAGACAGGCGCCTTAACCACTAAGCCACAGCACCAACGTTGATAGTAAGAAATGCATACATAATTTATTGTTGATGATGAAAATGTGTTTCCTGCTATAAATTCTTCTTTATATGTATTGTAATCTTAAACACGAAAACATACTCAATCACTACGCAAGTATTAATATGTTTTAATAAACAGGTACTCTTATAAAACTCAATTTCATTTCTTGAATTCTTTAAAAAAAAAATCATGAAGGTATTAATATTGCTCAAATCTAGGTAGAATTTTCATCTACGTCTTTCTCATAGATATGTATTTTTTTTATTTGGCAATAACAGTATTCATTCTATAATCTTGAAAATACTTGTGTTTTTATAAGGTTTAAGATGATCTGTTCAACAGTAAGATGAATCAGACTTTTATATTTTAATTGTATCGGAATAAGACCTAATGAAAATGATTTGTTATATAACAATGAGAAAAGCAAGGCACAGCTCAGAGTTGAACTCAGGATCTCCTGTTTACTAGACAGGCGTTTTAACCAGCTAAGCCACAGCACCCACTTGATTCCTAATTTTGAAAACTTTTTCTTTATGGTGTTCAAGAGAATAATGCTTTTTCACTTTCATATTCTTTTCTAAGTTCACACACTTCTCTACTCATAAACTTAAGATGAATGAAGACTCTTCACTTATTCAAAAACCCCTCTCTAATTTGAAGTTTACCCTATTCATATCATTTTAAAATATACCTTGCTGAAGTATTGATTAGTTGAATTCAACAATAGAGTGATCATTCACCTCTATCTTGTTCTTTGTCATTTTCTTTTCCCTATTTCAATCAATGCATTCCTACAAAAATCTTCACAATACCAAGTATTTTATTTAATTTTTAAGATAACTTATTCTAAAGTTCATAGAACCAGATGTTTATACTTAAATTGTATTCAACACTTGTTTGATGAAAATTATTCGGAAAGCATGAAGAAAACTGTTAAATGCTGCTGAGATTTGAACTTAGGATTTCCTGTTTACGAGATAGGAGCTTTAACCACTTAGCCACAGCACCAACGGTAATAGTAAAAAATGCATAAATAATTTATTGTTGATGATGAAAATGTGTTTTCTGCTATAAATTCTTCTTTATATGTATTGTAATCTTAAACACGAAAAGATACTCAATCACTTCACAAGGATTCATATGTTTTAATAAACAGGTACTCTTATAAAACCCAATTTCATTTCTTGAATTCTTTACAATTTTTTTTCATGAAGGTAATAATATTGCTCCAATCTTGGTAGACATTTCATCTACGTCTTTCTCATAGATATGTACTTTTTTCATTTTGCAATAACAGTATTCATTCTATAATCTTGAAAATACCTGGGTTTTTATAAGGTTAAAGGTGATCTGTTCAACAGTAAGATGAATCAGACTTTTATATTTTAATTGTATCGGAATAAGACCTAATGAAAATGATTTGTTATATAACAATGAGAAAAGCAAGCCACTGCTGAGAGATGAACTCAGGATCTCCTGTTTACTAGACAGGTGCTTTAACCAGCTAAGCCACAGCACCCACTTGATTCTTAAATTTGAAACACTTTTCTTTATGGTTTTCAAGAGAATATTGCTTTTTCACTTTCATATTCTTTTCTAAGTTCACACACGTCTCTACTCAAACACTTAAGATGAATGAAGACTCTTCACTTATTCAAAAACACCTCTCTAATTTGAAGTTTACCCTATTCATATCATTTTAAAATATACCTTGCTGAAGAATGGATTAGTTGAATTCAACAATAGAGTGATCATTCACCTCTATCTTGTTCTTTGTCATTTTCTTTTCCCTATTTCAGTCAATGCATTCCTACAAAAATCTTCACAATACCAAGCATTTTATTTAATGTTTAAGATAACTTATTCTAAAGTTCATAGAACCAGATGTCTATTCTTAAATTGTATTCAACATTTGTTTGATGAAAATTATTCGGAAAGCATGGAGAAAACATTTAGGTGCTGCTGAGATTTGAACTCAGGATTTCCTGTTTACGAGACAGGCGCTTTAACCACTAAGCCACAGCACCAACGTTAATAGTAAGAAATGCATACATAATTTATTGTTGATGATGAAAATGTGTTTCCTGCTATAAATTCTTCTTTATATGTATAGTAATCTTAAACACGAAAACATACTCAATCACTACGCAAGAATTAATATGTTTTAATAAACAGGTACTCTTATAAAACCCAATTTCATTTCTTGAATTCTTTACAATTTTTTTCATGAAGGTAATAATATTGCTCCAATCTAGGTAGACATTTCATCTACGTCTTTCTCATAGATATGTATTTTTTTCATTTTGCAATAACAGTATTCATTCTATAATCTTGAAAATACTTGGGTTTTTATAAGGTTAAAGATGATCTGTTCATCAGTAAGATGAATCAGACTTTTATATTTTAATTGTATCGGAATAAGACCTAATGAAAATGATTTGTTATATAACAATGAGAAAAGCAAGGCGCTGCTGAGATTTGAACTCAGGATCTCCTGTTTACTAGACAGGCGCTTTAACCAGCTAAGCCACTGCACCCACTTGATTCTTAAATTTGAAACACTTTTCTTTATGGTGTTCAAGAGAATATTGCTTTTGCACTTTCATATTCTTTTCTAAGTTCACACACTTCTCTACTCAAACACTTAAGATGAATGAAGACTCCTCACTTATTCAAAAACACCTCTCTAATTTGAAGTTTACCCTATTCATATAATTTTAAAATATACCTTGCTGAAGAATGGATTAGTTGAATTCAACAATAGAGTGATCATTCACCTCTATCTTGTTCTTTGTCATTTTCTTTTCCCTATTTCAGTCAATGCATTCCACCAAAAATCCTCACAATACCAAGCATTTTATTTAATTTTTAAGATAACTTATTCTAAAGTTCATAGAACCAGATGTTTATACTTAAATTGTATTCAACACTTGTTTGATGAAAATTATTCGGAAAGCATGGAGAAAACAGTTAAATGCTGTTGAGAATTGAACTCAGGATTTCCTGTTTACGAGACAGGAGCTTTAACCACTAAGCCACAGCACCAACAGTAATAGTAAAAAATGCATAAAGAATTTATTGTTAATGATGAAAATTTGTTTTCTGCTATAAATTCTTCTTTATATGTATTGTAATCTTAAACACGAAAAGATACTCAATCACTACGCAAGGATTAATATGTTTTAATAAAAAGGTACTCTTATAAAAGCCAATTCCATTTCTTGAATTCTTTACAATTTTTTTTCATGAAGGTAATAATATTGCTCCAATCTAGGTAGACATTTCATCTACGTCTTTCTCATAGATATGTCTTTTTTTCATTTTGCAATAACAGTATTCATTCTATAATCTTGAAAATACTTGGGTTTTTATAAGGTTAAAGATGATCTGTTCAACAGTAAGATGAATCAGACTTTTATATTTTAATTGTATCGGAATAAGACCTAATGAAAATGATTTGTTATATAACAATGAGAAAAGCAAGGCACTGCTCAGAGTTGAACTCAGGATCTCCTGTTTACTAGACAGGCGCTTTAACCAGCTAAGCCACAGCACCCACTTGATTCTTTATTTTGAAACACTTTTCTTTATGGTGTTCAAGAGAATATTGCTTTTTCACTTTTATATTCTTTTCTAAGTTCACACACTTCTCTACTCAAACACTTAAGATGAATGAAGACTCTTCACTTATTCAAAAACACCTCTCTAATTTGAAGTTTACCCTATTCATATCATTTTAAAATATCCCTTGCTGAAGAATGGATTAGTTGAATTCAACAATAGAGTGATCATTCACCTCTATCTTGTTCTTTGTCATTTTCTTTTCCCTATTTCAGTCAATGCATTCCTACAAAAATCTTCACAATACCAAGCATTTTATTTAATGTTTAAGATAACTTATTCTAAAGTTCATAGATCCAGATGTTTATTCTTAAATTGTATTCAACATTTGTTGGATGTAAATTATTCGGAAAGCATGGAGAAAACAGTTAGGTTCTGCTGAGATTTGAACTCAGGATTTCCTGTTTATGAGAAAGGTGCTTTAACCACTAAGCACCAGCACCAACGTTAATAGTAAGAAATGCATAAATTATTCATTGTTGATGATGAAAATGTGTTTCCTGCTATAAATTCTTCTTTATATGTATTGTAATCTTAAACAGGAAAACATACTCAATCACTACGCAAGTATTAATATGTTTTAATAAACAGGTACTCTTATAAAACCCAATTTCATTTCTTGAATTCTTTACAATTTTTTTTCATGAAGGTAATAATATTACTCCAATCTAGGTAGACATTTCATCTACGTCTTTCTCATAGATATGTATTTTTTTCATTTTGCTATAACATTATTCATTCTATAATCTTGAAAATACTTGGGTTTTTATAAGGTTAAAGATGATCTGTTCATCAGTAAGATGAATCAGACTTTTATATTTTAATTGTATCGGAATAAGACCTAATGAAAATGATTTGTTATATATTACAATGAGAAAAGCAAGGCGCTGCTGAGATTTCAACTCAGGATCTCCTGTTTACTAGACAGGCGCTTTAACCAGCTAAGCCACAGCACCCACTTGATTCTTGAATTTGAAACACTTTTCTTTATGGTGTTCAAGAGAATATTGCTTTTTCACTTTCATATTCTTTTCTAAGTTCACACACTTCTCTACTCAAACACTTAAGATGAATGAAGACTCTTCACTTATTCAAAAACACCTCTCTAATTTGAAGTTTACCCTATTCATATCATTTTAAAATATTCCTTGCTGAAGAATGGATTTGTTGAATTCCACAATAGAGTGATCATTCACCTCTATCTTGTTCTTTGTCATTTTCTTTTCCCTATTTCAGTCAATGCATTCCTACAAAAATCTTCACAATACCAAGCATTTTATTTCATTTTTAAGATAACTTATTCTAAAGTTCATAGAACCAGATGTTTATTCTTAAATTGTATTCAACATTTGTTTGATGAAAATTATTCGGAAAGCCGAACAGGCGCTAGACAGGCGCTTAAACCAGCTAAGCCACAGCACCCACTTGATTCTTAATTTTGAAAACTTTTTCTTTATGGTGTTCAAGAGAATAATGCTTTTTCACTTTCATATTCTTTTCTAAGTTCACACACTTCTCTACTCATAAACTTAAGATGAATGAAGACTCTTCACTTGTTCAAAAACACCTCTCTAATTTGAAGTTTACCCTATTCATATCATTTTAAAATATACCTTGCTGAAGTATGGATTAGTTGAATTCAACAATAGAGTGATCATTCACC
The DNA here is from genome assembly GCF_964263255.1 of Lissotriton vulgaris. NCBI lineage: Eukaryota > Metazoa > Chordata > Amphibia > Caudata > Salamandridae > Lissotriton > Lissotriton vulgaris. Next base: position 444,032,222 of record NC_141700.1, read on the forward strand.
TCTATCTTGTTCTTTGTCATTTTCTTTTCCCTATTTCAATCAATGCATTCCTACAAAAATCTTCACAATACCAAGTATTTTATTTAATTTTTAAGATAACTTATTCTAAAGTTCATAGAACCAGATGTTTATACTTAAATTGTATTCAACACTTGTTTGATGAAAATTATTCGGAAAGCATGGAGAAAACATTTAGGTGCTGCTGAGATTTGAACTCAGGATTTCCTGTTTACAAGATAGGAGCTTTAACCACTTAGCCACAGCACCAACGGTAATAGTAAAAAATGCATAAATAATTTATTGTTGATGATGAAAATGTGTTTTCTGCTATAATTCTTCTTTATATGTATTGTAATCTTAAACACGAAAAGATACTCAATCTCTTCACAAGGATTCATATGTTTTAATAAACAGGTACTCTTATAAAACCCAATTTCATTTCTTGAATTCTTTACAATTTTTTTTCATGAAGGTAATAATATTGCTCCAATCTTGGTAGACATTTCATCTACGTCTTTCTCATAGATATGTACTTTTTTCATTTTGCAATAACAGTATTCATTCTATAATCTTGAAAATACCTGGGTTTTTATAAGGTTAAAGGTGATCTGTTCAACAGTAAGATGAATCACACTTTTATATTTTAATTGTATCGGAATAAGACCTAATGAAAATGATTTGTTATATAACAATGAGAAAAGCAAGGCACTGCTGAGAGATGAACTCAGGATCTCCTGTTTACTAGACAGGTGCTTTAACCAGCTAAGCCACAGCACCCACTTGATTCTTAAATGTGAAACACTTTTCTTTATGGTTTTCAAGAGAATATTGCTTTTTCACTTTCATATTCTTTTCTAAGTTCACACACGTCTCTACTTAAACACTTAAGATGAATGAAGACTCTTCACTTATTCAAAAACACCTCTCTAATTTGAAGTTTACCCTATTCATATCATTTTAAAATATACCTTGCTGAAGAATGGATTAGTTGAATTCAACAATAGAGTGATCATTCACCTCTATCTTGTTCTTTGTCATTTTCTTTTCCCTATTTCAGTCAATGCATTCCTACAAAAATCTTCACAATACCAAGCATTTTATTTAATGTTTAAGATAACTTATTCTAAAGTTCATAGAACCAGATGTTTATTCTTAAATTGTATTCAACATTTGTTTGATGAAAATTATTCGGAAAGCATGGAGAAAACATTTAGGTGCTGCTGAGATTTGAACTCAGGATTTCCTGTTTACGAGACAGGCGCTTTAACCACTAAGCCACAGCACCAACGTTAATAGTAAGAAATGCATACATAATTTATTGTTGATGATGAAAATGTGTTTCCTGCTATAAATTCTTCTTTATATGTATAGTAATCTTAAACACGAAAACATACTCAATCACTACGCAAGAATTAATATGTTTTAATAAACAGGTACTCTTATAAAACCCAATTTCATTTCTTGAATTCTTTACAATTTTTTTGATGAAGGTAATAATATTACTCCAATCTAGGTAGACATTTCATCTACGTCTTTCTCATAGATATGTATTTTTTTCATTTTGCTATAACATTATTCATTCTATAATCTTGAAAATACTTGGGTTTTTATAAGGTTAAAGATGATCTGTTCATCAGTAAGATGAATCAGACTTTTATATTTTAATTGTATCGGAATAAGACCTAATGAAAATGATTTGTTATATATTACAATGAGAAAAGCAAGGCGCTGCTGAGATTTCAACTCAGGATCTCCTGTTTACTAGACAGGCGCTTTAACCAGCTAAGCCACAGCACCCACTTGATTCTTGAATTTGAAACACTTTTCTTTATGGTGTTCAAGAGAATATTGCTTTTTCACTTTCATATTCTTTTCTAAGTTCACACACTTCTCTACTCAAACACTTAAGATGAATGAAGACTCTTCACTTATTCAAAAACACCTCTCTAATTTGAAGTTTACCCTATTCATATCATTTTAAAATATTCCTTGCTGAAGAATGGATTTGTTGAATTCCACAATAGAGTGATCATTCACCTCTATCTTGTTCTTTGTCATTTTCTTTTCCCTATTTCAGTCAATGCATTCCTACAAAAATCTTCACAATACCAAGCATTTTATTTCATTTTTAAGATAACTTATTCTAAAGTTCACAGAACCAGATGTTTATTCTTAAATTGTATTCAACATTTGTTTGATGAAAATTATTCGGAAAGCCGAACAGGCGCTAGACAGGCGCTTAAACCAGCTAAGCCACAGCACCCACTTGATTCTTAATTTTGAAAACTTTTTCTTTATGGTGTTCAAGAGAATAATGCTTTTTCACTTTCATATTCTTTTCTAAGTTCACACACTTCTCTACTCATAAACTTAAGATGAATGAAGACTCTTCACTTGTTCAAAAACACCTCTCTAATTTGAAGTTTACCCTATTCATATCATTTTAAAATATACCTTGCTGAAGTATGGATTAGTTGAATTCAACAATAGAGTGATCATTCACCTCTATCTTGTTCTTTGTCATTTTCTTTTCCCTATTTCAATCAATGCATTCCTAAAAAAATCTTCACAATACCAAGTATTTTATTTAATTTTTAAGATAACTTATTCTAAAGTTCATAGAACCAGATGTTTATACTTAAATTGTATTCAACACTTGTTTGATGAAAATTATTCGGAAAGCATGAAGAAAACAGCTAAATGCTGCTGAGATTTGAACTCAGGATTTCCTGTTTACAAGATAGGAGCTTTAACCACTTAGCCACAGCACCAACGGTAATAGTAAAAAATGCATAAATAATTTATTGGTGATGATGAAAATGTGTTTTCTGCTATAATTCTTCTTTATATGTATTGTAATCTTAAACACGAAAAGATACTCAATCTCTTCACAAGGATTCATATGTTTTAATAAACAGGTACTCTTATAAAACCCAATTTCATTTCTTGAATTCTTTACAATTTTTTTTCATGAAGGTAATAATATTGCTCCAATCTTGGTAGACATTTCATCTACGTCTTTCTCATAGATATGTACTTTTTTCGTTTTGCAATAAAAGTATTCATTCTATAATCTTGAAAATACCTGGGTTTTTATAAGGTTAAAGGTGATCTGTTCAACAGTAAGATGAATCAGACTTTTATATTTTAATTGTATCGGAATAAGACCTAATGAAAATGATTTGTTATATAACAATGAGAAAAGCAAGGCACTGCTGAGAGATGAACTCAGGATCTCCTGTTTACTACACAGGTGCTTTAACCAGCTAAGCCACAGCACCCACTTGATTCTTAACTTTGAAACACTTTTCTTTATGGTTTTCAAGAGAATATTGCTTTTTCACTTTCATATTCTTTTCTAAGTTCACACACGTCTCTACTCAAACACTTAAGATGAATGAAGACTCTTCACTTATTCAAAAACACCTCTCTAATTTGAAGTTTACCCTATTCATATCATTTTAAAATATACCTTGCTGAAGAATGGATTAGTTGAATTCAACAATAGAGTGATCATTCACCTCTATCTTGTTCTTTGTCATTTTCTTTTCCCTATTTCAGTCAATGCATTCCTACAAAAATCTTCACAATACCAAGCATTTTATTTAATGTTTAAGATAACTTATTCTAAAGTTCATAGAACCAGATGTTTATTCTTAAATTGTATTCAACATTTGTTTGATGAAAATTATTCGGAAAGCATGGAGAAAACATTTAGGTGCTGCTGAGATTTGAACTCAGGATTTCCTGTTTACGAGACAGGCGCTTTAACCACTAAGCCACAGCACCAACGTTAATAGTAAGAAATGCATACATAATTTATTGTTGATGATGAAAATGTGTTTCCTGCTATAAATTCTTCTTTATATGTATTGTAATCTTAAACACGAAAACATACTCAATCACTATGCAAGTATTAATATGTTTTAATAAACAGGTACTCTTATAAAACCCAATTTCATTTCTTGAATTCTTTACAATTTTTTTCATGAAGGTAATAATATTGCTCCAATCTAGGTAGACATTTCATCTACGTCTTTCTGATAGATATGTATTTTTTTAATTTTGCAATAACAGTATTCATTCTATAATCTTGAAAATACTTGGGTTTTTATAAGGTTAAAGATGATCTGTTCAACAGTAAGATGAATCAGACTTTTATATTTTAATTGTATCGGAATAAGACCTAATGAAAATGATTTGTTATATAACAATGAGAAAAGCAAGGCGCTGCTGAGATTTGAACTCAGGATCTCCTGTTTACTAGACAGGCGCTTTAACCAGCTAAGCCACAGCACCCACTTGATTCTTAAATTTGAAACACTTTTCTTTATGGTGTTCAAGAGAATATTGCTTTTTCACTTTCATATTCTTTTCTAAGTTCACACACTTCTCTACTCAAACACTTAAGATGAATGAAGACTCTTCACTTATTCAAAAACACCTCTCTAATTTGAAGTTTACCCTATTCATATCATTTTAAAATATACCTTGCTGAAGAATGGATTAGTTGAATTCAACAATAGAGTGAACATTCACCTCTATCTTGTTCTTTGTCATTTTCTTATCCCTATTTCAGTCAATGCATTCCTACAAAAATCTTCACAATACCAAGCATTTTATTTAATTTTTAAGATAACTTATTCTAAAGTTCATAGAACCAGATGTTTATTCTTAAATTGTATTCAACATTTGTTTGATGAAAATTATTCTGAAAGCATGGAGAAAACAGTTAGATGCTGCTGAGAATTGAACTCTGGATTTCCTGTTTACAAGACAGGCGCTTTAACCACTAAGCCACAGCAACAACGTTAATAGTAAGAAATTCATACATGTTTTATTGTTGATGATGAAAATGTGTTTCCTGCTATAAATTCTTCTTTATATGTATTGTAATCTTAAACACGAAAACATACTCAATCACTACGCAAGTATTAATATGTTTTAATAAACTGGTACTCTTATAAAACCCAATTTAATTTCTTGAATTCTTTACAATTTTTTTCATGAAGGTAATAATATTGCTCCAATCTAGGTAGACATTTCATCTACGTCTTTCTCATAGATATGTATTTTTTTCATTTTGCAATAACAGTATTCATTCTATAATCTTGAAAATACTTGGGTTTTTATAAGGTTAAAGATGATCTGTTCAACAGTAAGATGAATCAGACTTTTATATTTTAATTGTATCGGAATAAGACCTAATGAAAATGATTTGTTATATAACAATGCGAAAAGCAATGCGCTGCTGAGATTTGAACTCAGGATCTCCTGTTTACTAGACAGGCGCTTTAACCAGCTAAGCCACAGCACCCACTTGATTCTTAAATTTGAAACACTTTTCTTTATGGTGTTCAAGAGAATATTGCATTTTCACTTTCATATTCTTTTCTAAGTTCACACACTTCTCTACTCAAACACTTAAGATGAATGAAGACTCTTCACTTATTCAAAAACACCTCTCTAATTTGAAGTTTACCCTATTCATATCATTTTAAAATATACCTTGCTGAAGAATGGATTAGTTGAATTCAACAATAGAGTGAACATTCACCTCTATCTTGTTCTTTGTCATTTTCTTTTCCCTATTTCAGTCAATGCATTCCTACAAAAATCTTCACAATACCAAGCATTTTATTTAATTTTTAAGATAACTTATTCTAAAGTTCATAGAACCAGATGTTTATTCTTAAATTGTATTCAACATTTGTTTGATGAAAATTATTCTGAAAGCATGGAGAAAACATTTAGGTGCTGCTGAGATTTGAACTCAAGATTTCCTGTTTACGAGACAGGCGCTTTAACCACTAAGCCACAGCACCAATGTTAATAGAATGAAATGCATACATAATTTATTGTTGATGATGAAAATGTGTTTCCTGCTATAAATTCTTCTTTATATGTATTGTAATCTTAAACACGAAAACATACTCAATCACTACGCAAGTATTAATATGTTTTGATAAACAGGTACTCTTATAAAACTCAATTTCATTTCTTGAATTCTTTAAAAAAAATCATGAAGGTATTAATATTGCTCAAATCTAGGTAGAAATGTCATCTACGTCTTTCTCATAGATATGTATTTTTTTCATTTTGCAATAACAGTATTCATTCTATAATCTTGAAAATACTTGTGTTTTTATAAGGTTTAAGATGATCTGTTCAACAGTAAGATGAATCAGACTTTTATATTTTAATTGTATCGGAATAAGACCTAATGAAAATGATTTGTTATATAACAATGAGAAAAGCAAGGCACTGCTGAGAGTTGAACTCAGGATCTCCTGTTTACTAGACAGGTGCTTTAACCAGCTAAGCCACAGCACCCACTTGATTCTTAAATTTGAAACACTTTTCTTTATGGTGTTCAAGAGAATATTGCTTTTTCAGTTTCATATTCTTTTCTAAGTTCACACTCTTCTCTACTCAAACACTTAAGATGAATGAAGACTCTTCACTTATTCAAAAACACCTCTCTAACTTGAAGTTTACCCTATTCATATCATTTTAAAATATACCTTGCTGAAGAATGGATTAGTTGAATTCAACAAGAGTGATCATTCACCTCTATCTTGTTCTTTGTCATTTTCTTTTCCCTATTTCAGTCAATGCATTCCTATAAAAATCTTCACAATACCAAGCATTTTATTTAATTTTTAAGATAACTTATTCTAAAGTTCATAGAACCAGATGTTTATACTTAAATTGTATTCAACACTTGTTTGATGAAAATCATTCGGAAAGCATGGAGAAAACAGTTAAATGCTGCTGAGAATTGAACTCAGGATTTCCTGTTTACGAGACAGGAGCTTTAACCACTAAGCCACAGCACCAACAGTAATAGTAAAAAATGCATAAAGAATGTATTGTTAATGATGAAAATGTGTTTTCTGCTATATATTCTTATTTATATGTATTGTAATCTTAAACACGAAAAGATACGCAATCACTACGCAAGGATTAATATGTTTTAATAAACAGGTACTCCTATAAAACCCAATTTCATTTCTTGAATTTTTTACAATTTTTTTTCATGAAGGTAATAATATTGCTCCAATCTAGGTAGACATTTCATCTACGTCTTTCTCATAGATATGTATTTTTTTCATTTTGCAATAACAGTATTCATTCTATAATCTTGAAAATACTTGGGTTTTTATAAGGTTAAAAATGATCTGTTCAACAGTAAGATGAATCAGACTTTTATATTTTAATTGTATCGGAATAAGACCTAATGAAAATGATTTGTTATATAACAATGAGAAAAGCAAGGCACTGCTGAGAGTTGAACTCAGGATCTCCTGTAGACAGGCGCTTTAACCAGCTAAGCCACAGCACCCACTTGATTCTTTATTTTGAATCACTTTTCTTTATGGTGTTCAAGAGAATATTGCTTTTTCACTTTCATATTCTTTTCTAAGTTCACACACTTCTCTACTCAAACACTTAAGATGAATGAAGACTCTTCACTTATTCAAAAACACCTCTCTAATTTGAAGTTTACCCTATTCATATCATTTTAAAATATACCTTGCTGAAGAATGGATTAGTTGAATTCAACAATAGAGTGATCATTCACCTCTATCTTGTTCTTTGTCATTTTCTTTTCCCTATTTCAGTCAATGCATTCCTACAAAAATCTTCACAATACCAAGCATTTTATTTAATGTTTAAGATAACTTATTCTAAAGTTCATAGAACCAGATGTTTATTCTTAAATTGTATTCAACATTTGTTTAATGTAAATTATTCGGAAAGCATGGAGAAAACAGTTAGGTTCTGCTGAGATTTGAACTCAAGATTTCCTGTTTACGAGACAGGCGCTTTAACCACTAAGCCACAGCACCAACAATAACAGTAAGAAATGCATAAATTATTCATTGTTGATGATGAAAATGTGTTTCCTGCTATAAATTCTTCTTTATATGTATTGTAATCTTAAACAGGAAAAACATACTCAATCACTACGCAAGTATTAATATGTTTTAATAAACAGGTACTCTTATAAAACCCAATTTCATTTCTTGAATTCTTTACAATTTTTTTTCATGAAGGTAATAATATTGCTCCAATCTAGGTAGACATATCATCTACGTCTTTCTCATAGATATGTATTTTTTTCATTTTGCAATAACATTATTCATTCTATAATCTTGAAAATATTTGGGTTTTTATAAGGTTTAAGATGATCTGTACATCAGTAAGATGAATCAGACTTTTATATTTTAATTGTATCGGAATAAGACCTAATGAAAATGATTTGTTATATATTACAATGAGAAAAGCAAGGCGCTGCTGAGATTTGAACTCAGGATCTCCTGTTTACTAGAAAGGCGCTTTAATCAGCTAAGCCACAGCACCCGCTTGATTCTTAAATTTGAAACACTTTTCTATATGGTGTTCAAGAGAATATTGCTTTTTCACTTTCATATTCTTTTCTAAGTTCACACACTTCTCTACTCAAACACTTAAGATGAATGAAGACTCTTCACTTATTCAAAAACACCTCTCTAATTTGAAGTTTACCCTATTCATATCATTTTAAAATATTCCTTGCTGAAGAATGGATTTGTTGAATTCCACAATAGAGTGATCATTCACCTCTATCTTGTTCTTTGTCATTTTCTTTTCCCTATTTCAGTCAATGCATTCCTACAAAAATCTTCACAATACCAAGCATTTTATTTCATTTTTAAGATAACTTATTCTAAAGTTCATAGAACCAGATGTTTATTCTTAAATTGTATTCAACATTTGTTTGATGAAAATTATTCGGAAAGCATGGAGAAAAGAGTTAGGTGCTGTTGAGATTTGAACTCAGGATTTCCTGATTACGAGACAGGCGCTTTAACCACTAAGGCACAGCACCAACATTAATAGTAAGAAATGCATACATAATTTATTGTTGATGATGAAAATGTGTTTCCTGCTATAAATTCTTCTTTATATGTATTGTAATCTTAAACACGAAAACATACTCAATCACTACGCAAGTATTAATATGTTTTAATAAACAGGTACTCTTATAAAACTCAATTTCATTTCTTGAATTCTTTAAAAAAAAAAATCATGAAGGTATTAATATTGCTCAAATCTAGGTAGAAATTTCATCTACGTCTTTCTCATAGATATGTATTTTTTTCATTTTGCAATAACAGTATTCATTCTATAATCTTGAAAATACTTGTGTTTTTATAAGGTTTAAGATGATCTGTTCAACAGTAAGATGAATCAGACTTTTATATTTTAATTGTATCGGAATAAGACCTAATGAAAATGATTTGTTATATAACAATGAGAAAAGAAAGGCACAGCTCAGAGTTGAACTCAGGATCTCCTGTTTACTAGACAGGCGTTTTAACCAGCTAAGCCACAGCACCCACTTGATTCTTAATTTTGAAAACTTTTTCTTTATGGTGTTCAAGAGAATAATGCTTTTTCACTTTCATATTCTTTTCTAAGTTCACACACTTCTCTACTCATAAACTTAAGATGAATGAAAACTCTTCACTTATTCAAAAACACCTCTCTAATTTGAAGTTTACCCTATTCATATCATTTTAAAATATACCTTGCTGAAGTATGGATTAGTTGAATTCAACAATAGAGTGATCATTCACCTCTATCTTGTTCTTTGTCATTTTCTTTTCCCTATTTCAATCAATGCATTCCTACAAAAATCTTCACAATACCAAGTATTTTATTTAATTTTTAAGATAACTTATTCTAAAGTTCATAGAACCAGATGTTTATACTTAAATTGTATTCAACACTTGTTTGATGAAAAATATTCGGAAAGCATGAAGAAAACAGTTAAATGCTGCTGAGATTTGAACTCAGAATTTCCTGTTTACGAGATAGGAGCTTTAACCACTTAGCCACAGCACCAACGGTAATAGTAAAAAATGCATAAATAATTTATTGTTGATGATGAAAATGTGTTTTCTGCTATAAATTCTTCTTTATATGTATTGTAATCTTAAACACGAAAAGATACTCAATCCCTTCACAAGGATTCATATCTTTTAATAAACAGGTACTCTTATAAAACCCAATTTCATTTCTTGAATTCTTTACAATTTTTTTTCATGAAGGTAATAATATTGCTCCAATCTTGGTAGACATTTCATCTACGTCTTTCTCATAGATATGTACTTTTTTCATTTTGCAATAACAGTATTCATTCTATAATCTTGAAAATACCTGGGTTTTTATAAGGTTAAAGGTGATCTGTTCAACAGTAAGATGAATCAGACTTTTATATTTTAATTGTATCGGAATAAGACCTAATGAAAATGATTTGTTATATAACAATGAGAAAAGCAAGGCACTGCTGAGAGATGAACTCAGGATCTCCTGTTTACTAGACAGGTGCTTTAACCAGCTAAGCCACAGCACCCACTTGATTCTTAAATTTGAAACACTTTTCTTTATGGTTTTCAAGAGAATATTGCTTTTTCACTTTCATATTCTTTTCTAAGTTCACACACTTCTCTACTCAAACACTTAAGATGAATGAAGACTCTTCACTTATTCAAAAACACCTCTCTAATTTGACGTTTACCCTATTCATATCATTTTAAAATATACCTTGCTGAAGAATGGATTAGTTGAATTCAACAATAGAGTGATCATTCACCTCTATCTTGTTCTTTGTCATTTTCTTTTCCCTATTTCAGTCAATGCATTCCTACAAAAATCTTCACAATACCAAGCATTTTATTTAATGTTTAAGATAACTTATTCTAAAGTTCATAGAAGCAGATGTTTATTCTTAAATTGTATTCAACATTTGTTTGATGAAAATTATTCGGAAAGCATGGAGAAAACATTTAGGTGCTGCTGAGATTTGAACTCAGGATTTCCAGTTTACGAGACAGGCACTTTAACCACTAAGCCACAGCACCAACATTAATAGTAAGAAATGCATACATAATTTATTGTTGATGATGAAAATGTGTTTCCTGCTATAAATTCTTCTTTATATGTATTGTAATCTTAAACACGAAAACATACTCAATCACTACGCAAGTATTAATATGTTTTAATAAACAGGTACTCTTATAAAACCCAATTTCATTTCTTGAATTCTTTACACTTTTTTTCATGAAGGTAATAATATTGCTCCAATCTAGGTAGACATTTCATCTACGTCTTTCTCATAGATATGTATTTTTTTCATTTTGCAATAACAGTATTCATTCTATAATCTTGAAAATACTTGGGTTTTTATAAGGTTAAAGATGATCTGTTCAACAGTAAGATGAATCAGACTTTTATATTTTAATTGTATCGGAATAAGACCTAATAAAAATGATTTGTTATATAACAATGAGAAAAGCAAGGCGCTGCTGAGATTTGAACTCATGATCTCCTGTTTACTAGACAGGCGCTTTAACCAGCTAAGCCACAGCACCCACTTGATTCTTTATTTTGAAACACTTTTCTTTATGGTGTTCAAGAGAATATTGCTTTTTCACTTTCATATTCTTTTCTAAGTTCACACACTTCTCTACTCAAACACTTAAGATGAATGAAGACTCTTCACTTATTCAAAAACACCTCTCTAATTTGAAGTTTACCCTATTCATATCATTTTAAAATATACCTTGCTGAAGAATGGATTAGTTGAATTCAACAATAGAGTGAACATTCACCTGTATCTTGTTCTTTGTCATTTTCTTTTCCCTATTTCAGTCAATGCATTCCTACAAAAATCTTCACAATAGCAAGCATTTTATTTAATTTTTAAGATAACTTATTCTAAAGTTCATAGAACCAGATGTTTATTCTTAAATTGTATTCAACATTTGTTTGATGAAAATTATTCGGAAAGCATGGAGAAAAGAGTTAGGTGCTGTTGAGAATTGAACTCAGGATTTCCTAATTACGAGACAGGCGCTTTAACCACTAAGCCACAGCACCAACGTTAATAGTAAGAAATGCATACATAATTTATTGTTGATGATGAAAATGTGTTTCCTGCTATAAATTCTTCTTTATGTGTATTGTAATCTTAAACACGAAAACATACACAATCACTACGCAAGTATTAATATGTTTTAATAAACAGGTACTCTTATAAAACTCAATTTCATTTCTTGAATTCTTTAAAAAAAAAAATTATGAAGGTATTAATATTGCTCAAATCTAGGTAGAAATTTCATCTACGTCTTTCTCATAGATATGTATTTTTTTTATTTGGCAATAACAGTATTCATTCTATAATCTTGAAAATACTTGTGTTTTTATAAGGTTTAAGATGATCTGTTCAACAGTAAGATGAATCAGACTTTTATATTTTAATTGTATCGGAATAAGACCTAATGAAAATGATTTGTTATATAACAATGAGAAAAGCAAGGCACAGCTTAGAGTTGAACTCAGGATCTCCTGTTTACTAGACAGGCGTTTTAACCAGCTAAGCCACAGCACCCACTTGATTCTTAATTTTGAAAACTTTTTCTTTATGGTGTTCAAGAGAATATTGCTTTTTCACTTTCATATTCTTTTCTAAGTTCACACACGTCTCTACTCAAACACTTAAGAAGAATGAAGACTCTTCACTTATTCAAAAACACCTCTCTAATTTGAAGTTTACCCTATTCATATCATTTTAAAATATACCTTGCTGAAGTATGGATTAGTTGAATTCAACAATAGAGTGATCATTCACCTCTATCTTGTTCTTTGTCATTTTCTTTTCCCTATTTCAATCAATGCATTCCTACAAAAATCTTCACAATACCAAGTATTTTATTTAATTTTTAAGATAACTTATTCTAAAGTTCATAGAACCAGATGTTTATACTTAAATTGTATTTAACACTTGTTTGATGAAAAATATTCGGAAAGCATGAAGAAAACAGTTAAATGCTGCTGAGATTTGAACTCAGGATTTCCTGTTTACGAGATAGGAGCTTTAACCACTTAGCCACAGCACCATTGGTAATAGTAAAAAATGCATAAATAATTTATTGTTGATGATGAAAATGTGTTTTCTGCTATAAATTCTTCTTTATATGTATTGTAATCTTAAACACGAAAAGATACTCAATCACTTCACAAGGATTCATATCTTTTAATAAGCAGGTACTCTTATAAAACCCAATTTCATTTCTTGAATTCTTTACAATTTTTTTTCATGAAGGTAATAATATTGCTCCAATCTTGGTAGACATTTCATCTACGTCTTTCTCATAGATATGTACTTTTTTCATTTTGCAATAACAGTATTCATTCTATAATCTTGAAAATACCTGGGTTTTTATAAGGTTAAAGGTGATCTGTTCAACAGTAAGATGAATCAGACTTTTATATTTTAATTGTATCGGAATAAGACCTAATAAAAATGATTTGTTATATAACAATGAGAAAAGCAAGGCACTGCTGAGAGATGAACTCAGGATCTCCTGTTTACTAGACAGGTGCTTTAACCAGCTAAGCCACAGCACCCACTTGATTCTTAAATTTGAAAAACTTTTCTTTATGGTTTTCAAGAGAATATTGCTTTTTCACTTTCATATTCTTTTCTAAGTTCACACACTTCTCTACTCAAACACTTAAGATGAATGAAGACTCTTCACTTATTCAAAAACACCTCTCTAATTTGACGTTTACCCTATTCATATCATTTTAAAATATACCTTGCTGAAGAATGGATTAGTTGAATTCAACAATAGAGTGATCATTCACCTCTATCTTGTTCTTTGTCATTTTCTTTTCCCTATTTCAGTCAATGCATTCCTACAAAAATCTTCACAATACCAAGCATTTTATTTAATGTTTAAGATAACTTATTCTAAAGTTCATAGATCCAGATGTTTATTCTTAAATTGTATTCAACATTTGTTGGATGTAAATTATTCGGAAAGCATGGAGAAAACAGTTAGGTTCTGCTGAGATTTGAACTCAGGATTTCCTGTTTATGAGAAAGGTGCTTTAACCACTAAGCCACAGCACCAACGTTAATAGTAAGAAATGCATAAATTATTCATTGTTGATGATGAAAATGTGTTTCCTGCTATAAATTCTTCTTTATATGTATTGTAATCTTAAACAGGAAAACATACTCAATCACTACGCAAGTATTAATATGTTTTAATAAACAGGTACTCTTATAAAACCCAATTTCATTTCTTGAATTCTTTACAATTTTTTTTCATGAAGGTAATAATATTACTCCAATCTAGGTAGACATTTCATCTACGTCTTTCTCATAGATATGTATTTTTTTCATTTTGCTATAACATTATTCATTCTATAATCTTGAAAATACTTGGGTTTTTATAAGGTTAAAGATGATCTGTTCATCAGTAAGATGAATCAGACTTTTATATTTTAATTGTATCGGAATAAGACCTAATGAAAATGATTTGTTATATATTACAATGAGAAAAGCAAGGCGCTGCTGAGATTTCAACTCAGGATCTCCTGTTTACTAGACAGGCGCTTTAACCAGCTAAGCCACAGCACCCACTTGATTCTTGAATTTGAAACACTTTTCTTTATGGTGTTCAAGAGAATATTGCTTTTCCACTTTCATATTCTTTTCTAAGTTCACACACTTCTCTACTCAAACACTTAAGATGAATGAAGACTCTTCACTTATTCAAAAACACCTCTCTAATTTGAAGTTTACCCTATTCATATCATTTTAAAACATTCCTTGCTGAAGAATGGATTTGTTGAATTCCACAATAGAGTGATCATTCACCTCTATCTTGTTCTTTGTCATTTTCTTTTCCCTATTTCAGTCAATGCATTCCTACAAAAATCTTCACAATACCAAGCATTTTATTTCATTTTTAAGATAACTTATTCTAAAGTTCATAGAACCAGATGTTTATTCTTAAATTGTATTCAACATTTGTTTGATGAAAATTATTCGGAAAGCCGAACAGGCGCTAGACAGGCGCTTAAACCAGCTAAGCCACAGCACCCACTTGATTCTTAATTTTGAAAACTTTTTCTTTATGGTGTTCAAGAGAATAATGCTTTTTCACTTTCATATTCTTTTCTAAGTTCACACACTTCTCTACTCATGAACTTAAGATGAATGAAGACTCTTCACTTGTTCAAAAACACCTCTCTAATTTGAAGTTTACCCTATTCATATCATTTTAAAATATACCTTGCTGAAGTATGGATTAGTTGAATTCAACAATAGAGTGATCATTCACCTCTATCTTGTTCTTTGTCATTTTCTTTTCCCTATTTCAATCAATGCATTCCTACAAAAATCTTCACAATACCAAGTATTTTATTTAATTTTTAAGATAACTTATTCTAAAGTTCATAGAACCAGATGTTTATACTTAAATTGTATTCAACACTTGTTTGATGAAAATTATTCGGAAAGCATGAAGAAAACAGCTAAATGCTGCTGAGATTTGAACTCAGGATTTCCTGTTTACAAGATAGGAGCTTTAACCACTTAGCCACAGCACCAACGGTAATAGTAAAAAATGCATAAATAATTTATTGTTGATGATGAAAATGTGTTTTCTGCTATAAATTCTTCTTTATATGTATTGTAATCTTAAACACGAAAAGATACTCAATCTCTTCACAAGGATTCATATGTTTTAATAAACAGGTACTCTTATAAAACCCAATTTCATTTCTTGAATTCTTTACAATTTTTTTTCATGAAGGTAATAATATTGCTCCAATCTTGGTAGACATTTCATCTACGTCTTTCTCATAGATATGTACTTTTTTCATTTTGCAATAACAGTATTCATTCTATAATCTTGAAAATACCTGGGTTTTTATAAGGTTAAAGGTGATCTGTTCAACAGTAAGATGAATCAGACTTTTATATTTTAATTGTATCGGAATAAGACCTAATGAAAATGATTTGTTATATAACAATGAGAAAAGCAAGGCACTGCTGAGAGATGAACTCAGGATCTCCTGTTTACTAGACAGGTGCTTTAACCAGCTAAGCCACAGCACCCACTTGATTCTTAAATTTGAAACACTTTTCTTTATGGTGTTCAAGAGAATATTGCTTTTTCACTTTCATATTCTTTTCTAAGTTCACACACGTCTCTACTCAAACACTTAAGAAGAATGAAGACTCTTCACTTATTCAAAAACACCTCTCTAATTTGAAGTTTACCCTATTCATATCATTTTAAAATATACCTTGCTGAAGAATGGATTAGTTGAATTCAACAATAGAGTGATCATTCACCTCTATCTTGTTCTTTGTCATTTTCTTTTCCCTATTTCAGTCAATGCATTCCTATAAAAATCTTCACAATACCAAGCATTTTATTTAATTTTTAAGATAACTTATTCTAAAGTTCATAGAACCAGATGTTTATACTTAAATTGTATTCAACACTTGTTTGATGAAAATCATTCGGAAAGCATGGAGAAAACAGTTAAATGCTGCTGAGAATTGAACTCAGGATTTCCTGTTTACGAGACAGGTGCTTTAACCACTAAGCCACAGCACCAACGTTAATAGTAAGAAATGCATAAAGAATGTATTGTTAATGATGAAAATGTGTTTCCTGCTATAAATTCTTCTTTATATGTATTGCAATCTTAAACACGAAAAGATACGCAATCACTACGCAAGGATTAATATGTTTTAATAAACAGGTACTCCTATAAAACCCAATTTCATTTCTTGAATTTTTTACAATTTTTTTTCATGAAGGTAATAATATTGCTCCAATCTAGGTAGACATTTCATCTACGTCTTTCTCATAGATATGTATTTTTTTCATTTTGCAATAACAGTATTCATTCTATAATCTTGAAAATACTTGGGTTTTTATAAGGTTAAAGATGATCTGTTCAACAGTAAGATGAATCAGACTTTTATATTTTAATTGTATCGGAATAAGACCTAATGAAAATGATTTGTTATATAACAATGAGAAAAGCAAGGCACTGCTGAGAGTTGAACTCAGGATCTCCTGTAGACAGGCGCTTTAACCAGCTAAGCCACAGCACCCACTTGATTCTTTATTTTGAAACACTTTTCTTTATGGTGTTCAAGAGAATATTGCTTTTTCACTTTTATATTCTTTTCTAAGTTCACACACTTCTCTACTCAAACACTTAAGATGAATGAAGACTCTTCACTTATTCAAAAACACCTCTCTAATTTGAAGTTTACCCTATTCATATCATTTTAAAATATACCTTGCTGAAGAATGGATTAGTTGAATTCAACAATAGAGTGATCATTCACCTCTATCTTGTTCTTTGTCATTTTCTTTTCCCTATTTCAGTCAATGCATTCCTACAAAAATCTTCACAATACCAAGCATTTTATTTAATGTTTAAGATAACTTATTCTAAAGTTCATAGAACCAGATGTTTATTCTTAAATTGTATTCAACATTTGTTTAATGTAAATTATTCGGAAAGCATGGAGAAAACAGTTAGGTTCTGCTGAGATTTGAACTCAGGATTTCCTGTTTACGAGACAGGCACTTTAACCACTAAGCCACAGCACCAACGTTAACAGTAAAAAATGCATAAATTATTCATTGTTGATGATGAAAATGTGTTTCCTGCTATAAATTCTTCTTTATATGTATTGTAATCTTAAACAGGAAAACATACTCAATCACTACGCAAGTATTAATATGTTTTAATAAACAGGTACTCTTATAAAACCCAATTTCATTTCTTGAATTCTTTACAATTTTTTTTCATGAAGGTAATAATATTGCTCCAATCTAGGTAGACATATCATCTACGTCTTTCTCATAGATATGTATTTTTTTCATTTTGCAATAACATTATTCATTCTATAATCTTGAAAATACTTGGGTTTTTATAAGGTTAAAGATGATCTGTACATCAGTAAGATGAATCAGACTTTTATATTTTAATTGTATCGGAATAAGACCTAATGAAAATGATTTGTTATATATTACAATGAGAAAAGCAAGGCGCTGCTGAGATTTGAACTCAGGATCTCCTGTTTACTAGAAAGGCGGTTTAACCAGCTAAGCCACAGCACCCACTTGATTCTTAAATTTGAAACACTTTTCTATATGGTGTTCAAGAGAATATTGCTTTTTCACTTTCATATTCTTTTCTAAGTTCACACACTTCTCTACTCAAACACTTAAGATGAATGAAGACTCTTCACTTATTCAAAAACACCTCTCTAATTTGAAGTTTACCCTATTCATATCATTTTAAAATATTCCTTGCTGAAGAATGGATTTGTTGAATTCCACAATAGAGTGATCATTCACCTCTATCTTGTTCTTTGTCATTTTCTTTTCCCTATTTCAGTCAATGCATTCCTACAAAAATCTTCACAATACCAAGCATTTTATTTCATTTTTAATATAACTTATTCTAAAGTTCATAGAACCAGATGTTTATTCTTAAATTGTATTCAACATTTGTTTGATGAAAATTATTCGGAAAGCATGGAGAAAAGAGTTAGGTGCTGTTGAGATTTGAACTCAGGATTTCCTGATTACGAGACAGGCGCTTTAACCACTAAGCCACAGCACCAACGTTAATAGTAAGAAATGCATACATAATTTATTGTTGATGATGAAAATGTGTTTCCTGCTATAAATTCTTCTTTATATGTATTGTAATCTTAAACACGAAAACATACTCAATCACTACGCAAGTATTAATATGTTTTAATAAACAGGTACTCTTATAAAACTCAATTTCATTTCTTGAATTCTTTAAAAAAAAAATCATGAAGGTATTAATATTGCTCAAATCTAGGTAGAAATTTCATCTACGTCTTTCTCATAGATATGTATTTTTTTCATTTTGCAATAACAGTATTCATTCTATAATCTTGAAAATACTTGTGTTTTTATAAGGTTTAAGATGATCTGTTCAACAGTAAGATGAATCAGACTTTTATATTTTAATTGTATCGGAATAAGACCTAATGAAAATGATTTGTTATATAACAATGAGAAAAGAAAGGCACAGCTCAGAGTTGAACTCAGGATCTCCTGTTTACTAGACAGGCGTTTTAACCAGCTAAGCCACAGCACCCACTTGATTCTTAATTTTGAAAACTTTTTCTTTATGGTGTTCAAGAGAATAATGCTTTTTCACTTTCATATTCTTTTCTAAGTTCACACACTTCTCTACTCATAAACTTAAGATGAATGAAAACTCTTCACTTATTCAAAAACACCTCTCTAATTTGAAGTTTACCCTATTCATATCATTTTAAAATATACCTTGCTGAAGTATGGATTAGTTGAATTCAACAATAGAGTGATCATTCACCTCTATCTTGTTCTTTGTCATTTTCTTTTCCCTATTTCAATCAATGCATTCCTACAAAAATCTTCACAATACCAAGTATTTTATTTAATTTTTAAGATAACTTATTCTAAAGTTCATAGAACCAGATGTTTATACTTAAATTGTATTCAACACTTGTTTGATGAAAAATATTCGGAAAGCATGAAGAAAACAGTTAAATGCTGCTGAGATTTGAACTCAGAATTTCCTGTTTACGAGATAGGAGCTTTAACCACTTAGCCACAGCACCAACGGTAATAGTAAAAAATGCATAAATAATTTATTGTTGATGATGAAAATGTGTTTTCTGCTATAAATTCTTCTTTATATGTATTGTAATCTTAAACACGAAAAGATACTCAATCCCTTCACAAGGATTCATATCTTTTAATAAACAGGTACTCTTATAAAACCCAATTTCATTTCTTGAATTCTTTACAATTTTTTTTTCATGAAGGTAATAATATTGCTCCAATCTTGGTAGACATTTCATCTACGTCTTTCTCATAGATATGTACTTTTTTCATTTTGCAATAACAGTATTCATTCTATAATCTTGAAAATACCTGGGTTTTTATAAGGTTAAAGGTGATCTGTTCAACAGTAAGATGAATCAGACTTTTATATTTTAATTGTATCGGAATAAGACCTAATGAAAATGATTTGTTATATAACAATGAGAAAAGCAAGGCACTGCTGAGAGATGAACTCAGGATCTCCTGTTTACTAGACAGGTGCTTTAACCAGCTAAGCCACAGCACCCACTTGATTCTTAAATTTGAAACACTTTTCTTTATGGTTTTCAAGAGAATATTGCTTTTTCACTTTCATATTCTTTTCTAAGTTCACACACTTCTCTACTCAAACACTTAAGATGAATGAAGACTCTTCACTTATTCAAAAACACCTCTCTAATTTGACGTTTACCCTATTCATATCATTTTAAAATATACCTTGCTGAAGAATGGATTAGTTGAATTCAACAATAGAGTGATCATTCACCTCTATCTTGTTCTTTGTCATTTTCTTTTCCCTATTTCAGTCAATGCATTCCTACAAAAATCTTCACAATACCAAGCATTTTATTTAATGTTTAAGATAACTTATTCTAAAGTTCATAGAACCAGATGTTTATTCTTAAATTGTATTCAACATTTGTTTGATGAAAATTATTCGGAAAGCATGGAGAAAACATTTAGGTGCTGCTGAGATTTGAACTCAGGATTTCCTGTTTACGAGACAGGCGCTTTAACCACTAAGCCACAGCACCAACATTAATAGTAAGAAATGCATACATAATTTATTGTTGATGATGAAAATGTGTTTCCTGCTATAAATTCTTCTTTATATGTATTGTAATCTTAAACACGAAAACATACTCAATCACTACGCAAGTATTAATATGTTTTAAGAAACAGGTACTCTTATAAAACCCAATTTCATTTCTTGAATTCTTTACACTTTTTTTCATGAAGGTAATAATATTGCTCCAATCTAGGTAGACATTTCATCTACGTCTTTCTCATAGATATGTACTTTTTTTCATTTTGCAATAACAGTATTCATTCTATAATCTTGAAAATACTTGGGTTTTTATAAGGTTAAAGATGATCTGTTCAACAGTAAGATGAATCAGACTTTTATATTTTAATTGTATCGGAATAAGACCTAATAAAAATGATTTGTTATATAACAATGAGAAAAGCAAGGCGCTGCTGAGATTTGAACTCATGATCTCCTGTTTACTAGACAGGCGCTTTAACCAGCTAAGCCACAGCACCCACTTGATTCTTTATTTTGAAACACTTTTCTTTATGGTGTTCAAGAGAATATTGCTTTTTCACTTTCATATTCTTTTCTAAGTTCACACACTTCTCTACTCAAACACTTAAGATGAATGAAGACTCTTCACTTATTCAAAAACACCTCTCTAATTTGAAGTTTACCCTATTCATATCATTTTAAAATATACCTTGCTGAAGAATGGATTAGTTGAATTCAACAATAGAGTGAACATTCACCTGTATCTTGTTCTTTGTCATTTTCTTATCATTATTTCAGTCAATGCATTCCTACAAAAATCTTCACAATACCAAGCATTTTATTTAATTTTTAAGATAACTTATTCTAAAGTTCATAGAACCAGATGTTTATTCTTAAATTGTATTCAACATTTGTTTGATGAAAAATATTCGGAAAGCAAGGAGAAAACAGTTGGGTGCTGCTGATATTTGAACTCATGATTTCCTGTTTACGAGACAGGGGCTTTAATCACTAAGCCACAGCACCAACGTTAATAGTAAGAAATGCATAAATAATTCATTGTTGATGATGAAAATGTGTTTCCTGCTATAAATTCTTCTTTATATGTATTGTAATCTTAAACACGAAAAGATACTCAATCACTACGCAAGGATTCATATATTTTAATAAACAGGTACTCTTATAAAACCCAATTTCATTTCTTGAATTCTTTACAATTTTTTTCATGAAGGTAATAATATTGCTCCAATCTTGGTAGGCATTTCATCTACGTCTTTCTCATAGATATGTATTTTTTTCATTTTGCAATAACAGTATTCATTCTATAATCTTGAAAATACCTGGGTTTTATAAGGTTAAAGGTGATCTGTTCAACAGTAAGATGAATCAGACTTTTATATTTTAATTGTATCGGAATAAGACCTAATGAAAATGATTTGTTATATAACAATAAGAAAATGCAAGGCATGGTGAGAGATGAACTCAGGATCTCCTGTTTACTAGACAGGCGCTTTAACCAGCTAAGCCACAGCACCCACTTGATTCTTAAATTTGAAACACTTTTCTTTATGGTGTTCAAGAGAATATTGCTTTTTCACTTTCATATTCTTTTCTAAGTTCACACACTTCTCTACTCAAACACTTAAGATGAATGAAGACTCTTCACTTATTCAAAAACACCTCTCTAATTTGAAGTTTACCCTATTCATATCATTTTAAAATATACCTTGCTGAAGAATGGATTAGTTGAATTCAACAATAGAGTGATCATTCACCTCTATCTTGTTCTTTGTCATTTTCTTTTCACTATTTCAGTCAATGCATTCCTACAAAAATCTTCACAATACCAAGCATTTTTTTTAATGTTTAAGATAACTTATTCTAAAGTTCACAGAACCAGATGTCTATTCTTAAATTGTATTCAACATTTGTTTGATGAAAATTATTCGGAAAGCATGGAGAAAACATTTAGGTGCTGCTGAGATTTGAACTCAGGATTTCCTGTTTACGAGACAGGCACTTTAACCACTAAGCCACAGCACCAACGTTAATAGTAAGAAATGCATACATAATTTATTGTTGATGAGGAAAATGTGTTTCCTGCTATAAATTCTTCTTTATATGTATTGTAATCTTAAACACGAAAACATACTCAATCACTACGCAAGTATTAATATGTTTTAATAAACAGGTACTCTTATAAAACTCAATTTCATTTCTTGAATTCTTTACAATTTTTTTCATGAAGGTAATAATATTGCTCCAATCTAGGTAGACATTTCATCTACGTCTTTCTCATAGATATGTATTTTTTCATTTTGCAATAACAGTATTCATTCTATAATCTTGAAAATACTTGGGTTTTTATAAGGTTAAAGATGATCTGTTCAACAGTAAGATGAATCAGACTTTTATATTTTAATTGTATCGGAATAAGACCTAATGAAAATGATTTGTTATATAACAATCAGAAAAGCAAGGCGCTGCTGAGATTTGAACTCAGGATCTCCTGTTTACTAGACAGGCGCTTTAACCAGCTAAGCCACAGCACCCACTTGATTCTTAAATTTGAAACACTTTTCTTTATGGTGTTCAAGAGAATATTGCTTTTTCACTTTCATATTCTTTTCTAAGTTCACACACTTCTCTACTCAAACACTTAAGATGAATGAAGACTCTTCACTTATTCAAAAACACCTCTCTAATTTGAAGTTTACCCTATTCATATCATTTTAAAATATACCTTGCTGAAGAATGGATTAGTTGAATTCAACAATAGAGTGAACATTCACCTCTATCTTGTTCTTTGTCATTTTCTTATCCCTATTTCAGTCAATGCATTCCTACAAAAATCTTCACAATACCAAGCATTTTATTTAATTTTTAAGATAACTTATTCTAAAGTTCATAGAACCAGATGTTTATTCTTAAATTGTATTCAACATTTGTTTGATGAAAATTATTCGGAGAGCATGGAGAAAACATCTACGTGCTGCTGAGATTTGAACTCAGGATTTCCTGTTTACGAGACAGGCGCTTTAACCACTAAGCCACAGCACCAACGTTAATAGTAAGAAATGCATACATAATTTATTGTTGATGATGAAAATGTGTTTCCTGCTATAAATTCTTCTTTATATGTATTGTAATCTTAAACACGAAAACATACTCAATCACTACGCAAGTATTAATATGTTTTGATAAACAGGTACTCTTATAAAACTCAATTTCATTTCTTGAATTCTTTAAAAAAAATTATGAAGGTATTAATATTGCTCAAATCTAGGTAGAAATTTGATCTACATCTTTCTCATAGATATGTATTTTTTTCATTTGTCAATAACAGTATTCATTCTATAATCTTGAAAATACTTGTGTTTTTATAAGGTTTAAGATGATCTGTTCAACAGTAAGATGAATCAGACTTTTATATTTTAATTGTATCGGAATAAGACCTAATAAAAATGATTTGTTATATAACAATGAGAAAAGCAATTCACTGCTGAGAGTTGAACTCAGGATCTCCTGTTTACTAGACAGGCGCTTTAACCAGCTAAGCCACAGCACCCACTTGATTCTTAAATTTGAAACACTTTTCTTTACGGTGTTCAAGAGAATATTGCTTTTTCACTTTCATATTCTTTTCTAAGTTCACACACTTCTCTACTCAAACACCTAAGATGAATGAAGACTCCTCACTTATTCAAAAACACCTCTCTAATTTGAAGTTTACCCTATTCATATCATTTTAAAATATACCTTGCTGAAGAATGGATTAGTTGAATTCAACAATAGAGTGATCATTCACCTCTATCTTGTTCTTTGTCATTTTCTTTTCCCTATTTCAGTCAATGCATTCCTACAAAAATCCTCACAATACCAAGCATTTTATTTAATTTTTAAGATAACTTATTCTAAAGTTCATAGAACCAGATGTTTGAACTTAAATTGTATTCAACACTTGTTTGATGAAAATTATTCGGAAAGCATGGAGAAAACAGTTAAATGCTGCTGAGAATTGAACTCAGGATTTCCTGTTCACGAGACAGGAGCTTTAACCACTAAGCCACAGCACCAACAGTAATAGTAAAAAATGCATAAAGAATTTATTGTTAATGATGAAAATTTGTTTTCTGCTATAAATTCTTCTTTATATGTATTGTAATCTTAAACACGAAAAGATACTCAATCACTACGCAAGCATTAATATGTTTTAATAAACAGGTACTCTTATAAAACCCAATTCCATTTCTTGAATTCTTTACAATTTTTTTTCATGAAGGTAATAATATTGCTCCAATCTAGGTAGACATTTCATTTACGTCTTTCTCATAGATATGTATTTTTTTCATTTTGCAATAACAGTATTCATTCTATAATCTTGAAAATACTTGGGTTTTTATAAGGTTAAAGATGATCTGTTCAACAGTAAGATGAATCAGACTTTTATATTTTAATTGTATCGGAATAAGACCTAATGAAAATGATTTGTTATATAACAATGAGAAAAGCAAGGCACTGCTCAGAGTTGAACTCAGGATCTCCTGTTTACTAGACAGGCGCTTTAACCAGCTAAGCCACAGCACCCACTTGATTCTTTATTTTGAAACACTTTTCTTTATGGTGTTCAAGAGAATATTGCTTTTTCACTTTCATATTCTTTTCTAAGTTCACACACTTCTCTACTCAAACACTTAAGATGAATGAAGACTCTTCACTTATTCAAAAACACCTCTCTAATTTGAAGTTTACCCAATTCATATCATTTTAAAATATACCTTGCTGAAGAATGGATTAGTTGAATTCAACAATAGAGTGATCATTCACCTCTATCTTGTTCTTTGTCATTTTCTTTTCCCTATTTCAGTCAATGCATTCCTACAAAAATCTTCACAATACCAAGCATTTTATTTAATGTTTAAGATAACTTATTCTAAAGTTCATAGATCCAGATGTTTATTCTTAAATTGTATTCAACATTTGTTTGATGTAAATTATTCGGAAAGCATGGAGAAAACAGTTAGGTTCTGCTGATATTTGAACTCAGGATTTCCTGTTTACGAGACAGGCGCTTTAACCACTAAGCCACAGCACCAACGTTAATAGTAAGAAATGCATACATAATTTATTGTTGATGATGAAAATGTGTTTCCTGCTATAAATTCTTCTTTATATGTATTGTAATCTTAAACACGAAAACATACTCAATCACTACGCAAGTATTAATATGTTTTAATAAACAGGTACTCTTATATAACCCAATTTCATTTCTTGAATTCTTTACAATTTTTTTCATGAAGGTAACAATATTGCTCCAATCTAGGTAGACATTTCATCTACGTCTTTCTCATAGATATGTATTTTTTTCATTTTGCAATAACAGTATTCATTCTATAATCTTGAAAATACTTGGGTTTTTATAAGGTTAAAGATGATCTGTTCAACAGTAAGATGAATCAGACTTTTATATTTTAATTGTATCGGAATAAGACCTAATGAAAATGATTTGTTATATAACAATGAGAAAAGCAAGGCGCTGCTGAGATTTGAACTCAGGATCTCCTGTTTACTAGACAGGCGCTTTAACCAGCTAAGCCACAGCACCCACTTGATTCTTAAATTTGAAACACTTTTCTTTATGGTGTTCAAGAGAATATTGCTTTTTCACTTTCATATTCTTTTCTAAGTTCACACACTTCTCTACTCAAACACTTAAGATGAATGAAGACTCTTCACTTATTCAAAAACACCTCTCTAATTTGAAGTTTACCCTATTCATATCATTTTAAAATATACCTTGCTGAAGAATGGATTAGTTGAATTCAACAATAGAGTGAACATTCACCTCTATCTTGTTCTTTGTCATTTTCTTATCCCTATTTCAGTCAATGCATTCCTACAAAAATCTTCACAATACCAAGCATTTTATTTAATTTTTAAGATAACTTATTCTAAAGTTCATAGAACCAGATGTTTATTCTTAAATTGTATTCAACATTTGTTTGATGAAAATTATTCTGAAAGCATGGAGAAAAAAGTTAGATGCTGCTGAGAATTGAACTCAGGATTTCCTGTTTACGAGACAGGCACTTTAACCACTAAGCCACAGCACCAACGTTAATAGTAAGAAATGCATACATAATTTATTGTTGATGATGAAAATGTGTTTCCTGCTATAAATTCTTCTTTATATGTATTGTAATCTTAAACACGAAAACATACTCAATCACTACGCAAGTATTAATATGTTTTAATAAACAGGTACTCTTATAAAACTCAATTTCATTTCTTGAATCCTTTAAAAAAAAAATCATAAAGGTATTAATATTGCTCAAATCTAGGTAGAAATTTCATCTATGTCTTTCTCATAGATATATATTTTTTTCATTTGGCAATAACAGTATTCATTCTATAATCTTGAAAATACTTGTGTTTTTATAAGGTTTAAGATGATCTGTTCAACAGTAAGATGAATCAGACTTTTATGTTTTAATTGTATCGGAATAAGACCTAATGAAAATGATTTGTTATATAACAATGAGAAAAGCAAGGCACTGCTGAGAGTTGAACTCAGGATCTCCTGTTTACTAGACAGGCGCTTTAACCAGCTAAGCCACAGCACCCACTTGATTCTTAAATTTGAAACACTTTTCTTTATGGTGTTCAAGAGAATATTGCTTTTTCACTTTCATATTCTTTTCTAAGTTCACACACTTCTCTACTCAAACACTTAAGATGAATGAAGACTCTTCACTTATTCAAAAAAATCTCTCTAATTTGAAGTTTACCCTATTCATATCATTTTAAAATATACCTTGCTGAAGAATGGATTAGTTGAATTCAACAATAGAGTGATCATTCACCTCTATCTTGTTCTTTGTCATTTTCTTTTCCCTATTTCAATCAATGCATTCCTACAAAAATCTTCACAATACCAAGTATTTTATTAAATTTTTAAGATAACTTATTCTAAAGTTCATAGAACCAGATGTTTATACTTAAATTGTATTCATCACTTG
Organism: Lissotriton vulgaris; assembly: GCF_964263255.1. Classification (NCBI taxonomy): domain Eukaryota; kingdom Metazoa; phylum Chordata; class Amphibia; order Caudata; family Salamandridae; genus Lissotriton; species Lissotriton vulgaris. The sequence goes on from NC_141700.1 coordinate 444,059,782, forward strand.
TTTGATGAAAATTATTCGGAAAGCATGAAGAAAACAGTTAAATGCTGCTGAGATTTGAACTCAGGATTTCCTGTTTACGAGATAGGAGCTTTAACCACTAAGCCACAGAACCAACGGTAATAGTAAAAAATGCATAAATAATTCATTGTTGATGATGAAAATGTGTTTTCTGCTATAAATTCTTCTTTATATGTATTGTAATCTTAAACACAAAAAGATACTCAATCACTACGCAAGGATTCATATATTTTAATAAACAGGTACTCTTATAAAACCCAATTTCATTTCTTGAATTCTTTACAATTTTTTTCATGAAGGTAATAATATTGCTCCAATCTTGGTAGGCATTTCATCTACGTCTTTCTCATAGATATGTACTTTTTTTCATTTTGCAATAACAGTATTCATTCTATAATCTTGAAAATACATGGGTTTTTATAAGGTTAAAGGTGATCTGTTCAACAGTAAGATGAATCAGACTTTTATATTTTAATTGTATCGGAATAAGACCTAATGAAAATGATTTGTTATATAACAATGAGAAAATGCAAGGCACTGCTGAGAGATAAACTCAGGATCTCCTGTTTACTAGACAAGCGCTTTAACCAGCTAAGCCACAGCACCCACTTGATTCTTAAATTTGAAACACTTTTCTTTATGGTGTTCAAGAGAATATTGCTTTTTCACTTTCATATTCTTTTCTAAGTTCACACACTTCTCTACTCAAACACTTAAGATGAATGAAGACTCTTCACTTATTCAAAAACACCTCTCTAATTTGAAGTTTACCCTATTTATATCATTTTAAAATATACCTTGCTGAAGAATGGATTAGTTGAATTCAACAATAGAGTGATCATTCACCTCTATCTTGTTCTTTGTCATTTTCTTTTCCCTATTTCACTCAATGCATTCCTACAAAAATCTTCACAATACCAAGCATTTTATTTCATTTTTAAGATAACTTATTCTAAAGTTCATAGAACCAGATGTTTATTCTTAAATTGTATTCAACATTTGTTTGATGAAAATTATTCGGAAAGCATGGAGAAAAGAGTTCGGTGCTGTTGAGATTTGAACTCAGGATTTCCTGATTACGAGACAGGCACTTTAACCACTAAGCCACAGCACCAACGTTAATAGTAAGAAATGCATACATAATTTATTGTTGATGATGAAAATGTGTTTCCTGCTATAAATTCTTCTTTATATGTATTGTAATCTTAAACACAAAAACATACTCAATCACTACGCAAGTATTAATATGTTTTAATAAACAGGTACTCTTATAAAACTCAATTTCATTTCTTGAATTCTTTAAAAAAAAAAATCATGAAGGTATTAATATTGCTCAAATCTAGGTAGAAATTTCATCTACATCTTTCTCATAGATATGTATTTTTTTTATTTGGCAATAACAGTATTCATTCTATAATCTTGAAAATACTTGTGTTTTTATAAGGTTTAAGATGATCTGTTCAACAGTAAGATGAATCAGACTTTTATATTTTAATTGTATCGGAATAAGACCTAATGAAAATGATTTGTTATATAACAATGAGAAAAGCAAGGCACAGCTCAGAGTTGAACTCAGGATCTCCTGTTTACTAGACAGGCGTTTTAACCAGCTAAGCCACAGCACCCACTTGATGCTTAAATTTGAAACACTTTTCTTTATGGTGTTCAAGAGAATATTGCTTTTTCACTTTCATATTCTTTTCTAAGTTCACACACTTCTCTACTCAAACACTTAAGATGAATGAAGACTCTTCACTTATTCAAAAACACCTCTCTAATTTGAAGTTTACCCTATTCATATCATTTTAAAATATACCTTGCTGAAGAATGGATTAGTTGAATTCAACAATAGAGTGATCATTCACCTCTATCTTGTTCTTTGTCATTTTCTTTTCCCTATTTCAATCAATGCATTCCTACAAAAATCTTCACAATACCAAGTATTTTATTTAACTTTTAAGATAACTTATTCTAAAGTTCATAGAACCAGATGTTTATACTTAAATTGTATTCATCACTTGTTTGATGAAAATTATTCGGAAAGCATGAAGAAAACAGTTAAATGCTGCTGAGATTTGAACTCAGGATTTCCTGTTTACGAGATAGGAGCTTTAACCACTAAGCCACAGCACCAACGGTAATAGTTGAAAATGCATAAATAATTTATTGTTGATGATGAAAATGTGTTTTCTGCTATAAATTCTTCTTTATATGTATTGTAATCTTAAACACGAAAAGATACTCAATCACTACGCAAGGATTCATATATTTTAATAAACAGGTACTCTTATAAAACCCAATTTCATTTCTTGAATTCTTTACAATTTTTTTCATGAAGGTAATAATATTGCTCCAATCTTGGTAGGCATTTCATCTAGGTCTTTCTCATAGATATGTATTTTTTTCATTTTGCAATAACAGTATTCATTCTATAATCTTGAAAATACCTGGGTTTTATAAGGTTAAAGGTGATCTGTTCAACAGTAAGATGAATCAGACTTTTATATTTTAATTGTATCGGAATAAGACCTAATGAAAATGATTTGTTATATAACAATAAGAAAATGCAAGGCATGGTGAGAGATGAACTCAGGATCTCCTGTTTACTAGACAGGCGCTTTAACCAGCTAAGCCACAGCACCCACTTGATTCTTAAATTTGAAACACTTTTCTTTATGGTGTTCAAGAGAATATTGCTTTTTCACTTTCATATTCTTTTCTAAGTTCACACACTTCTCTACTCAAACACTTAAGATGAATGAAGACTCTTCACTTATTCAAAAACACCTCTCTAATTTGAAGTTTACCCTATTCATATCATTTTAAAATATACCTTGCTGAAGAATGGATTAGTTGAATTCAACAATAGAGTGATCATTCACCTCTATCCTGTTCTTTGTCATTTTCTTTTCCCTATTTCAGTCAATGCATTCCTACAAAAATCTTCACAATACCAAGCATTTTTTTTAATGTTTAAGATAACTTATTCTAAAGTTCATAGAACCAGATGTCTATTCTTAAATTGTATTCAACATTTGTTTGATGAAAATTATTCGGAAAGCATGGAGAAAACATTTAGGTGCTGCTGAGATTTGAACTCAGGATTTCCTGTTTACGAGACAGGCGCTTTAACCACTAAGCCACAGCACCAACGTTAATAGTAAGAAATGCATACATAATTTATTGTTGATGAGGAAAATGTGTTTCCTGCTATAAATTCTTCTTTATATGTATTGTAATCTTAAACACGAAAACATACTCAATCACTACGCAAGTATTAATATGTTTTAATAAACAGGTACTCTTATAAAACTCAATTTCATTTCTTGAATTCTTTACAATTTTTTTCATGAAGGTAATAATATTGCTCCAATCTAGGTAGACATTTCATCTACGTCTTTCTCATAGATATGTATTTTTTTCATTTTGCAATAACAGTATTCATTCTATAATCTTGAAAATACTTGGGTTTTTATAAGGTTAAAGATGATCTGTTCAACAGTAAGATGAATCAGACTTTTATATTTTAATTGTATCGGAATAAGACCTAATGAAAATGATTTGTTATATAACAATCAGAAAAGCAAGGCGCTGCTGAGATTTGAACTCAGGATCTCCTGTTTACTAGACAGGCGCTTTAACCAGCTAAGCCACAGCACCCACTTGATTTTTAAATTTGAAACACTTTTCTTTATGGTGTTCAAGAGAATATTGCTTTTTCACTTTCATATTCTTTTCTAAGTTCACACACTTCTCTACTCAAACACTTAAGATGAATGAAGACTCTTCACTTATTCAAAAACACCTCTCTAATTTGAAGTTTACCCTATTCATATCATTTTAAAATATACCTTGCTGAAGAATGGATTAGTTGAATTCAACAATAGAGTGAACATTCACCTCTATCTTGTTCTTTGTCATTTTCTTATCCCTATTTCAGTCAATGCATTCCTACAAAAATCTTCACAATACCAAGCATTTTGTTTAATTTTTAAGATAACTTATTCTAAAGTTCATAGAACCAGATGTTTATTCTTAAATTGTATTCAACATTTGTTTGATGAAAATTATTCGGAAAGCATGGAGAAAACATCTAGGTGCTGCTGAGATTTGAACTCAGGATTTCCTGTTTACGAGACAGGCGCTTTAACCACTAAGCCACAGCACCAACGTTAATAGTAAGAAATGCATACATAATTTATTGTTGATGATGAAAATGTGTTTCCTGCTATAAATTCTTCTTTATATGTATTGTAATCTTAAACACGAAAACATACTCAATCACTACGCAAGTATTAATATGTTTTAATAAACAGGTACTCTTATATAACCCAATTTCATTTCTTGAATTCTTTACAATTTTTTTAATGAAGGTAACAATTTTGCTCCAATCTAGGTAGACATTTCATCTACGTCTTTCTCATAGATATGTATTTTTTTCATTTTACAATAACAGTATTCATTCTATAATCTTGAAAATACTTGGGTTTTTATAAGGTTAAAGATGATCTGTTCAACAGTAAGATGAATCAGACTTTTATATTTTAATTGTATCGGAATAAGACCTAATGAAAATGATTTGTTATATAACAATGAGAAAAGCAAGGCGCTGCTGAGATTTGAACTCAGGATCTCCTGTTTACTAGACAGGCGCTTTAACCAGCTAAGCCACAGCACCCACTTGATTCTTAAATTTGAAACACTTTTCTTTATGGTGTTCAAGAGAATATTGCTTTTTCACTTTCATATTCTTTTCTAAGTTCACACACTTCTCTACTCAAACACTTAAGATGAATGAAGACTCATCACTTATTCAAAAACACCTCTCTAATTTGAAGTTTACCCTATTCATATCATTTTAAAATATACCTTGCTGAAGAATGGATTAGTTGAATTCAACAATAGAGTGAACATTCACTCTATCTTGTTCTTTGTCATTTTCTTATCCCTATTTCAGTCAATGCATTCCTACAAAAATCTTCACAATACCAAGCATTTTATTTAATTTTTAAGATAACTTATTCTAAAGTTCATAGAACCAGATGTTTATTCTTAAATTGTATTCAACATTTGTTTGATGAAAATTATTCTGAAAGCATGGAGAAAAAAGTTAGATGCTGCTGAGAATTGAACTCAGGATTTCCTGTTTACGAGACAGGCACTTTAACCACTAAGCCACAGCACCAACGTTAATAGTAAGAAATGCATACATAATTTATTGTTGATGATGAAAATGTGTTTCCTGCTATAAATTCTTCTTTATATGTATTGTAATCTTAAACACGAAAACATACTCAATCACTACGCAAGTATTAATATGTTTTAATAAACAGGTACTCTTATAAAACTCAATTTCATTTCTTGAATCCTTTAAAAAAAAAATCATGAAGGTATTAATATTGCTCAAATCTAGGTAGAAATTTCATCTATGTCTTTCTCATAGATATATATTTTTTTCATTTGGCAATAACAGTATTCATTCTATAATCTTGAAAATACTTGTGTTTTTATAAGGTTTAAGATGATCTGTTCAACAGTAAGATGAATCAGACTTTTATGTTTTAATTGTATCGGAATAAGACCTAATGAAAATGATTTGTTATATAACAATGAGAAAAGCAAGGCACTGCTGAGAGTTGAACTCAGGATCTCCGGTTTACTAGACAGGCGCTTTAACCAGCTAAGCCACAGCACCCACTTGATTCTTAAATTTGAAACACTTTTCTTTATGGTGTTCAAGAGAATATTGCTTTTTCACTTTCATATTCTTTTCTAAGTTCACACACTTCTCTACTCAAACACTTAAGATGAATGAAGACTCTTCACTTATTCAAAAAAATCTCTCTAATTTGAAGTTTACCCTATTCATATCATTTTAAAATATACCTTGCTGAAGAATGGATTAGTTGAATTCAACAATAGAGTGATCATTCACCTCTATCTTGTTCTTTGTCATTTTCTTTTCCCTATTTCAATCAATGCATTCCTACAAAAATCTTCACAATACCAAGTATTTTATTAAATTTTTAAGATAACTTATTCTAAAGTTCGTAGAACAAGATTTTTATACTTAAATTGTATTCATCACTTGTTTGATGAAAATTATTCGGAAAGCATGAAGAAAACAGTTAAATGCTGCTGAGATTTGAACTCAGGATTTCCTGTTTACGAGAGAGGAGCTTTAACCACTAAGCCACAGAACCAACGGTAATAGTAAAAAATGCATAAATAATTCATTGTTGATGATGAAAATGTGTTTTCTGCTATAAATTCTTCTTTATATGTATTGTAATCTTAAACACAAAAAGATACTCAATCACTACGCAAGGATTCATATATTTTAATAAACAGGTACTCTTATAAAACCCAATTTCATTTCTTGAATTCTTTACAATTTTTTTCATGAAGGTAATAATATTGCTCCAATCTTGGTAGGCATTTCATCTACGTCTTTCTCATAGATATGTACTTTTTTTCATTTTGCAATAACAGTATTCATTTTATAATCTTGAAAATACATGGGTTTTTATAAGGTTAAAGGTGATCTGTTCAACAGTAAGATGAATCAGACTTTTATATTTTAATTGTATCGGAATAAGACCTAATGAAAATGATTTGTTATATAACAATGAGAAAATGCAAGGCACTGCTGAGAGATAAACTCAGGATCTCCTGTTTACTAGACAGGCGCTTTAACCAGCTAAGCCACAGCACCCACTTGATTCTTAAATTTGAAACACTTTTCTTTATGGTGTTCAAGAGAATATTGCTTTTTCACTTTCATATTCTTTTCCAAGTTCACACACTTCTCTACTCAAACACTTAAGATGAATGAAGACTCTTCACTTATTCAAAAACACCTCTCTAATTTGAAGTTTACCCTATTTATATCATTTTAAAATATACCTTGCTGAAGAATGGATTAGTTGAATTCAACAATAGAGTGATCATTCACCTCTATCTTGTTCTTTGTCATTTTCTTTTCCCTATTTCACTCAATGCATTCCTACAAAAATCTTCACAATACCAAGCATTTTATTTAATTTTTAAGATAACTTATTCTAAAGTTCATAGAACCAGATGTTTATTCTTAAATTGTATTCAACATTTGTTTGATGAAAATTATTCGGAAAGCATGGAGAAAACATTTAGGTGCTGCTGAGATTTGAACTCAGGATTTTGTGTTTACGAGACAGGCGCTTTAACCACTAAGCCACAGCACCAACGTTAAGAGTACGAAATGCATACATAATTTATTGTTGATGATGAAAATGTGTTTCCTGCTATAAATTCTTCTTTATATGTATTGTAATCTTAAACACGAAAACATACTCAATCACTACGCAAGTATTAATATGTTTTGATAAACAGGTACTCTTATAAAACTCAATTTCATTTCTTGAATTCTTAAAAAAAAAATCATGAAGGTATTAATATTGCTCAAATCTAGGTAGAAATGTCATCTACGTCTTTCTCATAGATATGTATTTTTTTCATTTGGCAATAACAGTATTCATTCTATAATCTTGAAAATACTTGTGTTTTTATAAGGTTTAAGATGATCTGTTCAACAGTAAGATGAATCAGACTTTTATATTTTAATTGTATCGGAATAAGACCTAATAAAAATGATTTGTTATATAACAATGAGAAAAGCAATTCACTGCTGAGAGTTGAACTCAGGATCTCCTATTTACTAGACAGGCGCTTTAACCAGCTAAGCCACAGCACCCACTTGATTCTTAAATTTGAAACACTTTTCTTTATGGTTTTCAAGAGAATATTGCTTTTTCACTTTCATATTCTTTTCTAAGTTCACACACTTCTCTACTCAAACACTTAAGATGAATGAAGACTCTTCACTTATTCAAAAACACCTCTCTAATTTGAAGTTTACCCTATTCATATCATTTTAAAATATACCTTGCTGAAGAATGGATTAGTTGAATTCAACAATATAGTGATCATTTACCTCTATCTTGTTCTTTGTCATTTTCTTTTCCCTATTTCAATCAATGCATTCCTACAAAAATCTTCACAATACCAAGTATTTTATTTAATTTTTAAGATAACTTATTCTAAAGTTCATAGAACCAGATGTTTATACTTAAATTGTATTCATCACTTGTTTGATGAAAATTATTCGGAAAGCATGAAGAAAACAGTTAAATGCTGCTGAGATTTGAACTCTGGATTTCCTGTTTACGAGATAGGAGCTTTAACCACTAAGCCACAGCACCAACGGTAATAGTAAAAAATGCATAAATAATTTATTGTTGATGATGAAAATGTGTTTTCTGCTATAAATTCGTCTTTATATGTATTGTAATCTTAAACACGAAAATATACTCAATCACTACGCAAGGATTCATATATTTTAATAAACAGGTACTCTTATAAAACCCAATTTCATTTCTTGAATTCTTTACAATTTTTTTTCATGAAGGTAATAATATTGCTCCAATCTTGGTAGACATTTCATCTACGTCTTTCTCATAGATATGTATTTTTTCATTTTGCAATAACAGTATTCATTCTATAATCTTGAAAATACTTGGGTTTTTATAAGGTTAAAGATAATCTGTTCAACAGTAAGATGAATCAGACTTTTATATTTTAATTGTATCGGAATAAGACCTAATGAAAATGATTTGTTATATAACGATGAGAAAAGCAAGGCACTGCTGAGAGTTGAACTCAGGATCTCCTGTAGATAGGCGCTTTAACCAGCTAAGCCACAGCACCCACTTCATTCTTTATTTTGAAACACTTTTCTTTATGGTGTTCAAGAGAATATTGCTTTTTCACTTTTATATTCTTTTCTAAGTTCACACACTTCTCTACTCAAACACTTAAGATGAATGAAGACTCTTCACTTATTCAAAAACACCTCTCTAATTTGAAGTTTACCCTATTCATATCATTTTAAAATATACCTTGCTGAAGAATGGATTAGTTGAATTCAACAATAGAGTGATCATTCACCTCTATCTTGTTCTTTGTCATTTTCTTTTCCCTATTTCAGTCAATGCATTCCTACAAAAATCTTCACAATACCAAGCATTTTATTTAATTTTTAAGATAACTTATTCTAAAGTTCATAGAACCAGATATTTATTCTTAAATTGTTTTCAACATTTGTTTGATGAAAATTATTCGGAAAGCATGGAGAAAACATTTAGGTGCTGCTGAGATTTGAACTCAGGATTTCCTGTTTACGAGACAGGCGCTTTAACCACTAAGCCACAGCACCAACGTTAATAGTAAGAAATGCATACATAATTTATTGTTGATGATGAAAATGTGTTTCCTGCTATAAATTCTTCTTTATATGTATTGTAATCTTAAACACGAAAACATACTCAATCACTACGCAAGTATTAATATGTTTTCATAAACAGGTACTCTTATAAAACTCAATTTCATTTCTTGAATTCTTTAAAAAAAAATCATGAAGGTATTAATATTGCTCAAATCTAGGTAGAAATTTCATCTACGTCTTTCTCATAGATATGTCTTTTTTTCATTTGGCAATAACAGTATTCATTCTATAATCTTGAAAATACTTGTGTTTTTATAAGGTTTAAGATGATCTGTTCAACAGTAAGATGAATCAGACTTTTATATTTTAATGGTATCGGAATAAGACCTAATACAAATGATTTGTTATATAACAATGAGAAAAGCAAGGGACTGCTGAGAGTTGAACTCAGGATCTCCTGTTTACTAGACAGGCGCTTTAACCAACTAAGCCACAGCACCCACTTGATTCTTAAATTTGAAACACTTTTCTTTATGGTGTTCAAGAGAATATTGCTTTTTCACTTTCATATTCTTTTCTAAGTTCACACACTTCTCTACTCAAACACTTAAGAGGAATGAAGACTCTTCACTTATTCAAAAACACCTCTCTAATTTGAAGTTTACCCTATTCATATCATTTTAAAATATACCTTGCTGAAGAATGGATTAGTTGAATTCAACAATAGAGTGATCATTCACCTCTATCTTGTTCTTTGTCATTTTCTTTTCCCTATTTCAGTCAATGCATTCCTACAAAAATCTTCACAATACCAAGCATTTTATTTAATTTTTAAGATAACTTATTCTAAAGTTCATAGAACCAGATGTTTATACTTAAATTGTATTCAACACTTGTTTGATGAAAATTATTCGGAAAGCATGGAGAAAACAGTTAAATGCTGCTGAGAATTGAACTCAGGATTTCCTGTTTACGAGACAGGAGCTTTAACCACTAAGCCACAGCACCAACAGTAATAGTAAAAAATGCATAAAGAATTTATTGTTAATGATGAAAATGTGTTTTCTGCTATAAATTCTTCTTTATATGTATTGTATTCTTAAACACGAAAAGATACTCAATCACTACGCAAGGATTAATATGTTTTAATACGCAGGTACTCCTATAAAACCCAATTTCATTTCTTGAATTCTTTACAATTTTTTTTCATGAAGGTAATAATATTGCTCCAATCTAGGTAGACATTTCATCTACGTCTTTCTCATAGATATGTATTTTTTTCATTTTGCAATAACAGTATTCATTCTATAATCTTGAAAATACTTGGGTTTTTATAAGGTTAAAGATAATCTGTTCAACAGTAAGATGAATCAGACTTTTATATTTTAATTGTATCGGAATAAGACCTAATGAAAATGATTTGTTATATGACAATGAGAAAAGCAAGGCACTGCTGAGAGTTGAACTCAGGATCTCCTGGAGACAGGCGCTTTAACCAGCTAAGCCACAGCACCCACTTGATTCTTTATTTTGAAACACTTTTCTTTATGGTGTTCAAGAGAATATTGCTTTTTCACTTTTATATTCTTTTCTAAGTTCACACACTTCTCTACTCAAACACTTAAGATGAATGAAGACTCTTCACTTATTCAAAAACACCTCTCTAATTTGAAGTTTACCCTATTCATATCATTTTAAAATATACCTTGCTGAAGAATGGATTAGTTGAATTCAACAATAGAGTGATCATTCACTTCTATCTTGTTCTTTGTCATTTTCTTTTCCCTATTTCAGTCAATGCATTCCTACAAAAATCTTCACAATACCAAGCATTTTATTTAATGTTTAAGATAACTTATTCTAAAGTTCATAGAACCAGATGTTTATTCTTAAATTGTATTCAACATTTGTTTGATGTAAATTATTCGGAAAGCATGGAGAAAACAGTTAGGTTCTGCTGAGATTTGAACTCAGGATTTCCTGTTTACGAGACAGGCGCTTTAACCACTAAGCCACAGCACCAACGTTAACAGTAAGAAATGCATAAATTATTCATTGTTGATGATGAAAATGTGTTTCCTGCTATAAATTCTTCTTTATATGTATTGTAATCTTAAACAGGAAAACATACTCAATAACTACGCAAGTATTAATATGTTTTAATGAACAGGTACTCTTATAAAACCCAATTTCATTTCTTGAATTCTTTACAATTTTTTTTCATGAAGGTAATAATATTGCTCAAATCTAGGTAGACATTTCATCTACGTCTTTCTCATAGATATGTATTTTTTTCATTTTGCAATAACAGTATTCATTCTATAATCTTGAAAATACTTGTGTTTTTATAAGGGTTAAGATGATCTGTTCAACAGTAAGATGAATCAGACTTTTATATTTTAATTGTATCGGAATAAGACCTAATGAAAATGATTTGTTATATAACAATGAGAAAAGCAAGGCACTGCTAAGAGGTGAACTCAGGATCTCCTGTTTACTAGACAGGCGCTTTAACCAGCTAAGCCACAGCACCCACTTGATTCTTAAATTTGAAACACTTTTCTTTATGGTGTTCAAGAGAATATTGCTTTTTCACTTTCATATTCTTTTCTAAGTTCACACACTTCTCTACTCAAACACTTAAGATGAATGAAGACTCTTCACTTATTCAAAAACACCTCTCTAATTTGAAGTTTACCCTATTCATATCATTTTAAAATATACCTTGCTGAAGAATGGATTAGTTGAATTCAACAATAGAGTGATCATTCACCTCTATCTTGTTCTTTGTCATTTTCTTTTCCCTATTTCAGTCAATGCATTCCTACAAAAATCTTCACAATACCAAGCATTTTATTTAATTTTTAAGATAACTTATTCTAAAGTTCATAGAACCAGATGTTTATTCTTAAATTGTATTCAACATTTGTTTGATGAAAATTATTCGGAAAGCATGGAGAAAACATTTAGGTGCTGCTGAGATTTGAACTCAGGATTTCCTGTTTACGAGACAGGCGCTTTAACCACTAAGCCACAGCACCAACGGTAATAGTAAAAAATGCATAAATAATTTATTGTTGATGATGAAAATGTGTTTTCTGCTATAAATTCTTCTTTATATGTATTGTAATCTTAAACACGAAAAGATACTCAATCACTACGCAAGGATTCATATATTTTAATAAACAGGTACTCTTATAAAACCCAATTTCATTTCTTGAATTCTTTACAATGAAGGTAATAATATTGCTCCAATCTTGGTAGACATTTCATCTACGTCTTTCTCATAGATATGTACTTTTTTTCATTTTGCAATAATAGTATTCATTCTATAATCTTGAAAATACCTGGGTTTTTATAAGGTTAAAGGTGATCTGTTCAACAGTAAGATGAATCAGACTTTTATATTTTAATTGTATCGGAATAAGACCTAATGAAAATGATTTGTTATATAACAATGAGAAAAGCAAGGTACTGCTGAGAGTTGAACTCAGGATCTCCTGTTTACCAGACAGGTGCTTTAACCAGCTAAGCCACAGGACCCACTTGATTTTTAAATTTGAAACACTTTTCTTTATGGTTTTCAAGAGAATATTGCTTTTTCACTTTCATATTCTTTTCTAAGTTCACACACTTCTCTACTCAAACACTTAAGATGAATGAAGACTCTTCACTTATTCAAAAACACCTCTCTAATTTGAAGTTTACCCTATTCATATCATTTTAAAATATTCCTTGCTGAAGAATGGATTTGTTGAATTTCACAAGAGAGTGATCATTCACCTCTATCTTGTTCTTTGTCATTTTCTTTTCCCTATTTCAGTCAATGCATTCCTATAAAAATCTTCACAATACCAAGCATTTTATTTAATTTTTAAGATAACTTATTCTAAAGTTCATAGAACCAGATGTTTATACTTAAATTGTATTCAACACTTGTTTGATGAAAATCATTCGGAAAGCATGGAGAAAACAGTTAAATGCTGCTGAGAATTGTACTCAGGATTTCCTGTTTACGAGACAGGAGCTTTAACCACTAAGCCACAGCACCAACAGTAATAGTAAAAAATGCATAAAGAATTTATTGTTAATGATGAAAATGTGTTTTCTGCTATAAATTCTTCTTTATATGTATTGTAATCTTAAACACGAAAAGATACTCAATCACTACGCAAGGATTAATATGTTTTAATAAACAGGTACTCCTATAAAACCCAATCTCATTTCTTGAATTCTTTACAATTTTTTTTCATGAAGGTAATAATATTGCTCCAATCTAGGTAGACATTTCATCTACGTCTTTCTCATAGATATGTATTTTTTTCATTTTGCAATAACAGTATTCATTCTATAATCGTGAAAATACTTGGGTTTTTATAAGGTTAAAGATGATCTGTTCAACAGTAAGATGAATCAGACTTTTATATTTTAATTGTATCGGAATAAGACCTAATGAAAATGATTTGTTATATAACAATGAGAAAAGCAAGGCACTGCTGAGAGTTGAACTCAGGATCTCCTGTTTACTAGACAGGCGCTTTAACCAGCTAAGCCACAGCACCCACTTGATTCTGACGTTTGAAACACTTTTCTTTATGGTGTTCAAGAGAATATTGCTTTTTCACTTTCATATTCTTTTCTAAGTTCACACACTTCTCTACTCAAACACTTAAGATGAATGAAGACTCTTCACTTATTCAAAAACACCTCTCTAATTTGAAGTTTACCCTATTCATATCATTTTAAAATATTCCTTGCTGAAGAATGGATTTGTTGAATTCCACAAGAGAGTGATCATTCACCTCTATCTTGTTCTTTGTCATTTTCTTTTCCCTATTTCAGTCAATGCATTCCTACAAAAATCTTCACAATACCAAGCATTTTATTTCATTTTTAAGATAACTTATTCTAAAGTTCATAGAACCAGATGTTTATTCTTAAATTGTATTCAACATTTGTTTGATGAAAATTATTCGGAAAGCATGGAGATAAGAGTTAGGTGGTGTTGAGATTTGAACTCAGGATTTCCTGATTACGAGACAGGCGCTTTAACCACTAAGCCACAGCACCAATGTTAATAGTAAGAAATGCATACATAATTTATTGTTGATGATGAAAATGTGTTTCCTGCTATAAATTCTTCTTTATATGTATTGTAATCTTAAACACGAAAACATACTCAATCACTACGCAAGTATTAATATGTTTTAATAAACAGGTACTCTTATAAAACTCAATTTCATTTCTTGAATTCTTTAAAAAAAAAATCATGAAGGTATTAATATTGCTCAAATCTAGGTAGAAATTTCATCTACCTCTTTCTCATAGATATGTATTTTTTTGATTTGGCAATAACAGTATTCATTCTATAATCTTGAAAATACTTGTGTTTTTATAAGGTTTAAGATGATCTGTTCAACAGTAAGATGAATCAGACTTTTATATTTTAATTGTATCGGAATAAGACCTAATGAAAATGATTTGTTATATAACAATGAGAAAAGCAAGGCACAGCTCAGAGTTGAACTCAGGATCTCCTGTTTACTAGAAAGGCGTTTTAACCAGCTAAGCCACAGCACCCACTTGATTCTTAATTTTGAAAACTTTTTCTTTATGGTGTTCAAGAGAATAATGCTTTTTCACTTTCATATTCTTTTCTAAGTTCACACACTTCTCTACTCATAAACTTAAGATGAATGAAGACTCTTCACTTATTCAAAAACACCTCTCTAATTTGAAGTTTACCCTATTCATATCATTTTAAAATATACCTTGCTGAAGTATGGATTAGTTGAATTCAACAATAGAGTGATCATTCACCTCTATCTTGTTCTTTGTCATTTTCTTTTCCCTATTTCAATCAATGCATTCCTACAAAAATCTTCACAATACCAAGTATTTTATTTAATTTTTAAGATAACTTATTCTAAAGTTCATAGAACCAGATGTTTATACTTAAATTGTATTCAACACTTGTTTGATGAAAATTATTCGGAAAGCATGAAGAAAACAGTTAAATGCTGCTGAGATTTGAACTCAGGATTTCCTGTTTACGAGATAGGAGCTTTAACCACTTAGCCACAGCACCAACGGTAATAGTAAAAAATGCATAAATAATTTATTGTTGATGATGAAAATGTGTTTTCTGCTATAAATTCTTCTTTATATGTATTGTAATCTTAAACACGAAAAGATACTCAATCCCTTCACAAGGATTCATATGTTTTAATAAACAGGTACTCTTATAAAACCCAATTTCATTTCTTGAATTCTTTACAATTTTTTTTCATGAAGGTAATAATATTGCTCCAATCTTGGTAGACATTTCATCTACGTCTTTCTCATAGATATGTACTTTTTTTCATTTTGCAATAACAGTATTCATTCTATAATCTTGACAATACCTGTGTTTTTATAAGGTTAAAGGTGATCTGTTCAACAGTAAGATGAATCAGACTTTTATATTTTAATTGTATCGGAATAAGACCTAATGAAAATGATTTGTTATATAACAATGAGAAAAGCAAGGCACTGCTGAGAGATGAACTCAGGATCTCCTGTTTACTAGACAGGTGCTTTAGCCAGCTAAGCCACAGCACCCACTTGATTTTTAAATTTGAAACACTTTTCTTTATGGTTTTCAAGAGAATATTGCTTTTTCACTTTCATATTCTTTTCTAAGTTCACACACTTCTCTACTCAAACACTTAAGATTAATGAAGACTCTTCACTTATTCAAAAACACCTCTCTAATTTGAAGTTTACCCTATTCATATCATTTTAAAATATACCTTGCTGAAGAATGGATTAGTTGAATTCAACAATAGAGTGATCATTCACCTCTATCTTGTTCTTTGTCATTTTCTTTTCCCTATTTCAGTCAATGCATTCCTATAAAAATCTTCACAATACCAAGCATTTTATTTAATTTTTAAGATAACTTATTCTAAAGTTCATAGAACCAGATGTTTATACTTAAATTGTATTCAACACTTGTTTGATGAAAATCATTCGGAAAGCATGGAGAAAACAGTTAAATGGTGCTGAGAATTGTACTCAGGATTTCCTGTTTACGAGACAGGAGCTTTAACCACTAAGCCACAGCACCAACAGTAATAGTAAAAAATGCATAAAGAATTTATTGTTAATGATGAAAATGTGTTTTCTGCTATAAATTCTTCTTTATATGTATTGTAATCTTAAACACGAAAAGATACTCAATCACTACGCAAGGATTAATATGTTTTAATAAACAGGTACTCCTATAAAACCCAATCTCATTTCTTGAATTCTTTACAATTTTTTTTCATGAAGGTAATAATATTGCTCCAATCTAGGTAGACATTTCATCTACGTCTTTCTCATAGATATGTATTTTTTTCATTTTGCAATAACAGTATTCATTCTATAATCTTGAAAATACTTGGGTTTTTATAAGGTTAAAGATGATCTGTTCAACAGTAAGATGAATCAGACTTTTATATTTTAATTGTATCGGAATAAGACCTAATGAAAATGATTTGTTATATAACAATGAGAAAAGCAAGGCACTGCTGAGAGTTGAACTCAGGATCTCCTGTTTACTAGACAGGCGCTTTAACCAGCTAAGCCACAGCACCCACTTGATTCTGAAATTTGAAACACTTTTCTTTATGGTGTTCAAGAGAATATTGCTTTTTCACTTTCATATTCTTTTCTAAGTTCACACACTTCTCTACTCAAACACTTAAGATGAATGAAGACTCTTCACTTATTCAAAAACACCTCTCTAATTTGAAGTTTACCCTATTCATATCATTTTAAAATATTCCTTGCTGAAGAATGGATTTGTTGAATTTCACAAGAGAGTGATCATTCACCTCTATCTTGTTCTTTGTCATTTTCTTTTCCCTATTTCAGTCAATGCATTCCTATAAAAATCTTCACAATACCAAGCATTTTATTTAATTTTTAAGATAACTTATTCTAAAGTTCATAGAACCAGATGTTTATACTTAAATTGTATTCAACACTTGTTTGATGAAAATCATTCGGAAATCATGGAGAAAACAGTTAAATGCTGCTGAGAATTGTACTCAGGATTTCCTGTTTACGAGACAGGAGCTTTAACCACTAAGCCACAGCACCAACAGTAATAGTAAAAAATGCATAAAGAATTTATTGTTAATGATGAAAATGTGTTTTCTGCTATAAATTCTTCTTTATATGTATTGTAATCTTAAACACGAAAAGATACTCAATCACTACGCAAGGATTAATATGTTTTAATAAACAGGTACTCCTATAAAACCCAATCTCATTTCTTGAATTCTTTACAATTTTTTTTCATGAAGGTAATAATATTGCTCCAATCTAGGTAGACATTTCATCTACGTCTTTCTCATAGATATGTATTTTTTTCATTTTGCAATAACAGTATTCATTCTATAATCGTGAAAATACTTGGGTTTTTATAAGGTTAAAGATGATCTGTTCAACAGTAAGATGAATCAGACTTTTATATTTTAATTGTATCGGAATAAGACCTAATGAAAATGATTTGTTATATAACAATGAGAAAAGCAAGGCACTGCTGAGAGTTGAACTCAGGATCTCCTGTTTACTAGACAGGCGCTTTAACCAGCTAAGCCACAGCACCCACTTGATTCTGAAATTTGAAACACTTTTCTTTATGGTGTTCAAGAGAATATTGCTTTTTCACTTTCATATTCTTTTCTAAGTTCACACACTTCTCTACTCAAACACTTAAGATGAATGAAGACACTTCACTTATTCAAAAACACCTCTCTAATTTGAAGTTTACCCTATTCATATCATTTTAAAATATTCCTTGCTGAAGAATGGATTTGTTGAATTCCACAAGAGAGTGATCATTCACCTCTATCTTGTTCTTTGTCATTTTCTTTTCCCTATTTCAGTCAATGCATTCCTACAAAAATCTTCACAATACCAAGCATTTTATTTCATTTTTAAGATAACTTATTCTAAAGTTCATAGAACCAGATGTTTATTCTTAAATTGTATTCAACATTTGTTTGATGAAAATTATTCGGAAAGCATGGAGAAAAGAGTTAGGTGGTGTTGAGATTTAAACTCAGGATTTCCTGATTATGAGACAGGCGCTTTAACCACTAAGCCACAGCACCAACGTTAATAGTAAGAAATGCATACATAATTTATTGTTGATGATGAAAATGTGTTTCCTGCTATAAATTCTTCTTTATATGTATTGTAATCTTAAACACGAAAACATACTGAATCACTACGCAAGTATTAATATGTTTTAATAAACAGGTACTCTTATAAAACTCAATTTCATTTCTTGAATTCTTTAAAAAAAAATCATGAAGGTATTAATATTGCTCAAATCTAGGTAGAAATTTCATCTACCTCTTTCTCATAGATATGTATTTTTTTGATTTGGCAATAACAGTATTCATTCTATAATCTTGACAATACCTGTGTTTTTATAAGGTTAAAGGTGATCTGTTCAACAGTAAGATGAATCAGACTTTTATATTTTAATTGTATCGGAATAAGACCTAATGAAAATGATTTGTTATATAACAATGAGAAAAGCAAGGCACTGCTGAGAGATGAACTCAGGATCTCCTGTTTACTAGACAGGTGCTTTAGCCAGCTAAGCCACAGCACCCACTTGATTTTTAAATTTGAAACACTTTTCTTTATGGTTTTCAAGAGAATATTGCTTTTTCACTTTCATATTCTTTTCTAAGTTCACACACTTCTCTACTCAAACACTTAAGATGAATGAAGACTCTTCACTTATTCAAAAACACCTCTCTAATTTGAAGTTTACCCTATTCATATCATTTTAAAATATACCTTGCTGAAGAATGGATTAGTTGAATTCAACAATAGAGTGATCATTCACCTCTATCTTGTTCTTTGTCATTTTCTTTTCCCTATTTCAGTCAATGCATTCCTATAAAAATCTTCACAATACCAAGCATTTTATTTAATTTTTAAGATAACTTATTCTAAAGTTCATAGAACCAGATGTTTATACTTAAATTGTATTCAACACTTGTTTGATGAAAATCATTCGGAAAGCATGGAGAAAACAGTTAAATGCTGCTGAGAATTGTACTCAGGATTTCCTGTTTACGAGACAGGAGCTTTAACCACTAAGCCACAGCACCAACAGTAATAGTAAAAAATGCATAAAGAATTTATTGTTAATGATGAAAATGTGTTTTCTGCTATAAATTCTTCTTTATATGTATTGTAATCTTAAACACGAAAAGATACTCAATCACTACGCAAGGATTAATATGTTTTAATAAACAGGTACTCCTATAAAACCCAATCTCATTTCTTGAATTCTTTACAATTTTTTTTCATGAAGTTAATAATATTGCTCCAATCTAGGTAGACATTTCATCTACGTCTTTCTCATAGATATGTATTTTTTTCATTTTGCAATAACAGTATTCATTCTATAATCTTGAAAATACTTGGGTTTTTATAAGGTTAAAGATGATCTGTTCAACAGTAAGATGAATCAGACTTTTATATTTTAATTGTATCGGAATAAGACCTAATGAAAACGATTTGTTATATAACAATGAGAAAAGCAAGGCACTGCTGAGAGTTGAACTCAGGATCTCCTGTTTACTAGACAGGCGCTTTAACCAGCTAAGCCACAGCACCCACTTGATTCTGAACTTTGAAACACTTTTCTTTATGGTGTTCAAGAGAATATTGCTTTTTCACTTTCATATTCTTTTCTAAGTTCACACACTTCTCTACTCAAACACTTAAGATGAATGAAGACTCTTCACTTATTCAAAAACACCTCTCTAATTTGAAGTTTACCCTATTCATATCATTTTAAAATATTCCTTGCTGAAGAATGGATTTGTTGAATTTCACAAGAGAGTGATCATTCACCTCTATCTTGTTCTTTGTCATTTTCTTTTCCCTATTTCAGTCAATGCATTCCTATAAAAATCTTCACAATACCAAGCATTTTATTTAATTTTTAAGATAACTTATTCTAAAGTTCATAGAACCAGATGTTTATACTTAAATTGTATTCAACACTTGTTTGATGAAAATCATTCGGAAATCATGGAGAAAACAGTTAAATGCTGCTGAGAATTGTACTCAGGATTTCCTGTTTACGAGACAGGAGCTTTAACCACTAAGCCACAGCACCAACAGTAATAGTAAAAAATGCATAAAGAATTTATTGTTAATGATGAAAATGTGTTTTCTGCTATAAATTCTTCTTTATATGTATTGTAATCTTAAACACGAAAAGATACTCAATCACTACGCAAGGATTAATATGTTTTAATAAACAGGTACTCCTATAAAACCCAATCTCATTTCTTGAATTCTTTACAATTTTTTTTCATGAAGGTAATAATATTGCTCCAATCTAGGTAGACATTTCATCTACGTCTTTCTCATAGATATGTATTTTTTTCATTTTGCAATAACAGTATTCATTCTATAATCGTGAAAATACTTGGGTTTTTATAAGGTTAAAGATGATCTGTTCAACAGTAAGATGAATCAGACTTTTATATTTTAATTGTATCCGAATAAGACCTAATGAAAATGATTTGTTATATAACAATGAGAAAAGCAAGGCACTGCTGAGAGTTGAACTCAGGATCTCCTGTTTACTAGACAGGCGCTTTAACCAGCTAAGCCACAGCACCCACTTGATTCTGAAATTTGAAACACTTTTCTTTATGGTGTTCAAGAGAATATTGCTTTTTCACTTTCATATTCTTTTCTAAGTTCACACACTTCTCTACTCAAACACTTAAGATGAATGAAGACTCTTCACTTATTCAAAAACACCTCTCTAATTTGAAGTTTACCCTATTCATATCATTTTAAAATATTCCTTGCTGAAGAATGGATTTGTTGAATTCCACAAGAGAGTGATCATTCACCTCTATCTTGTTCTTTGTCATTTTCTTTTCCCTATTTCAGTCAATGCATTCCTACAAAAATCTTCACAATACCAAGCATTTTATTTCATTTTTAAGATAACTTATTCTAAAGTTCATAGAACCAGATGTTTATTCTTAAATTGTATTCAACATTTGTTTGATGAAAATTATTCGGAAAGCATGGAGAAAAGAGTTAGGTGGTGTTGAGATTTAAACTCAGGATTTCCTGATTATGAGACAGGCGCTTTAACCACTAAGCCACAGCACCAACGTTAATAGTAAGAATGGAAAGGGGCGACCACTCGGTCCCCCCGAACGTATGGCAGAGTGCCTCGATCCCCCCGGGAAGACATTTTTGGGCGGGAGGCGCGTCTCGGCTGGTATGCCCGAAGCGGCGTAGCCGGGGCGCGCTTTTTCCCGCCCTTGAGTGGGCTGGCCTAGACACGGACGCCGCCGGCCACGCCCTCGGGGCAGGCAGGGGCGGGTTTACGCCCGCCCTGAAGATGGATAAAAAGAGACGCAAGACCAGAAGACATCCTCTTGTTCCTGTGCTCCGAAGCTGCACCTCCCCGCTGCACGTGAGCTCGAGACGGAACGAAGAGCCAATTTTGAGCGTTTAATCGTTCTTGTTTTGTTTTGCAGTTACTTTGTTGGAGAATGCCGAAGAAGGTTGGAAAGCGCATGAATACCGACCAGATGCTGCGTGTTATCATGAAGGAGATGTCCGAGCTAAAGAAGCGGGTGGACAAGAATGAAGAAAGGGGTCCAAAACGTCCTTTGGCGGGAGCAGCCCCGGGGGGAAAAAACAAGAGGCCCAGGAGGGGGGCAGCGGGAGAGGAGATCCCCGGTCCCAGTGCTCCGCTCGAGGCTCCAACTCCCGTGCCAGAGGAGGGGAATCCGATCACCCCCGTGTCCGAGGATGATATGCCGCCCGAGTTGGCAGCACAATTGGCAGCGTGGTTGGGAAATGGTAACGAGGGCGCCACGGCTGTCGAAGCGCAGGAGCTGATTAAGCGATTGCGTGAGAAACGGGAAGCAGCCAAGGTGCCCGTGCCGGCTGCAGTGGGGGACAAGGCACCAGGGACGGTGGCGACCACAGAGGCAGCGTCAGGTGCAGGTAAGCGGCCATTGCCGATCGCGAGGGATGAGTGAACACCCTCTCGGACGGAAAAGTTGGGGCAACATGTTCCTTTGGCAATTAAGGAAAAGATTTGGGCGGGGGAGTATGTGAACATTTTTTCGTTACTTGTTGATCATTATGAGGTGGAGCATGTAAAGAGTCAGAAGGACCTAATGCATCCGAGTGTTTGGCGCGCAAAAATGGCCGCCTTCAAAGTAAATGAGAATATCGCCAATTGGGGCAATGCCTGGGGAATCTTTACATCAATCCTGGGGGAACGTAGGCCTGAGTTGCTTTCCGAGTTCCCAATCTACCAATCACGAATCATGGGGTACTCGACATCGCACCAGGGGAATCATTGGTTTTGTTACGATAATATGTTCAGAAAGGAAAAGGAGCATAATAAAAGTTTAACCTGGGATTGTTATGATGCCTTGACCTGGGATAAAATGAAGGAGTCAGGGATGTTAAAAATGCCGTTGGTAGGAAGTAATGTGGGTGAATCCTCACGACAATATGCGGGGACGCCCTTTCGATCAGGTTCGGGGGCCGACGATCACTCGAAACCTACCGGCAATACCGGAAGAAAGGGTTTCTGCTTTAATTACAACAGAGGAAAATGTACGAGACCGCAGGGATCGTGTAAATTCAAACATGAATGTAGTGGTTGCGGGTCGTCCCATCCTGAGGCCTCGTGCAGAGCCAGAACGGGTGATAACGGGGGGAGAGGAGGTGCCAAACAGGTCTAATATAGTCCGAGGGGCGCCTTTACCCACTCCCATTGATACCCTGGCAATGATCCCTTGGCTCAGTGATTACCCGGATCGTACTTCTGCTGGGGTGCTGCGAAACGGTTTTTCGTATGGTTTCCGCATCCCGGTAGGGGACTTTCAGGGTGTGGATAAGTGTAAGAACCAACTTTCCGTCCTGCAGCATCCAACCGTAGTACAGGAAAAGATCCGAAAAGAGGTGACTCGAGGTCGGGTCGCTGGCCCGTTTAGTGTACCCCCAGTCCAGAATTTTGTTTGTTCTCCCTTAGGGGTAGTCCCCAAGAAAGACCCTGGAGAGTTCCGACTAATTCATAACTTATCAGCTCCACGAGGTCTTTCCGTCAATGAGGCAATCGATCCAGAAGTATGTTCGGTGCGGTACGCATCCTTCGATGAGGCCGTAGCCATTTTGAATCGCCTGGGGCCCGGGGCGCTGATGGCGAAGTCAGATATCGAGTCAGCGTTCCGATTGCTCCCGGTACACCCAGACGACCAGCGTCTCTTAGGTTTCATGTTTCAGGGTTGTTATTACATGGATAGGTGTATGCCAATGGGGTGTTCTATACCCTGTGCTTACTTCGAGAAATTCAGTTGTTTTCTACAATGGGTCTTCACAAAGAAAACGGGTTTCCAAGATGTAATGCATTACCTTGATGATTTCTTATTTCTTGGGGCAGCCGGGGGTCTTGAATGTGGCCGGGCCTTGGCCGATTTTTGTGTGTTGATGAAACAGTTAGGCGTGCCATTGGCGCCGGGTAAAACAGTGGGTCCTACGACTTGCCTCGAGTTTCTGGGGATCGAGTTGGACTCCATTGAGGGGTGTTTCCGTTTGCCAGCCGAGAAAGTGTTGAAGTTCAGGGCTGCGCTGCAACTGTGTATAAATGCAACAAAAGTCACGCTGCAACAATTACAGCAGGTGGTGGGACAGTTGAATTTTGCCCTGAGGGTAATACCAATGGCCCGCCCCTTTTCCCGTTCAATTGCCCAAGCGATGGTCGGCCTAAAAGAAGGCCATCATCGCACGAGACTATCGGCCGAGATCCGCCAGGACATGCGTATTTGGTTAGCATTCTTGGCGGATTTCAATGGTAGAATCGTCTGGAATAAACCAGCCGTGTCTTCTGAGGAGCTGGGGCTATGGACAGATTCGGCGGGAAGCATAGGTTTTGGCGCCATCTTCGGCACAAAATGGTCGGCACAAAGATGGCCGACTTGGTGGCACGAGAAGGGTCTGACGAGTAATATTGCTTTCCTCGAACTGTTTCCCATCTTGGTGGCCTTGAGAACATGGCCCGATGGGTTCAAAAATCACTCGGTCATATTTTGGTCGGACAATATGACTGTGGTCGAGTGCATCAATAGTCAGGCAGCACGTTGTAAACTGATTTTAAGACTGCTTAAAGAAATTGTTTTACTATGTATGCAATTGAACGTGCTATTCAGAGCAAAACACGTGCCAGGGGTGATGAATCAGGCAGCTGACGCACTGTCTCGTTTTCAAATGCAGGCTTTTTCGGGTTTCCTTCCCTCAGCGGACCCGGAGCCGGCACCCTTTACCGAAGCTCTCTGGTCTCTCGGTGCTCCGAACTTCGTCACCTCGTGGGAGAGAGTCTAGCACCAAGGACGAGGAAGGCATATGAAGGGGCGTTTCGGGCCTATTTAGCCTTTTTGGGGAATGATAGAGAGCGACTTTGGGGTCAGGAGGAATGGGTGGTGAATTTCCTGATGTCCTTACGTAGGGCTGGGAAATCGGTGGCTACGGCCCAGAGGCATCGTGCTGCCATTTCCTTTGTTGCCAGAGCACACGCTATCCAGGACCCAACAGCGTCTTTCATTGTACAGAAAGCGCTGTGTGGGTGGCAACACCTTGAGGGTCGCAGAGTAGATGAAAGGCGCCCGATAGGTTTGGATAGATTGTCCCAGTTGTTGGCTACACTTCCTGCCACATGTTCATCTCAGTTTGAGGCAGTGCTGTTCCGAGCCGCGTTTACGCTAGCATTTCACGGAGCAATGCGGGTAAGCGAACTAGTTGCAAGGAACAAACGGGATGTGGCGGGGGGTTTGTGCCAGGAACACGTCCAGATCAGGGGAGAAACTATGACTGTCTCCTTTGTAAGGTCTAAGACTGACCAAGATGGGATTGGTGACTGCGTCATCATACGCAGGATTCCTGGGTCCTCCATATGTCCGATAAGGTGTTTAGAGGATTACCTAGCACGAAGGGTGGCATCATGGGGGGGGACTTTGTTAAGACACGCGGACGCCACCCCACTGACGAAATTTCAGTTTCAGCGGGTGCTTGCGATGTCAGTTGCCGCTGCGGGCTTGAACCCGGGCGAATTTGGGACCCATTCCTTTCGGATTGGGGCTGCTACGGAAGCTACAGCCAGGGGTCTTAACGTTGAGCAAGTGAAACGAATGGGGCGTTGGTCCTCCAATTGTTATAAAAGATATGTGCGGTTGCACATGTTGTGAAGCTGTAATTATGTACTCTGTACTCACGCTTCTTGTTTTTGTTTGGTTTCAGTTACGCAAGCCTACGAGGCGGGGCGGACTATGCAGTCGACCTTACACCGAGTCAGCGGTCAGACATCACCGGCTGTGAAAAAGGAGGTGTGGGTCGTGGGCCACTCATACGTGAGGCGTGCCGCAGACGTATTCAAAGCAGGTGACATGATTCACGTAGCTGGGGAATACGGGTACAGGATGTCCTTCTACGGAAGGGGCGGTCTCTGTATTGACCAGTTTCAAACATTTTTTGAGGGTTTGTTAGGGCGGACAAGGTCACCGCCGTCTATAGTTATAGTGCATGTTGGGGGCAATGATTTGGTCACCATCGGTAGACGACTACTCCTGGAGGCAATGCTTTCCACTGTAAGTTGGTTGGCGAGGAGAGTTCCGGGGTGCACGATTGCATGGTCCCATTTGATTCCACGAAGGGCGTGGCGGGGGGCTATCTCTATACCTGCTTTGAATCACTCTGTTAGAAAGCTTAACAATAAAGTGAGTAGGTTGTTCCGTTCCAGGACATTGCATTCTATTTCTCATAGCTGTATTAATGATGACAGGATGTATTCGGGGGATGGTGTGCATTTGTCTTGGGTGGGGAATGAGTTGTTCTTAGGAGACCTCTTAGCATGGTTGAAATCTTTGAAACATGACCTTTAGGTAGGAGTTTTTGTGGGGGGTCCGGATAGCCGGTCAACTATCCGGCCTGTGGCGGTAAGGTCATGATCGGTGAGCACTAATTGGAAGATCCCTATGAGTGGGCGTCACCCAACACGGATGGGAGCGCTCGGGGGAGGTGGCCTTTGGCCCCTCAACGGGGAGGCGGTCCCTTCTAAGGATGGGTCGCCGGAAGAAGAGGAAAGGCGGTCAAGGCCCCTTCCTGTGTAGGAGGGGTTACAGCCCCCTCCTGGGGAATTTCCCGGGGCCAGTGACATCTGCGACGGCAGATGCGGTAAGTTGTGTGGGGTTGGGGGGAGGTCTACGATACCTTCTAGATACCTCACACGAGTCTTCGAACGACCTTTAACTGGCGTCGAGTTGATAAGTGCCCCCGTCAAGACAAGGGAAATTGTAGTAGTTGCACGTGAGTACGCCTCAGTGCTGTCGCCCCTCCCAAGTGGGGGGGGTATGTCTGGTTAGGGATCTTGACACCGGTTACGACCTTGCCGTTGGCCCTTAAACGTTAGGATGTACAATTTCAATGTTTTCAAGTAAATGTTTTGTAGGATGTTAGATCGGCTAGGAGAACCTCTGTATTAGAGAATCTGTTAAGGTTAGCCAAACATCACAGTGTGGTATGAAATTGTACATTAATGTTTAAATGTTTTAATTTTGTTTTAATAAATACGGCCGGGAGGGTCACTCCCTCCCACTTCCAAAAACTTCAAGAACTGTTTCCGGTTTCCCTCATTTGGGGATTGTGTTGAGAGGGGGTGGCGGGTATCTCAGCCATATGGAAAGGGGCGACCACTCGGTCCCCCCGAACGTATGGCAGAGTGCCTCGATCCCCCCGGGAAGACATTTTTGGGCGGGAGGCGCGTCTCGGCTGGTATGCCCGAAGCGGCGTAGCCGGGGCGCGCTTTTTCCCGCCCTTGAGTGGGCTGGCCTAGACACGGACGCCGCCGGCCACGCCCTCGGGGCAGGCAGGGGCGGGTTTACGCCCGCCCTGAAGATGGATAAAAAGAGACGCAAGACCAGAAGACATCCTCTTGTTCCTGTGCTCCGAAGCTGCACCTCCCCGCTGCACGTGAGCTCGAGACGGAACGAAGAGCCAATTTTGACCCACCCACCAGCCCCTGAGGACAGCTAGTTGTTTTAATAAAGTTGACAGTTATTCTATTTCGTTTCCAGGTTGTTTTGGTGTTATGTTGATATTTAATGTGTAATAAAGATTGGTATAATGTTACAAGTTGTTGATTAAAGAATGTCGGATTTAAGGTCCATTTGGACACAGGTTTCGGTCATAATGGCCAATGTATTTTCGTTTAGTTAACACTTGTCGTATTTATTTCGGTCAGATGGTAGGCGGTAAGGTCATGATCGGTGAGCACTAATTGGAAGATCCCTATGAGTGGGCGTCACCCAACACGGATGGGAGCGCTCGGGGGAGGTGGCCTTTGGCCCCTCAACGGGGAGGCGGTCCCTTCTAAGGATGGGTCGCCGGAAGAAGAGGAAAGGCGGTCAAGGCCCCTTCCTGTGTAGGAGGGGTTACAGCCCCCTCCTGGGGAATTTCCCGGGGCCAGTGACATCTGCGACGGCAGATGCGGTAAGTTGTGTGGGGTTGGGGGGAGGTCTACGATACCTTCTAGATACCTCACACGAGTCTTCGAACGACCTTTAACTGGCGTCGAGTTGATAAGTGCCCCCGTCAAGACAAGGGAAATTGTAGTAGT
Source organism: Lissotriton vulgaris (assembly GCF_964263255.1). NCBI lineage: Eukaryota > Metazoa > Chordata > Amphibia > Caudata > Salamandridae > Lissotriton > Lissotriton vulgaris. Next base: position 444,087,786 of record NC_141700.1, read on the forward strand.
TGCACGTGAGTACGCCTCAGTGCTGTCGCCCCTCCCAAGTGGGGGGGGTATGTCTGGTTAGGGATCTTGACACCGGTTACGACCTTGCCGTTGGCCCTTAAACGTTAGGATGTACAATTTCAATGTTTTCAAGTAAATGTTTTGTAGGATGTTAGATCGGCTAGGAGAACCTCTGTATTAGAGAATCTGTTAAGGTTAGCCAAACATCACAGTGTGGTATGAAATTGTACATTAATGTTTAAATGTTTTAATTTTGTTTTAATAAATACGGCCGGGAGGGTCACTCCCTCCCACTTCCAAAAACTTCAAGAACTGTTTCCGGTTTCCCTCATTTGGGGATTGTGTTGAGAGGGGGTGGCGGGTATCTCAGCCATAATGCATACATAATTTATTGTTGATGATGAAAATGTGTTTCCTGCTATAAATTCTTCTTTATATGTATTGTAATCTTAAACACGAAAACATACTCAATCCCTTCACAAGGATTCATATGTTTTAATAAACAGGTACTCTTATAAAACCCAATTTCATTTCTTGAATTCTTTACAATTTTTTTTCATGAAGGTAATAATATTGCTCCAATCTTGGTAGACATTTCATCTACGTCTTTCTCATAGATATGTACTTTTTTTCATTTTGCAATAACAGTATTCATTCTATAATCTTGAAAATACCTGGGTTTTTATAAGGTTAAAGGTGATCTGTCAACAGTAAGATGAATCAGACTTTTATATTTTAATTGTATCGGAATAAGACCTAATGAAAATGATTTGTTATATAACAATGAGAAAAGCAAGGCACTGCTGAGAGTTGAACTCAGGATCTCCTGTTTACTAGACAGGCACTTTAACCAGCTAAGCCACAGCACCCACTTGATTCTTAAATTTGAAACACTTTTCTTTATGGTGTTCAAGAGAATATTGCTTTTTCACTTTCATATTCTTTTCTAAGTTCACACACTTCTCTACTCAAACACTTAAGATGAATGAAGACTCTTCACTTATTCAAAAACACCTCTCTAATTTGAAGTTTACCCTATTCATATCATTTTAAAATATACCTTGCTGAAGAATGGATTAGTTGAATTCAACAATAGAGTGATCATTCACCTCTATCTTGTTCTTTGTCATTTTCTTTTCCCTATTTCAATCAATGCATTCCTACAAAAATCCTCACAATACCAAGTATTTTATTTAATTTTTAAGATAACTTATTCTAAAGTTCATAGAACCAGATGTTTATACTTAAATTGTATTCATCACTTGTTTGATGAAAATTATTCGGAAAGCATGAAGAAAACAGTTAAATGCTGCTGAGATTTGAACTCAGGATTTCCTGTTTACGAGATAGGAGCTTTAACCACTAAGCCACAGCACCAACGGTAATACTAAAAAATGCATAAAAAATTTATTGTTGATGATGAAAATGTGTTTTCTGCTATAAATTCTTCTTTATATGTATTCTAATCCTAAACACGAAAAGATACTCAATCACTTCACAAGGATTCATATGTTTTAATAAACAGGTACTCTTATAAAACCCAATTTCATTTCTTGAATTCTTTAAAAAAAAATTCATGAAGGTAATAATATTGCTCCAATCTTGGTAGACATTTCATCTACGTCTTTCTCATAGATATGTACTTGTTTTCATTTTGCAATAACAGTATTCATTCTATAATCTTGAAAATACCTGGGTTTTTATAAGGTTAAAGGTGATCTGTTCAACAGTAAGATGAATCAGACTTTTATATTTTAATTGTATCGGAATAAGACCTAATGAAAATGATTTGTTATATAACAATGAGAAAAGCAAGGCACTGCTGAGAGATGAACTCAGGATCTCCTGTTTACTAGACAGGTGCTTTAACCAGCTAATCCGTTCGCATGCTTCATTGGAAGGGGTGAGAGTTTGCAAGGTGCAGGATGGGTTGCTGAGCTCTTTCACGATTTTAAATAACTCTTTTGCAGAGTTATGGTTTTCGTTGATTCGTTGCACAAAGAATGCCTTTTTTGCCTCTCGGATGGCAAGGATGTTTTGTTTCCTTTTCGCAGTATAGTTGGCTCTGGTAGTAGGGTCTTTCGCTTGTCTCCATTGGTGTTCTGTTTTTTGGCATTCCCTTTTAAGGCTCTTGAGGGCGGGGGTATACCAAGCATTTTATTTAATTTTTAAGATAACTTATTCTAAAGTTCATAGAACCAGATGTTTATTCTTAAATTGTATTCAACAAGTGTTTGATGAAAATTATTCGGAAAGCATGGAGAAAACAGTTAGGTGCTGCTGAGATTTGAACTCAGGGTTTCCTGTTTACTATACAGGTGCTTCAACCACTAAGCCACAGCACTAACTTTAATAGTGAAAAATGCATACATAATTTATTTTTGATGATGAAAATGTGTTTTCTGCTATAAATTCTTCTTTATATGTATTGTAATCTTAAACACGAAAAGATACTCAATCACTACGCAAGGATTAATATGTTTTAATAAACAGGTACTCTTATAAAACCCAATTTCATTTCTTGAATTCTTTACAATTTTTTTCATGAAGGTATTATTTTTGCTCAAATCTAGGTAGAAATTTCATCTACTTGTTTCTCATAGATATGTATTTTTTTCATTTTGCCATAACAGCATTCATTCTATAATCTTGAAAATACTTGGGTTTTTATGTGGTTTAAGATGATCTGTTCAACAGTAAGATGAATCAGACTTTTATATTTTAATTGTATCGGAATAAGACCTAATGAAAATGATTTGTTATATAACAATGAGAAAAGCAAGGCACTGCTGAGAGTTGAACTCAGGATCTCCTGTAGACAGGCGCTTTAACCAGCTAAGCCACAGCACCCACTTGATTCTTTATTTTGAAACACTTTTCTTTATGGTGTTCAAGAGAATATTGCTTTTTCACTTTTATATTCTTTTCTAAGTTCACACACTTCTCTACTCAAACACTTAAGATGAATGAAGACTCTTCACTTATTCAAAAACACCTCTCTAATTTGAAGTTTACCCTATTCATATCATTTTAAAATATACCTTGCTGAAGAATGGATTAGTTGAATTCAACAATAGAGTGATCATTCACCTCTATCTTGTTCTTTGTCATTTTCTTTTCCCTATTTCAGTCAATGCATTCCTACAAAAATCTTCACAATACCAAGCATGTTATTTAATTTTTAAGAAAACTTATTCTAAAGTTCATAGAACCAGATGTTTATTCTTAAATTGTATTCAACATTTGTTTGATGAAAATTATTCGGAAAGCATGGAGAAAACCTTTAGGTGCTGCTGAGATTTGAACTCAAGATTTCCTGTTTACGAGACAGGTGTTTTAACCACTAAGCCACAGCACCAACGTTAATAGTAAGAAATGCATACATAATTTATTGTTGATGATGAAAATGTGTTTCCTGCTATAAATTCTTCTTTATATGTATTGTAATCTTAAACACGAAAACATACTCAATCACTACGCAAGTATTAATATGTTTTGATAAACAGGTACTCTTATAAAACTCAATTTCATTTCTTGAATTCTTTAAAAAAAAATCATGAAGGTATTAATATTGCTCAAATCTAGGTAGAAATTTCATCTACGTCTTTCTCATAGATATGTATTTTTTTCATTTTGCAATAACAGTATTCATTCTATAATCTTGAAAATACTTGTGTTTTTATAAGGTTTAAGATGATCTGTTCAACAGTAAGATGAATCAGACTTTTATATTTTAATTGTATCGGAATAAGACCTAATGAAAATGATTTGTTATATAACAATGAGAAAAGCAAGGCACTGCTGAGAGTTGAACTCAGGATCGCCTGTTTACTAGACAGGCGCTTTAACCAGCTAAGCCACAGCACCCACTTGATTCTTAAATTTGAAACACTTTTCTTTATGGTGTTCAAGAGAATATTGCTTTTTCACTTTCATATTCTTTTCTAAGTTCACACACTTCTCTACTCAAACACTTAAGATGAATGAAGACTCTTCACTTATTCAAAAACACCTCTCTAATTTGAAGTTTACCCTATTCATATCATTTTAAAATATACCTTGCTGAAGAATGGATTGGTTGAATTCAACAATAGAGTGATCATTCACCTCTATCTTGTTCTTTGTCATTTTCTTTTCCCTATTTCAGTCAATGCATTCCTACAAAAATCTTCACAATACCAAGCATTTTATTTAATTTTTAAGATAACTTATTCTAAAGTTCATAGAACCAGATGTTTATTCTTAAATTGTATTCAACATTTGTTTGATGAAAATTATTCGGAAAGCATGGAGAAAACATTTAGGTGCTGCTGAGATTTGAACTCAGGATTTCCTGTTTACGAGACAGGCGCTTTAACCACTAAGCCACAGCACCAACGTTAATAGTAAGAAATGCATACATAATTTATTGTTGATGATGAAAATGTGTTTCCTGCTATAAATTCTTCTTTATATGTATTGTAATCTTAAACACGAAAACATACTCAATCACTACGCAAGTATTAATATGTTTTGATAAACAGGTACTCTTATAAAACTCAATTTCATTTCTTGAATTCTTTAAAAAAAAATCATGAAGGTATTAATATTGCTCAAATCTAGGTAGAAATTTCATCTACGTCTTTCTCATAGATATGTATTTTTTTCATTTTGCAATAACAGTATTCATTCTATAATCTTGAAAATACTTGTGTTTTTATAAGGTTTAAGATGATCTGTTCAACAGTAAGATGAATCAGACTTTTATATTTTAATTGTATCGGAATAAGACCTAATGAAAATGATTTGTTATATAACAATGAGAAAAGCAAGGCACTGCTGAGAGTTGAACTCAGGATCTCCTGTTTACTAGTCAGGTGCTTTAACCAGCTAAGCCACAGCACCCACTTGATTCTTAAATTTGAAACACTTTTCTTTATGGTGTTCAAGAGAATATTGCTTTTTCACTTTCATATTCTTTTCTAAGTTCACACACTTCTCTACTCAAACACTTAAGATGAATGAAGACTCTTCACTTATTCAAAAACACCTCTCTAATTTGAAGTTTACCCTATTCATATCATTTTAAAATATACCTTGCTGAAGAATGGATTAGTTGAATTCAACAATAGAGTGATCATTCACCTCTATCTTGTTCTTTGTCATTTTCTTTTCCCTATTTCAGTCAATGCATTCCTACAAAAATCTTCACAATACCAAGCATTTTATTTAATGTTTAAGATAACTTATTCTAAAGTTCATAGAACCAGACGTTTATTCTTAAATTGTATTCAACATTTGTTTGATGAAAATTATTCGGAAAGCATGGAGAAAACATTTAGGTGCTGCTGAGATTTGAACTCAAGATTTCCTGTTTACGAGACAGGCGCTTTAACCACTAAGCCACAGCACCAACGTTAATAGTAAGAAATGCATACATAATTTATTGTTGATGATGAAAATGTGTTTCCTGCTATAAATTCTTCTTTATATGTATTGTAATCTTAAACACGAAAACATACTCAATCACTACGCAAGTATTAATATGTTTTGATAAACAGGTACTCTTATAAAACTCAATTTCATTTCTTGAATTCTTTAAAAAAAAATCATGAAGGTATTAATATTGCTCAAATCTAGGTAGAAATTTCATCTACGTCTTTCTCATAGATATGTATTTTTTTCATTTTGCAATAACAGTATTCATTCTATAATCTTGAAAATACTTGTGTTTTTATAAGGTTTAAGATGATCTGTTCAACAGTAAGATGAATCAGACTTTTATATTTTAATTGTATCGGAATAAGACCTAATGAAAATGATTTGTTATATAACAATGAGAAAAGCAAGGCACTGCTGAGAGTTGAACTCAGGATCGCCTGTTTACTAGACAGGCGCTTTAACCAGCTAAGCCACAGCACCCACTTGATTCTTAAATTTGAAACACTTTTCTTTATGGTGTTCAAGAGAATATTGCTTTTTCACTTTCATATTCTTTTCTAAGTTCACACACTTCTCTACTCAAACACTTAAGATGAATGAAGACTCTTCACTTATTCAAAAACACCTCTCTAATTTGAAGTTTACCCTATTCATATCATTTTAAAATATACCTTGCTGAAGAATGGATTGGTTGAATTCAACAATAGAGTGATCATTCACCTCTATCTTGTTCTTTGTCATTTTCTTTTCCCTATTTCAGTCAATGCATTCCTACAAAAATCTTCACAATACCAAGCATTTTATTTAATTTTTAAGATAACTTATTCTAAAGTTCATAGAACCAGATGTTTATTCTTAAATTGTATTCAACATTTGTTTGATGAAAATTATTCGGAAAGCATGGAGAAAACATTTAGGTGCTGCTGAGATTTGAACTCAGGATTTCCTGTTTACGAGACAGGCGCTTTAACCACTAAGCCACAGCACCAACGTTAATAGTAAGAAATGCATACATAATTTATTGTTGATGATGAAAATGTGTTTCCTGCTATAAATTCTTCTTTATATGTATTGTAATCTTAAACACGAAAACATACTCAATCACTACGCAAGTATTAATATGTTTTGATAAACAGGTACTCTTATAAAACTCAATTTCATTTCTTGAATTCTTTAAAAAAAAATCATGAAGGTATTAATATTGCTCAAATCTAGGTAGAAATTTCATCTACGTCTTTCTCATAGATATGTATTTTTTTCATTTTGCAATAACAGTATTCATTCTATAATCTTGAAAATACTTGTGTTTTTATAGGGTTTAAGATGATCTGTTCAACAGTAAGATGAATCAGACTTTTATATTTTAATTGTATCGGAATAAGACCTAATGAAAATGATTTGTTATATAACAATGAGAAAAGCAAGGCACTGCTGAGAGTTGAACTCAGGATCTCCTGTTTACTAGTCAGGTGCTTTAACCAGCTAAGCCACAGCACCCACTTGATTCTTAAATTTGAAACACTTTTCTTTATGGTGTTCAAGAGAATATTGCTTTTTCACTTTCATATTCTTTTCTAAGTTCACACACTTCTCTACTCAAACACTTAAGATGAATGAAGACTCTTCACTTATTCAAAAACACCTCTCTAATTTGAAGTTTACCCTATTCATATCATTTTAAAATATACCTTGCTGAAGAATGGATTAGTTGAATTCAACAATAGAGTGATCATTCACCTCTATCTTGTTCTTTGTCATTTTCTTTTCCCTATTTCAGTCAATGCATTCCTACAAAAATCTTCACAATACCAAGCATTTTATTTAATGTTTAAGATAACTTATTCTAAAGTTCATAGAACCAGACGTTTATTCTTAAATTGTATTCAACATTTGTTTGATGAAAATTATTCGGAAAGCATGGAGAAAACATTTAGGTGCTGCTGAGATTTGAACTCAAGATTTCCTGTTTACGAGACAGGCGCTTTAACCACTAAGCCACAGCACCAACGTTAATAGTAAGAAATGCATACATAATTTATTGTTGATGATGAAAATGTGTTTCCTGCTATAAATTATTCTTTATATGTATTGTAATCTTAAACACGAAAACATACTCAATCACTACGCAAGTATTAATATGTTTTAATAAACAGGTACTCTTATAAAACCCAATTTCATTTCTTGAATTCTTTACAATTTTTTTCATGAAGGTAATAATATTGCTCCAATCTAGGTAGACATTTCATCTACGTCTTTCTCATAGATATGTATTTTTTTCATTTTGCAATAACAGTATTCATTCTATAATCTTGAAAATACTTGGGATTTTATAAGGTTAAAGATGATCTGTTCAACAGTAAGATGAATCAGACTTTTATATTTTAATTGTATCGGAATAAGACCTAATGAAAATGATTTGTTATATAAGAATGAGAAAAGCAAGGCGCTGCTGAGATTTGAACTCAGGATCTCCTGTTTACTAGACAGGCGCTTTAACCAGCTAAGCCACAGCACCCACTTGATTCTTAACTTCGAAACACTTTTCTTTATGGTGTTCAAGAGAATATTGCTTTTTCACTTTCATATTCTTTTCTAAGTTCACACACTTCTCTACTCAAACACTTAAGATGAATGAAGACTCTTCACTTATTCAAAAACACCTCTCTAATTTGAAGTTTACCCTATTCATATCATTTTAAAATATACCTTGCAGAAGAATGGATTAGTTGAATTCAACAATAGAGTGAACATTTACCTCTATCTTGTTCTTTGTCATTTTCTTATCCCTATTTCAGTCAATGCATTCCTACAAAAATCTTCACAATACCAAGCATTTTATTTAATTTTTAAGATAACTTATTCTAAAGTTCATAGAACCAGATGTTTATTCTTAAATTGTATTCAACATTTGTTTGATGAAAATTATTCAGAAAGCATGGAGAAAACAGTTAGGTGCTGCTGAGAATTGAACTCAGGATTTCCTGTTTACGAGACAGGCGCTTTAACCACTATGCCACAGCACCAACGTTAATAGTAAGAAATGCATACATAATATATTGTTGATGATGAAAATGTGTTTCCTGCTATAAATTCTTCTTTATATGTATTGTAATCTTAAACACGAAAACATACTCAATCACTACGCAAGTATTAATATGTTTTAATAAACAGGTACTCTTATAAAACTCAATTTCATTTCTTGAATCCTTTAAAAAAAAATCATGAAGGTATTAATATTGCTCAAATCTAGGTAGAAATTTCATCTATTTCTTTCTCATAGATATGTATTTTTTTCATTTGGCAATAACAGTATTCATTCTATAATCTTGAAAATACTTGTGTTTTTATAAGGTTTAAGATGATCTGTTCAACAGTAAGATGAATCAGACTTTTATATTTTAATTGTATCGGAATAAGACCTAATAAAAATGATTTGTTATATAACAATGAGAAAAGCAATTCACTGCTGAGAGTTGAACTCAGGATCTCCTGTTTACTAGACAGGCGCTTTAACCAGCTAAGCCACAGCATCCACTTGATTCTTTAATTTGAAACACTTTTCTTTATGGTGTTCAAGAGAATATTGCTTTTTCACTTTCATATTCTTTTCTAAGTTCACACACTTCTCTACTCAAACACTTAAGATGAATGAAGACTCCTCACTTATTCAAAAACACCTCTCTAATTTGAAGTTTACCCTATTCATATCATTTTAAAATATACCTTGCTGAAGAATGGATTAGTTGAATTCAACAATAGAGTGTTCATTCACCTCTATCTTGTTCTTTGTCATTTTCTTTTCCCTATTTCAGTCAATGCATTCCTACAAAAAACCTCAAAATACCAAGCATTTTATTTAATTTTTAAGATAACTTATTCTAAAGTTCATAGAACCAGATGTTTATACTTAAATTGTATTCAACACTTGTTTGATGAAAATTATTCGGAAAGCATGGAGAAAACAGTTAAATGCTGTTGAGAATTGAACTCAGGATTTCCTGTTTACGAGACAAGAGCTTTAACCACTAAGCCACAGCACCAACAGTAATAGTAAAAAATGCATAAAAAATTTATTGTTAATGATGAAAATTTGTTTTCTGCTATAAATTCTTCTTTATATGTATTGTAATCTTAAACACGAAAAGATACTCAATCACTACGCAAGGATTAATACGTTTTAATAAAAAGGTACTCTTATAAAACCCAATTCCATTTCTTGAATTCTTTACAATTTTTTTTCATGAAGGTAATAATATTGCTCCAATCTAGGTAGACATTTCATCTACGTCTTTCTCATAGATATGTCTTTTTTTCATTTTGCAATAACAGTATTCATTCTATAATCTTGAAAATACTTGGGTTTTTATAAGGTTAAAGATGATCTGTTCAACAGTAAGATGAATCGGACTTTTATATTTTAATTGTATCGGAATAAGACCTAATGAAAATGATTTGTTATATAACAATGAGAAAAGCAAGGCACTGCTCAGAGTTGAACTCAGGATCTCCTGTTTACTAGACAGGTGCTTTGACCAGCTAAGCCACAGCACCCACTTGATTCTTTATTTTGAAACACTTTTCTTTATGGTGTTCAAGAGAATATTGCTTTTTCACTTTTATATTCTTTTCTAAGTTCACACACTTCTCTACTCAAACACTTAAGATGAATGAAGACTCTTCACTTATTCAAAAACACCTCTCTAATTTGAAGTTTACCCTATTCATATCATTTTAAAATATTCCTTGCTGAAGAATGGATTTGTTGAATTCCACAATAGAGTGATCATTCACCTCTATCTTGTTCTTTGTCATTTTCTTTTCCCTATTTCAGTCAATGCATTCCTACAAAAATCTTCACAATACCAAGCATTTTATTTCATTTTTAAGATAACTTATTCTAAAGTTCATAGAACCAGAATGTTATTCTTAAATTGTATTCAACATGTGTTTGATGAAAGTTATTCGGAAAGCATGGAGAAAAGAGTTAGGTGCTGTTGAGATTTGAACTCAGGATTTCCTGATTACGAGACAGGCGCTTTAACCACTAAGCCACAGCACCAACGTTAATAGTAAGAAATGCATAAATAATTTATTGTTGATGATGAAAATGTGTTTCCTGCTATGAATTCTTCTTTATGTGTATTGTAATCTTAAACACGAAAACATACTCAATCACTACGCAAGTATTAATATGTTTTAATAAACAGGTACTCTTATTAAACTCAATTTCATTTCTTGAATTCTTTAAAAAAAAATATCATGAAGGTATTAATATTGCTCAAATCTAGGTAGAAATTTCATCTACGTCTTTCTCATAGATATGTATTTTTTTTATTTGGCAATAACAGTATTCATTCTATAATCTTGAAAATACTTGTGTTTTTATAAGGTTTAAGATGATCTGTTCAACAGTAAGATGAATCAGACTTTTATATTTTAATTGTATCGGAATAAGACCTAATGAAAATGATTTGTTATATAACAATGAGAAAAGCAAGGCGCTGCTGAGATTTGAACTCAGGATCTCCTGTTTACTAGACAGGCGCTTTAACCTGCTATCCCACAGCACCCACTTGATTCTTAAATTTGAAACACTTTTCTTTATGGTGTTCAAGAGAATATTGCTTTTTCACTTTCATATTCTTTTCTAAGTTCACACACTTCTCTACTCAAACACTTAAGATGAATGAAGACTCTTCACTTATTCAAAAACACCTCTCTAATTTGAAGTTTACCCTATTCATATCATTTTAAAATATACCTTGCTGAAGAATGGATTAGTTGAATTTAACAATAGAGTGATCATTCACCTCTATTTGTTCTTTGTCATTTTCTTTTCCCTATTTCAGTCAATGCATTCCTACAAAAATCCTCACAATACCAAGCATTTTATTAAATTTTTAAGATAACTTATTCTAAAGTTCATAGAACCAGATGTTTTTTACTTAAATTGTATTCAACACTTGTTTGATGAAAATTATTCGGAAAGCATGGAGAAAACAGTTAAATGCTGCTGAGAATTGAACTCGGGATTTCCTGTTTACGAGACAGGAGCTTTAACCACTAAGCCACAGCACCAACAGTAATAGTAAAAAATGCATAAAGAATTTATTGTTAATGATGAAAATTTGTTTTCTGCTATAAATTCTTCTTTATATGTATTGTAATCTTAAACAAGTAAAGATACTCAATCACTACGCAAGGATTAATATGTTTTAATAAAAAGGTACTCTTATAAAACCCAATTCCATTTCTTGAATTCTTTACAATTTTTTTTCATGAAGGTAATAATATTGCTCCAATCTAGGTAGACATTTCATCTACGTCTTTCTCATAGATATGTCTTTTTTTCATTTTGCAATAACAGTATTCATTCTATAATCTTGAAAATACTTGGGTTTTTTTAAGGTTAAAGATGATCTGTTCAACAGTAAGATGAATCAGACTTTTATATTTTAATTGTATCGGAATAAGACCTAATGAAAATGATTTGTTATATAACAATGAGAAAAGCAAGGCACTGCTCAGAGTTGAACTCAGGATCTCCTGTTTACTAGACAGGCGCTTTAACCAGCTAAGCCACAGCACCCACTTGATTCTTTATTTTGAAACACTTTTCTTTATGGTGTTCAAGAGAATATTGCTTTTTCACTTTCATATTCTTTTCTAAGTTCACACACTTCTCTACTCAAACACTTAAGATGAATGAAGACTCTTCACTTATTCAAAAACACCTCTCTAATTTGAAGTTTACCCTATTCATATCATTTTAAAATATCCCTTGCTGAAGAATGGATTGGTTGAATTCAACAATAGAGTGATCATTCACCTCTATCTTGTTCTTTGTCATTTTCTTTTCCCTATTTTAGTCAATGCATTCTTACAAAAATCTTCACAATACCAAGCATTTTATTTAATGTTTAAGATAACTTATTCTAAAGTTCATAGATCCAGATGTTTATTCCTAAATTGTATTCAACATTTGTTGGATGTAAATTATTCGGAAAGCATGGAGAAAACAGTTAGGTGCTGTTGAGATTTGAACTCAGGATTTCCTGTTTACGAGACAGGCGCTTTAACCACTAAGCCACAGCACCAACGTTAATAGTAAGAAATGCATACATAATTTATTGTTGATGATGAAAATGTGTTTCCTGCAATAAATTCTTCTTTATATGTATTCTAATCTTAAACACGAAAACATACTCAATCACTACGCAAGTATTAATATGTTTTAATAAACAGGTACTCTTATAAAACTCAATTTCATTTCTTGAATTCTTTAAAAAAAAATCATGAAGGTATTAATATTGCTCAAATCTAGGTAGAAATGTCATCTACGTCTTTCTCATAGATATGTATTTTTTTCATTTGGCAATAACAGTATTCATTCTATAATCTTGAAAATACTTGTGTTTTTATAAGGTTTAAGATGATCTGTTCAACAGTAAGATGAATCAGACTTTTATATTTTAATTGTATCGGAATAAGACCTAATGAAAATGATTTGTTATATAACAATGAGAAAAGCAAGGCACTGCTGAGAGATGAACTCAGGATCTCCTGTTTACTAGACAGGCGCTTTAACCAGCTAAGCCACAGCACCCACTTTATTCTTAAATTTGAAACACTTTTCTTTATGGTGTTCAAGAGAATATTGCTTTTTCACTTTCATATTCTTTTCTAAGTTCACACACTTCTCTACTCAAACACTTAAGATGAATGAAGACTCTTCACTTATTCAAAAACACCTCTCTAATTTGAAGTTTACCCTATTCATATCATTTTAAAATATACCTTGCTGAAGAATGGATTAGTTGAATTCAACAATAGAGTGATCATTCACCTCTATCTTGTTCTTTGTCATTTTCTTTTCCCTATTTCAATCAATGCATTCCTACAAAAATCTTCACAATTCCAAGCATTTTATTTAATTTTTAAGATAACTTATTCTAAAGTTCATAGAACCAGATGTTTATTCTTAAATAGTATTCAACATTTGTTTGATGAAAATTATTCGGAAAGCATGGAGAAAACATTTAGGTGCTGCTGAGATTTGAACTCAGGATTTCCTGCTTACGAGACAGGCGCTTTAACCACTAAGCCACAGCACCAACGTTAAGAGTAAGAAATGCATACATAATTTATTGTTGATGATGAAAATGTGTTTCCTGCTATAAATTCTTTTTTATATGTATTGTAATCTTAAACACGAAAACATACTCAATCACTACGCAAGTATTAATATGTTTTGATAAACAGGTACTCTTATAAAACTCAATTTCATTTCTTGAATTCTTTAAAAAAAAATCATGAAGGTATTAATATTGCTCAAATCTAGGTAGAAATTTCATCTACGTCTTTCTCATAGATATGTATTTTTTTCATTTGGCAATAACAGTATTCATTCTATAATCTTGAAAATACTTGTGTTTTTATAAGGTTTAAGATGATCTGTTCAACAGTAAGATGAATCAGACTTTTATATTTTAATTGTATCGGAATAAGACCTAATAAAAATGATTTGTTATATAACAATGAGAAAAGCAATTCACTGCTGAGAGTTGAACTCAGGATCTCCTGTTTACTAGACAGGCGCTTTAACCAGCTAAGCCACAGCACCCACTTGATTCTTAAATTTGAAACACTTTTCTTTATGGTGTTCAAGAGAATATTGCTTTTTCACTTTCATATTCTTTTCTAAGTTCACACACTTCTCTACTCAAACACTTAAGATGAATGAAGACTCCTCACTTATTCAAAAACACCTCTCTAATTTGAAGTTTACCCTATTCATATCATTTTAAAATATACCTTGCTGAAGAATGGATTAGTTGAATTCAACAATAGAGTGATCATTCACCTCTATCTTGTTCTTTGTCATTTTCTTTTCCCTATTTCAGTCAATGCATTCCTACAAAAATCCTCACAATACCAAGCATTTTATTTAGTTTTTAAGATAACTTATTCTAAAGTTCATAGAACCAGATGTTTATACTTAAATTGTATTCAACACTTGTTTGATGAAAATTATTCGGAAAGCATGGAGAAAACAGTTAAATGCTGCTGAGAATTGAACTCAGGATTTCCTGTTTACGAGACAGGAGCTTTAACCACTAAGCCACAGCACCAACAGTAATAGTAAAAAATGCATAAAGAATTTATTGTTAATGATGAAAATTTGTTTTCTGCTATAAATTCTTCTTTATATGTATTGTAATCTTAAACACGAAAAGATACTCAATCACTATGCAAGGATTAATATGTTTTAATAAACAGGTACTCTAATAAAACCCAATTTCATTTCTTGAATTCTTTACAATTTTTTTCATGAAGGTAATAATATTGCTCCAATCTAGGTAGACATTTCATCTACGTCTTTCTCATAGATATGTATTTTTTTCATTTTTCAATAACAGTATTCATTCTATAATCTTGAAAATACTTGGGTTTTTATAAGGTTAAAGATGATCTGTTCAACAGTAAGATGAATCAGACTTTTATATTTTAATTGTATCGGAATAAGACCTAATGAAAATGATTTGTTATATAACAACCAGAAAAGCAAGGCGCTGCTAAGATTTGAACTCAGGATCTCCTATTTACTAGACAGGCGCTTTAACCAGCTAAGCCACAGCACCCACTTGATTTTTAAGTTTGAAACACTTTTCTTTATGGTGTTCAGGAGAATATTGCTTTTTCACTTTCATATTCTTTTCTAAGTTCACACACTTCTCTACTCATGAACTTAAGATGAATGATGACTCTTCACTTATTCAAAAACACCTCTCTAATTTGAAGTTTACCCTATTCATATCATTTTAAAATATACCTTGCTGAAGAATGGATTAGTTGAATTCAACAATAGAGTGATCATTCACCTCTATCTTGTTCTTTGTCATTTTCTTTTCCCTATTTCAATCAATGCATTCCTACAAAAATATTCACAATACCAAGTATTTTATTTAATTTTTAAGATAACTTATTCTAAAGTTCATAGAACCAGATGTTTATACTTAAATTGTATTCAACACTTGTTTGATGAAAAATATTCGGAAAGCATGGAGAAAACAGTTAAATGCTGCTGAGATTTGAACTCAGGATTTCCTGTTTACGAGACAGGAGCTTTAACCACTAAGCCACAGCACCAATGGTAATAGTAAAAAATGCATAAATAATTTATTGTTGATGATGAAAATGTGTTTTCTGCTATAAATTCTTCTTTATATGTATTGTAATCTTAAACACGAAAAGATACTCAATCACTACGCAAGGATTCATATGATTTAATAAACAGGTACTCTTATAAAACTCAATTTCATTTCTTGAATCCTTTAAAAAAAAAATCATGAGGGTATTAATATTGCTCAAATCTAGGTAGAAATTTCATCTACGTCTTTCTCATAGATATATATTTTTTTCATTTTGCAATAACATTATTCATTCTATAATCTTGAAAATACTTGGGTTTTTATAAGGTTAAAGATGATCTGTTCATCAGTAAGATGAATCAGACTTTTATATTTTAATTGTATCGGAATAAGACCTAATGAAAATGATTTGTTATATATTACAATGAGAAAAGCAAGGCGCTGCTGAGATTTGAACTCAGGATTTCCTGTTTACTAGACAGGCGCTTTAACCAGCTAAGCCACAGCACCCACTTGATTCTTAAATTTGAAACACTTTTCTTTATGGTGTTCAAGAGAATATTGCTTTTTCACTTTCATATTCTTTTCTAAGTTCACACGCTTCTCTACTCAAACACTTAAGATGAATGAAGACTCTTCACTTATTCAAAAACACCTCTCTAATTTGAAGTTTACCCTATTCATATTATTTTAAAATATTCCTTGCTGAAGAATGGATTTGTTGAATTCCACAATAGAGTGATCATATGGCTGAGATACCCGCCACCCCCTCTCGACGCAATCCCCAAGGATGGGAAACAGAAACGGTTCTGAACTTTTGGAAGGCGGGAGGGAGTGACCCTCCCGGCCGTATTTATTAAAATATGAAACAAAATCAAAACATTAAAATAACAGTTTCATATTATGTACAATTTCATTTCCACATTACGATGTTTGGCTAACCTTAACATATTTCTAATACAAAGGTTCTCCTAGCCGAACTAACATCCTACAAAACATTTAACTTGAAATTGTACATCCTAACGTTAAGGGCCAACGGCAAGGTCGTAACCGGTGTCAGATCCCTAAACCAGAATTACCCCCCCCACTTGGGAGGGGCGATCGCACAGAGGCTGTACCTCAAATGCAGCTACCAATTTCCCTTGACTTGACGGGGGCCCCAATGAACTCGACGCCATTTAAAGGTCGTCCGAGGACTCATGTGAGGTGTCTAGAAGGTAGCGTAAACCCCCTCCCCACCCCACACAACTTACCACATCTGCCGTCGCAGGTGTCCTGGCCCCGGGAAATTCCCCAGGAGGGGCCCGTAGCCCCTCCTATCAAGGAAGGGGCCTTGACCGCCTTTCCTTTTCTTTCGGCGGCCCATCCTTAGAAGGGACCGCCTCCCCGTTGAGGGGCCAATGGCCACCTCCCCCGGGCGCTCCCATCCGTAATGGGTGACGCCCCCCCATAGGGATCTTCCAATTACTGCTCACCGATCATGACCTTACCGCCCGACCAAAATAAATACGACAATTAACTAAATTACTAAAGTAAAAAGACAACCATAACTACTTCACGTATGATTACTGATCAACACTAGTGCAAAACTTTATTCGAAAAACATACTCTAAATGATCATTCTCTTTATTGCATATACAAATGACACGTCAATCATCACAACCTGTAAGAAATAGAGTTACCACATCAAAACTTTATTTACAAAACCACTTGCTGTCTTCAGGGGCTGGTGGGTGGGTCAAAATTGGCTCTTCGTTCCGTCTCGAGCTCACGTGCAGCGGGGAGGTGCAGCTTCAGAGCACAGGAACAAGAGGATGCTTTCTTGGCTTGTTGCTCCTTTTATCCGTCTTCGGGCGGGCGTAAACCCGCCTCCGCCTGCCTCCGGGGGCGTGGCCGGCGGCGTCAGCGTCTAGGACAACCCACTCCAGGGCGGGAAAAGGCGCGCCCCGGCTACGCCGCTTCGGGCATACCAGCCGAGACTCGCCTCCCGCCCAAGATGGCCTCCCGGGGGGATCGGGGTACTCCACCATACGTTCGGGGGGACCGAGTGGTCGCCCCTTTCCATATGGCTGAGATACCCGCCACCCCCTCTCGACGCAATCCCCAAGGATGGGAAACAGAAACGGTTCTGAACTTTTGGAAGGCGGGAGGGAGTGACCCTCCCGGCCGTATTTATTAAAATATGAAACAAAATCAAAACATTAAAATAACAGTTTCATATTATGTACAATTTCATTTCCACATTACGATGTTTGGCTAACCTTAACATATTTCTAATACAAAGGTTCTCCTAGCCGAACTAAAATCCTACAAAACATTTAACTTGAAATTGTACATCCTAACGTTAAGGGCCAACGGCAAGGTCGTAACCGGTGTCAGATCCCTAAACCAGAATTACCCCCCCCACTTGGGAGGGGCGACCGCACAGAGGCTGTACCTCAAATGCATCTACCAATTTCCCTTGACTTGACGGGGGCCCCAATGAACTCGACGCCATTTGAAGGTCGTCCGAGGACTCGTGTGAGGTGTCTAGAAGGTAGCGTAAACCCCCTTCCCACCCCACACAACTTACCACATCTGCCGTCGCAGGTGTCCTGGCCCCGGGAAATTCCCCAGGAGGGGCCCGTAGCCCCTCCTATCAAGGAAGGGGCCTTGACCGCCTTTCCTTTTCTTTTGGTGGCCCATCCTTAGAAGGGACCGCCTCCCCGTTGAGGGGCCAATGGCCACCTCCCCCGGGCGCTCCCATCCGTAATGGGTGACGCCCCCCCATAGGGATCTTCCAATTACTGCTCACCGATCATGACCTTACCGCCACAGGCCGGATAGTTGACCGGCTATCCGGACCCCCCACAACAACTCCTGCCTAAAGGTCATGTTTCAAACTCTTTAGCCAAGCTATGAGGTCTCCTATGAGTAACTCATTCCCCACCCGGGACAAATGGACCCCATCTCCCAAATACATACTGTCCCCCTTGATACAACCATGCGGAATAGAATGCAGTGCCCTTGAACAAAACAATCTACCCAACTTGTTATTTACTTTCTTCACTGAGTGATTCAGAGCAGAAACCGAAATCGCCCCCGCCACACTTTTCGTGGAATCATATGGGACCATGCAATTGTGCACCCTGGAACTCTTCTCGCCAACCAACTTACAGTGGAAAGCATTGCCTCGAGAAGCAGTCGTCTACCAGTGGTCACCAAATCATTACCCCCAAGATGGACTATGATTATAGACGGCGGTGACCTTGTCCTCCCTAACAAACCCTCGAAAAAGGATTGAAACTGGTCAATACAGAGCCCGCCCCTTCCATAGAAGGTCACCCTGTACCCGTATTCCCCAGCCATGTGAATCATGTCACCTGCTTCGAATACGTCCGCGGCACGCCTCACGTATGAGTGGCCCACGACCCACACCACTTTTTCCGCAGCCGGTGATGTCTGACCGGTGGTTCCCAGGTGTCGGGTTGACTGCTCAGTCCGCCCCGCCTCGTAAGCTTGCGAAACTGTAAACCAAACAAAAACAAGAAGCGTGAGAACATGATTACCGCTTCACAACATGTGCAACCGCACATACCTCTTGTAACAATTCGAGGACCAACGCCCCAAACGTTTCACTTTTTCCACACTCAGACCCCTGGCTGTAGCTTCAGTAGCAGCCCCTATCCGAAAGGAATGGGTCCCAAACTCGCCGGGGTTCAAACCCGCGGCCGAAATTGACATTGAAAGCACCCGCTGGAACTGAAACCTCGTCAGTGGGGTGGCGTCAGAGTGTCTCAACAAGGTCCCCCCCCCATGATGCCACCCTCTGCGCTAAATATTCCTCTACGCAAACAACAGGGCACATGGGAGATCCGGGAATCCTATGTATGACTATGCAGTCCCCAATCGCACCCTGATCGGCCTTGGACCTGACAAACGAGACAGTCATCCTCTCCATCTTAACCTGAATGTGCTCTCGGCACAGTCCCCCCACCGTATCCTGCTTGTTCTTTGCCACCAGTTCGCTTACCCGCATAGCCCCATGGAATGCTAACGCAAAAGCGGCTCGGAATAACACTGTTTCATACTGGGATGAACACGTCGCAGGGAGTACGGAAAATAACAGGGCCAACCTATCCAGACCTATCGGGTGTCTCTCATCTACTCTGCGACCCTCAAGGCGTTGCCACCCACGTAGCGCTTTCTGCACCACGAAAGACGCTGTCGGGTCCTGGATCCCATGAGCCTTCGCCATAAAGGAAATGGCGGCCCGATGCCTCTGGGCCGTAGCTACTGATTTGCCTGCCTGATGTAAGGACAGCAAAAATTTTACGACAAACTCTTCCTGGCCCCAAAGCTCCCCCCTAGCAGAACCCAAAAAGGACCAATAGGAACGAAACGCCCCTTCATATGCCTTCCTTGTCCTGGGTGCTAAACTCTCTCCCACGAGGTTTTGTAGTTCGGGGCACCGAGAGACCAGAGAGCTTCGGGAAAGGGTGCCGCCACCGGGTCCGCTGTGGGCAGAAAACCCCAGAAGGCCTGCATACGGAAACGAGAAAGCGCATCAGCCGCTTGGTTCAGCACCCCTGGGACATGGCGCGCCCTAAAGAGCACATTCAACTGCATACACAACAATACAATTTCTTTAAGCAGTCTTAGAATCCATTTACAACGTGCTGCCTGACTATTGATACACTCAACCACGGTCATGTTATCAGACCAGAACACCACAGAGTGATCTCGGAACCCCTCAGGCCATGTTTTCAGGGCCACCAAAATAGGGAAGAGCTCAAGGAAAGCAATGTTACTTGTCAGCCCGCACTCGTGCCACCATGACGGCCATTTCTGAGCCGACCATTGCGTACCGAATATGGCGCCAAAACCTACACTCCCCGCCGAATCTGTCCACAGCCCCAGCTCCTCGGAGGACACCGCCGGCTTGTTCCAGACAACTCGACCATTGAAATCTGCCAGGAATGCCAACCAAATGCGCATGTCCTGGCGAATCTCTGCCGAGAGCCTCGTGCGGTGATGTCCCTCCTTAAGGCCGACCATGGCTTGTGCAATCGAGCGGGAAAAGGGGCGGGCCATTGGGATTACTCTAAGGGCAAAATTCAACTGGCCCACCATTTGTTGCAATTGATGCAGGTTTACCTTAGTCTCTCGAATACATGTTTCAAGGGATGCCCTGAATTTCAACACCTTCTCTTTGGGCACCCGAAAACAACCTTCCTCCGAGTCGAGCTCGATCCCCAGAAACTCGAGTGAAGTCGAGGGACCCACAGTCTTACCTGGTGCCAATGGCACGCCAAAGTGATTCATTAAGACACAAAACTCTTTTAAAGCCTGTCCACATTCCGGATCCCCGGCTGCCCCCAGGAACAGAAAGTCATCGAGATAATGCATCACATGCTGAAAACCCGTCTTTCTTGTGAATACCCATTGCAAAAAACAACTGAACTTTTCAAAATAAGCACAAGATATGGAGCAACCCATTGGCATACATTTATCCATGTAATAGCGACCCTGAAACATGAAACCAAGGAGACGCTGATCATCTGGGTGTACCGGGAGCAACCGGAACGCTGACTCGATGTCCGATTTGGCCATCAGCGCTCCGGGCCCCAGGCGATTCAACATGGCGACGGCCTCATCGAAAGATGCGTACCGCACCGAACACACTTCCGGGTCTATCGTATCATTCACGGAAAGACCTCGTGGGGCTGACAAATTATGTATTAGCCTAAACTCACCCGGGTCCTTCTTGGGGACCACCCCTAAGGGGGAACAAACAAAGTTAGCAACCGGTGGTAACTCGAATGGACCGGCAACCCGCCCTCGAGTCACCTCTTTCCCAATCTTTATCTGTACCACCGCCGTATGCTGCAGGACCGACAGTTGGTTCTTACAACTTGTTTTACCCTGAAAATCCCCCACCGGAATGCGGAAACCATACGAAAACCCATCTCGCAACACCCCAGCGGAGACATGATCCGGGTATTCATTGAGCAAAGGAATCATTGCCATGGTATCAACCGGGGTAGGTAAAGGCGCCCCTCGGACTATTTCAGACCTGTTTGGCGCTTCCCCTACCACCGTTATCACCCGTTTTGGCTCTGCACATGGTCTCGGGATGAGAGGACTGTCCACACCCCCCACATTCGTGTCTAAACTTGCATGACCCCTGAGGCCTTGTACATTTTCCCCTGTTAAAATTCCAACAAATCCCCTTTTTACCTGCGTTGCCACTCGACTTCGAGTGATGCTCGTTACCTGCACCCGTCCGAAAGGGTGTCCCAGAGGTTTGGCAGGAAGACTCACCCGCGAAACCCCCCGACAATGGTACCTTTAACATGCCTGAATTCTCCATTTTTTGCCAAGAAATAGAGTCATAACAATCCCAAGTTAGGGCTGGGTCGTGCTCCTTAGCCTTCCTAAAAATATTGTCATAACAAAACCACTGATTGCCCTCGTACGCTAGAGAATATTCCATGATACGTGTCTGATAAATAGGTAATTCCGTCAACAACTCAGGCCTTCGCTCACCCATAATGGAGGTGAAAATGCCAAACGCTCTGCCCCAAGTACCTATGTTCTCGTTGACCTTAAAGGCGGCCATTTTTGTGCGCCAAACACTCGGATGCATAAGCTCTTTTTGGCCCTTCACATGCTCGATCTCGTAATGATCAGTAAGCAAAGAAAACATATTCACATACTTATCAGCCCAAATCTTTTCCTTAATTTCGAGTGGAACATGCTGGGCCACTTTCTCCCTTCGTGAGGGTACATACCCCTCCCCCGCAATCGGCAGTAGCCGCTTACCTGAACTAGGTGCTGTACTTGCTGCCGAACTCGCGCCTGCTGCCATCTCAGCCACCGGAACCTGTGGGGGAACAGAAGATGGTGCCTTCGCAGCCTCTCTAGATTCCCGCAATTGTACTGCCCTGGCGTCGTCCGCCGTGGTGCCCTCACTATCTTTTCCCAACCACGCTGCCAGTTGTGCAGCCAACTCGGGAGGCATATCTTCCCCGTTCACAGGGGTGACTACCACGGGGATCGGATGCCCCTCCTTCGGAACCGGGATTGGCTCCTCTATCGGTGTATCGGGAACCGGGGCCTCCCCCCCAGGTGCCCCCCTCTTGGACCTCTTGCCTCTCCCGCTAGGGACAACTCCCGGCAATGCTGGTCCGACGATTCGCTTCGGGCCTCCCTCCCCGTTCTTTACCGCCATCTGTTTCTTCAACTCGGCTATCTCCTTCACGAGCATGCGGAGCATCTGATCGGTACCGACCCGCTTTCCGACCTTCTTGCCCGGCATTCTCCAACGAAGATATCTGTAAAACAAGAACAAAATTACAACGCTCAAAATTGGCTCTTCGTTCCGTCTCGAGCTCACGTGCAGCGGGGAGGTGCAGCTTCAGAGCACAGGAACAAGAGGATGCTTTCTTGGCTTGTTGCTCCTTTTATCCGTCTTCGGGCGGGCGTAAACCCGCCTCTGCCTGCCTCCGGGGGCGTGGCCGGCGGCGTCAGCGTCTAGGACAACCCACTCCAGGGCGGGAAAAGGCGCGCCCCGGCTACGCCGCTTCGGGCATACCAGCCGAGACTCGCCTCCCGCCCAAGATGGCCTCCCAGGGGGATCGGGGTACTCCACCATACGTTCGGGGGGACCGAGTGGTCGCCCCTTTCCATTCACCTCTATCTTGTTCTTTGTCATTTTCTTTTCCCTATTTCAGTCAATGCATTCCTACAAAAATCTTCACAATACCAAGCATTTTATTTCATTTTTAAGATAACTTATTCTAAAGTTCATAGAACCAGATGTTTATTCTTAAATTGTATTCAACATTTGTTTGATGAAAATTATTCGGAAAGCATGGAGAAAAGAGTTAGGTGCTGTTGAGATTTGAACTCAGGATTTCCTGTTTACGAGACAGGCGCTTTAACCACTAAGCCACAGCACCAACGTTAATAGTAAGAAATGCATACATAATTTATTGTTGATGAGGAAAATGTGTTTCCTGCTATAAATTCTTCTTACTATTGTATTGTAATCTTAAACACGAAAACATACTCAATCACTAAGCAAGTATTAATATGTTCTAATAAACAGGTACTCTTATAAAACTCAATTTCATTTCTTGAATTCTTTAAAAAAAAAAATCATGAAGGTAATAATATTGCTCAAATCTAGGTAGAAATTTCATCTACGTCTTTCTCATAGATATGTATTTTTTTTATTTGGCAATAACAGTATTCATTCTATAATCTTGAAAATACTTGTGTTTTTATAAGGTTTAAGATGATCTGTTCAACAGTAAGATGAATCAGACTTTTATATTTTAATTGTATCGGAATAGAACCTAATGAAAATGACTTGTTATATAACAATGAGAAAAGCAAGGCACAGCTGAGAGTTGAACTCAGGATCTCCTGTTTACTAGACAGGCGTTTTAACCAGCTAAGCCACAGCACCCACTTGATTCTTAATTTTGAAAACTTTTTCTTTATGGTGTTCAAGAGAGTAATGCTTTTTCACTTCTCTACTCATAAACTTAAGATGAATGAAGACTCTTCACTTATTCAAAAACACCTCTCTAATTTGAAGTTTACCCTATTCATATCATTTTAAAATATACCTTGCTGAAGAATGGATTAGTTGAATTCAACAATAGAGTGATCATTCACCTCTATCTTGTTCTTTGTCATTTTCTTTTCCCTATTTCAATCAATGCATTCCTACAAAAATCTTCACAATACCAAGTATTTTATTTAATTTTTAAGATAACTTATTCTAAAGTACATAGAACCAGATGTTTATACTTAAATTGTATTCAACACTTGTTTGATGAAAATTATTCGGAAAGCATGAAGAAAACAGTTAAATACTGCTGAGATTTGAACTCAGGATTTCCTGTTTACGAGATAGGAGCTTTAACCACTTAGCCACAGCACCAACGGTAATAGTAAAAAATGCATAAATAATTTATTGTTGATGATGAAAATGTGTTTTCTGCTATAAATTCTTCTTTATATGTATTGTAATCTTAAACACGAAAAGATACTCAATCACTTCGCAAGGATTCATATGTTTTAATAAACAGGTACTCATATAAAACCCAATTTCATTTCTTAAATTCTTTACAATTTTTTTTCATGAAGGTAATAATATTGCTCCTATCTTGGTAGACATTTCATCTACGTCTTTCTTATAGATATGTACTTTTTTCGTTTTGCAATAACAGTATTCATTCTATAATCTTGAAAATACCTGGGTTTTTATAAGGTTAAAGGTGATCTGTTCAACAGTAAGATGAATCAGACTTTTATATTTTAATTGTATCGGAATAAGACCTAATGAAAATGATTTGTTATATAACAATGAGAAAAGCAAGGCACTGCTGAGAGATGAACTCAGGATCTCCTGTTTACTAGACAGGTGCTTTAACCAGCTAAGCCACAGCACCCACTTGATTCTTAAATTTGAAACACTTTTCTTTATGGTTTTCAAGAGAATATTGCTTTTTCACTTTCATATTCTTTTCTAAGTTCACACACTTCTCTACTCAAACACTTAAGATGAATGAAGACTCTTCACTTATTCAAAAACACCTCTCTAATTTGAAGTTTACCCTATTCATATCATTTTAAAATATACCTTGCTGAAGAATGGATTAGTTGAATTCAACAATAGAGTGATCATTCACCTCTATCTTGTTCTTTGTCATTTTCTTTTCCCTATTTCAGTCAATGCATTCCTACAAAAATCTTCACAATACCAAGCATTTTATTTAATTTTTAAGATAACTTATTCTAAAGTTCATAAAACCAGATGTTTATTCCTAAATTGTATTCAACATTTGTTTGATGAAAATTATTCGGAAAGCATGGAGAAAACATTTAGGTGCTGCTGAGATTTGAACTCAGGATTTCCTGTTTACGAGACAGGCGCTTTAACCACTAAGCCACAGCACCAACGTTAATAGTAAGAAATGCATACATAATTTATTGTTGATGATGAAAATGTGTTTCCTGCTATAAATTCTTCTTTATATGTATTGTAATCTTAAACAGGAAAACATACTCAATCACTACGCAAGTATTAATATGTTTTAATAAACAGGTACTCTTATAAAACCCAATTTCATTTCTTGAATTCTTTACAATTTTTTTTCATGAAGGTAATAATATTGCTCCAATCTAGGTAGACATTTCATCTACGTCTTTCTCATAGATATATATTTTTTTCATTTTGCAATAACATTATTCATTCTATAATCTTGAAAATACTTGGGTTTTTATAAGGTTAAAGATGATCTGTTCATCAGTAAGATGAATCAGACTTTTATATTTTAATTGTATCGGAATAAGACCTAATGAAAATGATTTGTTATATATTACAATGAGAAAAGCAAGGCGCTGCTGAGATTTGAACTCAGGATTTCCTGTTTACTAGACAGGCGCTTTAACCAGCTAAGCCACAGCACCCACTTGATTCTTAAATTTGAAACACTTTTCTTTATGGTGTTCAAGAGAATATTGCTTTTTCACTTTCATATTCTTTTCTAAGTTCACACACTTCTCTACTCAAACACTTAAGATGAATGAAGACTCTTCACTTATTCAAAAACACCTCTCTAATTTGAAGTTTACCCTATTCATATCATTTTAAAATAATCCTTGCTGAAGAATGGATTTGTTGAATTCCACAATAGAGTGATCATTCACCTCTATCTTGTTCTTTGTCATTTTCTTTTCCCTATTTCAGTCAATGCATTCCTACAAAAATCTTCACAATACCAAGCATTTTATTTCATTTTTAAGATAACTTATTCTAAAGTTCATAGAACCAGATGTTTATTCTTAAATTGTATTCAACATTTGTTTGATGAAAATTATTCGGAAAGCATGGAGAAAAGAGTTAGGTGCTGTTGAGATTTGAACTCAGGATTTCCTGTTTACGAGACAGGCGCTTTAACCACTAAGCCACAGCACCAACGTTAATAGTAAGCAATGCATATATAATTTATTGTTGATGATGAAAATGTGTTTCCTGCTATAAATTCTTCTTTATATGTATTGTAATCTTAAACACGAAAACATACTCAATCACTACGCAAGTATTAATATGTTTTAATAAACAGGTACTCTTATAAAACTCAATTTCATTTCTTGAATTCTTTAAAAAAAAAAATCATGAAGGTATTAATATTGCTCAAATCTAGGTAGAAATTTCATCTACGTCTTTCTCATAGATATGTATGTTTTTTATTTGGCAATAACAGTATTCATTCCATAATCTTGAAAATACTTGTGTTTTTATAAGGTTTAAGATGATCTGTTCAACAGTAAGATGAATCAGACTTTTATATTTTAATTGTATCGGAATAAGACCTAATGAAAATGATTTGTTCTATAACAATGAGAAAAGCAAGGCACAGCTGAGAGTTGAACTCAGGATCTCCTGTTTACTAGACAGGCGTTTTAACCAGCTAAGCCACAGCACCCACTTGATTCTTAATTTTGAAAACTTTTTCTTTATGTTGTTCAAGAGAATAATGCTTTTTCACTTTCATATTCTTTTCTAAGTTCACACACTTCTCTACTCATAAACTTAAGATGAATGAAGACTCTTCACTTATTCAAAAACACCTCTCTAATTTGAAGTTTACCCTATTCATATCATTTTAAAATATACCTTGCTGAAGAATGGATTAGTTGAATTCAACAATAGAGTGATCATTCACCTCTATCTTGTTCTTTGTCATTTTCTTTTCCCTATTTCAATCAATGCATTCCTACAAAAATCTTCACAATACCAAGTATTTTATTTAATTTTTAAGATAACTTATTCTAAAGTTCATAGAACCAGATGTTTATACTTAAATTGTATTCAACACTTGTTTGATGAAAATTATTCGGAAAGCATGAAGAAAACAGTTAAATGCTGCTGAGATTTGAACTCAGGATTTCCTGTATACGAGATAGGAGCTTTAACCACTTAGACACAGCACCAACGGTAGTAGTAAAAAATGCATAAATAATTTATTGTTGATGAAGAAAATGTGTTTTCTGCTATAAATTCTTCTTTATATGTATTGTAATCTTAAACACGAAAAGATACTCAATCACTTCGCAAGGATTCATTTTTTTTAATAAACAGGCACTCTTATAAAACCCAATTTCATTTCTTGAATTCTTTACAAATTTTTTTCATGAAGGTAATAATATTGCTCCAATCTTGGTAGACATTTCATCTACGTCTTTCTCATAGATATGTACTTTTTTCATTTTGCAATAACAGTATTCATTCTATAATCTTGAAAATACCTGGGTTTTTATAAGGTTAAAGGTGATCTGTTCAACAGTAAGATGAATCAGACTTTTATATTTTAATTGTATCGGAATAAGACCTAATGAAAATGATTTGTTATATAACAATGAGAAAAGCAAGGCACTGCTGAGAGATGAACTCAGGATCTCCTGTTTACTAGACAGGTGCTTTAGCCAGCTAAGCCACAGCACCCACTTGATTTTTAAATTTGAAACACTTTTCTTTATGGTTTTCAAGAGAATATTGCTTTTTCACTTTCATATTCTTTTCTAAGTTCACACACTTCTCTACTCAAACACTTAAGATGAATGAAGACTCTTCACTTATTCAAAAACACCTCTCTAATTTGAAGCTTACCCTATTCATATCATTTTAAAATATACCTTGCTGAAGAATGGATTAGTTGAATTCAACAATAGAGTGATCATTCACCTGTATCTTGTTCTTTGTCATTTTCTTTTCCCTATTTCAGTCAATGCATTCCTACAAAAATCTTCACAATACCAAGCATTTTATTTAATTTTTAAA